>NW_027460423.1:0-605687 GCF_050947875.1 Dermacentor variabilis | reverse complement strand
CTGTGCAAAACATGGCGATGCACCCTTTTTTACCGTTGCAGCGTGAGCACGCAGCGATATATAGCGCGCCGAGTGTTATGCGACGCGTCTCCGTTTCCGAAAAGTCTATTGCGAGCAGCGTAAGCCACAGTAGACTGCCTGCGCAAAACATGGCGATGCAACCTTTTCTACCGTTGCAGCGAGAGAGCGCAGCAATATAAAGCGCCCCGAGTGTTATGCGACGTGTCTCAGTTTCAGAAAAGTCTTTATTGCGAGCAGCGTAAGCCACAGTAGGCTGCCTGTGCAAAACATGGCGATGCAACCCTTTTCAAGCGTTGCAACGTCAGCGCGCAGCGATATAAAGCGACCCGAGTGTTATGCGACGCGTCTCAGTTTCCGAAAAGTGTATTGCGAGCAGCGTAATCCCCAGTAGAGTGCCTGTGCAAAACATGGCGATGCAACACATTTTTATCGTTGCAGCGAGAGCGCGCAGCGATATATAGCGCCCCGAATGTTATGGGACGCGTCTCAGTTCCTAAAAGTGCATTGCGAGCAGCGTAAGCCCAAGTAGTTTGCCTGTGCAAAACATGGCGATGCAACCCTTTTTTAGCGTTGCAACGTCAGCGCGCAGCGATATAAAGCGCCCCGAGTGTTTTGCGACAAGTCTCAGTTTGAGAAAAGTCTTCATTGCGAGCAGCTTATGCCACAGTAGACTACCTGTGCAAAACATGGCGATGCAACCCTTTTCTACCGTTACAGCGAGAGCGCGCAGCAATATATAGCGCCTCGAGTGTTACGCGACGCGTCTCAGTTTCTGAAAAGTGTATTGCGAGCAGCGTAAGCCCCAGTAGTCTGCCTGTCCAAAACAAAGCCATGCAAACCTTTTCTACCGTTGTAGCGAGAGCACGCAGCTATATAAAGCGCCCCGAGTAATATGCGGAGAATATCAGTTTCCGAAAAGTGTATTGCGAGGAACGTAAGCCCCAGTAGACTGCCTGTGCAAAACATGGCGATGCAACCCCTTTCCTTTATTGCAACGACAGTGCGCAGCGATATAAAGCACCCGAGTGTTATGCGACGCGTCTCAGTTCCGAAAAGTGTATTGCGAGCAGCGTAAGCGCCAGTAGACTGCCTGTGCAAAACATGGCGATGCAACCTTTTCTACCGTTGCAGCGAGAGAGCGCAGCAATATAAAGCGCCCGGAGTGTTATGCGACGCGTCTCAGTTCCGAAAAGTGTATTGCGAGCAGCGTAAGCCCTAGTAGTTTGGCTGTGCAAAACATGGCGATGCAACCCTTTTCTAGCGTTACAAGGACAGCGCGCAGCGATATAAAGCGACCCAAGTGTTATGCGACGCGTCTCAGTTTCCGAAAAGTGTATTGCGAGCAGCGTAATCCCCAGTAGACCGCCTGTGCAAAACATGGCGATGCAACACTTTTTATCGTTGCAGCGAGAGCGCGCAGCGATGTAAAGCGCCCCGAGTGTTACGCGACGCGTCTTAGTTTGCGAAAAGTGTATTGCGATTAGCGTAAGCCCCAGTAGACTGCCTGTGCAAAACATGGCGATGCAAAAATTTACTACAGTTGCAGTGAGAGCGCATAGTGATATAAAGCGCCCCGAGTGCTTTGCGACGCGTCTTAGATTCCGGAAAGTGTATTGCGAGCAGCGTAAGCCCCATTAGACTGCCTCCGCAAAACAAGGCGATGCAATACTTTTCTACCGTTGTAGCGAGAGCGCGCAGCTGTATAAAGAGCCCCGAGTGTTATGCGACGCGTCTCAGTTTCCGAAAAGTGTATTGCGATGAGCGTAAGCCCCAGTAGACGACTGCCTGTGCAAAACATGGCGATGCAAAAATTTTTTACTGTTGCAGTGAGAGCGCGCAGCGATATATAGCACCCCGAGTGATATGCGACGCGTCTCAGTTTCCGAAAAGTGTATTGCGAACAGCGTAAGCCCCAGTAGACTGCCTCTGCAAAACAAGGCGATGCAATCCTTTTCTACCGTTGTAGCGAGAGCGCGCAGTAGAATAAAGCGCCGCGAGTGTTATGCGACACATCTCAGTTTCCGAAAAGTGTATTGCGAACAGCGTAAGCCCCAGTAGACTGCCTCTGCAAAACAAGGCGATGCAACCCTTTTCTACCGTTGCAATGAGAGCACGCATTGATAAATAGCGCCCCGAGTGTTATGCGACGTGTCTCAGCTTCCGAAAAGTGTATTGCGAACAGCGTAAGCCCCTGTAGACTGCCTCTGCAAAACAAGGCGATGCAATCCTTTTCTACCGTTTTAGCGAGAGCGCGCAGCGCTAGTATGCGCCCCGAGTGTTATGCGACGTGTCTCAGTTTCCGAAAAGTGTATTGTGAACAGCGTAAGCCCCAGTAGACTGCCTCTGCAAAACAAGGCGATGCAACCCTTTTCTACCGTTGCAGTGAGAGCACGCATTGATAAATAGCGCCCCGAGTGTTATGCGACGCGTCTCAGCTTCCGAAAAGTGTATTGCGAACAGCGTAAGCCCCTGTAGACTGCCTGTGCAAAACAAGGCGATGCAATCCTTTTCTACCGTTTTAGCGAGAGCGCGCAGCGCTATAATGCGCCCCGAGTGTTATGCGACGCGTCTCAGTTTCCGAAAAGTGTATTGCGAACAGCGTAAGCCCAGTAGACTGCCTCTGCAAAACAAGGCGATGCAATCATTTTCTACCGTTGTAGCGAAAGCGCGCAGCTGTATAAAACGCCCCGAGTGTTATGCGACGCGTCTCAGTTTCCGAAAAGTGTATTGCGAGCAGCGTAATCCCCAGTAGAGTGCCTGTGCAAAACATGGCGATGCAACACATTTTTATCGTTGCAGCGAGAGCGCGCAGCGATATATAGCGCCCCGAATGTTATGGGACGCGTCTCAGTTCCTAAAAGTGCATTGCGAGCAGCGTAAGCCCAAGTAGTTTGCCTGTGCAAAACATGGCGATGCAACCCTTTTTTAGCGTTGCAACGTCAGCGCGCAGCGATATAAAGCGCCCCGAGTGTTTTGCGACAAGTCTCAGTTTGAGAAAAGTCTTCATTGCGAGCAGCTTATGCCACAGTAGACTACCTGTGCAAAACATGGCGATGAAACCCTTTTCTACCGTTACAGCGAGAGCGCGCAGCAATATATAGCGCCTCGAGTGTTACGCGACGCGTCTCAGTTTCTGAAAAGTGTATTGCGAGCAGCGTAAGCCCCAGTAGTCTGCCTGTCCAAAACAAAGCCATGCAAACCTTTTCTACCGTTGTAGCGAGAGCACGCAGCTATATAAAGCGCCCCGAGTAATATGCGGAGAATATCAGTTTCCGAAAAGTGTATTGCGAGGAACGTAAGCCCCAGTAGACTGCCTGTGCAAAACATGGCGATGCAACCCCTTTCCATTATTGCAACGACAGTGCGCAGCGATATAAAGCACCCGAGTGTTATGCGACGCGTCTCAGTTCCGGAAAGTGTATTGCGAGCAGCGTAAGCGCCAGTAGACTGCCTGTGCAAAACATGGCGATGCAACCTTTTCTACCGTTGCAGCGAGAGAGCGCAGCAATATAAAGCGCCCCGAGTGTTATGCGACGCGTCTCAGTTCCGAAAAGTGTATTGCGAGCAGCGTAAGCCCTAGTAGTTTGGCTGTGCAAAACATGGCGATGCAACCCTTTTCTAGCGTTACAAGGACAGCGCGCAGCGATATAAAGCGACCCGAGTGTTATGCGACGCGTCTCAGTTTCCGAAAAGTGTATTGCGAGCAGCGTAATCCCCAGTAGACCGCCTGTGCAAAACATGGCGATGCAACCCTTTTTATCGTTGCAGCGAGAGCGCGCAGCGATGTAAAGCGCCCCGAGTGTTACGCGACGCGTCTTAGTTTGCGAAAAGTGTATTGCGATTAGCGTAAGCCCCAGTAGACTGCCTGTGCAAAACATGGCGATGCAAAAATTTACTACAGTTGCAGTGAGAGCGCATAGTGATATAAAGCGCCCCGAGTGCTTTGCGACGCGTCTTAGATTCCGGAAAGTGTATTGCGAGCAGCGTAAGCCCCATTAGACTGCCTCCGCAAAACAAGGCGATGCAATACTTTTCTACCGTTGTAGCGAGAGCGCGCAGCTGTATAAAGAGCCCCGAGTGTTATGCGACGCGTCTCAGTTTCCGAAAAGTGTATTGCGATGAGCGTAAGCCCCAGTAGACGACTGCCTGTGCAAAACATGGCGATGCAAAAATTTTTTACTGTTGCAGTGAGAGCGCGCAGCGATATATAGCACCCCGAGTGATATGCGACGCGTCTCAGTTTCCGAAAAGTGTATTGCGAACAGCGTAAGCCCCAGTAGACTGCCTCTGCAAAACAAGGCGATGCAATCCTTTTCTACCGTTGTAGCGAGAGCACGCAGTAGAATAAAGCTCCGCGAGTGTTATGCGACACATCTCAGTTTCCGAAAAGTGTATTGCGAACAGCGTAAGCCCCAGTAGACTGCCTCTGCAAAACAAGGCGATGCAACCCTTTTCTACCGTTGCAATGAGAGCACGCATTGATAAATAGCGCCCCGAGTGTTATGCGACGTGTCTCAGCTTCCGAAAAGTGTATTGCGAACAGCGTAAGCCCCTGTAGATTGCCTCTGCAAAACAAGGCGATGCAATCCTTTTCTACCGTTTTAGCGAGAGCGCGCAGCGCTAGTATGCGCCCCGAGTGTTATGCGACGTGTCTCAGTTTCCGAAAAGTGTATTGTGAACAGCGTAAGCCCCAGTAGACTGCCTCTGCAAAACAAGGCGATGCAACCCTTTTCTACCGTTGCAGTGAGAGCACGCATTGATAAATAGCGCCCCGAGTGTTATGCGACGCGTCTCAGCTTCCGAAAAGTGTATTGCGAACAGCGTAAGCCCCTGTAGACTGCCTCTGCAAAACAAGGCGATGCAATCCTTTTCTACCGTTTTAGCGAGAGCGCGCAGCGCTATAATGCGCCCCGAGTGTTATGCGACGCGTCTCTGTTTCCGAAAAGTGTATTGCGAACAGCGTAAGCCCAGTAGACTGCCTCTGCAAAACAAGGCGATGCAATCATTTTCTACCGTTGTAGCGAAAGCGCGCAGCTGTATAAAACGCCCCGAGTGTTATGCGACGCGTCTCAGTTTCCGAAAAGGGTATTGCGATCAGCGTAAGCCCCAATAGACGACTGCCTGTGCAAAACATGGCGATGCAAAAATTTTTTACCGTTGCAGTGAGAGCGCGCAGCGATATATAGCACCCCGAGTGTTACGCGGCGCGTCTCAGTTTCCGAAAAGTGTATTGCGAACAGCGTAAGCCCCAGTAGACTGCCTCTGCAAAACAAGGCGATGCAATCCTTTTCTACCGCTCTAGAGAGAGCGCGCAGCGATGTAAAGCGCCCCGAGTGTTACGCGACGCGTCTTAGTTTGCAAAAAGTGTATTGCGATTAGCGTAAGCCCTAGTAGACTGCCTGTGCAAAACATGGCGATGCAAAAATTTACTACAGTTCCAGTGAGTGCGCATAGTGATATAAAGCACCCCGAGTGTTATGCGACGCGTCTCAGTTTCCGAAAAGTGTATTGCGAACAGCGTAAGCCCCAGTAGACTGCCTCTGCAAAACAAGTCGATGCAATCCTTTTATACCGTTGTAGCGAGAGCGCGCAGCGGTATAAAGCGCCCGGAGTATTATGCGATGCGTCTCAGTTTCCGAAAAGTGTATTGCGAACAGCGTAAGCCCCAGTAGACTGCCTCTGCAAAACAAGGCGATGCAATCATTTTCTACCGTTCTAGAGAGAGCGCGCAGCGATGTAAAGCGCCCCGAGTGTTACGCGACGCGTCTTATTTTGCAAAAAGTGTATTGCGATTAGCGTAAGCCCCAGTAGACTGCCTGTGCAAAACATGGCGATGCAAAAATTTACTACAGTTGCAGTGAGAGCGCATAGTGATATAAAGCGCCCCGAATGCTTTGCGACGCGTCTCAGATTCCGGAAAGGGTATTGCGAGCAGCGTAAGCCCCATTAGACTGCCTCTGCAAAACAAGGCGATGCAATCCTTTTCTACCGTTGTAGCGAGAGCGCGCAGCTGTATGAAGCGCCCCGAGTGTTATGCGACGCGTCTCAGTTTCCGAAAAGTGTATTGCGATCAGCGTAAGCCCCAGTAGACGACTGCCTGTGCAAAACATGGCGATGCAAAAATTTTTTACCGTTGCAGTGAGAGCGCGCAGCGATATACAGCACCCCGAGTGTTATGCGACGCGTCTCAGTTTCCGAAAAGTATATTGCAAACAGCGTAAGCCCCACTAGATTGCCTCTGCAAAACAAGGCGATGCAATCCTTTTCTACCGTTGTAGCGGGAGCGCGCAGCGGTATAAAGCGCCCCGAGTGGTATGTGACGCGTCTCAGTTTCCGAAAAGTGTATTGCGAACAGCGTAAGCCCCAGTAGACTGCCTCTGCAAAACAAGGCGATGCAATCCTTTTCTACCGTTGTAGCGAGAGCGCGCAGTAGAATAAAGCGCCCCGAGTGTTATGCGACGCATCTCAGTTACCGAAAAGTGTATTGCGAACAGCGTAAGCCCCAGTAGACTGCCTCTGCAAAACAAGGCGATGCAACCCTTTTCTACCGTTGCAGTGAGAGCACGCATTGATAAATAGCGCCCCGAGTGTTATGCGACGCGTCTCAGATTCCGGAAAGGGTATTGCGAGCAGCATAAGCCCCATTAGACTGCCTCTGCAAAACAAGGCGATGCAAAACTTTTTTACCGTTGCAGTGAGAGCGCGCAGCGATATACAGCACCCCGAGTGTTATGCGACGCGTCTCAGTTTCCGAAAAGTGTATTGCAAACAGCGTAAGCCCCACTAGATTGCCTCTGCAAAACAAGGCGATGCAATCCTTTTCTACCGTTGTAGCGAGCGCGCGCTGTGGTATAAAGCACCCCGAGTGTTATGCGACGCCTCTCAGTTTCCGAAAAGTGAATTGCGAGCAGCGTAAGCCCCTGTAGACTGCCTCTGTAAAACAAGGTGATGCAATCCTTTAATACCGTTGTAGCGAGAGCGCGCAGCGATGTAAAGCGCCCCGAGTGTTACGCGACGCGTCTCAGTTTCCGAAGTGTATTGCGATTAGCGTAAGCCCCAGTAGACTGGCTGTGCAAAACATGGCGATGGAAACATTTTCTACAGTTGCAGTGAAAGCGCGCAGTGATATAAAGCGCGCCGAGTGTAATGCGACGCGTCTCAGATTCCGAAAGGTGTATTGCGAGCAGCGTAAGCCCCATTACACTGCCTGTGCGAACAAGGCGATGTAATCCTTGTCTACCGTTGTAGCGAGAGCGCGTAGCGCTATAAAGCGCCCCGAATGTTATGCGACGCCTCTCAGTTTCCGAAAAGTGTATCGCGAGCAGCGTAAGCCCCTGTAGACTGCGTGTGCAAAACATGGCGATGCAATCGTTTCCTACCGTTGCATTGAGAGCGAGCAGGGAGATAAAGCGCCCCGAGTGTTATACGACGCGTCTCAGTTTCAAAAAAATCTTTATTCCGAGCAGCGTAAGCCCCACTGGACTGTCTGTGCTAAACAAACCGATGCAACCCTTTTCTAGCGATGCAGAGAGAGGGCGCAGGGATATATAGCGCCCCGAGTGTTATGCGACGCGTCTCAGTTTCCGAAAAGTGTATTGCGAGCAGCGTAAGCCCCAGTAGACTGCCTGTGCAAAACATGGCGATGCAACCCTTTTCAATCGTTGCAGCATAGCGCGCAGCGATATATAGCGCCCCGAGTATTATACGACGCCTCTCCGTTTCTGAAAAGTGTATGGCGAGCAGCGTATACGCGCTAGTAGATTGCCTTTGCAAAACAAGGCGATGCAACTCTTTTTTGCCGTTGCAGGTAGAGCGCGCAGCGATATAAGGAGCTCCGAGTGTCATGTCACGCGTCTCAGTTTTCGAAAAGTGTATTGCGAGTAGCGTAAGCCCCAGTAGGCTGACTGTGCAAAACAAGGCGATGCAACCCTTTTCTACCGTCGCAGCGAGAGCGCACAGCGATATATAGCGCCGCGAGTGTTATGCGACGCGTTTCAGTTTCCGAAAAGTGTATTGCGAGCAGCGAATACGCCCCTGTAGACTGCCTGCGCAAAACTTGGCGATGCAACCCTTTTCTACAGTTGTAGCGAGAGCGCTCAGCGATATGAAGCACCCCGAGTGTTATGCGACGTGTCTGTTTGCGAAAAGTGTATTGCGAGCAGCGTAAGCTCCAGTAGACTGAATGTGCAAAACAAGGCGATGCAACCCTTTTCTACCGTTGCAGCGAGAGCGCGCATCGATATAAAGCGCCCCGAGTGTTACGCGACGCGTCACAGTTTCCGAAAAGTGTATACCGAGCAGTGTAAGCCGCAGTAGACAGCCTGTGCAAAACATGGCGATGCAACCCCTTTCCATTATTGCAACGACAGTGCGCAGCGATATGAAGCGGCCCGAGTGTTATGCGACGTGTCTCAGTTTCCGAAAAGTGTATTGCGAGCAGCGTAAGCCCCAGTAGGCTGCCTGTGAAAAACATGTCGATGCAACCCTTTTCTACCGATGCAGCGAGAGCGCGCAGCGATATAAAGCGCCCCGAGTGCTTTGCGACGCGTCTCAGCTTCCGAAAAGTGTATTGCAAGCAGCGTAAGCCCCAGTAGACTGCCTGCGCAAAACAAGGCGATGCAACTCTTTTCTGCCGTTGCAGCGAGAGCGCGCTCCGATATAAAGCGCGCCGAGTGTTATGAGAAGCGTCTCAGTTTCCGAAAAGTGCATTGCGAGCAGCGTAAGCCCCCGTAGATTGCCTGTGCAAAACATGGCGATGCACCCTTTTTTACCGTTGCAGCGAGAGCACGCAGCGATATATAGCGCCCCTAGTGTTATGCGACGCGTCTCCGTTTCCGAAAAGTGAATTGCGAGCAGCGTAAGCCCCAGTAGACTGCCTGTGCAAAACATGGTGATGAAACCTTATCTACCGTTGCAGCGAGAGAGCGCTGCTATATAAAGCGCCCCGAGTGTTATGCGACGCGTTTCAGTTCCGAAAAGTGTATTGCGAGCAGCGTAAGCCCCAGTAGTTTGGCTGTGCAAAACATGGCGATGCAACCCTTTTCTAGCGTTACAACGACAGCGCGCAGCGATATAAAGGGACCCGAGTGTTATGCGACGCGTCTCAGTTTCCGAAAAGTGTATTGTGAGCAGCATAAGCGCCTGTAGACTGCCTGTGCAAAACAAGGCGATGGAACCCTTTTCTACCGTTGCAGCGAGAGCGCGCAGCGATATAAAGCGCCCCGAGTGTTATGCGACGCGTCTCAGTTTCTGAAAAGTGTATTGCGAGGAACGTAAGCCCCAGTAGACTGCCTGTGCAAAACATGGCGATGTAACCCCTTTCAATTATTGCAACGACAGTGCGCAGCGATATGGAGCGGCCCGAGTGTTATGCGACGTGTCTCAGTTTCCGAAAAGTGTATTGCGAGCAGCGTAAGCCTCAGTAGGCTGCCTGTGAAAAACATGTCGATGCAACCCTTTTCTGCCGTTGCAGCGAGAGCGCGCTCCGATATAAAGCGCGCCGAGTGTTATGCGACGCGTCTCAGTTCCCAAAAGTGTATTGCGAGCAGCGTAAGCCCCAGTAGTTTGGCTGTGCAAAACATGGCGATGCAACCCTTTTCTAGCGTTACAAGGACAGCGCGCAGCGATATAAAGCGACCCGAGTGTTATGCGACGCGTCTCAGTTTCCGAAAAGTGTATTGCGAGCAGCGTAATCCCCAGTAGATTGCCTGTGCAAAACATGGCGATGCAACACTTTTTATCGTTGCAGCGAGAGCGCGCAGCGATATATAGCGCCCCGAGTGTTATGCGACGCGTCTCAGTTTCAGAAAAGTCTTTATTGCGAGCAGCGTAAGCCCCAGCAGGCTGCCTGTGCAAAACATGGCGATGCAACCCTTTTCTAGCGTTACAACTACAGCGCGCAGCGATATAAAGCGCCCGAGTGTTATGCGACGCGTCTCAGTTTCAGAAAAGTCTTTATTCCGAGCAGCGTAAGCCCCAGTAGGCTGCCTGGGCAAGACAAGGCGATGCAACCCTTTTCTACCGCTGCAGCCAGAGCGCGCAGCAATATATAGCGCCTCGGGTGTTATGTGACGCGTCTCTGTTTCCGAAAAGTGCATTGCGAGCAGCCTAAGCCACAGTACACTGCCTGGGGAAAACTTGGCGATGCAACCCTTTTCTACCGTTGTAGCGAGAGCGCTCAGCGATATGAAGCGCCCCGTGTGTTATGCGACGTGTCTCAGTTTCCGAAAAGTGTATTGCGAGCAGCATAAGCCCCAGTAGACTGCCTGTGAAAAACATGTCGATGCAACCCTTTTGTACCGATGCAGCGAGAGCGCGCAGCGATATAAAGCGCCCCGAATGTTATGGGACGCGTCTCAGTTCCAAAAAGTGTATTGCGAGCAGCGTAAGCCCCAGTAGTTTGCCTGTGCAAAACATGGCGATGCAACCCTTTTCTAGCGTTGCACCGAGAGCGCGCTGTGATATAACGCGCCCCGAGTGTTATGCGACGCGTCTCAGTTTCAGAAAAGTCTTTATTGCAAGCAGCGGAAGCCCCAGTAGGCTGCCTGTGAAAAACATGGCGATGCGACCCTTTTCAAGCGTTGCAACGTCAGCGCGCAGCGATATAAAGCGACCCGAGTGTTATGCGACGCGTCTCAGTTTCTGAAAAGTGTATTGCGAGCAGCGTAATCCGCAGTAGAGTGCCTGTGCTAAACATGGCAATGCAACACATTTTTATCGTTGCAGCGAGAGCGCGCAGCGATATATAGCGCCCCGAATGTTATGGGACGCGTCTCAGTTCCGAAAAGTGTATTGCGAGCAGCGTAAGCCCAAGTAGTTTGCCTGTGCAAAACATGGCGATGCAGCCCTTTTCAGGCGTTACAACGACAGCGCGCAGCGATATAAAGCGTCCCGAGTGTTATGCGACGCGTCTCAGTTTCCGAAAAGTGTATTGCGAGCAGCGTAAGCCCCAGTAGACTGCCTGTGCAAAACAACCCGATGCAACCCTTTTCTACCGTTACAGCGAGAGCGCGCAGCAATATATATCGCCTCGAGTGTTACGCGACGCGTCTCAGTTTCTGAAAAGTGTATTGCGAGCAGCGTAAGCCCCAGTAGTCTGCCTGTGCAAAACAAGGCGATGTAAACCTTTTCTACCGTAGTAGCGAGAGCGCGCAGCGATATATAGCGCCCCGAATGTTATGGGACGCGTCTCAGTTCCTAAAAGTGTATTGCGAGCAGCGTAAGCCCAAGTAGTTTGCCTGTGCAAAACATGGCGATGCAACCCCTTTCCAGTATTGCAATGACAGTGCGCAGCGATATGAAGCGGCCCGAGTGTTATGCGACGTGTCTCAGTTTCCGAAAAGTGTATTGCGAGCAGCGTAAGCCTCAGTAGGCTGCCTGTGAAAAACATGTCGATGCAACCCTTTTCTACCGATGCAGCGACAGCGCGCAGCGATATAAAGCGCCCCGAGTGCTTTGCGACGCGTCTCAGTTTCCGAAAAGTGTATTGCGAGCAGCGTAAGCCCCAGTAGACTGCCTGCGCAAAACAAGGCGATGGAACTCTTTTCTGCCGTTGCAGCGAGAGCGCGCTCCGATATAAAGCGCGCCGAGTGTTATGAGAAGCGTCTCAGTTTCCGAAAAGTGCATTGCGAGCAGCGTAAGCGCCAGAAGATTGCCTGTGCAAAACATGGCGATGCACCCTTTTTTACCGTTGCAGCGAGAGCACGCAGCGATATATAGCGCCCCTAGTGTTATGCGACGCGTCTCCGTTTCCGAAAAGTGTATTGCGAGTAGCGTAAACCCCAGTAGACTGCCTGTGCAAAACATGGCGATGCAACCTTTTCTACCGTTGCAGCGAGAGAGCGCAGCAATATAAAGCGCCCCGATTGTTATGCGACGCGTCTCAGTTCCGAAAAGTGTATTGCGAGCAGCGTAAGCCCCAATAGTTTGACTGTGCAAAACATGGCGACGCAACCCTTTTCTAGCGTTACAAGGACAGCGCGCAGCGATATAAAGCGACCCGAGTGTTATGCGACGCGTCTCAGTTTCCGAAAAGTTTATTGCGAGCAGCGTAATCCCCAGTAGGCTGCCTGTGCAAAACATGGCGATGCAACCCTTTTCTACCGTTACAACGACAGCGCGCAGCGATATAAAGCGCCCCGAGTGTTTTGCGACGCGTCTCAGTTTCAGAAAAGTCTTTATTGCGAGCAGCGTAAGCCCCAGTAGGCTGCCTGGGCAAGACAAGGCGATGCAACCCTTTTCTACCGCTGCAGCGAGAGCGGGCAGCAATATATAGCGCCTCGAGTGTTATGCGACGCGTCTCAGTTTCCGAAAAGTGCATTGCGAGCAGCCTAAGCCACAGTACACTGCCTGGGCAAAACTTGGCGATGCAACTCTTTGCTACCGTTGCAGCGAGAGCGCGCAGCGATATAAAGCGCCCCGAGTGTTATGCGACGCGTCTCAGTTTCAGAAAAGTCTTTATTGCGAGCAGCGTAAGCCACAGTAGGCTGCCTGTGCAAAACATGGCGATGCAACCCTTTTCAAGCGTTGTAACGTCAGCGCGCAGCGATATAAAGCGACCCGAGTGGTATGCGACGCGTCTCAGTTTCCGAAAAGTGTATTGCGAGCAGCGTAATCCGCAGTAGAGTGCCTGTGCAAAACATGGCGATGCAACACATTTTTATCGTTGCAGCGAGAGCGCGCAGCGATATATAGCGCCCCGAATGTTATGGGACGCGTCTCAGTTGCGAAAAGTGTATTGCGAGCAGCGTAAGCCGAAGTAGTTTGCCTGTGCAAAACATGGCGATGCAACCCTTTTCTAGCGTTACAACGACAGCGCGCAGCGATATAAAGCGTCCCGAGTGTTATGCGACGCGTCTCAGTTACCGAAAAGTGTATTGCGAGCAGCGTAAGCCCCAGTAGACTGCCTGTGCAAAACAACGCGATGCAACCTTTTTCTACCGTTACAGCGAGAGCGCGCAGCAATATATAGCGCCTCGAGTGTTACGCGACGCGTCTCAGTTTCTGAAAAGTGTATTGCGAGCAGCGTAAGCCCCAGTAGTCTGCCTGTGCAAAACAAGGCGATGCAAACCTTTTCTACCGTAGTAGCGAGAGCGCGCAGCGATATAAAGCGCCCCGAGTAATATGCGACACATCTCAGTTTCCGAAAAGTGTATTGCGAGCAGCGTAAACCCCAGTAGTTCGCCTGTGCAAAACAAGGCGATGCAACCCTTTTCTACCATTGCAGCGAGAGCGCGCAGCGATATAAAGCGCCCCGAGTGTTATGCGACGCGTCTCAGTTTCAGAAAAGTCTTTATTGCGAGCAGCGTAAGCCACAGTAGGGTGCCTGTGCAAAACATGGCGATGCAACCCTTTTCAAGCATTGCAACGTCAGCGAGCAGCGATATAAAGCGACCCGAGTGTTATGCGACGACTCTCAGTTTCCGAAAAGTGTATTGCGAGCAGCGTTATCCCCAGTAGAGTGCCTGAGCAAAACATGGCGATGCAACACATTTTTATCGTTGCAGCGAGAGCGCGCAGCGATATATAGCGCCCCGAATGTTATGGGACGCGTCTCAGTTCCTAAAAGTGTATTGCGAGCAGCGTAAGCCCAAGTAGTTTGCCTGTGCAAAACATGGCGATGCAACCCTTCTTTAGCGTTGCAACGTCAGCGCGCAGCGATATAAAGCGCCCCGAGTTTTTTGCGACACGTCTCAGTTTGAGAAAAGTCTTCATTGCGAGCAGCGTATGCCACAGTAGACTGCCTGTGCAAAACATGGCGATGCAACCCTTTTCTACCGTTACAGCGAGAGCGCGCAGCAATATATAGCGCCTCGAGTGTTACGCGACGCGTCTCAGTTTCTGAAAAGTGTATTGCGAGCAGCGTAAGCCCCAGTAGTCTGCCTGTCCAAAACAAGGCGATGCAAACCTTTTCTACCGTTGTAGCGAGAGCACGCAGCGATATAAAGCGCCCCGAGTAATATGCGGAGAATATCAGTTTCCGAAAAGTGTATTGCGAGGAACGTAAGCCCCAGTAGACTGCCTGTGCAAAACATGGCGATGCAACCCCTTTCCAGTATTGCAACAACAGTGCGCAGCGATATGAAGCGGCCCGAGTGTTATGCGGCGTGTCTCAGTTTCCGAAAAGTGTATTGCGAGCAGCGTAAGCCTCAGTAGGCTGCCTGTGAAAAACATGTCGATGCAACCCTTTTCTACCGATGCAGCGAGAGCGCGCAGCGATATAAAGCGCCCCGAGTACTTTGCGACGCGTCTCAGTTTCCGAAAAG
Organism: Dermacentor variabilis; assembly: GCF_050947875.1. Lineage (NCBI taxonomy): Eukaryota > Metazoa > Arthropoda > Arachnida > Ixodida > Ixodidae > Dermacentor > Dermacentor variabilis. The sequence continues at coordinate 591,402 of NW_027460423.1, read as the reverse complement.
TGTATTGCGAGCAGCGTAAGACCCAGTAGACTGCATGCGCAAAACAAGGCGATGCAACTCTTTTCTGCCGTTGCAGCGAGAGCGCGCTCCGATATAAAGCGCGCCGAGTGTTATGAGAAGCGTCTCAGTTTCCGAAAAGTGCTTAGCGAGCAGCGTAAGCGCCAGTAGTTTGGCTGTGCAATACATGGCGATGCAACCCTTTTCTAGCGTTACAAGGACAGCGCGCAGCGATATAAAGCGACCCGAGTGTTATGCGACGCGTCTCAGTTTCCGAAAAGTGTATTGCGAGCAGCGTAATCCCCAGTAGACTGCCTGTGCAAAACATGGCGATGCAACACTTTTTTACCGTTGCAGCGAGAGCGCTCTGTGATATAAAGCGCCCCGAGTGTTATGCGACGCGTCTCAGTTTCCGAAAAGTGCATTGCGAGCAGCCTAAGCCTCATTACACTGCCTGGGCAAAACTTGGCGATGCAACCCTTTTCTACCGTTGTAGCGAGAGCGCTCAGCGATATGAAGCGCCCCGTGTGTTATGCGACGTGTCTCAGTTTCCGAAAAGTGTATTGCGAGCAGCGTAAGCCCCAGTAGACTGCCTGTGAAAAACATGTCGATGCAACCCTTTTCTACCTATGCAGCGAGAGCGCGCAGCGAAATAAAGCGCCCCGAATGTTATGGGACGCGTCTCAGTTCCGAAAAGTGTATTGCGAGCAGCGTAAGCCTCAGCAGTTTGCCTGTGCAAAACGTGGCGATGCAACCCTTTTCTAGCGTTGCAGCGAGAGCGCGCAGTGATATAACGCGCCCCGAGTGTTATGCGACGCGTCTCAGTTTCAGAAAAGTCTTTATTGCAAGCAGCGGAAGCCCCAGTAGGCTGCCTGTGCAAAACATGGCGATGCAACCCTTTTCTAGCGTTGCAACGTCAGCGCGCAGCGGTATAAAGCGACCCAAGTGTTATGCGACGCGTCTCAGTTTCCGAAAACCGTATTGCGAGCAGTGTAAGCCCCAGTAGAGTGCCTGCGCAAAACATGGCGATGCAACACTTTTTTATCGTTGCAGCGAGAGCACGCAGCGATATAATGCGCCCCGAGTGTTATGCGACGCGTCTCAGTTCCGAAAAGTGTATTGCGAGCAGCGTAAACCCCAGTTGCTCGCCTGTGCAAAACATGGCGATGCAACCTTTTTATAGCGTTACAACGATAGCGCGCAGCGATATAAAGCGCCCCGAGTGTTATGCGACGCGTCTCAGCTTCCGAAAAGTGTATTGTGAGCAGCATAAGCGCCAGTAGACTGCCTGTGCGAAACAAGGCGATGCAACCCTTTTCTACCGTTGCAGCGAGAGCGCGCAGCGATATAAAGCGCCCCGAGTATTATGCGACCCGTCTCAGTTTCAGAAAAGTCTTTATTGCGAGTAGCGTAAGCCACAGTAGGCTGCCTGTGCAAAACATGGCGATGCAACCCTTTTCAAGCGTTGCAACGTCAGCGCGCAGCGATATAAAGCGCCCCGAATGTTATGGGACGCGTCTCAGTTCCGAAAAGTGTATTGCGAGCAGCGTAAGCCCAAGTAGAGTGCCTGTGCAAAACATGGCGATGCAACACTTTTTTATCGTTGCAGCTATAGCACGCAGCGATATAATGCGCCCCGAGTGTTATGCGACGCGTCTCAGTTCCGAAAAGTGTATTGCGAGCAGCGTAAACCCCAGTTGTTCGCCTGTGCAAAACATGGCGATGCAACCCTTTTCTAGCGTTACCACGATAGCGCGCAGCGATATAAAGTGCCCCGAGTGTTATGCGACGCGTCTCAGTTTCCGAAAAGTGTATTGTGAGCAGCATAAGCGCTAGTAGACTGCCTGTGCAAAAGAAGGCGATGCAACCCTTTTCTACCGTTGCAGCGAGAGCGCGCAGCGATATAAAGCGCCCCGAGTGTTATGCGATGCGTCTCAGTTTCAGAAAAGTCTTTATTGCGAGCAGCGTAAGCCCAAGTAGTTTGCCTGTGCAAAACATGGCGATGCAACCCTTTCCTAGCGTTACAACGACAGCGCGCAGCGATATAAAGCGTCCCCATTGTTATGCGACGCGTCTCAGTTTCCGAAAAGTGTATTGCGATCAGCGTAAGTCCCAGTAGACTGCCTGTGCAAAAGAACGCGATGCTACCCTTTTCTACCGTTACAGCGAGAGCGCGCAGAAATATATAGCGCCTCGAGTGTTACGCGACGCGTCTCAGTTTCTGAAAAGTGTATTGCGAGCAGCGTAAGCCCCAGTAGTCTGCCTGTGCAAAACGAGGCGATGCAAACCTTTTCTACCGTAGTAGCGAGAGCGCGCAGCGATATAAAGCGCCCCGAGTAATATGCGACGCATCTCAGTTTCCGAAAAGTGTATTGCGAGCTGCGTAAGTCCGAGTAGACTGCCTGCGCAAAACAAGGCGATGCAACCCTTTTCTGCCATTGCAGCGAGAGCGCGCTCCGATATAAAGCGCGCCGAGTGTTATGCGACGCGTCTCCGTTTCCGAAAAGTGTATTGCGAGCAGCGTAAGCCCCAGCAGTTTGGCTGTGCAAAACATAGCGATGCAACCCTTTTCTAGCGTTACAAGGACAGCGCGCAGCGATATAAAGCGACCCGAGTGTTATGCGACGCGTCTCAGTTTCCGAAAAGTGTATTGCGAGAAGCGTAAGCCACAGTAGACTGCCTGTGCAAAACATGGCGATGCAACGCTTTTTTACCGTTGCAGCGAGAGCGCGCAGCGATATAAAGCGCCCCGAGTGTTATGCGACGCGTCTCAGTTTCAGAAAAGTCTTTATTGCGAGCAGCGTAAGCCCCAGTAGGATGCCTGGGCAAGACAAGGCGATGCAACCCTTTTCTACCGCTGCAGCGAGAGGGCGCAGCAATATATAGCGCCTAGAGTGTTATGCGACGCGTCTCAGTTTCCGAAAAGTGCATTGCGAGCAGCCTAAGCCACAGTACACTGCCTGGGCAAAACTTGGCGATGCAACCCTTTTCTACCGTTGTAGCGAGAGCGCGCAGCGATATGGAGCGCCCCGTGTGTTACGCGACGCGTGTCAGTTTCAGAAAAGTCTTTATTGCAAGCAGCGGAAGCCCCAGTTGTTCGCCTGTGCAAAACATGGCGATGCAACCCTTTTCTTGTGTTACAACGATAGCGCGCAGCGATATAAAGCGCCCCGAGTGTTATGTGACGCGTCTCAGTTTCCGAAAAGTGTATTGTGAGCAGCATAAGCGCCAGTAGACTGCCTGTGCAAAAGAAGGCGATGGAACCCTTTTCTACCGTTGCAGCGAGAGCGCGCAGTGATATAACGCGCCCCGAGTGTTATGCGACGCGTCTCAGTTTCAGAAAAGTCTTTATTGCAAGCGGCGGAAGCCCCAGTAGGCTGCCTGTGCAAAACATGGTGATGCAACCCTTTTCTAGCGTTGCGACGTCAGCGCGCAGCAGTATAAAGCGACCCGAGTGTTATGCGACGCGTCTCAGTTTCCGAAAAGCGTATTGCGAGCAGCGTAAGCCCCAGTAGAGTGCCTGTGCAAAACATGGCGATGCAACAATTTTTTATCGTTGCAGCTAGAGCACGCAGCGATATAATGCGCCCCGAGTGTTATGCGACGCGTCTCAGTTCCGAAAAGTGTATTGCGAGCAGCGTAATCCCCAGTTGTTCGCCTGTACAAAACATGGCGATGCAACACATTTTTATCGTTGCAGCGAGAGCGCGCAGCGATATATAGCGCCTCGAATGTTATGGGACGCGTCTCAGTTCCGAAAAGTGTATTGCGAGCAGCGTAAGCCCAAGTAGTTTGCCTGTGCAAAACATGGCGATGCAACCTTTTTCTAGCGTTACAACGACAGCGCGCAGCTATATAAAGCGTCCCGAGTGTTATGCGACGCGTCTCAGTTTCCGAAAAGTTTATTGCGATCAGCGTAAGCCCCAGTAGACTGCCTGTGCAAAACAAAGCGATGCTGCCCTTTTCTACCGTTACAGCGAGAGCGCGCAGCAATATATAGCGCCTCGAGTGTTACGCGACGCGTCTCAGTTTCTGAAAAGTGTATTGCGAGCAGCGTAAGCCCCAGTAGTCTGCCTGTGCAAAACAAGGCGATGCAAACCTTTTCTACCGTAGTAGCGAGAGCGCGCAGCGATATAAAGCGCCCCGAGTAATATGCGACGCATCTCAGTTTCCGAAAAGTGTATTGCGAGCAGCGTAAGCCCCAGTAGACTGCCTGCGCACAACAAGGCGATGCAACTCTTTGCTACCGTTGCAGCGAGAGCGCGCTCCGATATAAAGCGCCCCGAGTGTTATGCGACGCGTCTCAGTTTCAGAAAAGTCTTTATTGCGAGCAGCGTAAGCCATAATAGGCTGCCTATGCAATACATGGCGAAGCAACCCTTTTCAAGCGTTGCAACGTCACCGCGCAGCGATATAAAGCGACCCGAGTGTTATGCGACGCGTCTCAGTTCCGAAAAGCGTATTGCGAGCAGCGTAAGCCCCAGTAGAGTGCCTGTGCAAAACATGGCGATGCAACACTTTTTTATCGTTGCAGCGAGAGCACGCAGCGATATAATGCACCCCGAGTGTTATGCGACGCGTCTCAGTTCCGAAAAGTGTATTGCGAGCAGCGTAAACCCCAGTTGCTCGCCTGTGCAAAACATGGCGATGCAACCCTTTTATAGCGTTACAACGATAGCGCGCAGCGATATAAATAAAGCGCCCCGAGTGTTATGCGACGCGTCTCAGTTTCCGAAAAGTGTATTGTGAGCAGCATAAGCGCCAGTAGACTGCCTGTGCGAAACAAGGCGATGCAACCCTTTTCTACCGTTGCAGCGAGAGCGCGCAGCGATATAAAGCGCCCCGAGTATTATGCGACGCGTCTCAGTTTCAGAAAAGTCTTTATTGCGAGTAGCGTAAGCCACAGTAGGCTGCCTGTGCAAAACATGGCGATGCAACCCTTTTCAAGCGTTGCAACGTCAGCGCGCAGCGATATAAAGCGCCCCGAATGTTATGGGACGCGTCTCAGTTCCGAAAAGTGTATTGCGAGCAGCGTAAGCCCAAGTAGTTTGCCTGTGCAAAACATGGCGATGCAACCCTTTTCTAGCGTTACAACGACAGCGCGCAGCGATATAAAGCGTCCCGAGTGTTATGCGACGCGTCTCAGTTTCCGAAAAGTGTATTGCGATAAGCGTAAGCCCCAGTAGACTGCCTGTGCAAAACAACGCGATGCAACCCTTTTCTACCGTTACAGCGAGAGCGCGCAGCAAAATATAGCGCCTCGAGTGTTACGCGACGCGTCTCAGTTTCTGAAAAGTGTATTGCGAGCAGCGTAAGCCCCAGTAGTCTGCCTGTGCAAAACAAGGCGATGCAAACCTTTTCTACCGTAGTAGCGAGAGCGCGCAGCGATATGAAGCGCCCCGTGTGTTATGCGACGTCTCTCAGTTTCCGAAAAGTGTATTGCGAGCAGCGTAATCCCCAGTAGTTTGCCTGTGCAAAACATGGCGATGCAACCCTTTTCTAGCGTTGCAGCGAGAGCGCGCAATGATATAACGCGCCCCGAGTGTTATGCGACGCGTCTCACTTTCAGAAAAGTCTTTATTGCAAGCAGCGGAAGCCCCAGAAGGCTGTCTGTGCAAAACATGGCCATGCAACCCTTTTCTAGCGTTGCAACGTCAGCGCCCAGCGGTATAAAGCGACCCGAGTGTTATGCGACACGTCTCAGTTTCCGAAAAGCGTATTGCGAGCAGCGTAAGCCCCAGTAGAGTGCCTGTGCAAAACATGGCGATGCAACACTTTTTTATCGTTGCAGCTATAGCACGCAGCGATATAAAGCGCCCCGAGTGTTATGCGACGCGTCTCAGTTTCCGAAAAGTGTATTGTGTGTATTGTGAGCAGCATAAGCGCCAGTAGACTGCCTGTGCAAAACAAGGCGATGCAACCCTTTTCTACCGTTGCAGCGAGAGCGCGCAGCGATATAAAGCGCCCCGAGTGTTATGCGATGCGTCTCAGTTTCAGAAAAGTCTTTATTGCGAGCAGCGTAAGCCCAAGTAGTTTGCCTGTGCAAAACATGGCGATGCAACCCTTTCCTAGCGTTACAACGACAGCGCGCAGCGATATAAAGCGTCCGAGTGTTATGCGACGCGTCTCAGTTTCCGAAAAGTGTATTGCGATCAGCGTAAGCCCCAGTAGACTGCCTGTGCAAAAGAACGCGATGCTACCCTTTTCTACCGTTACAGCGAGAGCGCGCAGCAATATATAGCGCCTCGAGTGTTACGCGACACGTCTCAGTTTCTGAAAAGTGTATTGCGAGCAGCGTAAGCCCCAGTAGTCTGCCTGTGCAAAACGAGGCGATGCAAACCTTTTCTACCGTAGTAGCGAGAGCGCGCAGCGATATAAAGCGCCCCGAGTAATATGCGACGCATCTCAGTTTCCGAAAAGTGTATTGCGAGCAGCGTAAATCCCAGTAGACTGCCTGTGCAAAACAAGGCGATGCAAACCTTTTCTACCGTAGTAGCGAGAGCGCGCAGCGATATGAAGCGCCCCGTGTGTTATGCGACGTCTCTCAGTTTCCGAAAAGTGTATTGCGAGCAGCGTAATCCCCAGTAGTTTGCCTGTGCAAAACATGGCGATGCAACCCTTTTCTAGCGTTGCAGCGAGAGCGCGCAATGATATAACGCGCCCCGAGTGTTATGCGACGCGTCTCACTTTCAGAAAAGTCTTTATTGTAAGCAGCGGAAGCCCCAGAAGGCTGTCTGTGCAAAACATGGCCATGCAACCCTTTTCTAGCGTTGCAACGTCAGCGCCCAGCGGTATAAAGCGACCCGAGTGTTATGCGACACGTCTCAGTTTCCGAAAAGCGTATTGCGAGCAGCGTAAGCCCCAGTAGAGTGCCTGTGCAAAACATGGCGATGCAACACTTTTCTACCGTTGCAACGACACCGCGCAGCGATATAAAGCGCCCCAAGTAATATGCGACGCCTCTCAGTTTCCGAAAAGTGTATTGCGAGGAGCGTAAGCCCCAGTAGACTGCCTGTGCAAAACAAGGCGATGCAAACCTTTTCTACCGTTGTAGCGAGAGCGCTCAGCGAAATAAAGCGCCCCGAGTAATATGCGAAGCGTCTCAGTTTCAGAAAAGTCTTTATTGCGTGCGGCGTAAGCCCCAGTAGACTGCCTGTGCAAAACAAAGCGATCCAACCATTTTCTACCGTTGCAGCAAGAGGGCGCAGCGATAAAAGCGCCCCGAGTGTTATGCGACGCGTCTCAGTTTCGGAAAAGGAATATTGCGAGCAGCCTATACGCCCCAGTAGACTGCCTGTGCAAAACAAGGCGATGCAACCCTTTTCTACCGTTGCAACGACACCGCGCAGCGATATAATGCGCCCCGAGTAATATGCGACGCTTCTTAGTTTCCGGAAAGTGCATTGCGAGCAGCGTATACGCCCCTGTAGACTGCCTGGGCAAAACTTGGCGATGAAACCCTTTTCTACCGTTGTAGCGAGAGCGCTCAGCGATATGAAGCGTCCCGAGTGTTATGCGACGTGTCTCACTTTCCGAAAAGTGTATTGCGAGCAGCATAAGCCCCAGTAGTTTGCCTGTGCAAAACATGGCGATGCAAACTTTTCTAACGTTGCAGCGAAAGAGCGCAGCGATATAAAGCGCCCCGAGTGTTATGCGATGCGTCTCAGTTTCCTAAAAGTGTATTCCGTGCAGGGTAAACCCAATTAGACTGCCTATGCAAAACATGGCGAAGCAACCCTTTCCTACCGTTGCAGCATAGCGCGCAGCGAATTATAGCGCCCCGAGTCTTAAGAGACGCGTCTCAGTTTCAGAAAAGTCTTTATTGCGAGCAGCGTAAGCCCCAGTAGATTGCCTGTGCAAAACAAGGCGATGCAACCATTTTCTACCGTTGCAACGACACCACGCAGCGATATAAAGCACCCCGAGTATTATGCGACGCGTCTCAGTTTCAGAAAAATGCATTGCGAGCAGCGTAAGCCCCAGTAGATGGCCTGTGGAAAAGAAGGCGATGCAACCCTCTTCTACCGTTGCAGCGAGAGCGCACAGCGATATAAAGCGCCCCGAGTGTTATGCAACGCGTCTCAGTTTCAGAAAAGTCTTTATTGCGAGCAGCTTACGCCACAGTAGACTGCCTGTGCAAAACATGGAGATACACCCTTTGTCACCGTTGCAGCGAGAGCGCACCGCGATATATAGCGCCCCGAGTGTTATGCGACGCGTCACAGTTTCAGAAAAGTCTTTATTGCGAGCAGCGTAAGCCCCAGTAGATTACCTGTGCAAAAGAAGGCGATGCAACCCTTTTCTACCGTTGCAGCGAGAGCGCGCAACGATATATAGCGCCCTGAGTGTTATGCGACGCGTGTCAGTTTCCGAAAAGTGTATTGCGAGCAGCGTAAGCCCCAGTGGACTGTCTGTGCTAAACAAACCGATGCAACCCTTTTCTACCGTTGCAGCGAGAGCGCGCAGCGATATAAAGCGCACCGAGTGTTATGCGACGCGTCTCAGTTTCGGAAACGTGTAACATTGCGAGCAGCTTATACGCCCCAGTAGAGTGCCTGCGCGAAACAAGGCGATGCAAACCTTTTCTACCATTGTAGCGAGAGCGCACAGCGATATAAAGCGCCCCGAGTAATATGCGGCGCGTCTCAGTTTCCGAAAAGTGTATTGCGAGGAGCGTAAGCCCCAGTAGGCTGCCTGTGCAAAACATGGTGATGCAACCTTTTCTACCGTTGCAGCGAGAGAGCGCAGCGATATAAGGCGCCCCGAGTGTTATGCGATGCGTCTCAGTTTCCTAAAAGTGTATTCCGAGCAGGATAAACCCAACTAGACTGCCTATGCAAAACATGGCCAAGCAACCCTTTTCTACCGTTGCAGCATAGCGCGCAGAGACATATAGCGCCCCGAGTCTTAAGAGACGCGTAACAGTTTCCAAAAGTGTATTGCGAGCAGCGTAAGCCCCTGTAGATTGCCTGTGCAAACAAGACAATGCAACCCTTTCCTACCGTTGTAGCGACAGCGCGCAGCGAGAGAAAGTGCCCCGAGCGTTGTGCGACGCGTCTCAGTTTCAGAAAAATTTTAATTGTGAGCAGCGTAAGCCCCAATGGACTATCTGTGCTAAACAAATCGATGCAACCCTTTTCTACCGATGCAGCGAGCGCGCGCAGCGATATATACCGCCTCGATTGTTATGCGACGCGTCTCAGTTTCCGGAAAGTGTATTGCGAGCAGCGTAATCCGCAGTAGACTGCCTGTGCAAAACATGGCGATGCAACCCGTTTCTACCGTTGCAGCATAGCGCTCAGCGATATATAGCGCCCCGAGTCTTATGCGACGCGTCTCTGTTTCCCAAAAGTGTATTGCGAGCAGTGTAAGCCCCAGTAGATGGCCTGCGCAAAACAAGGCGATGCAACCAATTTCTACCGTTGCAGCGAGAGCGCACAGCGCTATAAAGCACCCCGAGTGTTATGCGACGCGTCTCACTTTCAGAAAAGTCTTTATTGCGAGCAGCGTAAGCCCCAGTAGACTACCTGTGCAAAACAAGGCGATCCAACCATTTTCTTCCGTTGCAGCGAGAGCGCGCAGCGATATAAAGCGCCCCGAGTGTTATGCGACGCGTCTCAGTTTCCGAAAAGTGTATTGCGAGGAGAGTAAGCCCCAGTAGACTGCCTGTGCAAAACATGGCGATGCAACCTTTTCTACCGTTGCAGCGAGAGAGTGTAGTGATATAAAGCGCCCCGAGTGTTATGCGACGCGTCTCAGTTTCCTAAATGTCTATTGCGAGCAGGGTAAACCCCACTAGACTGCCTATGCAAAACGTGGCGATGCAACCCTTTTCTACCGTTGCAGCATAGCGCGCAACGACATATAGCACCCCGAGTCTTAAGAGACGGGTAACAGTTTCCAAAAGTGTATTGCGAGCAGCGTAAGCCCCTGTAGATTGCCTGTGCAAACAAGACAATGCAACCCTTTTCTACCGTTGTAGCGACAGCGCGTAGCCAGAGAAAGCGCCCGGAGCGTTGTGCGACGCGTCTCAGTTTCAGAAAAATCTTTATTGCGAGCAGCGTAAGCCCCAATGGACTGTCTGAGCTAAACAAATCGATGCAACCCTTTTCTACCGATGCAGCGAGCGCCTGCAGCCATATAAAGCGCCCCGAGTTTTATGCCACGCGTCTCAGTTTCAGAAAAGTCTTTATTGCGAGCAGCGTAAGCCCCAGTAGATTGCCTGTACCAAACAAGGCGATGCAACCCTTTTCTACCGTTGCAGCGAGAGCGCGCAACGATATATAGCGCCCCGAGTATTATGCGACGCGTCTCAGTTTCCGAAATGTGTATTGCCAGCAGCGTAAGCCCCAGTAGACTGCCTGTGCAAAAATTGGCGATGCCACCCTTTTCTACCATTGCAACGACACCGCGCAGCGATATAAAGCGCCCCGAGTATTATGCGACGCGTCTCAGTTTCCGAAAAGTGCATTGCGAGCAGCGTAAGCCCCAGTAGATGGCCTGTGCAAAAGAAGGCGATGCAACCCTCTTCTACTGCTGCAGCGAGAGCGCACAGCGATATAAAGCGCCCCGAGTGTTATGCAACGCGTCTCAGTTTCAGAAAAGTCTTTATTGCGAGCAGCTTACGCCCCAGTAGACTGCCTGTGCAAAACATGGCGATGTACCCTTTGTTACCGTTGCAGCGATAGCACACAGCGATATATTGCGCCCCGAGTGTTATGCGACGCGTCTCAGTTTCCGAAAAGTATATTGCGAGCAGCCTAAGCCCCAGTAGACTGCCTGTGCAAAACATGGCGATGCAACCGTTTTCTACCGTTGCAGTGAGAACGCGCGGCGAGATAAAATGTCCCGACCGTTATGCGACGTGTCACAGTATCAAAAAATTCTTTATTCCGAGCAGCGTAAGCCCCAGTGGACTGTCTGTGCTAAACAAACCGATGCAACCCTTTTCTACCGTTGCAGCGAGAGCGCGCAGCGATGTAAAGCGCCCCGAGTGTTATGCGACGCGTCTCAGTTTCAGAAAAGTCTTTATTGCGTGCGGCGTAAGCCTCAGTAGACTGCCTGTACAAAACAAGGCGATTCAACCATTTGCTACCGTTGAAGCAAGAGCGCGCAGCGATATAAACCGCCCCGAGTGTTATGCGACGCGTCTCAGTTTCGGAAAAGTGTAATATTGCGAGCAGCGTATACGCCCCAGTAGACTGCCTGTGCAAACAAGGCAATGCAACCCTTCTCTACCATTGTAGCGAGAGCGGTAAGCGATATGAAGCGCCCCGAGTGTCATGCGACGCGTCTCAGTTTCCGAAAAGTGTATTTCGAGCAGCGTAATCCCATGTAGACTACCTGTGCAAACAAGGCAATGCAACCTATTTCTACCGTTGTAGCGGGAGCGCGCAGCGATATAAAGCGCCCTGAGTATTATGCGACGCGTCTTAGTTTCCGAAAGCTGTATTGCGAGGAGCGTAAGCCCCAGTAGACTGCCTGTGAAAAACATGTAGATGCAACCCTTTTCTACCGTTGCAGTGAGAGCGCACAGCAATATAAAGCGCCCCGAGTGTTATGCGACGCGTCTCCGTTTCAGAAAAGTCTTTATTGCGAGCAGCGTAAGCCCCAGTAGACTGCCTGTGCAAAACAGGGCGACGCCATCCTTTTCTACCGTTGCAACGACACCGCGAAGCGATATAAAGCGACCCGAGTAATATGCGACGCGTCTCAGTTTCAGAAAAGTCTTTATTGCGTGCGGCGTAAGCCCCAGTAGACTGCCTGTGCAAAACAAAGCGATCCAACCATTTTCTACCGTTGCAGCAAGAGGGCGCAGCGATAAAAGCGCCCCGAGTGTTATGCGACGCGTCTCAGTTTCGGAAAAGGAATATTGCGAGCAGCCTATACGCCCCAGTAGACTGCCTGTGCAAAACAAGGCGATGCAACCCTTTTCTACCGTTGCAACGACACCGCGCAGCGATATAATGCGCCCCGAGTAATATGCGACGCTTCTTAGTTTCCGAAAAGTGCATTGCGAGCAGCGTATACGCCCCTGTAGACTGCCTGGGCAAAACTTGGCGATGAAACCCTTTTCTACCGTTGTAGCGAGAGCGCTCAGCGATATGAAGCGTCCCGAGTGTTATGCGACGTGTCTCACTTTCCGAAAAGTGTATTGCGAGCAGCATAAGCCCCAGTAGTTTGCCTGTGCAAAACATGGCGATGCAACCCCTTTCTAGCGTTACAACGACAGCGCGCTGCCATATAAAACGCGCCGAGTGTTATGAGACGCGTCTCAGTTTCCGAAAAGTGTATTGCGAGCAGTGTAAGCCCCAGTGGACTGCCTGTGCAAAACAAGGCGATGCAACCCATTTCTACCGTTGTAGCGACAACGCGCAGCGAGAGAAAGCGCCCCGAGCGTTGTGCGACGCGTCTCAGTTTCAGAGAAATCTGTATTGCGAGCAGCGTAAGCCCCAACGGACTCTCTGTGGTAAACAAATCGATGCAACCGTTTTCTACCGATGCAGCGAGCGCGCGCAGCGATAAAAAGCGCCTCGAGTTTTATGCCATGCGTCTCAGTTTCAGAAAAGTCTTTATTGCGAGCAGCATAAGCCCCAGTAGATTGCCTGTGCAAAACAAGGCGATGCAACCCTTTTCTACCGTTGCAACGACACCGCGCAGCGATATAAAGCGCCCCAAGTAATATGCGACGCCTCTCAGTTTCCGAAAAGTGTATTGCGAGGAGCGTAAGCCCCAGTAGACTGCCTGTGCAAAACAAGGCGATGCAAACCTTTTCTACCGTTGTAGCGAGAGCGCTCAGCGAAATAAAGCGCCCCGAGTAATATGCGAAGCGTCTCAGTTTCAGAAAAGTCTTTATTGCGTGCGGCGTAAGCCCCAGTAGACTGCCTGTGCAAAACAAAGCGATCCAACCATTTTCTACCGTTGCAACAAGAGGGCGCAGCGATAAAAGCGCCCCGAGTGTTATGCGACGCGTCTCAGTTTCGGAAAAGGAATATTGCGAGCAGCCTATACGCCCCAGTAGACTGCCTGTGCAAAACAAGGCGATGCAACCCTTTTCTACCGTTGCAACGACACCGCGCAGCGATATAATGCGCCCCGAGTAATATGCGACGCTTCTTAGTTTCCGAAAAGTGTATTGCGAGGAGCGTAAGCCCCAGTAGACTGCCTGTGCAAAACAAGGCGATGCAAACCTTTCCACCGTTGTAGCGAGAGCGCTCAGGGAAATAAACGCCCCGAGTAATATGCGAAGCGTCTCAGTTTCCGAAAAGTGTATTGCGAGGAGCGTAAGCCCCAGCAGACTGCCTGTGCAAAAAATGCTGATGCAAACTTTTCTAACGTTGCAGCGAAAGAGCGCAGCGATATAAAGCGCCCCGAGTGTTATGCGATGCGTCTCAGTTTCCTAAAAGTGTATTCCGTGCAGGGTAAACCCAATTAGACTGCCTATGCAAAACATGGCGAAGCAACCCTTTTCTACCGTTGCAGCATAGCGCGCAGCGAATTATAGCGCCCCGAGTCTTAAGAGACGCGTCTCAGTTTCAGAAAAGTCTTTATTGCGAGCAGCGTAAGCCCAAGTAGATTGCCTGTGCAAAACAAGGCGATGCAACCCTTTTCTACCGTTGCAACGACACCACGCAGCGATATAAAGCACCCCGAGTATTATGCGACGCGTCTCAGTTTCAGAAAAATGCATTGCGAGCAGCGTAAGCCCCAGTAGATGGCCTGTGGAAAAGAAGGCGATGCAACCCTCTTCTACCGTTGCAGCGAGAGCGCAGAGCGATATAAAGCGCCCCGAGTGTTATGCAACGCGTCTCAGTTTCAGAAAAGTCTTTATTGCGGGCAGCTTACGCCCCAGTAGACTGCCTGTGCAAAACATGGAGATACACCCTTTGTTACCGTTGCAGCGAGAGCGCACCGCGATATATAGCGCCCCGAGTGTTATGCGACGCGTCACAGTTTCAGAAAAGTCTTTATTGCGAGCAGCGTAAGCCCCAGTAGATTACCTGTGCAAAAGAAGGCGATGCAACCCTTTTCTACCGTTGCAGCGAGAGCGCGCAACGATATATAGCGCCCTGAGTGTTATGCGACGCGTGTCAGTTTCCGAAAAGTGTATTGCGAGCAGCGTAAGCCCCAGTGGACTGTCTGTGCTAAACAAACCGATGCAACCCTTTTCTACCGTTGCAGCGAGAGCGCGCAGCGATATAAAGCGCACCGAGTGTTATGCGACGCGTCTCAGTTTCGGAAACGTGTAACATTGCGAGCAGCTTATACGCCCCAGTAGAGTGCCTGTGCGAAACAAGGCGATGCAAACCTTTTCTACCATTGTAGCGAGAGCGCACAGCGATATAAAGCGCCCCGAGTAATATGCGACGCGTCTCAGTTTCCGAAAAGTGTATTGCGAGGAGCGTAAGCCCCAGTAGGCTGCCTGTGCAAAACATGGTGATGCAACCTTTTCTACGGTTGCAGCGAGAGAGCGCAGCGATATAAGGCGCCCCGAGTGTTATGCGATGCGTCTCAGTTTCCTAAAAGTGTATTCCGAGCAGGATAAACCCAACTAGACTGCCTATGCAAAACATGGCCAAGCAACCCTTTTCTACCGTTGCAGCATAGCGCGCAGAGACATATAGCGCCCCGAGTCTTAAGAGACGCGTAACAGTTTCCAAAAGTGTATTGCGAGCAGCGTAAGCCCCTGTAGACTGCCTGTGCAAACAAGGCAATGCAACCATTTCCTACCGTTGTAGCGACAGCGTGCAGCGAGAGAAAGTGCCCCGAGCGTTGTGCGACGCGTCTCAGTTTCAGAAAAATTTTTATTGTGAGCAGCGTAAGCCCCAATGGACTATCTGTACTAAACAAATCGATGCAACCCTTTTCTACCGATGCAGCGAGCGCGCGCAGCGATATATACCGCCTCGATTGTTATGCGACGCGTCTCAGTTTCCGGAAAGTGTATTGCGAGCAGCGTAATCCGCAGTAGACTGCCTGTGCAAAACATGGCGATGCAACCCGTTTCTACCGTTGCAGCATAGCGCTCAGCGATATATAGCGCCCCGAGTCTTATGCGACGCGTCTCTGTTTCCCAAATGTGTATTGCGAGCAGTGTATGCCCCAGTAGATGGCCTGCGCAAAACAAGGCGATGCAACCCCTTTCTACCGTTGCAGCGAGAGCGCACAGCGCTATAAAGCACCCCGAGTGTTATGCGACGCGTCTCACTTTCAGAAAAGTCTTTATTGCGAGCAGCGTAAGCCCCAGTAGACTACCTGTGCAAAACAAGGCGATCCAACCATTTTCTTCCGTTGCAGCGAGAGCGTGCAGCGATATAAAGCGCCCCGAGTGTTATGCGACGCGTCTCAGTTTCCGAAAAGTGTATTGCGAGGAGAGTAAGCCCCAGTAGACTGCCTGTGCAAAACATGGCGATGCAACCTTTTCTACCGTTGCAGCATAGCGCGCAACGACATATAGCACCCCGAGTCTTAAGAGACGGGTAACAGTTTCCAAAAGTGTATTGCGAGCAGCGTAAGCCCCTGTAGATTGCCTGTGCAAACAAGACAATGCAACCCTTTTCTACCGTTGTAGCGACAGCGCGTAGCCAGAGAAAGCGCCCGGAGCGTTGTGCGACGCGTCTCAGTTTCAGAAAAATCTTTATTGCGAGCAGCGTAAGCCCCAATGGACTGTCTGAGCTAAACAAATCGATGCAACCCTTTTTTACCGATGCAGCGAGCGCCTGCAGCCATATAAAGCGCCCCGAGTTTTATGCCACGCGTCTCAGTTTCAGAAAAGTCTTTATTGCGAGCAGCGTAAGCCCCAGTAGATTGCCTGTACCAAACAAGGCGATGCAACCCTTTTCTACCGTTGCAGCGAGAGCGCGCAACGATATATAGCGCCCCGAGTATTATGCGACGCGTCTCAGTTTCCGAAATGTGTATTGCCAGCAGCGTAAGCCCCAGTAGACTGCCTGTGCAAAACATGGCGATGCCACCCTTTTCTACCATTGCAACGACACCGCGCAGCGATATAAAGCGCCCCGAGTATTATGCGACGCGTCTCAGTTTCCGAAAAGTGCATTGCGAGCAGCGTAAGCCCCAGTAGATGGCCTGTGCAAAAGAGGCGATGCAACCCTCTTCTACTGCTGCAGCGAGAGCGCACAGCGATATAAAGCGCCCCGAGTGTTATGCAACGCGTCTCAGTTTCAGAAAAGTCTTTATTGCGAGCAGCTTACGCCCCAGTAGACTGCCTGTGCAAAACATGGCGATGTACCCTTTGTTACCGTTGCAGCGATAGCACACAGCGATATATTGCGCCCCGAGTGTTATGCGACGCGTCTCAGTTTCCGAAAAGTGTATTGCGAGCAGCCTAAGCCTCAGTAGACTGCCTGTGCAAAACATGGCGATGCAACCGTTTTCTACCGTTGCAGTGAGAACGCGCGGCGAGATAAAATGTCCCGACCGTTATGCGACGTGTCACAGTATCAAAAAATTCTTTATTCCGAGCAGCGTAAGCCCCAGTGGACTGTCTGTGCTAAACAAACCGATGCAACCCTTTTCTACCGTTGCAGCTAGAGCGCGCAGCGATGTAAAGCGCCCCGAGTGTTATGCGACGCGTCTCAGTTTCAGAAAAGTCTTTATTGCGTGCGGCGTAAGCCTCAGTAGACTGCCTGTGCAAAACAAGGCGATCCAACCATTTGCTACCGTTGAAGCAAGAGCGCGCAGCGATATAAACCGCCCCGAGTGTTATGCGACGCGTCTCAGTTTCGGAAAAGTGTAATATTGCGAGCAGCGTATACGCCCCAGTAGACTGCCTGTGCAAACAAGGCAATGCAACCCTTCTCTACCATTGTAGCGAGAGCGGTAAGCGATATGAAGCGCCCCGAGTGTTATGCGACGCGTCTCAGTTTCCGAAAAGTGTATTTCGAGCAGCGTAATCCCATGTAGACTACCTGTGCAAACAAGGCAATGCAACCTATTTCTACCGTTGTAGCGGGAGCGCGCAGCGATATAAAGCGCCCCGAGTATTATGCGACGCGTCTTAGTTTCCGAAAGCTGTATTGCGAGGAGCGTAAGCCCCAGTAGACTGCCTGTGAAAAACATGTAGATGCAACCCTTTTCTACCGTTGCAGTGAGAGCGCACAGCAATATAAAGCGCCCCGAGTGTTATGCGACGCGTCTCCGTTTCAGAAAAGTCTTTATTGCGAGCAGCGTAAGCCCCAGTAGACTGCCTGTGCAAAACAGGGCGACGCCATCCTTTTCTACCGTTGCAACGACACCGCGAAGCGATATAAAGCGACCCGAGTAATATGCGACGCGTTTCAGTTTCAGAATAGTCTTTATTGCGAGCAGCGTAAGCCCCAGTAGACTGCCTGTACAAAACAAGGCGATGCAACCCTTTCGTACCTTTGCAGCGAGAGCATGCAGCGATATATAGCGCCCGGAGTGTTATGCGACGCGTCACAGTTTGCGAAAAGTGTATTGCGAGCAGCGTAAGCCCCAGTAGACGGCCTGTGCCAAACATGGCGATGCAACCCTTTTCTACTGTTGCAACGAAACTGCGCAACGTTATAAAGCGCCCCGAGTGTTATGCAGCGTCTCAGTTTCCGAAAAGTGCATTGCTAGCGGCGTAAACCCCAGTAGATGGCCTGTGCAAAACACGGCGATGCCATCCGTTTCTACCTTTGCAACGACACCGCGCAGCGATATAAAGCGCCCCGAGTATTATGCGACGCGTCTCAGTTTCAGAATAGTCTTTATTGCGAGCAGCGGAATCCCCAGTAGGCTGCCTGAGCAACACATGGCGATGCAACACTTTTCTACCATTGCAGCATAGCGCGCAGCGATCTATAGCACCTCGAGTTTTATGCGACACGTCTCAGTTACGGAAAGTGTATTGCGAGCAGCGTAATTCCCAGTAGACTGCCTTTGCAAAACAGGGCGATGCAACCCTTTTCTAGCGTTGAAGCATAGCGCGCAGCGATATATAGCGCCCCGAGTCTTATGCGACGCGTCTCTGTTTCCGAAAAGTGTATTGCGAGCAGCGTAAGCCCCTGTAGACTGCCTGCGCAAAACATGGCGATGCAACCCTTTTGTACCGTTGCAACGACACCGCGCAGCGATATAAAGCGCCCCGAGCGTTATGCGACGCGTCTCATTTCAGAAAAATCTTTCTTGCGAACAGCGGAAGCCCCAATGGACTGTCTGTGCTAAACAAACCGATGCAACCTTTTTCTACCGTTGCAGCATAGCGCGCAGCGATATATAGCGCCCCGGGTCTTAAGAGACGCGTCTCCGTTTCCGAAAAGTGCATTGCGAGCAGCGTAAGCCCCAGTAGACTGCCTGTGCAAACAAGGCAATGCAACCTTTTCTACCGTTGCAGCAAGAGCGCACAGCGATTTATACCGCCTCGAGTGTTATGCGACGCGTCTCAGTTTCCGAAAAGTGTATTGCGAGCAGCGTATACGCCCCAGTAGACTGCTTGTTCAAAACATGGCGATGCAACCTTTTCTACCGTTGCAGCATAGCGCGCTGCGATATATAGCGCCCCGGGTCTTAAGAGACGCGTAACAGTTTCCGAAAAGTGTATTGCGAGCAGCGTAAGCCCCACTAAAGTGGCTCTGCTAACAAGGACATGCAGCACTTTTCTACCGTTGCAGCGAGAGTGCGCAGTGATATAAAGTGCGCCGGGTGTTATGCGACGCGTCTCCGTTTCCGAAAAGTGTATTGCGAGCAGCGTAAGCCCCAGCCTGTGCAAACAAGGCAATGCAACCTTTTCTACCGTTGGAGCGAGATCGCGCAGCGATATAAAGCGCCCCGAGTGTTATGCGACGCGTACCAGTTTCCGAAAAGTGTATTGCGAGGAGCGTAATCCCCAGTAGACCGCCTGTGCAAAACATGGCGACGCAATCTTTTCTAGCGTTGCAGCGAGATCGCGGAGCGATATAAAGCGCCCCGAGTGTTAAGAGACCCGTAACAGTTTCCGAAAAGTTTATTGCGAGCAGCGTAAGCCCCAGTGGACTGCCTGTGCTAAACAAACCGATACACACCTTATCTACCGTTGCAGCGAGAGCGCGCAGCGAGATAAAACGCCCCGAGTGTTATGCGACGTGTCTCAGTTTGAGAAAAATCTTTATTGAGAGCAGCGTAAGCCCCAGTGGACTGTCTGGGCTAAACAAACCGATGCAACCCTTTTCTACCGTTGCAGAGAGAGCGCGCCGCGATGTAAAGCGCCGCGAGTGTTATGCGGCGCGCCTCAGTTTCAGAAAACTCTTTATTGCGAGCAGCGTAAGCCCCAGTAGACTGCCTGTGCAAAGCATGGCGATGCAATGCTTTTCTATCGTTCCAGCGGCACCGCGCAGCGATATAAAGAGCACCGAGTGTTATGCGATGCGTCTCAGTTTCAGAAAAATCTTTATTTCGAGCAGCGTAAGCCCCAGTGGACTGCCTGTGCTAAACAAACCGATGCAAACCTTTTCTACCGTTGCAGTGAGAACGCCCAGCGATATAAAGCGCCCTGAGTGTTATGCGACGCGTCTCAGTTTCGGAAAAATCTTTATTTCGAGCAGCGTAAGCCCCAGTGGACTGCCTGTGCTAAACAAACCGATGCAAACCTTTTCTACCGTTGCAGTGAGAACGCCCAGCGATATAAAGCGCCCTGAGTGTTATGCGACGCGTCTCAGTTTCGGAAAAGTGTATTGCGAGCAGCGTAAGCCCTAGTAGACTGCCTGTGAAAAACAAGGCGATGCAAACCTTTTCTACCGTTGGAGCGAGAGCGCACATCGATATATAGCGCCTCGAGTGTTATGCGACGCGTCTCATTTTCCGAAAAGTGTATTGCGAGCTGCGTATACGCCCCAGTAGACTGCTTCTGCAAAACAAGGCGATGCAACCATTTTCTACCGTTGCAGGGAGAGCGCGCAGCGATATAAAGCGCCCCGAGTATTATGCGACGCGTCTCAGTTTCCGAAAAGTGTATTGCGAGGAGCGTAATCCCCACTAGACTGCGTGTGCAAAACATGGCGATGCAATCCTTTTCTACCGTTGCAGCATAGCGCGCAGTGATATACAGCGCCCCGAGTCTTAAGAGACGCGCAACAGTTTCCGAAAAGTGTATTGCGAGCAGCGTAAGCCCCAGTAGACTGCCTGTGCAAAACTAGGCGATGCAACTCTTTTCTGCTGTTGCAGCGAGAGCGCGCAATATATATAGCGCCCCGAGTGCTATGCGACGCGTCTCAGTTTCCGAGAAGTGTATTGCGAGCAACGTAAACCCCTGCAGACTGCCTGTGCTAAACAAGGCAATGGAACCCTTTTCTACCGTTGCAGTGAGAGCGTGCAGCGAGATGAAGCGCCCCGAGTGTTATGCGACGCGTCTCAGTTTCAGAAAAGTCTTCATTGCGAGCAGCGGAAGCCCCAGTAGACTGCCTGTGGTAAACAAACCGATGCAACACTTTTCTGCCGTTGCAGCGAGAGCGCGCTGTGATATAAAGCAGCCTGAGTGGTATGCGACGCGTCTAAGTTTCGGAAACGTGTTTTGCGAGCCGCGTATGCGCCCCAGTAGTCTGCCTGTGCAAAACAACGCGATGCAACTCTTTTCTACGTTGTAGCGAGAGCACGCAGCGATATAAAGCTTCCCGATTGTTATGCGACGCGTCTCAGTTTTCGAAAAGTGTATTGCGAGGAGCGTAAGCCCCAGTAGACTGCCTGTGCAAAACATGGCGTTGCAACCTTTTCTACCTTTGCAGCATAGCGCTCAGCGATATATAGCGCCCCGAGTCTTAAGAGACGCGTAACAGTTTCCGAAATGTTTATTGCGAGCAGCGTAAGCCCCTGTAGATTGCCTGTGCAAAACATGGCGTTGCAACCTTTTCTACCGTTGCAGCATAGCGCTCAGCGATATATAGCGCCCCGAGTCTTAAGAGACGCGTAACAGTTTCCGGAAAGTTTATTGCGAGCAGCGTAAGTCCGAGTAGACTGCCTGTACAGAACAAGGCAATGCAAGCCTTTTTACCGTTGCAACGAGAGCGTGCAGCGATATATAGTGCCCCGAGTGTTATGCGACGCGTCTCAGTTTCCGAAAAGTGTATTGCGAGCAGCGTCAGCCCCGGTGGACTGCCTGTGCCAAACATGGCGATGCAACCCTATTCTACCGTTGCAACCACACCTCGCAGCGATATAAAGCGCCCCGAGTGTTAGGCGACGCGTCTCAGTTCCAGAAAAATCTTTATTGTGAACAGCGTAAGCCCCAGTGAACTGCCTGTGCTAAACAAACCGATGCAACCCTTTTCTGCCGTTGCAGCGAGAGCGCGCATCGATATAAAGTGTCCCGAGCCTTAAGAGACGCGTAACAGTGTCCGAAAAGTATATTGCGAGCAGCGTAAGCCCCTGTTGACTGCCTGTGCAAACAAGCCAATGCAACCCTTTTCTACCGTTGTACCGAGAGCGCTCAGCGATATAAAGCGCCCCGAGTGTTATGCGACGCGTCTCAGTTTCCGAAAAGTGTATTGCGGGCAGCGTAAGCCCCAGTAGAGTGCCTGTGCAAAACAAGGCGATGCAACCCTGTTCTGCCGTTGTAGCGAGAGGGCGCAGCGATATAAAGCGCCCCGAGTATTATGCGACGCATCTCAGTTTCCGAAAAGTGTATTGCGAGGAGCGTAAGCCCCTGTAGACTGCCTGTGCAAAACATGGCGACGCTACCTTTTCTACCGTTGCAGCGAGAGCGCGCAGCGATATAAAGCGCCCCGAGTGGTATGCGACGCGTCTCAGTTTCCGAAAAGTGTATTGCGAGCAGCGTAAGCCCCAGTAGAGTGCCTGTGCAAAAGAAGGCGATGCAACTCTGTTCTGCCGTTTTAGCGAGAGCGCGCAGCGATATCAAGCGCCCCGAGTATTATGCGACGCATCTCAGTTTCTGAAAAGTGTATTGCGAGGAGCGTAAGCCCCTGTAGACTGCCTGTGCAAAACATGGCGACGCAACCTTTTCTACCGTTGCAACGACACCGCGCAGTGATAAAAAGCGCGCCGAGCGTTATGCGACGCGTCTCAGTTTTAGAAAAATCTTTATTGCGAATAGCGTAAGCGTAAAGTGACTGCCTGTGCCAAAAAAGCCAATGCAACCCATTTCCGCCGTTGCAGCGAGAGCGCGCAGCGATATAAAGCGTCCCTAGTGTTATGCGACGCGTCTCAGTTTCGGAAACGTGTATTGTGAGCAGCGTATACGCCCCAGTAGACTACCTGTGCAAAACAAGGCGATGCACCCCTTTTCTACCGTTTTAGCGAGAGCGCACAGCGATATAAAGCGTCCCGAGTATTATGCGAAGCGTCTCAGTTTCCGAAAAGTGCATTGCGCGGAGCGTAAGCACCAGTAGACTGTCTATGCAAAACATGGCGATGCAACCTTTTCTACCGTTGCAGCATAGCGCGAGCGCCCCGAGTCTTAAGACACGCGTAATAGTTTCTGAAAAGTGTATTGCGAGCAGCGTAAGCCCCAGTAGACTGCCTGTGCAAACAAGGCAATGTAACCTTTTCTACCCTTGCAGCAAGAGCGCACAGCGATATATAGCGCCTCGAGTGTTATGCGATGCGTCTCAGTTTCCGAAAACTGTTTTGCAAGCAGCGTAAGCCCCAGTAGACTGCCTGCGCAAAATATGGCGATGCAACCCTTTTTCACCGTTGCAGCGAGAGCGCGCCGCAAGATAAAGCACCCCGAGTGTTATGCGACGCGTCTCAGTTTCAGAAAAGTCTTTATTGCGAGTAGCGTAAGCCCCAGTCAACTGCCTGCGCAAAACAAGGCGATGCAACCCTTTTCTACAGTTCCAACGACACCGGGCAGCGATATAATGCTCTCAGAGTGTGATGCGACGCGTCTCAGTTTCAGAAAAATCTTTATGCGAGCAGCGTACGCCCCAGTGGACTGCCTGTGCTAAACAAACCGATACAACTTTTCTACCGTTGCAGCGGAAGCGCGCAGCGTGTCAAAGCGCCCCGAGTGTTATGCGACATGTCTCAGTTTCAGAAAAATCTTTATTGCGAGCAGCGTAAGCCCCAGTGGACTGCCCGTGCTAAACAAACCGATGCACCCTTTTCTACCGATGCAGCAAGAGCGCGCAGCGATGTAAAGCGCCGCGAGTGTTATGCGACGCGCCTCAGTTTCGGAAAACTCTTTATTGCGAGCAGCGTAAGCATCAGTAGACTGCTTGTGCAAAGCATGGCGATGCAACCCTTTTCTACCGTTCCAACGACACCGCGCAGCGATACAAAACGCACCGAGTGTTATGCGACGCGTCTCAGTTTCAGAAAAATCTTTATTGCGAGCTGCGTAAGCCCCAGTGGACTGCCTGTGCAAAACATGGCCACGCAATCTTTTCTACCGTTGCAGCGAGATCGCGCAGAAATATAAAGCGCCCCGAGTGTTATGCGACGCGTCACAGTTTCCGAAAAGTGTATTGCGAGCAGCGTAAGCCCCTGTAGACTGCCTGTGCAAAGAAGGCAATGCAACCCTTCTCTACAGTTGCAGTGAGTGCGCGCAGCGATGCATAGCGCCCCGAGTGTTATGTGACGCGTCTCAGTTTCCGAAAAGTGTATTGCGAGCAGTGTAAGCCCCAGTGCCTGTGCCTGTGCAAAACACGGCGATACAACCCGTTTGTACCGTTGCAACGACACCGCGCAGCCATATAAAGTGCCCCGAGCGTTATGCGACGCGTTTCATTTCAGAAAAATCTTTCTTGCGAACAGCGTAAGCCCCAGTGGACTGCCTGTGCTAAACAAACCGATGCAACCCTTTTCTGCCGTTGCAGCGAGAGCGCGCTGTGATATAAAGCAGCCTGAGTGTTATGCGACGCGTCTAAGTTTCGGAAACGTGTATTGCGAGCAGCGTATACACCCCAGTAGACTGCCTGTGCAAAACAACGTGATGCAACCCTTTTCTACGTTGTAGCGAGAGCGCGCAGCGATATAAAGCGTCCCGATTATTATGCGACGCGTCTCAGTTTCCCAAAAGTGTATTGCGAAGAGCGTATTCGCCCCAGTAGACCGCCTGTGCAAAACAAGGCGATGCAACCCTGTTCTACCGTTGTAGTGAGAGCGCGCAGCGAGAAAAAGCGCCGCGAGCGTTATGCGACGCGTCTCAGCTTCAGAAAAATCTTTATTGCATGCAGCGCAAGGCCCAATGGACTGTCTGTGCTAAACAAACCGATGCAACCTTTTTCTACCGTTTCAGCATAGCGCGCAGCGTCGCATAACACTCGAGGCGGTATATATCGCTGTGCGATAATGCTGCAACGGCAGAAAAGGTTGCATTGCCTTGTTTGCACAGACAGTCTACTGGTGCTTACGCTCCCCGCAATACACTTTTCGGAAACTGAGACGCGTCACATAATACTCGGGACGCTTTATATCGCTGTGCGCTCTCGCTACAACGGTAGAAAAGGGGTGCATCGCCTTGTTTGCACAGGCAGTCTACTGGGGCTTACGCTGCTCGCAAAACACTTTTCGGAAACTGACACGCGTCGCATAACACTCGGGGCGCTTTATGTCGCTGCGCGCTCTCACTACAACGGTAGAAAAGGGTTGCATCGCCTTGTTTTGGACAGGCAGTCTACTGGGGCGTATACGCTGCTCGCAATACACGTTTCTGAAACTGAGACGCGTCGCAAAACACTCGGGGCGCTTTATATCGCTGCACGCTCTCGCTACAACGGTAGAAAATTTTGCATCGCCTTGTTTTGCACAGGTAGTCTACTGGGGCGTATACGCTGCTCGCAATACACGTTTCTGAAACTGAGGCGCGTCGCATAACACTAGGGGCGCTTTATATCGCTGCGCGCTCTCGCTGCAACGGCAAAAATGGGTTGCATTGGTTTGTTTAGCACAGGCAGTCACTTTAGGCTTACGCTGTTCGGAATAAAGATTTTTCTGAAACTGCGACGCGTCGCATAACGCTCGGCGCGCTTTATATCGCTGCGCGGTGTCGTTGCAACGGTAGAAAAGGGTGGCATCGCCATGTTTTGCACAGGCAGTCTACAGGGGCTTACGCTCCTCGCAATACACTTTACGGAAACTGAGATCCGTCGCATAATACTCGGGGCGCTTTATGACGCTGCGCGCTCTCACTACAACGGTAGAACAGGGTTGCATCGCCTTGTTTTGCAAAGGCACTCTACTGGGACTTACGCTGCTCGCAATACACTTTTCGGAAACTGAGACGCGTCGCATAACACTCGGGGCACTTTATATCGCTGCGCGCTCTCGCTGCAATGATAGAAAAGGTTGCGTCGTCATGTTTTGCACAGGCAGTCTACAGGGGCTTACGCTACTCGCAATACACTATTCGGAAACTGAGATGCGTTGCATAATACTCGGGCGCTTTATATCACTGCGCGATCCCGCTACCACGCTGGAAAAACGTTGCATTAGCTTGTTTGCACAGGCAGTCAACAGGGGCTTACGCTGCTCGCAATAAAGTTTTCGGAAACTGTTACGCGTCTCTTAAGACTCGGGACTCTTTATATCGCTGCGCGCTATCGCTACAACGGTAGAAAAGGGTTGCATCGCCTTGTTTTGCACAGGCACTCTACTGGGGCGTATACGCTGCTCGCAATACACGTTCCTGAAACTGAGACGCGTCGCATAACACTCGGGGCGCTTTATATCGCTGAGCGCTCTCGGTACAACGGTAGAACAGGGTTGCACCGCCTTGTTTTGCACAGGCAGTTTACAGGGGCTTAGGCTGCTCGCAATAAAGATTTTTCTGAAACTGAGACGCGTCGCATAACACTCAGGGCGCTTTATCTCGCTGCGCGGTGTCGTTGCAACGGTTGAAAAGGGTGGCATCGCCGTGTTTTGCACAGGCAATCTACAGGGGCTTACGCTGCTCGCAATAAACTTTTCGGAAACTGTTACGCGTCTCTTAAGACTCGGGGCGCTATATATCGCTGAGCGCTATGCTGCAGCGGTAGAAAAGGTTGCAACGCCATGTTTTGCACAGGCAGTCTACAGGGGCTTACGCTGCTCGCAATAAACTTTTCGGAAACTGTTACGGGTCTCTTAAGACTCGGGGCGCTATATATTGCTGCGCGCTATGCTGCAACGGCAGAAAAGGTTGCATCGCCATGTTTTGCACAGGCAGTCTACTGGGGCTTACGCTCCTCGCAATACACTTTTCGGAAACTGAGACGCGTCGCATAATAATCGGGACTCTTTATATCGCTGCGTGGTCTCGCTACAACGTAGAAAAGAGTTGCATCGCGTTGCTTTGCACAGGCAGACTATTGGGGCGTATACGCGGCTCGCAATACACGTTTCCGAAACTTAGACGCGTCGCATAACACTCAGGCTGGTTTATATCAAAGCGCGCTCTCGCTGCACCGGCAGAAAAGTGTTGCATCGGTTTGTTTACCACAGGCAGTCTACTGGGGCTTCCGCTGCTCGTATTGAAGACTTTTCTGAAACTGAGACGTGACGCATAACACTCGGGGCGCTTTTCTCGCTGCACGCTCTCGCTGCAACGGTAGAAAAGGGTTGCATTGCCTTGTTTAGCACAGGCAGTCAAGAGGGGCTAACGCTGCTCGCAATACACTTCTCGGAAACTGAGACGCGTCGCATAGCACTCGGGGCGCTATATATATTGCGCGCTCTTGCTGCAACAGCAGAAAAGAGTTGCATCGCCTAGTTTTGCACAGGCAGTCTACTGGGGCTTACGCTGCTCGCAATACACATTTCGGAAACTGTTGCGCGTCTTTTAAAACTCGGGGCGCTATATATCGCTGCGCGCTATGCTGCAACGGTAGAAAAGGATTGCATCGCCATGTATTGCACACGCAGTCTAGTGGGGATTGCGCGCCTCGCAATACACTTTTCGGAAACTGAGACGCGTCGCATAATACTCGGGGCGCTTTATATCGCTGCGCGCTCTCGCTGCAACTGTAGAAAATGTAGAAACTGTAGTGTCAGGCGGGGAGGCCGGCGGTAATTGGGCTCTCGCTTTTTCGGCACAACGGTGAGTTTACCTTGCTTACTCACAGCTAATATTAGCTTGAGGTGACTTATAAAGGTATAGGGGTTTCATTCGAGCCGTGGACAGGGCGCAAAGGCGGCTATTTTATATAATTTTCGAACATTCTGGTAGCCGGCCGCAGGGCCCAAAATGGCCATGGCTCATACCCGCTTTTGCTAGCGGGCAATGGCGCGACCGCAAGTACCAGGAGAAGGAATGCCCGCCGCGAGCGGGCCCTCCGGTTCGGGCGGTTCGCCTCGCTCGGAGGGTGCGGGTTTTTCTCCTCTTGGCGATAGAGTATTAGAGGAAGTCGCTGGAGACTTGGAACAGCTAGTACGCGGCAAGGAACAGCAGGCAGGCGAAACAGTCACTCAGCCATTGGCCGGCGCGACGCTGGAAGCGGGTATGAGCCCGAATCTTTCGGGACATGTCATTGGCCGATTTTCGTGTCTAGAACAAATGGCCACGCACCAAAGGCGCATTGAAGAGATCATCTTTCACGACAAATCAAAAGTATCTAATCCCATTCGGGCTCAGATAATCACAGAGCTTAATAGTATGGTGCAGCTTTGTGCCGAGATGCATGCAGTGGTGGCGAAGAGTGATGGCGTCGTCGAGGAGCTGCGGCGGCAATTGGATCAGGCGAGGCAGGAGGCTGCTGATCTCCGGCTGCGGGTGGCTACTTCGGCGGCACCGATGGGGGCGCCGCGCTCCTTCGCTGCGGTCGTGTGGGCGGAGGGTCCCGGCGGTCGGGGGCCGTTGACGGGCGGCGGCAGTATCCCGGCGATCGCCGTGCCGTCATCCGCGCTGGACGTGGCCCATGGTGAGGCGGTCTCGGAAGGCTCCTATCAACCTGGCCACATCGCCTTCTTCACGCCTGTTGGTGAGTCTCGTACGCCTGCTAAGGATGTCCTTCGGATATTAAAGGCAAACATAGAGCCGGGCGCAGCGGGTATCGGGGAGGTTACTTTACTCAGTACACGCTTTGGTGTCACAGTGATAGCCAAGCACAACTCTTCAATTGAGAATCTTCGGAAAGCAATTGATCAGGGCACGGTTACCAAAACCAGCTTACTCATGCGTATTCCTGAAAAACGGAAACCGCACATAAAAGTCATTGGCTCGGACCCTGAGGTTGCGCCAACACGGCTAATTCAGGAAATCACAGACCGCAATCCGGATCTACCTATTGATTCAGCCACGTGCTATCTCAAAACCTCTTTCACGGAACGTAGTGGTAACAGGTCGCACGTTCTTGAATGCTCCCCCAAGGTTTTCCACATACTCATGCGTCGTGGCCGTGTTAATATTGGTTGGACGTCCGCGCGAGTGATAGAGGATCTACATGTCTCCCTGTGCACACACTGCGCGGCATATGGGCATTCACGGCGGTTTTGTCCTGATAAACTGGACGCATCGAAAGCTCTTTGTACGAAGTGTGCTGAACCCCACCTGGCCCAGACGTGCACTGTGCGCATGGGGGACGCCGCAGTGCACTGCGCGGTGTGCCGGAACGCGGGACGGGAGTCGGCGGGACATCCGGCTGGCGATCGTAGTTGTCCCTCGCTGGCCGAGAAGGTGGCGCGCATTCGTGCGCGTACTGACTATTGCTCGTAGCCGCATTGGAGGCCCGGAGGCACCTGTTGGTAGGCGGTCGCGGTTAACCGCGACCGCCTCCTACCGGGTGCATCCTGTTGCCAGCTCACATTAATGCTGTATGGTTTCTCCTTTCATGATGGCTTTTAATCCCACACTCAAGTTCATACAAGCGAATCTGGACCACACAAAACACGCCATGGCGGTTCTAATTAGGAAAATGGAAACCACGGACATTTCTTTTGCGATAATCAGTGACCCATATGTCCGCGCCAATGAGGTCATTGGTATTCCTACTAATATTCTTCAATTTAATGCCGTACATAATCCTAAAATGACTATATTATGTGCCGCACATGGTTATGATTGTTTTCCAGTGACAATTTCCACGCATGTAGTAGCGGTAACTTTTTCATCTCATTCCGTCGCGTTTACCGTAATCGGGGTCTACGCACCACCGCGCACTGACATCGATACCTACTTAGATAGAATCACTCAATGCCTCGTCCAAATTGGGCCGGGCATGGCAATAATAGCTGGTGATTTTAACGCCAAACATACTCTTTGGGGCCGCGGAGGGTGCGACAGTCGGGGCGCAGCGGTGGTGCAGTTGATGTGTCAACACGGGTTACAGCTATTAAATGACCCTGAATCCGCACCTACATTTGAAAATCATTATAATGCCAGTTGGATTGACATCACCATGGTCAGTTCCTCGCTGGCACCTCTGCAATATCAATGGCATGTCAGTAATGACGAAAGCCTCGCAGAACATAAACATATAGAATTCGGCTTTAGTTTGCAAAAGCCACCTCCGTTGAGGCGATTGACACTTGCCGGCCGCGCCCGTGTCCTCCAATCCCTTCGGGACATGCCTTGGTTTTCACTGGTTCAGGGCGCTGACATCCGCTCCGGTGACGCCCTTGAGCTCATTCTCACAAAATTCTACACCATTTATAACCATCTGATCCACCATAACTCCCGCTTTACCAAACATGGCCCACGTACTCCGAACTCCTGGTGGACCCCGGAACTGGGGGTGGAACGCAACAGGGTACGTGCCATGCGACGTCGTTACCAGTTAGCACGTGACCCGGCCATACGGGCACAGTTGCGGGCCCTGTTTAATCGGGCGCGGGGCACGTACAGGCAACATATCGCCCAGGCCCAGGAGAGTGCCGTTCAACGATTTTGTCAAGAGTGCTCGAAAAAGAATATCTTTGGTATACCTTTCCAGAAAGCTTTTAATAAAGTTCGGCAGCCTCTCCATCTGCCGGCGCTTACCCTTCCGACTGGCGACAAAACCATGGACACCCTACAGTCAGCAGCTCTGCTCCTTCAGGCTCAGTTCCCGGCGGACGATACGGTACAGGATAATGCTTTTCATACGGCTATCCGAATAGTCGCTAACAGCCCAGCGCTGTGCCGTACGGCAGACAGGGCCTTTACTCTCACGGAAATAGAACACGCGCTCGCGCAGGGCAGGGACGGTTCCGCCCCTGGTCTCGATGGCGTCACTCTTCCCATGCTCAAGAATCTTTTTCAATTTCATCCGACTTTCTTTCAGTTTATATTTAATTCGGCTTTGCACTTGGGTCATTTCCCTTACACTTGGAAAAAGGGCCGCATTATATTTCTTCCTAAACCCGGCCGGCCTCCTGATTTGCCCTCATCTTACAGACCTATTGTCATGAATTCTATCTTCGGCAAAATTCTAGAAAGGCTCCTTAATTCTCGCATTTATTTTTTCCTCTATTCCCACAATCTTATCCATCCTAACCAATTCGGCTTTACACATGGAAGGAGTGCCGTCATGGCTTTATATGCTCTGCGTGAGCGGCTCCTGCAATTTAAACATAACAAGATACCGGCATTGATTGTAGCACTTGACTTCAGGGGCGCCTTTGACTCCGTCTGGCCCCCGCTGGTGTTATATTTTCTGCAAAAACATGGTTGCTATAGTAATCTGTATTATCTGTTAAGAAGTTTTCTCCGTGACAGACTAATAATATATCAATCACGTTCAGGCCAGGTGTCTGCGTCGCATACGCTCGGTAGCCCTCAGGGTTCCCCGTTGAGCCCCCTTTTATGGAACATCGTGGTGCGCGGCTTGTTGGAACTTCCAGTTCCACAGGGGGTTGTCATACAGGCATATGCGGACGATGTTGTAATTACTATTCCGGGTAAGAACCGGGCGGACATTGAGAGACTGGCTGCGGTGGTTTTGTCCTCTGTAAGTGATTGGGCGCAGGAGACCCGCGTTCATATTAACACGGCAAAATCATTCTTCCTCGCGTTTCCACACGGGTGCACCTCCATGAAAACCAATGCTCTCCGCGTGGCTGTGGGTGATGACCGGCTACAACGGAAAGAAACTCTCAAAATTCTTGGCGTCGTATTCGATTCCCGATTAGGCTTCAAAGAACATGCGGATTATATTCGTGAGAAATTGGAACTAATGGCTCCCAAAATTACGACATACATAAACATGCACCATTCCATACCTCCCCTCACGATTCGAGCCTTATATAAACAAGTCGTGCTCCCGGTCATCACCTACGCGGCCCCGGTCTGGTGGCCGGAATTCCCTGATAGCCTATTAAAGGCCAAACTGATATCGTTACACCGCGTTCCCCTACTTAGTCTCACAGGGGCATACCGTACGACGCGCACATCGGCTTTACAAATCTTATTGCATGCGGCACCTCTCCCTCTAGAGCTGGAGCGCCTTCGTGCCGAATTCCACTTATTCCAGCATCGACGTCCTACCTGCTATGGTCCTGCATATTACATTCCCCAAACAGTTGACTTTCCGTACGATCCTTGGATCGATCACCCAGCAGACAGATACCGCTGTTCCTTTGAACGACTCAGCCTTGCGGAGGTGGCCAGGCATTCAACCGAACAGGCTTTACATATATATACTGACGGCTCGTATTCTGAAACTTCTGCGGGGGCGGCGTACGTGGCACTCGACTCCCGAGACAGAATTTTGAAAATCGGTAAATTTAAAGTGGAACACGCTGGCGGTGCGTACTGTGCAGAGGCCATAGCATTTCTAGAAGCCCTCAATTATGTGACCGTGTTACGACCTCACAGGCCTGTTAAGATCTATTCTGATTGCCTATCCCTACTGTCAGCGATCGCGGCACTGCGGTCGGTTGATTCCCGTGTCGTTAATATTAAGCGAGTCCTCCGCGACTTGTCAACATATACAGCGATCAAATTATATTATGTACGGGGTCACTCAGGGATACTCGGCAATGAACTGGCGGATGAGGCGGCAGCGAGTGCTGCGCGTTACGGCGTATCGCGCAGTGCTCTTCTATCTATCCGCTCTCTTAGGACTAAATTTTATCAGCAGATGGAACACGACTGGCAACGTGAATGGGCCACGGAGAACGCCAGTACGGCTACATACTTGTGGACACCTGAAATTAAATCTATACCTGTCTTTTTTCCCCCTCATAAATCCTTAGTTCACGTTATTACTGGACACGGCCGCTTCCCATATTACCTTCACGCCCCAGTAGACTGCCTGTGCAAAAGATGGCGACGCAGCCTTTTCTACCATTGCAGCGAGAGCGCGCAGCGATATAAACTGCCCCGAGTGTTATGCGACGCGTCTCAGTTTCCGAAAAGTGTATTGCGAGACACTGACAGTGCAAACAATGACATGCAACAATTTTCTACTGTTCTAGCGAGAGTGCGCAGTGATATATAGTGCGCCGGGTGTTGTGCAACGCGTCTCCGTTTCCGAAAAGTGTATTGCGAGCAGCGTAAACCCCTGTAGACTGCCTGTGCAAACAAGGCAATGCAACCCTTTTCTACCGTGGCAGCGAGAGCGCACAGCGATATATAGCGCCTCGAGTATTATGCGACGCATCTCAGTTTCCGAAAAGTGTATTGCGAGCAGCGTAAGCCCCAGTAGAGTGCCTGTGCAAAACAAGGCGATGCAACCCTGTTCTACCGTTGTAGCGAGAGCGCGCAGCGATATAAAGCGCCCCGAGTATTATGCGACGCCTCTCAGTTTCCGAAAAGTGTATTGCGAGGAGCGTAAGCCCCTGTAGACTGCCTGTGCAAAACATGGCGATGCCACCCTTTTCTACCGTTGCAACGACTCTGCGCAGCGACATAAAGCGTGCCGAGCGTTATGCGACGCGTCGCAGTTTCAGAAAAATCTTTATTGCGAACAGCGTAAGCCTAAAGTGACTGCCTGTGCTAAACAAACCAATGCAACCCATTTCTGCCGTTGCACCGAGAGCGCGCAGCGATATATAGCGCCTCGAGTATTATGCGACGCGTCTCAGTTTCCGAAAAGTGCATTGCGAGCAGCGTAAGCCCCAGTAGAGTGCCTGTGCAAAACAAGGCGATGCAACCCTGTTCTACCGTTGTAGCGAGAGCGCGCAGCGATATAAAGCGCCCCGAGTATTATGCGACGCCTCTCAGTTTCCGAAAAGTGTATTGCGAGGAGCGTAAGCCCCTGTAGACTGCCTGTGCAAAACATGGCGATGCCACCCTTTTCTACCGTTGCAACGACTCTGCGCAGCGACATAAAGCGTGCCGAGCGTTATGCGACGCGTCGCAGTTTCAGAAAAATCTTTATTGCGAACAGCGTAAGCCTAAAGTGACTGCCTGTGCTAAACAAACCAATGCAACCCATTTCTGCCGCTGCACCGAGAGCGCGCAGCGATATAAAGCGCCCCTAGTGTTATGCGACGCGTCTCAGTTTCGGAAACGTGTATTGCGAGCAGCGTATACGCCCCAGTAGACTACCTGTGCAAAACAAGGCGATGCAAATTTTTCTACCGTTGTAGCGAGAGCGCGCAGCGATATAAAGCGCCCCGAGTGTTTTGCGACGCGTCTCAGTTTCATAAACGTGTATTGCGAGCAGCGCATACGCCCCAGTAGACTGCCTGTGCAAAACAAGGCGATGCAAACCTTTTCTACCGTTGTAGTGATGATGATGATGATATGTAGTGTTTAATGGCGCAAGGGCCAGGTTTGGCCAAAGAGCGCCATGACAAGTGGTGATGTTGACGATGTATCATGGAGATGTGACTTGGCTGTAAAGTGGCCTAAAAATTGTCGCTGTAAAGTGCGTAAAATCTACGTGCTATAAAATTATGGCGATGACTAATGACGATTACTATGAACATTAAAATCCATTGTAGAAGAATGATGCAAAATAAAAAAATATGTAGGATGTTAAAATTACTTGGAGCACTGCTGCCTCGCCAGAGCCCTTGAAAGACAAGGGCCTAGAGGCATGTGCTATACTAAAGAGATATCGCAGCGGCATCCTCTGAAGAGAGGACCCGCTACGAACATGTGGGGCTAAAAACATGCAGGACGACATCTTTCAGGAAATTTAGTACTGTGTTGGTGTCAAATAAAGGTTCTGGGCCGAGTAGCATTACGGGATGTAGGGGGATGTGCTGCCGGTATGCTAGGGAAAAATGTTTCCTTCTTTCAGATTCGGCTGGCCGACACTCCAGGAGGACGTGGAGGACGGTCAGCCTCTCCCCGCATCTACCGCACGTTGGAGGATCATTTTCAGTGAGTAAAAAGTTATGTGTGCCAAATGTGTGTCCTATTCTGAGGCGACAGAATAGGACATCTGTGCGGCGTGATTTTGTTACAGGAGGCCAGAAACCTAATTGTGGCTTTATTAAATGCAACTTATTATTTGTTTCCAGGTCCCACAATCGTTGCCAGTGGTTTCGCAGTTTCCTTCTTAAGAAGGGTTTCAGGTCTGTGACAGGGACTGCAGCAGTAGAATTAACAGTGTGTGATGCAATTGATGTGGCCATCTGGTCCGCTAGAACGTTACCCTGGATGCCCCTATGGCCAGGCACCCAGCATATAACCACATCCTGGTTAGATACATATGTTTTGCATAAGGCGGAATAGAGTTCAATTATTATAGGATTTTTGTGCTTACAGAACGACATCAAAGACTTCACAACACTAAGGGAGTCCGTATATATAACTGACTTTTTGAGTTTTGATTTTCTTATATGCTTCACGGTCGACAATATTGCGTAGGCCTCAGCCATGAAGATACTAGTTTCCGGATGCAGTAAATCGGATTCGGAGAAGGATGGACCGACGGCTGCATATGACACCCCCTCGCGTGACTTCGATGCGTCTGTGTAAAACTCCGTGCAGGAGTGTTTGTATTGCAGTTCCTGGAAATGCATCTGGATTTCAATCTCTGGAGCGTGTTTTGTAACCTGCATGAAAGATATGTCGCATTGTATCATCTGCCACTCCCAAGGAGGTAGCAGCTTAGCTGGAGGCATTAGGCGGAACTCGAGGAGTGGGACATGCATTTCATCACTAAGCTCCCTCACACGCAGCGAGAAAGGCTGTCTTACGGAGGGACGATTGCGAAAGAGTGTAGCATATGTCATGTCACTAACGATTTTAAAACAGGGATGTTCAGGATTTGAGTGGACTTTCAGAAAATATGTTTGGCTGATGTACGTTCTCTGGATATGAAGTGACCATTCATTCGATTCTGCATATAAACTTTGTACGGGACTCGTTCTGAAAGTTCCTGTGGCTAAACGGATACCTAGATGGTGAACAGGGTCTAGCATCTTTAGCGCACTTGGAGCGGCAGAATGATAGATCACGGCACCATAATCTAATCGTGAACGGATCAGGCTCTTATAGAGATTAATTAAGCACTTCCTGTCACTACCCCACGATGTATGGGATAGAAGTTTCATTAGGTTCATTGTTTTCAGACATTTTTCTTTAATATGTTTAATGTGGGGGACGAAAGTGAGTCTGTAGTCTAATATAACACCTAAAAATTTGTGCTCTTTGTTTACGGGTATTTGTTGTCCACATAGTTCTAAGCAAGGATCTGGGATCATTCCTCTCTTTCTTGTAAAGAGAACGCAAGAGCTTTTGTTAGGATTGATCTTAAATCCATTATTGTCCGCCCACATTGAGACTTTGTTCAGGCCATGCTGTACCTGCCTCTCGCAGACTGCGAGGTTACAAGATTTGAAAGCTATTTGTATATCGTCCACGTAGACAGAATAAAAGATTGCCGGTGGTAATGAAGCGCGAAGCGTGTTCATCTTCACGATGAAAAGTGTGCAGCTTAGCACGCCTCCTTGGGGTACACGCGTTTCTTGCATAAAAGGTCGTGAAAGTACATTGCCGACTTTTACCCGGAAGGTACGACTGGACAGATAGCTTTCTATTAGGTTAAGCATATTTCCATGGATACCCATTTCTAACAAGTCTCTTAGGATTCCGTAACGCCACGTCGTATCGTACGCCTTCTCCATATCGAGGAATATGGATAAGAAGAATTGTTTGTGTACAAATGCGTCCCGGATATTAGCTTCTACACGTATAAGATGGTCATTTGTGGAGCGCCCTTCTCGGAAGCCGCACTGATAGGGATCAAGGATTTTGCTCTGTTCAAGGAAATGAATGAGTCGCCGGTTAATCATTTTTTTCAAACACCTTACAAATGCAACTTGTGAGGGCTATCGGGCGGTAACTTGCCACTGAGGAAGGGTCCTTGCCTTGTTTCAAAACAGGGACCACAATGGCTTCCTTCCATGCGGTTGGAAGGTACCCTGCATCCCAAATGGTGTTGAAAAGTGTGAGTAGTGTAACCTGCGTGTCATTGTGTAAGTTTTTCAGCATTTCATACATGATTCTATCAGATCCTGGTGCGGAGCTGTTGCATGCGCTCAAGGCAGCTCTCAATTCAGCAATACAAAAAGGACGGTTGTAAGGCTCATTCTTTTGACCTTTTCTTATTAATGGCTTACGTTCTTCTGTTTGTTTGTATTTGAGAAAGGATTGTGTATAATTTGTTGGACTTGACACGCTCTCAAAATATTCCCCAAGTGAGTCTGCCTGGTCTTGCAGTGTATCGCCCTGTGTGTTTACCAGGGGGACTGAGTATGTTTGCCGCCCTCTCATCCTATTAACTCTGTTCCAGGCTTTGGCCTCATCCCTAAACGAGTTAATACTCGATAGATACTTTTGCCAGCTTTCTCTTCTGGCCAGTCGGCGGATTCTCCTACCTTGGGATTTTACTTTTTTAAAGTTGACAAGATTTTCTGCAGTGGGCGAAGCGCGCAGCAACCCCCACGCTTTGTTCTGATTCCTACGTGCGATTCTGCATTCATTGTTCCACCACGGGACATGCCGTTTGCATGCCGAGCCGCTTAATCCACGTATGCATTTAGACGCGGCATCTATTACGAAGGCTGTGAAGTACTCCACAGCAGCATCGATTTCTAAAGAAGACATGTCATCCCATGATATACTAGTTAAGTTTCGGAACCTCTCCCAGTCTGCTGTGTCAATCTTCCACCTAGGAGCGTGTGGTGGATATTCGTTTTCTTTAGGTGATCTTAGCAATATAGGGAAGTGGTCGCTGCCGTAAGGGTTGTCGGTAACTTCCCATTCAAGTTCAGGCAGTACAGACGGAGAGACTATACTAAGATCTATTGACGAAAAGGATCGGTTTGCAAGAGAGTAATATGTGGGTTCTTTCTTATTGAGAAGGCACGCTCCAGAAGAAAAAAGGAACTGTTCAACAAGGCGACCTCGCGCATCTATACGAGAGTCGCCCCACAGGGAGCTGTGCGCATTGAAATCGCCAAGAACAGCATAAGGTTCTGGCAATTGATCGATCAAGGAGTGAAATTCATGTTTGTTCAGTTGGTAATGCGGGGGTATGTAAAGGGAGCAAATGGTGATGAGTTTGTTTATCAGAACAGCTCGCACCGCCACTGCCTCAAGGGGCGTTCGTAGCTGTAAAGGTTGACATGCTATACTTCTATGAGTGAGAATCGCCACACCACCCGATGATGCGACGGCATCATCGCGATCTTTGCGAAACGCAACATACGTACGGAGAAAGTTTGTGTGTTTGGATTTTAAGTATGTTTCCTGTAAACACAGCACTTTTGGATTATGTTTGTGGATGAGTTCTTGCAAATCATCAAGGTTTCTAAGAAGACCTCGGACATTCCACTGAATTATTTGTGTATTCATTTTTAAAGTAAATTGGTGCTGTGTTTACGGAAACGGAAGTGATGCCTTAGATTACAGAGCTCTTTCGAGGCCCTGTAACCGGGGTTTTGCTTTTTCTGGAGCGTTCGAGGGAGCCTCGCCGCTCCTTAGGCGCTTGGTGCGCCTTGAGGGTTGGTGTAGTGTCCATTGCCTCTAGTGAGGCGCCGGACACGTGCTCTTGCGAGCGAGATGTCAGGGAGGGTGCCGCCTTGGAGGTCAAGACCCCTGCGCCCACGAGCCCGGAGGTCGATGGGGCACCCTGAGGAATTTGGGTGCGCCGGCTGTTGCCAGCGCTAGAAGGGGCGGGGGAGGGTGAGGCAGCCTCGGCTGCGCCCACCTTCGGGGTCGGTGGCCCCGTCTGCTGGGTAGACGGAGCAGCGCTAGCAGCAACCGCCGCGGGGGCAGATGGCGTAACTGCCGACTCACGGCTTGTGGGTCGGACAGCCGCCGGAGGCCGTTGTGACGCTGCCCCCTGACGCGCCACTTCGGCAAAGCTGGCCTTAGGAAGGTATGCAACCCGCCTGCGTGCCTCTTTGAATGATATGTTTTCTTTTACTTTGATTGTTATTATTTCTTTTTCTTTCTTCCAAGACGGGCATGACCGCGAGTATGCGGCATGCTCGCCATCACAATTTACACAGTGGAAAGCATTCTCACAAGCTTCAGAGGAGTGTTCGTGCGCGCTGCATTTCGCACAAGTTTGGCGGCCTCGGCAGCTTTGCGAACTGTGGCCAAAACGCTGGCACTTGAAACATCGGAGGGGATTTGGCACGTATGGTCTTACACGGAGCTTGATGTACCCGGCCCCGATTGACTCGGGCAAGACACTTGAATTGAAGGTGAGTATTAGATGTTTGGTCGCAAGTTCATTACCATCTCGCCTCATCTTGATTCTTTTGACATTTATAACATTTTGTTCACTGAAGCCCTCCAAGAGCTCAGCCTCAGTGAGCTCCAGCAAATCATCGTCCGAGACAACGCCGCGAGAGGTATTCATCGTGCGGTGCGGGGTTACTACTATTTGGGTCTCCCCAAATGATACTAGCTGAGGCAGTTTCTCAAATTGCTTCTGGTCGCGGAGCTCGAAGAGGAGGTCACCGCTAGCCATCCTCGACACCTTATATCCTGGCCCAAAAACTTCGGTAAGAGACTTAGATACAAGGAACGGGGGGATTGTTCGCACTTGTTTAGCTGGTTTTTCTGCGTGGATGACATGAAAACGAGGAAAATTGTGGACTTGTCGTCCGAAAAACTGAAAAACTTCTTCGGAGCGCCCTCGTTTCTGAGGGCGATCAGGTAGTTTAGGAAAAGCATGTTCCATAAGTAATGTTGCGTTTTCGGCCGCGATGCCGACCACCCACCATGGAGCCCAACAGGGGGACGTGACAGAAGTTCCTGGTAGAGAAACCCTGCCAACGCCAGCCGTACATCGCTGCTATAACCGAACACAGCATAACCAAGGCTGGCTAGCTACACAAGGTTAACCCTTGCCGCCGGGAAACTAGGAAGTGAGGAGAAGGGATGAGAAGACAGGAAAGATGAAAAAGGCAAGAGAGAAAGACGAAGATTGGAGAGGAGGACAGGAAAAGGCGACTGCCGATTTCCCCCGGGTTGGTCAGTCCGGGGGTGCCGTCTACGTGAAGCAGAGGCCAAAGAGGTGTGTTGCCTCGGCCGGGGGGCCTTAACGGTCCAAACGCCCGGCATCGGCTCAACCCCCAGGATCCCCTTTTCCCCGGACACGGCTAAGCCGCGCACGACTACACGCGGGAGGGTCCAACCCTCGTGTGCTCGGGTACGTGGTGTCGCAACACACCAAACGCCTGCTTACGCAGACGCCCCTGCGGGAACCGTTGTAGTGAGAGCGCGCAGCGATATAAAGTGCCCCGAGTGTTATGCGACGCATCTCAGTTTCCGAAAACTCTTTATTGCGAGCAGCGTAAGCCCCAGTAGACTGCCTGTGCAAAACATGGCCATGCACCCTTTTTTACCGTTGCAGCGAGAGCACGCAGCGATATATAGCGCCCCTAGTGTTATGCGACGCGTCTCCGTTTTCGAAAAGTGTATTGGGAGCAGCGTAAGCCCCAGTAGACTGCCTGTGTAAAACATGGCGATGCAACCCTTTTCTACAGTTGCAGCGAGAGCGCGCAGCAAGATAAAGCGCCCCGAGTGTTATGCGACGCGTCTCAGTTTCAGAAAAGTCTTTATTGCGAGCAGCGTAAGCCCCAGTGGACTGCCTGTGCTAAACAAATTGATACACACCTTATCTACCGTTGCAGCGAGAGCGCGCAGCGATATAAAGAGCACCGAGTGTTATGCGACGCGTCTCAGTTTCAGAAAAATCTATTTCGAGCAGCGTAAGCCCCAGTGGACTGCCTGTGCTAAACAAACCGATGCAAACCTTTTCTACCGTTGCAGCGAGAACGCCCAGCGATATAAAGCGCCCTGAGTGTTATGCGACGCGTCTCAGTTTCGGAAAAGTGTATTGCGAGCAGCGTAAGCCCTAGTAGACTGCCTGTGAAAAACAAGGCGATGCAAACCTTTTCTACCGTTGCAGCGAGAGCGCACATCGATATATAGCGCCTCGAGTGTTATGCGACGCGTCTCATTTTCCGAAAAGTGTATTGCGAGCTGCGTATACGCCCCAGTAGACTGTTTCTGCAAAACAAGGCGATGCAACCATTTTCTACCGTTGCAGCGAGAGCGCGCAGCGATATAAAGCGCCCCGAGTATTATGCGACGCGTCTCAGTTTCCGAAAAGTGTATTGCGAGGAGCGTAATCCCCACTAGACTGCGTGTGCAAAACATGGCGATGCAATCCTTTTCTACCGTTGCTGCATAGCGCGCACCGATATACAGCGCCCCGAGTCTTAAGAGACGCGCAACAGTTTCCGAAAAGTGTATTGCGAGCAGCGTAAGCCCCAGTAGACTGCCTGTGCAAAACTAGGCGATGCAACTCTTTTCTGCTGTTGCAGCGAGAAGCGCGCAATATATATAGCGCCCCGAGTGCTATGCGACGCGTCTCAGTTTCCGAGAAGTGTATTGCGAGCAACGTAAGCCCCTGCAGACTGCCTGTGCTAAACAAGGCAATGGAACCCTTTTCTACCGTTGCAGTGAGAGCGTGCAGCGAGATGAAGTGCCCCGAGTGTTATGCGACGCGTCTCAGTTTCAGAAAAGTCTTCATTGCGAGCAGCGGAAGCCCCAGTAGACTGCCTGTGGTAAACAAACCGATGCAACACTTTTCTGCCGTTGCAGCGAGAGCGCGTTTTGATATAAACCAGCCTGAGTGTTATGCGACGCGTCTAAGTTTCGGAAACGTGTATTGCGAGCCGCGTATACGCCCCACTAGTCTGCCTGTGCAAAACAACGCGATGCAACTCTTTTCTACGTTGTAGCAAGAGCACGCAGCGATATAAAGCGTCCCGATTATTATGCAACGCGTCTCAGTTTTCGAAAAGTGTATTGCGAGGAGCGTAAGCCCCAGTAGACTGCCTGTGCAAAACATGGCGTTGCAACCTTTTCTACCGTTGCAGCATAGCGCTCAGCGATATATAGCGCCCCGAGTCTTAAGAGACGCGTAACAGTTTCCGAAATGTTTATTGCCAGCAGCGTAAGCCCCTGTAGTTTGCCTGTGCAAAACATGGCGATGCCACCCTTTTCTACCGTTGCAACGACACCGCGCAGCGAGATAAAGCGCCCTGAGTGTTATGCGACGCGTCTCAGTTTCAGAAAAATCTTTATTGCGAGCAGCGTAAGCCCCAGTGGACTGTCTGTGCTAAACAAACCGATGCAACCCTTTTGTACCGTTGCAGCGAGAGCGCTCAGCGATATAAAACGCCCCGAGTGTTATACGACGCGTCTCAGTTTCAGAAAAAGTCTTTATTGCGAGCAGCGTAAGCCCGAGAAGACTGCCTGTACAAAACAAGGCAATGCAAGCCTTTTTACCGTTGCAACGAGAGCGTGCAGCGATATATAGTGCCCCGAGTGTTATGCGACGCGTCTCAGTTTCCGAAAAGTGTATTGCGAGCAGCGTCAGCCCCAGTGGACTGCCTGTGCCAAACATGGCGATGCAACCCTATTCTACCGTTGCAACCACACCTCGCAGCGATATAAAGCGCCCCGAGCGTTAGGCGACGCGTCTCAGTTCCAGACAGACAGACAGACAAGAAACTTTAATTGGTCCGAAGGGACTACGTTGTCGTAGTCGCGGGCCGCACCCGCGCCGGGGGCGGAAGACCGTGATCTTCAGCCCTGGCGCAGGCCCTTTGGACAGCCCGAAGTTGGACTTGAAGCTTGTCGCTCTTGACGGCTTCATCCCAATCTTCTTGCCTGTTGAAAGGCGAGTGGCGCAACACAGAACATTGCCACAGCATGTGGTTCAAAGTGGATCGTTCCTCGCCGCAGTCTGGGCAGCGGAGATCCACACCCGGAGTGTAGTGGCTCAGCCTTGAGCGAGACGGAAAGGAGCCCGTCTGCAGCATTCTTAGCACCGACGCCTGGGGTCTGCCTAGCTTCGGGTGAGGAGCCGCAAACTGTCTGCGTCCCAGCTGGTAGTGAGCAGTTATCTCGTGGAAAGTTAGCAGCGGGTCCGTGGTTCGGTCGATCCCCTGCGAAGCTGGGCCCCTCGGACCGACGCGGTTGATGAGACCTCGCGCCTGGTCGTGGGCCAGCTCATTCGGGTTGATCGAGCCGGGGGAGACGTTCCGGCCCATGTGAGCCGGGAACCAAGTGATGACGTGACGGGCCGTGCCTGTCTTGCGGGTCCTCAGCACCGCTGCAGCCTCGGCCGAGACCGAGCCGGCGAGAAAGGCCATCGCCGCCGACCTGGAGTCTTTGAAGATCTGCGTGCGCCCGGGTTCGCACAGAGCCAGCGCCACTGCGACTTGCTCTGCGACGGACGCCGTCGAACGTTGTATAGACGCGCATTCAGGATCTTGCCCTGTGGGTCAACCACCGCAGCCACGTAGGAGTTCGATCCGGGATACCGCGCCGCGTCGACAAAGGACGCGAGCTCTGGGTTCTGCAGGGCAGTCTTGATGAGTGCTCAGGCTCTGGCTGCGCGCCGGGCCTCGTTGTGCTGTGGATGAACGTTCCTCGGGAAGGGGGAGACTCGAAAGGCGTCCCTTTCACCCTCGCAGAGCGGGACTGCGCACGACTCCTCGGCCATGGCTGCCAGACCCGCCATCTCGAGTATTCGACGGCCGGCCTTGGTGGTAGAGAGGCGAACAATCTGTGCCGTTTTCTGTGCTTCGATCACTTCGCTCAGAGTGTTGTGGACCCCGAGTTGCATCAGCTTCTCCGTGCTAGTCGTCACGGGGATGCCGAGGACTCGTTTAATGCTCTTCCTCATGAGTGCTTCGATCTTGTTCTCCTCCGACCGCGACCAGCTTAGCGCAGAAGCCACGTAGTTGATATGGCTCATGAGGAAGGCGTGGTAGATCCTTATGAGGTTGGCTTCGCTGATGCCCCCCTTCCTGCTCGTCACTCGCGAAACGAGTCTGAGCATGTTCTC
This sequence comes from Dermacentor variabilis, assembly GCF_050947875.1. NCBI lineage: Eukaryota > Metazoa > Arthropoda > Arachnida > Ixodida > Ixodidae > Dermacentor > Dermacentor variabilis. The sequence continues at coordinate 548,272 of NW_027460423.1, read as the reverse complement.
CGTCTTCGCGCTCAGGCGCGCGATCGTTTGCGCGTTGCTGCCCTTTGCATTGAGGACCAGTCCGAGCACCCTGAGAGAATCCACCCTCTGGATGCGCTGACCCGTCTTCGTTCTGAGTTCAATCGGTACTTGGTCCAGCGTCGTGTCGAACTTGCGGCCTTTTCTGTCGGGCCGATACAGCAAGAGTTCCGACTTGGTCGGCGAGAGGACCAGTCCCGTGCCCTCGAGGAATTCTTCCGTGACGTGCAAGGCCTCTTGCAGGGCCCGCTCCACCGCTGCGTCCGACCCACCGCCGCACCAGACGGTGATGTCGTCCGCGTAGAGAGCGTGATTAAGATTGGCGGCCCCGATTCGGTCGAGTCGGACTGATAGGTCTCTCATGGCGATGTTGAAGAGCAGTGGAGATAACACCGCACCCTGCGGCGTGCCGCAGGCTCCCAGCGCGTATCCGTCCGACTTGATCTGGCCCAACTTGATCGTGGCCTTGCGATCTCTTAGGAAAGAGCTCACGTACGCATGGAAGCGTTCGCCAAGGTTCAGTCTCGTCACAGAGTCGAGGAGGTGCTTGTGTTTGACCGTGTCGAAGGCCTTGGCGATGTCCAGAGCCAAGATGCCTCGGACGTCTCTCGTGACCACGTCGACTATCTGCCTCTTGATCAGCAGCATGACCTCTTGAGTGGACAGCGAGGGTCTGAACCCGACCATATTCGGTGGGAGGAGGTGTCGTTCCTCGACATGTCTCGATATTCTGTTGTGGATGACATGCTCCGCCACCTTGCCCACGCAAGACGTGAGCGAAATCGGTCGCAGACTGTCTATGGCTGGTGTCTTGCCCGGCTTCGGAATTAGGATCACCGTGGCTTCCTTCCAGGCATCCGGTACGATGCCGGACTCCCAGACGTCGTTGATTTCTTTAGTGAGCAGTTCGATCGAGCCGTCGTCCAGATTTCGAAGGAGTCTGTTCGAGATTCCATCCGGCCCGGGCGCCGATCTTCCGTTGAGGCCTTGAAGGGCCGCTCTGACCTCCGAGACGGAGAAGGGGGAGTCGAGCTCCTCGTCCGCCTTGCCGCCATAGGCCGGGTAATCTTCTGGTCCGGACTGCCCGATGGGGAGGTAGCGACGCGCCACTTCGTCCATCACTTCGTTCTTAGATGCGCCTTCGCTATTGAGCTTGTGGACCAGCCTATCGATGGCCAGAGTGTGGTTTCTCTTGGACTGTGTGTCGTCCAATAACTGCTTGAGGAGGTTCCACTTGCCTCCCGCACGCATCTGGCCGTCGACCGACGCGCAAACTTCGTTCCACTGCTGCTGGCCGAGCTCCTTGCAGTGCGATTCGATCTCGCGGTTGAGGGCCGTGATCCTCCTCCGGAGGTTGCGATTCAGCTTCTGCGTCTTCCATCTGGCCGTGAGGGAATTCTTGGCTTCGAGCAGGTGCGCCAATCGAGCGTCCATGCGGTCGACCTTGAGGTCCGTTTCAACGGTCCTGGTGACCGCAGCTACGTCCTTCTTGAGCTGCGCTGCGAGGTCCGCAAACGACTCGTAATTTTCGTGGTCATCCTGCCGTCTCTTTCGGAAGGCGTCCCAGTCGACTATTTCGAAAGCCCTCTGCGGGGCCGCGCTGACCGGTAGGGAGATTTCCACGATGTAGTGGTCACTGCCCAGGTTCTCTTGTAAGTTGTGCCACTCCGCTCCCGGCGCGTTCTTGACGAAGGCCAGGTCTGGGGTGGTGTCTCTCGAGACCGAGTTTCCCATGCGCGTGGGGTAATGGGGGTCGGTTATCAGTTCCAGGGAGCTGTCAGTCACTGCCTGCAGGAGTCTGCAGCCTTTGGGAATGCTTCTCACATAGCCCCAGGCTTCGTGCGGCGCGTTGAAATCTCCAGCCATAACAAGCGGCGTCTCTCTCGCCTTAGACGATGCCTTGGTTGTTAGGCTGTAGAAGGTCTGCCGGTTGTCCCTAGGAGAGCAGTACACATTGGTAATGTAGACGCTGTTCTTCAGCCAACTGTTGGGTATGATCTCGACGAGCAACGCTTCCAGTTTGGTGTTGCCAAGACGGAGATCGTGCTCCTGGAAGGCGCACTTCTTTGCAATAAGTATCGCGATGCCGAGCCCGCTCTCCGCCAACGAGGAGACAGCTCGGTATCCCTGGAGGTAAATAGTTTCCATTCCTGTTTCCTGTAGTAAAATGACGTGGGGCCTCTCTTGCGGCTCCCGGGCCTTGATGAACTGCACCAGCTGAGGCCTGCGCCTCCGGAAGCTGGCGCAGTTCCACTGCCACACGATGAGCTTACTATCCGGTCTGGCCATGGTTGGGCATGTTGGACCGGAGGTGGGCTGGGGTGCCATCTTGCTCGTCAGCCCCCGACAGCTGATTGTCCTGTATCATTTCGCTGGACACCGCCTCCGGCCTGGCGGCGTCGCCGTAGTGTAGGTCACATCGCTTGGCAAGCTCGTTCTCAAGCAGTTGCACTCTGAGTAGAAGGGTCTGGTTACACTGTACCAACTCGGCAAAAGATTTTTGCATGCGGTCCAAGGACCTCTGCATGGCAGCCTCCGCCGTGCTCACATCTTCAACCGTACCGTGGGAGGAGGTGGCTCTGCGCTTGACCGCCCTTGCTGTGGCCCCATCTTCCGTAGACGTTTGCCTTGCCGCGGCCGCTTGGATGGCGCTGGCGTTTCGGAAGGCCTCAAAGTCGGCCTTCATTCTCTGAATTTCCTCCTTGAGACTGGCGTTTTCGCTCATCAACTGCGCGATCCTGGGATCGTGCGCCCGCTCGCTCTCCTGTGCGGCGGCGTGTTGCGTCCGGCCCGTCTGCTTCGTCTGTTTCACTCTGTCGGCCCAGGTGGGACCTCCTGCGATGCGCACCTGGGACTTCGAGCGGCCCCTAGATTGATAGCGCCCTCGTTGCACGGAGCGCCCACGTGAGCGGGAGCGCGTTCTAGAGCGGGAAAGACTGCGCGAGCGGGAGCGTCCCCTCGAAGAGCTCCTCTTCCGTAGCGCTGACGTCAGTGCCTAGCTCACCTCACGTGCCGCGTTGGCGCCCTTCTTGGCGTCGCCAATTTTCTTTCGCCGACGCCTTCGGCGTCTCTGCCTGACGACATACGGCGTTTGGAAGCGTTGCTCGCACTTACGATCAGCCGTTGGGTGAGGGCCGCCGCATATGCCGCATTTCGCTTCACACTGGTGGCCTTCAGTGGGGGACGCGGCTCCGCATCCCCTGCACTTCTTCACACTCGGGGTCGGACATACATCGGCTCTGTGGCCCAGTTCCCCACAACCGTAGCACACATCAACTTGCCTTCTGTATAAAGAGCAGGGCAGCATGCCCGCTCCACAAATGACAAAGTTCGGCACCCTCAGTCCGTCGAACAGGACGATAACCGTGGTGGTGGTCTTGATGCGACGCACCTCCAACGCGGTGGGGTTCCGCTGGCGTACGATCATGGCGCGGAGCTGAGCGTCGTTGAACTCGATGTCGACTCCCCTCACAACACCCTTGCATGTATTGTCCGAGGCGGCCATGTACGCGGCCACTTCAAAGACCCCTTCGCGCAGGTGGATCTGCTGAACCATCGCGTAAGCACGCGCGTTCCTTTCTTCTGGCGTTGAGACGACGTAGATGTTTTGCACGTTGTTTGGGCAGACGATGTCTTCGCCAACCTCGTCGGGTGCAAGCGCCGCCGCCATAGCCAGCGCTTGTGCCACTCTAATAGTGCTGATCTTTTTCACGTCGAGACCACCCCTTGGCCTAACGATGATTCGAATATGGTCCCGTGGCAGTCTCGGGAGCCTTGAGGCTGCGGCCAGCTTCTTCAGCGCGTTCCGCGGGGCTGCCGTGCGGCGGCCGCCCCTGCCGCCTCCCTGCTTTACCGGGCTCGGCGTCGACTTGGAAGTTTCTTGCCTTGCCTTCTTAGTCTTGCCCGTTGCCGTGGTCCAGCCGGGGCACCTTGCTTCTTCGGGGGTGATTTCTACCCCCTCCACCATCTCGATTTCGGGCATGATGCCCCACCACACCGGAGTTAGGCCAAGGCCTAGCCCGTACTCCTCACCAGCGTTAACCCGTTAGGGTTAAAACCGCCCGGCGTCGCGAGAAGTTCAAGGTCCTTTAAAAGTTCGAGAAAAGCACCTACCGATATAATTCCGGTATCGGCTTGATCCCCGCAACAAACTGCGTCGAATGATGCACAATGTTCAGGCGTTTTCGCGGACTGTACCACCGAAAACATTTGAGGGAACGGGAGCCGATGTTTGCGCGTCCGCACTTCTCGGCGCCCCCTGGCGATCGTCTCAGTTCCAGAAAAATCTTTATTGTGAACAGCGTAAGCCCCAGTGAACTGCCTGTGCTAAACAAACCGATGCAACCCTTTTCTGCCGTTGCAACGAGAGCGCGCAGCCATATAGAGTGTCCCGAGTCTTAAGAGACGCGTAACAGTTTCCGAAAAGTTTATTGCGAGCAGCGTAAGCCCCTGTTGACTGCCTGTGCAAACAAGCCAATGCAACCCTTTTCTACCGTTGTACCGAGAGCGCTCAGCGATATAAAGCGCCCCGAGTGTTATGCGACGCGTCTCAGTTTCCGAAAAGTGTATTGCGAGCAGCGTAAGCCCCAGTAGAGTGCCTGTGCAAAACAAGGCGATGCAACCATTTTCTACAGTTGCAGCGAGAGCGCGCAGCGATATAAAGCGCCCCGAGTATTATGCGACGCGTCTCAGTTTCCGAAAAGTGTATTGCGAGGCGCGTAATCCCCACTAGACTGCGTGTGCAATACATGGCGATGCAATCCTTTTCTACCGTTGCAGCATCGCGCGCAGCGATATATAGCGCCCCGAGTTTTAAGAGACGCGCAACAGTTTCCGAAATGTGCATTGCGGGCCGCGTAAGCCCCAGTAGACTGCCTATGCAAAACTAGGCGATGCAACCCTTTTCTGCTGTTGCAGCGAGAGCGCGCAATATATATAGCGCCCCGAGTGCTATGCGACGCGTCTCAGTTTCCGAGAAGTGTATTGCGAGCAGCGTTAGCCCCTCTAGACTGCCTGTGCTAAACAAGGCAATGCAACCCTTTTCTACCGTTGAAGCGAGAGCGTGCAGCGAGAAAAGCGCCCCGAGTGTTATGCGACGCGTCTCAGTTTCAGAAAAGTCTTCATTACGAGCAGCGGAAGCCCCAGTAGACTGCCTGTGGTAAACAAACCGATGCAACACTTTTCTGCCGTTGCAGCGAGAGCGCGTTTTGATATAAACCAGCCTGAGTGTTATGCGACGCGTCTAAGTTTCGGAAACGTGTATTGCGAGCCGCGTATACGCCGCAGTAGTCTGCCTGTGCAAAACAACGCGATGCAACTCTTTTCTACGTTGTAGCGATACCACGCAGCGATATAAAGAGTCCCGATTATTATGCGACGCGTCTCAGTTTCCGAAAAGTGTATTGCGAGGAGCGTAAGCCCCAGTAGACTGCCTGTGCAAAACATGGCGATGCAACCTTTTCGGCCGTTGCAGCATAGCGCGCAGCAATATATAGCGCCCCGAGTCTTAAGAGACCCGTAACAGTTTCCGAAAAGTTTATTGCGAGCAGCGTAAGCCGCTGTAGACTGCCTGCGCAAAACATGGCGTTGCAACCTTTTCTACCGTTGCAGCATAGCGCTCAGCGATGTATAGCGCCCCGAGTCTTAAGAGACGCGTAACAGTTTCCGAAAAGTTTATTGCGAGCAGCGTAAGCCCCTGTAGATTGCCTGTGCAAAACATGGCGATGCCAACCTTTTCAACCGTTGCAACGACACCGCGCAGCGAGATAAAGCGCCCCGAGCGTTATGCGACGCGTCTCAGTTTCAGAAAAATCTTTATTGCGAGCAGCGTAAGCCCCTGTAAACTGCCTGTGCAAAGCAAGGCGATGCAACCCTGTTCTACAGTTGTACCGAGAGCGCTCAGCGATATAAAGCGCCCCGAGTGTTATGCGACGCGTCTCAGTTTCCGAAAAGTGTATTGCGAGCAGCGTAAGCCCCAGTAGAGTGCCTGTGCAAAACAAGGCGATGCAACCCTGTTCTACCGTTGTAGTGAGAGCGCGCAGCGATATAAAGCGCCCCGAGTATTATGCGACGGATCTCAGTTTCCGTAAAGTGCATTGCGAGGAGCGTAAGCCCCTGTAGACTGCCTGTGCAAAACATGGCGATGCCACCCTTTTCTACCGTTGCAACGACACCGCGCAGCGATATAAAGCGCGCCGAGCGTTATGCGACGCGTCGCAGTTTCAGAAAAATATTTATTGCGAACAGCGTAAGCCTAAAGTGACTGCCTGTGCTAAACAAACCAATGCAACCCATTTCTGCCGTTGCAGCGAGAGCGCGCAGCGATATAAAGCGCCCCTAGTGTTATGCGACGCGCCTCAGTTTCGGAAACGTGTATTGCGAGCAGCGTATACGCCCCAGTAGACTACCTGTGCAAAACAAGGCGATGCAAATTTTTCTACCGTTGTAGCGAGAGCGTGCAGCGATATAAAGCGCCCCGAGCGTTAGGCGACGCGTCTCAGTTCCAGAAAAATCTTTATTGTGAACAGCGTAAGCCCCAGTGAACTGCCTGTGCTAAACAAACCGATGCAACTCTTTTCTGCCGTTGCAGCGAGAGCGCGCAGCGATATAAAGTGTCCCGAGTCTTAAGAGACGCGTAACAGTTTCCGAAAAGTTTATTGCGAGCAGCGTAAGCCCCTGTTGACTGCCTGTGCAAACAAGCCAATGCAACCCTTTTCTACCGTTGTACCGAGAGCGCTCAGCGATATAAAGCGCCCCGAGTGTTATGCGACGCGTCTCAGTTTCCGAAAAGTGTATTGCGAGCAGCGTAAGCCCCAGTAGAGTGCCTGTGCAAAACAAGGCGATGCAACCCTGTTCTGCCGTTGTAGCGAGAGCGCGCAGCGATATAAAGCGCCCCGAGTATTATGCGACGCATCTCAGTTTCCGAAAAGTGTATTGCGAGGAGCGTAAGCCCCTGTAGACTGCCTGTGCAAAACATGGCGACGCTACCTTTTCTACCGTTGCAGCGAGAGCGCGCAGCGATATATAGCGCCCCGAGTGGTATGCGACGCGTCTCAGTTTCCGAAAAGTGTATTGCGAGCAGCGTAAGCCCCAGTAGAGTGCCTGTGAAAAACAAGGCGTCAACCCTGTTCTGCCGTTGTAGCGAGAGCGCGCAGCCATATAAAGCGCCCCGAGTATTATGCGACGCATCTCAGTTTCCGAAAAGTGTATTGCGAGGAGCGTAAGCCCCTGTAGACTACCTGTGCTAAACATGGCGACGCAACCTTTTCTACCGTTGCAACGACACCGCGCAGCGATAAAAAGCGCGCCGAGCGTTATGCGACGCGTCTCAGTTTCAGAAAAATCTTTATTGCGAACAGCGTAAGCGTAAAGTGACTGCCTGTGCCAAAGAAGCCAATGCAACCCATTTCCGCCGTTGCAGCGAGAGCGCGCAGCGATATAAAGCGTCCCTGGTGTTATGCGACGCGGCTCAGTTTCGGAAACGTGTATAGCGAGCAGCGTATACGCCCCAGTAGACTACCTGTGCAAAACAAGGCGATGAAACCCTTTTCTACCGTAGTAGTGAGAGCGCGCAGCGACATAAAGCGCCCCGAGTGTTATGCGACGCGTGTGAGTTTCCGAAAAGTGTTTTGCAAGCAGCGGAAGCCCCAGTAGACTGCCTGTGCAAACAAGGCGATGCACCCCTTTTCTACCGTTTTAGCGAGAGCGCACAGCGATATAAAGCGTCCCGAGTATTATGCGAAGCGTCTCAGTTTCCGAAAAGTGCATTGCGCGGAGCGTAAACACCAGTAGTCTGTCTGTGCAAAACATGGCGATGCAACCTTTTCTACCGTTGCAGCATAGCGCGAGCGCCCCGAGTCTTAAGACACGCGTAATTGTTTCCGAAAAGTTTATTGCGAGCAGCGTAGGCCCCTGTAGACTGCCTGTGCAAAGAAGGCAATGCAACCCTTTTCTACCGTTGCAGCGAGAGCGCACCGCGGGGCGCCTCGAGTGTCATGCGACGCGTCTCAGTTTCAGAAAAGTGTATTGCGAGCAGCGTAAGCCCTAGTAGACTGCCTGTGAAAAACAAGGCGATGCAAACCTTTTCTACCGTTGCAGCGAGAGCGCACATCGATATATAGAGCCTCGAGTGTTATGCGACACGTCTCATTTTCCGAAAAATGTATTGCGAGCTGCGTATACGCCCCGGAAATAGTCTTTTCCCCGAAAAAAAAAACAAACTAAAGAAAAGTGGGGAGACCCGTACCTACTGAAAGTAATAACGGGTTTAAACCAATTAAATATAAAAATGAGGGGTGGTAACCCAAAGGACGATTTGAAGGTAAAAGCCAATTGAAAAAAGAAAGAGAGGGCACGGTAGCAGCAGGTGTCCCAATGTTCCTTCGGCGAGGACAGAAAACCGCGCATAAAGCGTTTATTCAAGTAAAGGAGAAGGTGACTCGATGATGAGATGACAGAGACAAGGTGCCCGAAGGGGATGTGGCCTGGATCAATCTGGGACTTCCGAAAGCTGGAAAGACTGGATGCCTGTGCTGAAGAACACTGTAAAACTTGAAAATGAAATCAGTGGTAACTCGACGGGTCCAATATGGATGGACCAGTAGAATGTACGTTGGCGATCAAAGGATAATTAATGAGACAACTCAGAATAGGATGAAATTGTAGTTGGATAGAAATGTTTGTTCGCAAGAGAAGAACAAGGTGGCGTGCTGAATGGGCCACTGAGATATGACGGTCCTTCATTGCGGGTAACTGTCCCCTCCCATCCACGCACGGACCAGCTGGGAAGCAGGCGCACTTGGATGTACAGAGTGGTCGCCATGGATTGAAGTGTTTTTTTTTTTTTGAAGAGACTGGTAATACTGATTAGCCGAGCCGATATATACGTCGAACTAGCCCGTTACTGTAAACTACAGCTATTGTGGCGGTCTGTCTAGAAACAGCAGCTGCCCCTCCCATCCACATTCTGAAAAGCGAGAAGTGAGGACGCCGTGGCGGCCGAAAGTTGTTTTACTATAGAATGAAGGAAGAAAACTAAAGAGTATAGGAAAGAAGTAAGGGATAAGCCAGGCAACACACCTATAAGGGTCCGAAGCATTTCCTGAGCCTTGTGCTAAGTGTGGGCTGAGGTATGGTCTAGGACGAGCAGACCTTATGCAATACATTTGAACAGGTACCCGACCGACACAGCACCGCGAAGCCACCCCAGAGCGCCGCGGCACCGCGACACGTGCGAAACCCCGGTCCCCCGGATGCGCACAGATTAATCAAGCAGGCAATGGTCGGCTGCTGAAGGTAATGACTTAAGCCAGCCCACGCAGGTGTGGAATAATGACCTCGCTTTGTAGGCATGCGTGCGCCTGTTTGCTCTCGTCATCGGTTGCCTTCGAATGCCCGACGGGGAGGCGCGCAGCGCAGACGCGACGGCAGGCCCGCCGCCCGCGCACACGAATGAATGGCGCTCGACACCCTGTCAAGAGTGTAACAGCAAAGGTCAGCATGGGCCTATAAATGAATTGTAAAATGCGTGTTCCGGCGCAGTCTGGGTGGGCATTGCCGCAATGCAGTACGAGGGAGATCAGGCAGGCGCTGAAGCCCTTGCGGGTAAGACTCGCGACAGAGCCACCATTAAGATATGGAAGGGCATGCGGGTCGGCATCGGGCACACGTGTGTGAACCTGGGTGAGACTGCTGATGCCGAGTGCAAGACGGGTAGTGCGAACTCATAATTGGCCTTTGACGTCGGAGCCGATTAGGCGTCCGCATGCCCCTCCGAGTCGCTGGAGCAAGGGTCCGCCACGACCCCCAGCCTTCCGGGTACGTGCATCAAGGACTGGAAGAGGTTGGCAGCAGTATAAGCTGACCCATCCCGTTGCCGGAGCAAAGTTTACGGCCGTCCCAGTCGCTGGATTTAGTGTCAGCCACGACACTGGGCATGCACGTCTGGCCGTGCGTTGGCACTCGAGATGTGGACCGGTATACACCCTCGAAATGTAAAGTTGGCATCCAAAACAGGAGCCTACTGCCTGTAGAACAAGATGCGCCAACCCAGCTGCACTTGGAACTGAGACGCATTCTATGGTGTGTGGGAGGAAATGAAAGTGGTAGTCTACGTATACATGGAAACGTGCGGCAGACAGCGCGACCTACAACGCATCCACCCGCGAGCCGCCCCGCGGATAATCCGGCAACGAGCCACCAATAAGATGAGCCATGCGAATAAGAAGTGCCCGGTTTTGCTTAGGCCCCAAAATATGCTTGTATGAGGTCTCGTCAAGACGGCCCACCGGCACGCCCGCAAGCTGTCTCGCAAGTGCCGCCGTAATGTGGCATTCAGTCAGATAATGTTCAAAAGATTGGCAGACCAGCCCACACGCGCACAAGGTATGGGGAGCGAGATTGAAACGGTGAAGGTAATATGGGAAGCGGCCGTGTCCAGTAATAATGTGAACTAAGGATTTATGAGGGGGAAAAAAGACAGGTATAGATTTAATTTCAGGTGTCCACACGTATGTAGCCGTACTGGCGTTCTCCGTGGCCCATTCACGTTGCCAGTCGTGTTCCATCTGCTGATAAAATTTAGTCCTAAGAGAGCGGATAGATAGAAGAGCACTGCGCGATACGCCGTAACGCGCAGCACTCGCTGCCGCCTCATCCGCCAGTTCATTGCCGAGTACCCCTGAGTGACCCCGTACATAATATAATTTGATCGCTGTATATGTGGACAAGTCGCGGAGCACTCGCTTAATATTAACGACACGGGAATCAACCGACCGCAGTGCCGCGATCGCTGACAGTAGGGATAGGCAATCAGAATAGATCTTAACAGGCCTGTGAGGTCGTAATACGGTCACATAATTGAGGGCTTCTAGAAATGCTATGGCCTCTGCACAGTACGCACCGCCAGCGTGTTCCACTTTAAATTTACCGATTTTCAAAATGCTGTCTCGGGAGTCGAGTGCCACGTACGCCGCCCCCGCAGAAGTTTCAGAATACGAGCCGTCAGTATATATATGTAAAGCCTGTTCGGTTGAATGCCTGGCCACCTCCGCAAGGCTGAGTCGTTCAAAGGAACAGCGGTATCTGTCTGCTGGGTGATCGATCCAAGGATCGTACGGAAAGTCAACTGTTTGGGGAATGTAATATGCAGGACCATAGCAGGTAGGACGTCGATGCTGGAATAAGTGGAATTCGGCACGAAGGCGCTCCAGCTCTAGAGGGAGAGGTGCCGCACGCAATAAGATTTGTAAAGCCGATGTGCGCGTCGTACGGTATGCCCCTGTGAGACTAAGTAGGGGAACGCGGTGTAACGATATCAGTTTGGCCTTTAATAGGCTATCAGGGAATTCCGGCCACCAGACCGGGGCCGCGTAGGTGATGACCGGGAGCACGACTTGTTTATATAAGGCTCGAATTAGTTCCAATTTCTCACGAATATAATCCGGATGTTCTTTGAAGCCTAATCGGGAATCGAATACGACGCCAAGAATTTTGAGAGTTTCTTTCCGTTGTAGCCGGTCATCACCCACAGCCACGCGGAGAGCATTGGTTTTCATGGAGGTGCACCCGTGTGGAAACGCGAGGGAGAATGATTTTGCCGTGTTAATATGAACGCGGGTCTCCTGCGCCCAATCACTTACACAGGACAAAACCACCGCAGCCAGTCTCTCAATGTCCGCCCGGTTCTTACCCGGAATAGTAATTACAACATCGTCCGCATATGCCTGTATGACAACCCCCTGTGGAACTGGAAGTTCCAACAAGCCGCGCACCACGATGTTCTATAAAAGGGGGCTCAACGGGGAACCCTGAGGGCTACCGAGCGTATGCGACGCAGACACCTGGCCTGAACGGGATTGATATATTATTAGTCTGTCACGGAGAAAACTTCTTAACAGATAATACAGATTACTAGGGCAACCATGTTTTTGCAGAAAATATAACACCAGCGGGTGCCAGACGGAGTCAAAGGCGCCCCTGAAGTCAAGTGCTACAATCAATGCCGGTATCTTGTCATGTTTAAATTGCAGGAGCCGCTCACGCAGAGCATATAATGCCATGACGGCACTCCTTCCATGTGTAAAGCCGAATTGGTTAGGATGGATAAGATTGTGGGAATAGAGGAAAAAATAAATGCGAGAATTAAGGAGCCTTTCTAGAATTTTGCCGAAGATAGAATTCATGACAATAGGTCTGTAAGATGAGGTCAGATCAGGAGGCCGGCCGGGTTTAGGAAGAAATATAATGCGGCCCTTTTTCCAAGTGTAAGGGAAATGACCCAAGTTCAAAGCCGAATTAAATATAAACTGAAAGAAAGTCGGATGAAATTGAAAAAGATTCTTGTGCATGGGAAGAGTGACGCCATCGAGACCAGGGGCGGAACCGTCCCTGCCCTGCGCGATCGCGTGTTCTATTTCCGTGAGAGTAAAGGCCCTGTCTGCCGTACGGCACAGCGCTGGGCTGTTAGCGACTATTCGGATAGCCGTATGAAAAGCATTATCCTGTACCGTATCGTCCGCCGGGAACTGAGCCTGAAGGAGCAGAGCTGCCGACTGTAGGGTGTCCATGGTTTTGTCGCCAGTCGGAAGGGTAAGCGCCGGCAGATGGAGCGGCGGCCGAACTTTATTAAAAGCTTTCTGGAAAGGTATACCAAAGATATTCTTTTTCGAGCACTCTTGACAAAATCGTTTAACGGCACTCTCCTGGGCCTGGGCGATATGTTGCCTGTACGTGCCCCGCGCCCGAGTAAACAGGGCCCGCAACTGTGCCCCTATGGCCGGGTCACGTGCTAACTGGTAACGACGTCGCATGGCACGTACCCTGTTGCGTTCCACCCCCAGTTCCGGGGTCCACCAGGAGTTCGGAGTACGTGGGCCATGTTTGGTAAAGCGGGAGTTATGGTGGATCAGATGGTTATAAATGGTGTAGAATTTTGTGAGAATGAGCTCAAGGGCGTCACCGGAGCGGATGTCAGCGCCCTGAACCAGTGAAAACCAAGGCATGTCCCGAAGGGATTGGAGGACACGGGAGCGGCCGGCAAGTGTCAATCGCCTCAACGGAGGTGGCTTTTGCAAACTAAAGCCGAATTCTATATGTTTATGTTCTGCGAGGCTTTCGTCATTACTGACATGCCATTGATATTGCAGAGGTGCCAGCGAGGAACTGACCATGGTGATGTCAATCCAACTGGCATTATAATGATTTTCAAATGTAGGTGCGGATTCAGGGTCATTTAATAGCTGTAACCCGTGTTGACACATCAACTGCACCACCGCTGCGCCCCGACTGTCGCACCCTCCGCGGCCCCAAAGAGTATGTTTGGCGTTAAAATCACCAGCTATTATTGCCATGCCCGGCCCAATCTGGACGAGGCATTGAGTGATTCTATCTAAGTAGGTATCGATGTCAGTGTGCGGTGGTGCGTAGACCCCGATTACGGTAAACGCGACGGAATGAGATGAAAAAGTTACCGCTACTACATGCGTGGAAATTGTCACTGGAAAACAATCATAACCATGTGCGGCACATAATATAGTCATTTTAGGATTATGGACTGCATTAAATTGAAGAATATTAGTAGGAATACCAATGACCTCATTGGCGCGGACATATGGGTCACTGATTATCGCAAAAGAAATGTCCGTGGTTTCCATTTTCCTAATTAGAACCGCCATGGCGTGTTTTGTGTGGTCCAGATTCGCTTGTATGAACTTGAGTGTGGGATTAAAAGCCATCATGAAAGGAGAAACCATACAGCATTAATGTGAGCTGGCAACAGGATGCACCCGGTAGGAGGCGGTCGCGGTTAACCGCGACCGCATACCAACAGGTGCCTCCGGGCCTCCAATGCGGCTACGAGCAATAGTCAGTACGCGCACGAATGCGCGCCACCCTCTCGGCCAGCGAGGGACAACTACGATCGCCAGCCGGATGTCCCGCCGACTCCCGTCCCGCGTTCCGGCACACCGCGCAGTGCACTGCGGCGTCCCCCATGCGCACAGTGCACGTCTGGGCCAGGTGGGGTTCAGCACACTTCGTACAAAAGCTTTCGATGCGTCCAGTTTATCAGGACAAAACCGCCGTGAATGCCCATATGCCGCGCAGTGTGTGCACAGGGAGACATGTAGATCCTCTATCACTCGCGCGGACGTCCAACCAATATTAACACGGCCACGACGCATGAGTATGTGGAAAACCTTGGGGGAGCATTCAAGAACGTGCGACTTGTTACCACTTCGTTCCGTGAAAGAGGTTTTGAGATAGCACGTGGCTGAATCAATAGGGAGATCCGGATTGCGGTCTTTGATTTCCTGAATTAGCCGTGTTGGCGCAACCTCAGGGTCCGAGCCAATGAGTTTTATGTGCGGTTACCGTTTTTCAGGAATACGCATGAGTAAGCTGGTTTTGGTAACCGTGCCCTGATCAATTGCTTTCCGAAGATTCTCAATGGAAGTGTTGTGCTTGGCTATCACTGTAACACCAAAGCGTGTACTGCGTAAAGTAACCTCCCCGATACCCGCTGCGCCCGGCTCTATGTTTGCTTTTAATATCCGAAGGACATCCTTAACAGGCGTACGAGACTCACCAACAGGCGTGAGGAAGGCGATGTGGCCAGGTTGATAGGAGCCTTCCGAGACCGCCTCACCACGGGCCGCGTCCAGCGCGGATGACGGCACGGCGATCGCCGGGAGACTGCCGCCGCCCGTCAACGGCCCCCGACCGCCGGGACCCTCCGCCCGCACGACCGCAGCGAAGGAGCACGGGGCCCCCATCGGTGCCGCCGAAGTCGCCACCCGCAGCCGGAGATCAGCAGCCTCCTGCCTCGCCTGATCTAATTGCCGCCGCAGCTCCTCGACGACGCCATCACTCTTCGCCACCACTGCATGCATCTCGGCACAAAGCTGCACCATACTATTAAGCTCTGTGATTATCTGAGCCGGAATGGGATTAGATACTTTTGATTTGTCGTGAAAGATGATCTCTTCAATGCGCCTTTGGTGCGTGGCCATTTGTTCTAGACACGAAAATCGGCCAATGACATGTCCCGAAAGATTCGGGCTCATACCCGCTTCCAGCGTCGCGCCGGCCAATGGCTGAGTGACTGTTTCGCCTGCCTGCTGTTCCTTGCCGCGTACTAGCTGTTCCAAGTCTCCAGCGGCTTCCTCTAATACTCTATCGCCAAGAGGAGAAAAACCCGCACCCTCCGAAAGAGGCGAACCGCCCGAACCGGAGGGCCCGCTCGCGGCGGGCATTCCTTCTCCTGGTACTTGCGGCCGCGCCATTGCCCGCTAGCAAAAGCGGGTATGAGCCATGGCCATTTTGGGCCCTGCGGCCGGCTACCAGAATGTTCGAAAATTATATAAAATAGCCGCCTTTGCGCCCTGTCCACGGCTCGAATGAAACCCCTATACCTTTATAAGTCACCTCAAGCTAATATTAGCTGTGAGTAAGCAAGGTAAACTCACCGTTGTGCCGAAAAAGCGAGAGCCCAATTACCGCCGGCCTCCCCGCCTGACACTACAGTTTCTACATTTTCTACAGTTGCAGCAAGAGCGCGCAATATATATAGCACCCCGAGTGCTATGCGACGCGTCTCAGTTTCCGAGAAGTGTATTGCGAGCAGCGTTAGCCCCTCTAGACTGCCTGTGCTAAACAAGGCAATGCAACCATTTTCTACCGTTGCAGCGAGAGCGTGCAGCGAGAAAAGCGCCCCGAGTGTTATGCGACGCGTCTCAGTTTCAGAAAAGTCTTCATTACGAGCAGCGGAAGCCCCAGTAGACTGCCTGTGGTAAACAAACCGATGCAACACTTTTCTGCCGTTGCAGCGAGAGCGCGTTTTGATATAAACCAGCCTGAGTGTTATGCGACGCGTCTAAGTTTCGGAAACGTGTATTGCGAGCCGCGTATACGCCGCAGTAGTCTGCCTGTGCAAAACAACGCGATGCAACTCTTTTCTACGTTGTAGCGATACCACGCAGCGATATAAAGAGTCCCGATTATTATGCGACGCGTCTCAGTTTCCGAAAAGTGTATTGCGAGGAGCGTAAGCCCCAGTAGACTGCCTGTGCAAAACATGGCGATGCAACCTTTTCGGCCGTTGCAGCATAGCGCGCAGCAATATATAGCGCCCCGAGTCTTAAGAGACCCGTAACAGTTTCCGAAAAGTTTATTGCGAGCAGCGTAAGCCGCTGTAGACTGCCTGCGCAAAACATGGCGTTGCAACCTTTTCTACCGTTGCAGCATAGCGCTCAGCGATGTATAGCGCCCCGAGTCTTAAGAGACGCGTAACAGTTTCCGAAAAGTTTATTGCGAGCAGCGTAAGCCCCTGTAGATTGCCTGTGCAAAACATGGCGATGCCAACCTTTTCAACCGTTGCAACGACACCGCGCAGCGAGATAAAGCACCCTGAGTGTTATGCGACGCATCTCAGTTTCAGAAAAATCTTTATTGCGAGCAGCGTAAGACCCAGTGGACTGTCTGTGCTAAACAAACCGATGCAACCCTTTTGTACCGTTGCAGCGAGAGCGCTCAGCGATATAAAACGCCCCGAGCGTTATGCGACGCGTCTCAGTTTCAGAAAAATCTTTATTGCGAGCAGCGTAAGCCCCTGTAAACTGCCTGTGCAAAGCAAGGCGATGCAACCCTGTTCTACAGTTGTACCGAGAGCGCTCAGCGATATAAAGCGCCCCGAGTGTTATGCGACGCGTCTCAGTTTCCGAAAAGTGTATTGCGAGCAGCGTAAGCCCCAGTAGAGTGCCTGTGCAAAACAAGGCGATGCAACCCTGTTCTACCGTTGTAGTGAGAGCGCGCAGCGATATAAAGCGCCCCGAGTATTATGCGACGGATCTCAGTTTCCGTAAAGTGCATTGCGAGGAGCGTAAGCCCCTGTAGACTGCCTGTGCAAAACATGGCGATGCCACCCTTTTCTACCGTTGCAACGACACCGCGCAGCGATATAAAGCGCGCCGAGCGTTATGCGACGCGTCGCAGTTTCAGAAAAATATTTATTGCGAACAGCGTAAGCCTAAAGTGACTGCCTGTGCTAAACAAACCAATGCAACCCATTTCTGCCGTTGCAGCGAGAGCGCGCAGCGATATAAAGCGCCCCTAGTGTTATGCGACGCGCCTCAGTTTCGGAAACGTGTATTGCGAGCAGCGTATACGCCCCAGTAGACTACCTGTGCAAAACAAGGCGATGCAAATTTTTCTACCGTTGTAGCGAGAGCGTGCAGCGATATAAAGCGCCCCGAGCGTTAGGCGACGCGTCTCAGTTCCAGAAAAATCTTTATTGTGAACAGCGTAAGCCCCAGTGAACTGCCTGTGCTAAACAAACCGATGCAACTCTTTTCTGCCGTTGCAGCGAGAGCGCGCAGCGATATAAAGTGTCCCGAGTCTTAAGAGACGCGTAACAGTTTCCGAAAAGTTTATTGCGAGCAGCGTAAGCCCCTGTTGACTGCCTGTGCAAACAAGCCAATGCAACCCTTTTCTACCGTTGTACCGAGAGCGCTCAGCGATATAAAGCGCCCCGAGTGTTATGCGACGCGTCTCAGTTTCCGAAAAGTGTATTGCGAGCAGCGTAAGCCCCAGTAGAGTGCCTGTGCAAAACAAGGCGATGCAACCCTGTTCTGCCGTTGTAGCGAGAGCGCGCAGCGATATAAAGCGCCCCGAGTATTATGCGACGCATCTCAGTTTCCGAAAAGTGTATTGCGAGGAGCGTAAGCCCCTGTAGACTGCCTGTGCAAAACATGGCGACGCTACCTTTTCTACCGTTGCAGCGAGAGCGCGCAGCGATATATAGCGCCCCGAGTGGTATGCGACGCGTCTCAGTTTCCGAAAAGTGTATTGCGAGCAGCGTAAGCCCCAGTAGAGTGCCTGTGAAAAACAAGGCGTCAACACTGTTCTGCCGTTGTAGCGAGAGCGCGCAGCCATATAAAGCGCCCCGAGTATTATGCGACGCATCTCAGTTTCCGAAAAGTGTATTGCGAGGAGCGTAAGCCCCTGTAGACTACCTGTGCTAAACATGGCGACGCAACCTTTTCTACCGTTGCAACGACACCGCGCAGCGATAAAAAGCGCGCCGAGCGTTATGCGACGCGTCTCAGTTTCAGAAAAATCTTTATTGCGAACAGCGTAAGCGTAAAGTGACTGCCTGTGCCAAAGAAGCCAATGCAACCCATTTCCGCCGTTGCAGCGAGAGCGCGCAGCGATATAAAGCGTCCCTAGTGTTATGCGACGCGGCTCAGTTTCGGAAACGTGTATAGCGAGCAGCGTATACGCCCCAGTAGACTACCTGTGCAAAACAAGGCGATGAAACCCTTTTCTACCGTAGTAGTGAGAGCGCGCAGCGACATAAAGCGCCCCGAGTGTTATGCGACGCGTGTGAGTTTCCGAAAAGTGTTTTGCAAGCAGCGGAAGCCCCAGTAGACTGCCTGTGCAAACAAGGCGATGCACCCCTTTTCTACCGTTTTAGCGAGAGCGCACAGCGATATAAAGCGTCCCGAGTATTATGCGAAGCGTCTCAGTTTCCGAAAAGTGCATTGCGCGGAGCGTAAACACCAGTAGTCTGTCTGTGCAAAACATGGCGATGCAACCTTTTCTACCGTTGCAGCATAGCGCGAGCGCCCCGAGTCTTAAGACACGCGTAATTGTTTCCGAAAAGTTTATTGCGAGCAGCGTAGGCCCCTGTAGACTGCCTGTGCAAAGAAGGCAATGCAACCCTTTTCTACCGTTGCAGCGAGAGCGCACCGCGGGGCGCCTCGAGTGTCATGCGACGCGTCTCAGTTTCAGAAAAGTGTATTGCGAGCAGCGTAAGCCCTAGTAGACTGCCTGTGAAAAACAAGGCGATGCAAACCTTTTCTACCGTTGCAGCGAGAGCGCACATCGATATATAGAGCCTCGAGTGTTATGCGACACGTCTCATTTTCCGAAAAATGTATTGCGAGCTGCGTATACGCCCCGGAAATAGTCTTTTCCCCGAAAAAAAAAACAAACTAAAGAAAAGTGGGGAGACCCGTACCTACTGAAAGTAATAACGGGTTTAAACCAATTAAATATAAAAATGAGGGGTGGTAACCCAAAGGACGATTTGAAGGTAAAAGCCAATTGAAAAAAGAAAGAGAGGGCACGGTAGCAGCAGGTGTCCCAATGTTCCTTCGGCGAGGACAGAAAACCGCGCATAAAGCGTTTATTCAAGTAAAGGAGAAGGTGACTCGATGATGAGATGACAGAGACAAGGTGCCCGAAGGGGATGTGGCCTGGATCAATCTGGGACTTCCGAAAGCTGGAAAGACTGGATGCCTGTGCTGAAGAACACTGTAAAACTTGAAAATGAAATCAGTGGTAACTCGACGGGTCCAATATGGATGGACCAGTAGAATGTACGTTGGCGATCAAAGGATAATTAATGAGACAACTCAGAATAGGATGAAATTGTAGTTGGATAGAAATGTTTGTTCGCAAGAGAAGAACAAGGTGGCGTGCTGAATGGGCCACTGAGATATGACGGTCCTTCATTGCGGGTAACTGTCCCCTCCCATCCACGCACGGACCAGCTGGGAAGCAGGCGCACTTGGATGTACAGAGTGGTCGCCATGGATTGAAGTGTTTTTTTTTTTTTGAAGAGACTGGTAATACTGATTAGCCGAGCCGATATATACGTCGAACTAGCCCGTTACTGTAAACTACAGCTATTGTGGCGGTCTGTCTAGAAACAGCAGCTGCCCCTCCCATCCACATTCTGAAAAGCGAGAAGTGAGGACGCCGTGGCGGCCGAAAGTTGTTTTACTATAGAATGAAGGAAGAAAACTAAAGAGTATAGGAAAGAAGTAAGGGATAAGCCAGGCAACACACCTATAAGGGTCCGAAGCATTTCCTGAGCCTTGTGCTAAGTGTGGGCTGAGGTATGGTCTAGGACGAGCAGACCTTATGCAATACATTTGAACAGGTACCCGACCGACACAGCACCGCGAAGCCACCCCAGAGCGCCGCGGCACCGCGACACGTGCGAAACCCCGGTCCCCCGGATGCGCACAGATTAATCAAGCAGGCAATGGTCGGCTGCTGAAGGTAATGACTTAAGCCAGCCCACGCAGGTGTGGAATAATGACCTCGCTTTGTAGGCATGCGTGCGCCTGTTTGCTCTCGTCATCGGTTGCCTTCGAATGCCCGACGGGGAGGCGCGCAGCGCAGACGCGACGGCAGGCCCGCCGCCCGCGCACACGAATGAATGGCGCTCGACACCCTGTCAAGAGTGTAACAGCAAAGGTCAGCATGGGCCTATAAATGAATTGTAAAATGCGTGTTCCGGCGCAGTCTGGGTGGGCATTGCCGCAATGCAGTACGAGGGAGATCAGGCAGGCGCTGAAGCCCTTGCGGGTAAGACTCGCGACAGAGCCACCATTAAGATATGGAAGGGCATGCGGGTCGGCATCGGGCACACGTGTGTGAACCTGGGTGAGACTGCTGATGCCGAGTGCAAGACGGGTAGTGCGAACTCATAATTGGCCTTTGACGTCGGAGCCGATTAGGCGTCCGCATGCCCCTCCGAGTCGCTGGAGCAAGGGTCCGCCACGACCCCCAGCCTTCCGGGTACGTGCATCAAGGACTGGAAGAGGTTGGCAGCAGTATAAGCTGACCCATCCCGTTGCCGGAGCAAAGTTGACGGCCGTCCCAGTCGCTGGATTTAGTGTCAGCCACGACACTGGGCATGCACGTCTGGCCGTGCGTTGGCACTCGAGATGTGGACCGGTATACACCCTCGAAATGTAAAGTTGGCATCCAAAACAGGAGCCTACTGCCTGTAGAACAAGATGCGCCAACCCAGCTGCACTTGGAACTGAGACGCATTCTATGGTGTGTGGGAGGAAATGAAAGTGGTAGTCTACGTATACATGGAAACGTGCGGCAGACAGCGCGACCTACAACGCATCCACCCGCGAGCCGCCCCGCGGATAATCCGGCAACGAGCCACCAATAAGATGAGCCATGCGAATAAGAAGTGCCCGGTTTTGCTTAGGCCCCAAAATATGCTTGTATGAGGTCTCGTCAAGACGGCCCACCGGCACGCCCGCAAGCTGTCTCGCAAGTGCCGCCGTAATGTGGCATTCAGTCAGATAATGTTCAAAAGATTGGCAGACCAGCCCACACGCGCACAAGGTATGGGGAGCGAGATTGAAACGGTGAAGGTAATATGGGAAGCGGCCGTGTCCAGTAATAATGTGAACTAAGGATTTATGAGGGGGAAAAAAGACAGGTATAGATTTAATTTCAGGTGTCCACACGTATGTAGCCGTACTGGCGTTCTCCGTGGCCCATTCACGTTGCCAGTCGTGTTCCATCTGCTGATAAAATTTAGTCCTAAGAGAGCGGATAGATAGAAGAGCACTGCGCGATACGCCGTAACGCGCAGCACTCGCTGCCGCCTCATCCGCCAGTTCATTGCCGAGTACCCCTGAGTGACCCCGTACATAATATAATTTGATCGCTGTATATGTGGACAAGTCGCGGAGCACTCGCTTAATATTAACGACACGGGAATCAACCGACCGCAGTACCGCGATCGCTGACAGTAGGGATAGGCAATCAGAATAGATCTTAACAGGCCTGTGAGGTCGTAATACGGTCACATAATTGAGGGCTTCTAGAAATGCTATGGCCTCTGCACAGTACGCACCGCCAGCGTGTTCCACTTTAAATTTACCGATTTTCAAAATGCTGTCTCGGGAGTCGAGTGCCACGTACGCCGCCCCCGCAGAAGTTTCAGAATACGAGCCGTCAGTATATATATGTAAAGCCTGTTCGGTTGAATGCCTGGCCACCTCCGCAAGGCTGAGTCGTTCAAAGGAACAGCGGTATCTGTCTGCTGGGTGATCGATCCAAGGATCGTACGGAAAGTCAACTGTTTGGGGAATGTAATATGCAGGACCATAGCAGGTAGGACGTCGATGCTGGAATAAGTGGAATTCGGCACGAAGGCGCTCCAGCTCTAGAGGGAGAGGTGCCGCACGCAATAAGATTTGTAAAGCCGATGTGCGCGTCGTACGGTATGCCCCTGTGAGACTAAGTAGGGGAACGCGGTGTAACGATATCAGTTTGGCCTTTAATAGGCTATCAGGGAATTCCGGCCACCAGACCGGGGCCGCGTAGGTGATGACCGGGAGCACGACTTGTTTATATAAGGCTCGAATTAGTTCCAATTTCTCACGAATATAATCCGGATGTTCTTTGAAGCCTAATCGGGAATCGAATACGACGCCAAGAATTTTGAGAGTTTCTTTCCGTTGTAGCCGGTCATCACCCACAGCCACGCGGAGAGCATTGGTTTTCATGGAGGTGCACCCGTGTGGAAACGCGAGGGAGAATGATTTTGCCGTGTTAATATGAACGCGGGTCTCCTGCGCCCAATCACTTACACAGGACAAAACCACCGCAGCCAGTCTCTCAATGTCCGCCCGGTTCTTACCCGGAATAGTAATTACAACATCGTCCGCATATGCCTGTATGACAACCCCCTGTGGAACTGGAAGTTCCAACAAGCCGCGCACCACGATGTTCTATAAAAGGGGGCTCAACGGGGAACCCTGAGGGCTACCGAGCGTATGCGACGCAGACACCTGGCCTGAACGGGATTGATATATTATTAGTCTGTCACGGAGAAAACTTCTTAACAGATAATACAGATTACTAGGGCAACCATGTTTTTGCAGAAAATATAACACCAGCGGGTGCCAGACGGAGTCAAAGGCGCCCCTGAAGTCAAGTGCTACAATCAATGCCGGTATCTTGTCATGTTTAAATTGCAGGAGCCGCTCACGCAGAGCATATAATGCCATGACGGCACTCCTTCCATGTGTAAAGCCGAATTGGTTAGGATGGATAAGATTGTGGGAATAGAGGAAAAAATAAATGCGAGAATTAAGGAGCCTTTCTAGAATTTTGCCGAAGATAGAATTCATGACAATAGGTCTGTAAGATGAGGTCAGATCAGGAGGCCGGCCGGGTTTAGGAAGAAATATAATGCGGCCCTTTTTCCAAGTGTAAGGGAAATGACCCAAGTTCAAAGCCGAATTAAATATAAACTGAAAGAAAGTCGGATGAAATTGAAAAAGATTCTTGTGCATGGGAAGAGTGACGCCATCGAGACCAGGGGCGGAACCGTCCCTGCCCTGCGCGATCGCGTGTTCTATTTCCGTGAGAGTAAAGGCCCTGTCTGCCGTACGGCACAGCGCTGGGCTGTTAGCGACTATTCGGATAGCCGTATGAAAAGCATTATCCTGTACCGTATCGTCCGCCGGGAACTGAGCCTGAAGGAGCAGAGCTGCCGACTGTAGGGTGTCCATGGTTTTGTCGCCAGTCGGAAGGGTAAGCGCCGGCAGATGGAGCGGCGGCCGAACTTTATTAAAAGCTTTCTGGAAAGGTATACCAAAGATATTCTTTTTCGAGCACTCTTGACAAAATCGTTTAACGGCACTCTCCTGGGCCTGGGCGATATGTTGCCTGTACGTGCCCCGCGCCCGAGTAAACAGGGCCCGCAACTGTGCCCCTATGGCCGGGTCACGTGCTAACTGGTAACGACGTCGCATGGCACGTACCCTGTTGCGTTCCACCCCCAGTTCCGGGGTCCACCAGGAGTTCGGAGTACGTGGGCCATGTTTGGTAAAGCGGGAGTTATGGTGGATCAGATGGTTATAAATGGTGTAGAATTTTGTGAGAATGAGCTCAAGGGCGTCACCGGAGCGGATGTCAGCGCCCTGAACCAGTGAAAACCAAGGCATGTCCCGAAGGGATTGGAGGACACGGGAGCGGCCGGCAAGTGTCAATCGCCTCAACGGAGGTGGCTTTTGCAAACTAAAGCCGAATTCTATATGTTTATGTTCTGCGAGGCTTTCGTCATTACTGACATGCCATTGATATTGCAGAGGTGCCAGCGAGGAACTGACCATGGTGATGTCAATCCAACTGGCATTATAATGATTTTCAAATGTAGGTGCGGATTCAGGGTCATTTAATAGCTGTAACCCGTGTTGACACATCAACTGCACCACCGCTGCGCCCCGACTGTCGCACCCTCCGCGGCCCCAAAGAGTATGTTTGGCGTTAAAATCACCAGCTATTATTGCCATGCCCGGCCCAATCTGGACGAGGCATTGAGTGATTCTATCTAAGTAGGTATCGATGTCAGTGTGCGGTGGTGCGTAGACCCCGATTACGGTAAACGCGACGGAATGAGATGAAAAAGTTACCGCTACTACATGCGTGGAAATTGTCACTGGAAAACAATCATAACCATGTGCGGCACATAATATAGTCATTTTAGGATTATGGACTGCATTAAATTGAAGAATATTAGTAGGAATACCAATGACCTCATTGGCGCGGACATATGGGTCACTGATTATCGCAAAAGAAATGTCCGTGGTTTCCATTTTCCTAATTAGAACCGCCATGGCGTGTTTTGTGTGGTCCAGATTCGCTTGTATGAACTTGAGTGTGGGATTAAAAGCCATCATGAAAGGAGAAACCATACAGCATTAATGTGAGCTGGCAACAGGATGCACCCGGTAGGAGGCGGTCGCGGTTAACCGCGACCGCATACCAACAGGTGCCTCCGGGCCTCCAATGCGGCTACGAGCAATAGTCAGTACGCGCACGAATGCGCGCCACCCTCTCGGCCAGCGAGGGACAACTACGATCGCCAGCCGGATGTCCCGCCGACTCCCGTCCCGCGTTCCGGCACACCGCGCAGTGCACTGCGGCGTCCCCCATGCGCACAGTGCACGTCTGGGCCAGGTGGGGTTCAGCACACTTCGTACAAAAGCTTTCGATGCGTCCAGTTTATCAGGACAAAACCGCCGTGAATGCCCATATGCCGCGCAGTGTGTGCACAGGGAGACATGTAGATCCTCTATCACTCGCGCGGACGTCCAACCAATATTAACACGGCCACGACGCATGAGTATGTGGAAAACCTTGGGGGAGCATTCAAGAACGTGCGACTTGTTACCACTTCGTTCCGTGAAAGAGGTTTTGAGATAGCACGTGGCTGAATCAATAGGGAGATCCGGATTGCGGTCTTTGATTTCCTGAATTAGCCGTGTTGGCGCAACCTCAGGGTCCGAGCCAATGAGTTTTATGTGCGGTTACCGTTTTTCAGGAATACGCATGAGTAAGCTGGTTTTGGTAACCGTGCCCTGATCAATTGCTTTCCGAAGATTCTCAATGGAAGTGTTGTGCTTGGCTATCACTGTAACACCAAAGCGTGTACTGCGTAAAGTAACCTCCCCGATACCCGCTGCGCCCGGCTCTATGTTTGCTTTTAATATCCGAAGGACATCCTTAACAGGCGTACGAGACTCACCAACAGGCGTGAGGAAGGCGATGTGGCCAGGTTGATAGGAGCCTTCCGAGACCGCCTCACCACGGGCCGCGTCCAGCGCGGATGACGGCACGGCGATCGCCGGGAGACTGCCGCCGCCCGTCAACGGCCCCCGACCGCCGGGACCCTCCGCCCGCACGACCGCAGCGAAGGAGCACGGGGCCCCCATCGGTGCCGCCGAAGTCGCCACCCGCAGCCGGAGATCAGCAGCCTCCTGCCTCGCCTGATCTAATTGCCGCCGCAGCTCCTCGACGACGCCATCACTCTTCGCCGCCACTGCATGCATCTCGGCACAAAGCTGCACCATACTATTAAGCTCTGTGATTATCTGAGCCGGAATGGGATTAGATACTTTTGATTTGTCGTGAAAGATGATCTCTTCAATGCGCCTTTGGTGCGTGGCCATTTGTTCTAGACACGAAAATCGGCCAATGACATGTCCCGAAAGATTCGGGCTCATACCCGCTTCCAGCGTCGCGCCGGCCAATGGCTGAGTGACTGTTTCGCCTGCCTGCTGTTCCTTGCCGCGTACTAGCTGTTCCAAGTCTCCAGCGGCTTCCTCTAATACTCTATCGCCAAGAGGAGAAAAACCCGCACCCTCCGAAAGAGGCGAACCGCCCGAACCGGAGGGCCCGCTCGCGGCGGGCATTCCTTCTCCTGGTACTTGCGGCCGCGCCATTGCCCGCTAGCAAAAGCGGGTATGAGCCATGGCCATTTTGGGCCCTGCGGCCGGCTACCAGAATGTTCGAAAATTATATAAAATAGCCGCCTTTGCGCCCTGTCCACGGCTCGAATGAAACCCCTATACCTTTATAAGTCACCTCAAGCTAATATTAGCTGTGAGTAAGCAAGGTAAACTCACCGTTGTGCCGAAAAAGCGAGAGCCCAATTACCGCCGGCCTCCCCGCCTGACACTACAGTTTCTACATTTTCTACAGTTGCAGCAAGAGCGCGCAATATATATAGCACCCCGAGTGCTATGCGACGCGTCTCAGTTTCCGAGAAGTGTATTGCGAGCAGCGTTAGCCCCTCTAGACTGCCTGTGCTAAACAAGGCAATGCAACCATTTTCTACCGTTGCAGCGAGAGCGTGCAGCGAGAAAAGCGCCCCGAGTGTTATGCGTCACGTCTCAGTTTCAGAAAAGTCTTCAATACGAGCAGCGGAAGCCCCAGTAGACTGCCTGTGGTAAACAAACCGATGCAACACTTTTCTGCCGTTGCAGCGAGAGCGCGCTTTGATATAAACCAGCCGGAGTGTTATGCGACGCGTCTAAGTTTCGGAAACGTGTATTGCGAGCCGCGTATACGCCCCAGTAGTCTGCCTGTGCAAAGCAACGCGATGCAACTCTTTTCTACGTTGTAGCGAGACCACGCAGCGATATAAAGAGTCCCGATTATTATGCGACGCGTCTCAGTTTCCGAAAAGTGTATTGCGAGGAGCGTAAGCCCCAGTAGACTGCCTGTGCAAAACATGGCGATGCAACCTTTTCTGCCGTTGCAGCATAGCGCGCAGCAATATATAGCGCCCCGAGTCTTAAGAGACCCGTAACAGTTTCCGAAAAGTTTATTGCGAGCAGCGTAAGCCCCTGTAGACTGCCTGTGCAAAACATGGCGTTGCACCCTTTTCTACCGTTGCAGCATAGCGCTCAGCGATATATAGCGCCCCGAGTCTTAAGGGACGCGTAACAATTTCCGGAAAGTTTATTGCGAGCAGCGTAAGCCCCTGTAGATTGCCTGTGCAAAACATGGCGATGCCACCCTTTTCAACCGTTGCAACGACACCGCGCAGCGAGATAAAGCGCCCTGAGTGTTATGCGACGCGTCTAAGTTTCAGAAAAATCTTTATTGCGAGCAGCGTAAGACCCAGTGGACTGTCTGTGCTAAACAAACCGATGCAATCCCTTTTGTACCGTTGCAGCGAGAGCGCTCAGTGATATAAAACGCCCCGAGTGTTATGCGACGCGTCTCAGTTTCCGAAAAGTGTATTGCCAGCAGCGTAAGCCCCAGTAAACTGCCTGTGGCAAACATGGCGATGCAACCCTATTCTACCGTTGCAACGACACCTCGCAGCGATATAAAGCGCCCCGAGCGTTACGCGACGCGTCTCAGTTTCAGAAAAATCTTTATTGCGAGCAGCCTAAGCCCCTGTAAACTGCCTGTGCAAAACAAGGCGGTGCAACCCTGTTCTACCGTTGTACCGAGAGCGCTCAGCGATATAAAGCGCCCCGAGTGTTATGCGACGCGTCTCAGTTTCAGGAACGTGTATTGCGAGCAGCGTATACGCCCCAGTAGAGTGCCTGTGCAAAACAAGGCGATGCAACCCTTTTCTACCGTTGTAGCGATAGCGCGCAGCGATATAAAGAGTCCCGAGTCTTAAGAGACGCGTAACAGTTTCCGAAAACTTTATTGCGAGCAGCGTAAGCCCCTGTTGACTGCCTGTGCAAACAAGCTAATGCAACGTTTTTCCAGCGTGGTAGCGAGATCGCGCAGTGATATAAAGCGCCCGAGTATTATGCAACGCATCTCAGTTTCCGAATAGTGTATTGCGAGTAGCGTAAGCCCCTGAAGACTGCCTGTGCAAAACATGACGACGCAACCTTTTCTATCATTGCAGCGAGAGCGCGCAAGGATATAAAGTGCCCCGAGTGTTATGCGACGCGTCTCAGTTTCCGAAAAGTGTATTGCGAGCAGCGTAAGTCCCAGTAGAGTGCCTTTGCAAAACAAGGCGATGCAACCCTGTTCTACCGTTGTAGTGAGAGCGCGCAGCGTCATAAAGCGCCCCGAGTATTATGCGACGGATCTCAGTTTCCGTAAAGTGTATTGCGAGGAGCGTAAGCCCCTGTAGACTGCCTGTGCAAAACATGGCGATGCCACCCTTTTCTACCGTTGCAACGACACCGCGCAGCGATATAAAGCGCGCCGAGCGTTATGCGACGCGTCGCAGTTTCAGAAAAATCTTTATTGCGAACAGCGTAAGCCTAAAGTGACTGCCTGTGCTAAACAAACCAATGCAACCCATTTCTGCCGTTGCAGCGAGAGCGCGCAGCGATATAAAGCGCCCCTAGTGTTATGCGACGCGCCTCAGTTTCGGAAACGTGTATTGCGAGCAGCGTATACGCCCCAGTAGACTACCTGTGCAAAACAAGGCGATGCAAATTTTTCTACCGTTGTAGCGAGAGCGTGCAGCGATATAAAGCGCCCCGAGTGTTTCGCGACGCGTCTCAGTTTCAGAAACGTGTATTGCGAGCAGCGTATACGCCCCAGTAGACTGCCTGTCCAAAACAAGGCGATGCAACCCTTTTCTACCGTTGTAGTGAGAGCGCGCAGCGACATAAAGCGCCCCGAGTGTTATGCGACGCGTGTCAGTTTCCGAAAAGTGTTTTGCGAGCAGCGTAAGCCCCAGTAGACTGCCTGTGCAAACAAGGCGATGCACCCCTTTTCTACCGTTGTAGCGAGAGCGCACAGCGATATAAAGCGTCCCGAGTATTATGTGACGCGTCTCAGTTTCCGAAAAGTGTATTGCGGGGAGCGTAAGCACCAGTAGACTGTCTGTGCAAAACATGGCGATGCAACCTTCTCTACCGTTGCAGCATAGCGCGAGCGCCCCGAGTCTTAAGACACGCTTAATAGTTTCCGAAAAGTTTATTGCGAGCAGCGTAAGCCCCTGTAGACTGCCTGTGCAAAGAAGGCAATGCAACCCTTTTCTACCGTTGCAGCGAGATCGCACAGCGATATATAGCGCCTCGAGTGTCATGCGACGCGTCTCAGTTTCCGAAAAGCGTATTGCGAGCAGCGTAAGCCCCAGTAGACTGCCTGTGCAAAACATGGCGATGCAACCCTTTTCTACCGTTGAAGCGAGAGCGCGCAGCGAGATAAAATGCCCGGAGTGTTATGCGACGCGTCTCAGTTTCAGAATGATCTTTATTGCGAGCACCGTAAGCCTTAGTGGACTGTCTGTGCTAAACAAACCGATGCAACCCTTTTCTACCGTTGCAGCGAGAGCGCGCAGCGCTGTAAAGCGCCGCGAGTGTGATGCGACGCGCCTGAGTTTCAGAAAAGTCTTTATTGCGAGCAGCGTAAACCCCAGTAGACTGCCTGTGCAAAACAAGGCGATGCAACCCTTTTCTACCGTTGCAGCCAGAGCGCGCAACGATATATAGGGCCTCGAGTGTTATGCGACGCGCCTGTGTTTCAGAAAAATGTTTATTGCGAGCAGCGTAAGCCCCAGTAGACTGCCTGTGCAAAACAACGCGATGCAACCCTTTTCTACCGTTGCAGCGAGAGCGCGCAGCGATATATAGCGCCCCGAGTGTTATGCGACGCGTCTCAGTTTCCGAAAAGTGTATTGCGAGCAGCGTAAGCCCCAGTAGACTGCCTGTGCCAAACATAGCGATGCATCCCTTTTCTACCGTTGCAGCGATAGCGCGCAGCGATGTAAAGCACCCTGAGTGTTATGTGACGCGTCTTAGTTTCGCAAAAGTGTATTGCGAGCAGCGTAAGCCCCAGTAGACTGCCTGTGCAAAGCAAGGCGATGCAACCCTTTTCTACCGTTGTAGCGAGAGCGCGCAGCGATATAAAGCGTCCCGAGTATTATGCGACGCGTCTCAATTTACGAAAAGTGTATTGCGAGGAGCGTAATCCCCAGTAGACTGTCTGTGCAAAACATAGCGATGGATCCCTTTTCTACCGTTGCAGCGAGAGCGCACAGCGATATATAGCGCCTCGAGTGTTATGCGACGCGTCTCAGTTTCAGAAAAGCGTATTGCGAGCAGCGTTTACGCCCCAGTAGACTGCCTGTGCAAAACAAGGCGATGCAACCTTTTCTACCGTTGCAGCATAGCGCTCAGCGATATATAGCGCCCCGAGTCGTAAGAGACGCGTAAAAGTTTCCGGAAAGTTTATTGCGAGCAGCGTAAGCCCCTGTAGATTGCCTGTGCAAAACATGGCGATGCCACCCTTTTCAACCGTTGCAACGACACCGCGCAGCGAGATAAAGCGCCCTGAGTGTTATGCGACGCGTCTCAGTTTCAGAAAAATCTTTATTGCGAGCAGCGTAAGACCCAGTGGACTGTCTGTGCTAAACAAACCGATGCAACCCTTTTGTACCGTTGCAGCGAGAGCGCTCAGCGATATAAAACGCCCCGAGTGTTATGCGACGCGTCTCAGTTTCCGAAAAGTGTATTGCGAGCAGCGTAAGCCCCAGTAAACTGCCTGTGGCAAACATGGCGATGCAACCCTATTCTACCGTTGCAACGACACCTCGCAGCGATATAAAGCGCCCCGAGCGTTACGCGACGCGTCTCAGTTTCAGAAAAATCTTTATTGCGAGCAGCCTAAGCCCCTGTAAACTGCCTGTGCAAAACAAGGCGGTGCAACCTGTTCTACCGTTGTACCGAGAGCGCTCAGCGATATAAAGCGCCCCGAGTGTTATGCGACGCGTCTCAGTTTCAGGAACGTGTATTGCGAGCAGCGTATACGCCCCAGTAGAGTGCCTGTGCAAAACAAGGCGATGCAACCCTTTTCTACCGTTGTAGCGATAGCGCGCAGCGATATAAAGAGTCCCGAGTCTTAAGAGACGCGTAAGAGTTTCCGAAAACTTTATTGCGAGCAGCGTAAGCCCCTGTTGACTGCCTGTGCAAACAAGCTAATGCAACGTTTTTCCAGCGTGGTAGCGAGATCGCCCAGTGATATAAAGCGCCCGAGTATTATGCAACGCATCTCAGTTTCCGAATAGTGTATTGCGAGTAGCGTAAGCCCCTGTAGACTGCCTGTGCAAAACATGACGACGCAACCTTTCCTATCATTGCAGCGAGAGCGCGCAGCGATATAAAGTGCCCCGAGTGTTATGCGACGCGTCTCAGTTTCCGAAAAGTGTATTGCGAGCAGCGTAAGTCCCAGTAGAGTGCCTTTGCAAAACAAGGCGATGCAACCCTGTTCTACCGTTGTAGTGAGAGCGCGCAGCGTCATAAAGCGCCCCGAGTATTATGCGACGGATCTCAGTTTCCGTAAAGTGTATTGCGAGGAGCGTAAGCCCCTGTAGACAGCCTGCGCAAAACATGGCAATGCCACCCTTTTCTACCGTTGCAACGACACCGCGCAGCGATATAAAGCGCGCCGAGCGTTATGCGACGCGTCGCAGTTTCAGAAAAATCTTTATTGCGAACAGCGTAAGCCTAAAGTGACTGCCTGTGCTAAACAAACCAATGCAACCCATTTCTGCCGTTGCAGCGAGAGCGCGCAGCGATATAAAGCGCCCCTAGTGTTATGCGACGCGCCTCAGTTTCAGAATGATCTTTATTGCGAGCACCGTAAGCCTTAGTGGACTGTCTGTGCTAAACAAACCGATGCAACCCTTTTCTACCGTTGCAGCGAGAGCGCGCAGCGCTGTAAAGCGCCGCGAGTGTGATGCGACGCGCCTGAGTTTCAGAAAAGTCTTTATTGCGAGCAGCGTAAACCCCAGTAGACTGCCTGTGCAAAACAAGGCGATGCAACCCTTTTCTACCGTTGCAGCCAGAGCGCGCAACGATATATAGGGCCTCGAGTGTTATGCGACGCGCCTGTGTTTCAGAAAAATGTTTATTGCGAGCAGCGTAAGCCCCAGTAGACTGCCTGTGCAAAACAACGCGATGCAACCCTTTTCTACCGTTGCAGCGAGAGCGCGCAGCGATATATAGCGCCCCGAGTGTTATGCGACGCGTCTCAGTTTCCGAAAAG
Source organism: Dermacentor variabilis (assembly GCF_050947875.1). NCBI lineage: Eukaryota > Metazoa > Arthropoda > Arachnida > Ixodida > Ixodidae > Dermacentor > Dermacentor variabilis. The sequence continues at coordinate 516,169 of NW_027460423.1, read as the reverse complement.
TGTATTGCGAGCAGCGTAAGCCCCAGTAGACTGCCTGTGCCAAACATGGCGATGCAACATTATTCTACCGTTGCAACGACACCTCGCAGCGATATAAAGCGCCCCGAGCGTTAGGCGACGCGTCTCAGTTTCAGAAAAATCTTTGTTGCGAACAGCGTAAGCGCCAGTGGACCGCCTGTGCTAAACAAACCGATGCAACCCTTTTCTGCCGTTGCAGCGAGAGCGCGCAGCGATATAATGTGTCCCGAGTCTTAAGAGACGCGTAACAGTTTCAGAAACGTGTATTGCGAGCAGCGTATACGCCCCAGTAGACTACCTGTGCAAAACAAGGCGATGCAAACCTTTTCTACCGTTGTAGCGAGAGCGCGCAGCGATATAAAGCGTCCCGAGTATTATGCGACGCGTCTCAATTTACGAAAAGTGTATTGCGAGGAGCGTAATCCCCAGTAGACTGTCTGTGCAAAACATAGCGATGCATCCCTTTTCTACCGTTGCAGCGATAGCGCGCAGCGATGTAAAGCACCCTGAGTGTTATGTGACGCGTCTTAGTTTCGCAAAAGTGTATTGCGAGCAGCGTAAGCCCCAGTAGACTGCCTGTGCAAAGCAAGGCGATGCAACCCTTTTCTACCGTTGTAGCGAGAGCGCGCAGCGATATAAAGCGTCCCGAGTATTATGCGACGCGTCTCAATTTACGAAAAGTGTATTGCGAGGAGCGTAATCCCCAGTAGACTGTCTGTGCAAAACATAGCGATGGATCCCTTTTCTACCGTTGCAGCGAGAGCGCACAGCGATATATAGCGCCTCGAGTGTTATGCGACGCGTCTCAGTTTCAGAAAAGCGTATTGCGAGCAGCGTTTACGCCCCAGTAGACTGCCTGTGCAAAACAAGGCGATGCAACCTTTTCTACCGTTGCAGCATAGCGCTCAGCGATATATAGCGCCCCGAGTCGTAAGGGACGCGTAAAAGTTTCCGGAAAGTTTATTGCGAGCAGCGTAAGCCCCTGTAGATTGCCTGTGCAAAACATGGCGATGCCACCCTTTTCAACCGTTGCAACGACACCGCGCAGCGAGATAAAGCGCCCGGAGTGTTATGCGACGCGTCTCAGTTTCAGAAAAATCTTTATTGCGAGCAGCGTAAGACCCAGTGGACTGTCTGTGCTAAACAAACCGATGCAACCCTTTTGTACCGTTGCAGCGAGAGCGCTCAGCGATATAAAGCGCCCCGAGCGTTACGCGACGCGTCTCAGTTTCAGAAAAATCTTTATTGCGAGCAGCCTAAGCCCCTGTAAACTGCCTGTGCAAAACAAGGCGGTGCAACCTGTTCTACCGTTGTACCGAGAGCGCTCAGCGATATAAAGCGCCCCGAGTGTTATGCGACGCGTCTCAGTTTCAGGAACGTGTATTGCGAGCAGCGTATACGCCCCAGTAGAGTGCCTGTGCAAAACAAGGCGATGCAACCCTTTTCTACCGTTGTAGCGATAGCGCGCAGCGATATAAAGAGTCCCGAGTCTTAAGAGACGCGTAACAGTTTCCGAAAACTTTATTGCGAGCAGCGTAAGCCCCTGTTGACTGCCTGTGCAAACAAGCTAATGCAACGTTTTTCCAGCGTGGTAGCGAGATCGCCCAGTGATATAAAGCGCCCGAGTATTATGCAACGCATCTCAGTTTCCGAATAGTGTATTGCGAGTAGCGTAAGCCCCTGTAGACTGCCTGTGCAAAACATGACGACGCAACCTTTCCTATCATTGCAGCGAGAGCGCGCAGCGATATAAAGTGCCCCGAGTGTTATGCGACGCGTCTCAGTTTCCGAAAAGTGTATTGCGAGCAGCGTAAGTCCCAGTAGAGTGCCTTTGCAAAACAAGGCGATGCAACCCTGTTCTACCGTTGTAGTGAGAGCGCGCAGCGTCATAAAGCGCCCCGAGTATTATGCGACGGATCTCAGTTTCCGTAAAGTGTATTGCGAGGAGCGTAAGCCCCTGTAGACAGCCTGCGCAAAACATGGCGATGCCACCCTTTTCTACCGTTGCAACGACACCGCGCAGCGATATAAAGCGCGCCGAGCGTTATGCGACGCGTCGCAGTTTCAGAAAAATCTTTATTGCGAACAGCGTAAGCCTAAAGTGACTGCCTGTGCTAAACAAACCAATGCAACCCATTTCTGCCGTTGCAGCGAGAGCGCGCAGCGATATAAAGCGCCCCTAGTGTTATGCGACGCGCCTCAGTTTCGGAGACGTGTATTGCGAGCAGCGTATACGCCCCAGTAGACTACCTGTGCAAAACAAGGCGATGCAAATTTTTCTACCGTTGTAGCGAGAGCGTGCAGCGATATAAAGCGCCCCGAGTGTTTTGCGACGCGTCTCAGTTTCAGAAACGTGTATTGCGAGCAGCGTATACGCCCCAGTAGACTGCCTGTCCAAAACAAGGCGATGCAACCCTTTTCTACCGTTGTAGTGAGAGCGCGCAGCGACATAAAGCGCCCCGAGTGTTATGCGACGCGTGTCAGTTTCCGAAAAGTATTTTGCGAGCAGCGTAAGCCCCAGTAGACTGCCTGTGCAAACAAGGCGATGCACCCCTTTTCTACCGTTGTAGCGAGAGCGCACAGCGATATAAAGCGTCCCGAGTATTATGTGGCGCGTCTCAGTTTCCGAAAAGTGTATTGCGGGGAGCGTAAGCACCAGTAGACTGTCTGTGCAAAACATGGCGATGCAACCTTCTCTACCGTTGCAGCATAGCGCGAGCGCCCCGAGTCTTAAGACATGCTTAATAGTTTCCGAAAAGTTTATTGCGAGCAGCGTAAGCCCCTGAATACTGCCTGTGCAAAGAAGGCAATGCAACCCTTTTCTACCGTTGCAGCGAGATCGCACAGCGATATATAGCGCCTCGAGTGTCATGCGACGCGTCTCAGTTTCAGAAAAGTCTTTATTGCGAGCAGCGTAAACCCCAGTAGACTGCCTGTGCAAAACAAGGCGATGCAACCCTTTTCTACCGTTGCAGCCAGAGCGCGCAACGATATATAGGGCCTCGAGTGTTATGCGACGCGCCTGTGTTTCAGAAAAATGTTTATTGCGAGCAGCGTAAGCCCCAGTAGACTGCCTGTGCAAAACAACGCGATGCAACCCTTTTCTACCGTTGCAGCGAGAGCGCGCAGCGATATATAGCGCCCCGAGTGTTATGCGACGCCTCTCACTTTCCGAAAAGTGTATTGCGAGCAGCGCAAGCCCCAGTGGACTGCCTGTGCAAAACATGGCGATGCAACCGTTTTCTACCGTTCCAACGACAACGCGCAGCGATATAAAGCACACCGAGTGTTATGCAACGCGTCTCAGTTTCAGAAAAATCTTTATTGCGATCAGCGTAGGCCCCAGTGGACTGCCTGTGCTAAACAAACCGATGCAAACCTTTTCTACCGTTGCAGTGAGAGCGCGCAGCGATGTAAAGCGCCCCGAGTGTTATGCGACGCCTCTCAGTTTCCGAAAAGTGTATTGCGAGCAGCGCAAGCCCCAGTAGACTGCCTCTGCAAAACATGGCGATGCAACCGTTTTCTACCGTTCCAACGACAACGCGCAGCGATATAAAGCGCACCGAGTGTTATGCGACGCGTCTCAGTTTCAGAAAAATTTTTATTTCGATCAGCGTAGGCCCCAGTGGACTGCCTGTGCTAAACAAACCGATGCAACCCTTTTCTACCGTTGCAGCGAGAGCGCACAGCGATATATAGCGCCTCGAGTGTTATGCGACGCGTCTCAGTTTCCGAAAAGCGTATTGCGAGCAGCGTTTACGCCCCAGTAGACTGCCTGTGCAAAACAAGGCGATGCAACCCTGTTCTACCGTTGTAGCGAGAGCGCGCAGCGATATAAAGCGCCTCGAGTATTATGCGACGCGTTTCAGTATCTGAAAAGTGTTTTGCGAGCAGCGTAAGCCCCTGTAGACTGCCTGGGCAAACAAGGCAAAGCAACCATTTTCTGCCCTTTTAGCGAGAGCGCACCGCGATTTAAAGCGCCCAGAGTATTGTGCGACGCGTCTGAGTTTCGGAAACGTGTATTGCGAGCAGCGTTAGCCCCGCTAAACTGCCTGTGCAAACAAGGACATGCAACACTTTTCTACCGTTGTAGCGAGAGCGCGCAGTGATATAAAATGCGCCGGGTGTTGTGCGACGCGTCTACGTATCCGAAAAGTGTTTTGCGAGCAGCGTAAGCCCAAGTAGACTGCCTGTGCGAAACATGGCGATGCAACCTTTTCTACCGTTGCAGCATAGCGCGCAGCGATATATAGCGCCCGAGTCTTAACAGACGCGTAACAGTTTCCGAAAAGTTTATTGCGAGCAGCGTAAGCCCCTGTAGACTGCCTGTGCAAACAAGGCAATGACACCCTTTTCTACCGTTGTAGCGTGATCGCGCAGCGATATAAAGCGCCCGAGTATTATGCGACGCGTCTTAGTTTCCGAAAAGTGTATTGCGAGCAGCGCAAGCCTCAGTTGATTGCCTGGGGAAAACATGGCGATGCAACCCTTTTCTACCGTTCCAACGACAACGCGCAGCGATATAAAGCGCACCGAGTGTTATGCGACGCGTCTCAGCTTCAGAAAAATCATTATTGCGAGCAGCGTAAGCCCCAATGGACTGCCCGTGCTAAACAAACCGATGCAAACCTTTTCTACCGTTGCAGCGAGAGCGCACAGTGAGATAAAGCGCCCCGAGTGTTATGCGACGCCTCTCAGTTTACGAAAAGCTTATTGCGAGCAGCGTAAGCCCCTGCAGACTGCCTGTGCAAACAAGGCAATGACAACCTTTTCTACCGTTGTAGCGAGATCGCGCTGCGATAGAAAGCTCCCGAGTATTATGCGACGCGTCTTAGTTTCCGAAAAGTGTATGGCGAGCAGCGTAAGCCCCACTAAACTGCCTGTGCAAACAATGCAATACGACCCTTTTCTACCGTTGCAGCGAGAGCGCTCAGCGATATATAGCGCCTCGAGTGTTATGCGACGCGTCTCAGTTTCCCAAAAGTGTATTGCGAGCAGCGTATGCGCCCAAGTAGACTGCCTGTGCAAAACAAGGCGATGCAACCCTTTTCTACCGTTGTAGTGAGAGCACGCAGCGATATAAAGCGCCCCGAGTGTTATGCGACGCGTCTCAGTTTCCAAATGTGTTTTGCGAGCAGCGTATGCGCCCAAGTAGACTGCCTGTGCAAAACAAGGCGATGCAACCCTTTTCTACCGTTGTAGTGAGAGCACGCAGCGATATAAAGCGCCCCGAGTGTTATGCGACGCGTCTCAGTTTCCAAATGTGTTTTGCGAGCAGCGTAAGCCCCAGTGGACTGTCTGTGCTAAACAAACCAATGCAACCCTTTTGTAGCGTTGCAGCGAGAGCGCGCATCCATGTAAAGCGCCGCGAGTGTTATGCGACGCGCCTCATTTACGGGAAAGTCTTTATTGCGAGCAGCGTAAGCCCCAGTAGACTGCCTGTGCAAAACGAGGCGTCAACTCTTTTCTACCGTTGCAGCGAGAGCGCGCAGCGATATATAGCGCCCCGAGTGTTATGCGACGCCTCTCAGTTTCCGAAAAGTGTATTGCGAGCAGCGCAAGCCCCAGTGGACTGCCTGTGCAAAACATGGCGATGCAACCGTTTTCTACCGTTCCAACGACAACGCGCAGCGATATAAAGCACACCGAGTGTTATGCAACGCGTCTCAGTTTCAGAAAAATCTTTATTGCGATCAGCGTAGGCCCCAGTGGACTGCCTGTGCTAAACAAACCGATGCAAACCTTTTCTACCGTTGCAGTGAGAGCGCGCAGCGATATAAAGCGCCCCGAGTGTTATGCGACGCCTCTCAGTTTCCGAAAAGTGTATTGCGAGCAGCGCAAGCCCCAGTAGACTGCCTCTGCAAAACATGGCGATGCAACCGTTTTCTACCGTTCCAACGACAACGCGCAGCGATATAAAGCGCACCGAGTGTTATGCGACGCGTCTCAGTTTCGGAAAATTTTTTATTGCGATCAGCGTAGGCCCCAGTGGACTGCCTGTGCTAAACAAACCGATGCAAACCTTTTCTGCCGTTGCAGCGAGAGCGCGCAGTGATATAAAGCGCCCTGAGTGTTATGCGACGCGTCTCAGTTTCGGAAACGTGTATGGCGAGCAGCGTATACGCCCCAGTAGACTGCCTGCGCAAATCAAGGCGATGCAACCCTGTTCAACCGTTGTAGCGAGAGCGCACAGAAATATAAAGCGCCCCGAGTATTATGCGACGCGTCTCAGTTTCCGAAAAGTGTATTGCGAGGAGCGTAAGCCCCTGTACACTGCCTGTGCAAACAAGGCAATGCAAAACTTTTCTACCTTTGCAGCGAGAGCGCGCAGCGATATATAGCGCCTCGAGTGTTATGCGACGCGTCTCAGTTTCCGAAAAGTGTATTGCGAACAGCGTAAGCCTCTGTAGACTGTCTGTGCAAACAAGGCAATGCAACCCTTTTCTACCGTTGTTGCGAGAACGCGCAGCGCGATAAAGCGCCCCGAGCGTTATGCGACGCTTCTCAGATCCAGAAAAATCTTTATTGCGTGCAGCGGAAGCCCCAATGGACTGTCTGTGCTAAACAAACCGATGCAACCCTTTTCTCCCGTTGCAGAGACAGCGCGCAGCGATATAAAGCGCCCCGAGCTTTATGCGACGCGTCTCAGTTTCAGAAAAATCTTTATTGCGAGCAGCGTAAGCCCGAGTGGACTGCCTGTGCTAAACAAACCGATGCAAACCTTTTCTACCGTTGCAGCGAGAGCGCGCAGCGATATAAAGCGCCCTGAGTGTTATGCGACGCGTCTCAGTTTCGGAAAAGTGTATTGCGAGCAGCGTAAGCCCGAGTGGACTGCCTGTGCTAAACAAACCGATGCAAACCTTTTCTACCGTTGCAGCGAGAGCGCGCACCGATATAAAGCGCCCTGAGTGTTATGCGACGCGTCTCAGTTTCGGAAAAGTGTATTGCGAGCTGCGTAAGCCCCATTAGACTGCCTGTGCAAAACAAGGCGATGCAACCCTTTTCTACGGTTGCAGTGAGAGCAAACAGCGATATATAGCGCCTCGAGTGTTATGCGACGCGTCTCAGTTTCCGAAAAGTGTATTGCGAGCTGCGTATACGCTCCAGTAAACTGCCTGTGCAAAACAAGGCGATGAAACCCTGTTCTACCGTTGTAGCGAGAGCGCGGAGTGATATAAAGCGCCCCGAGTGTTATGCGACGCGTCTCAGTTTCCTAAAACTGTATTGCGAGGAGCGTAATCCCCAGTACCCTGCCTGTGCAAAACATGGCGACACAACCTTTTCTACCGTTGCAGCGATAGCGCACAGCGATATAAAGGGCCCCGAGTGCTATGCGTCGCGTCTCAGTTTCCGAAAAGTGTATTGCGAGCAGCGTAAGCCTCTGTAGACTGTCTGTGCAAACAAGGCAATGCAACCCTTTTCTACCGTTGTTGCGAGAACGCGCAGCGCGATAAAGCGCCCCGAGCGTTATGCGACGCGTCTCAGTTTCAGAAAAATCTTTATTGCGAACAGCGCAAGCCCCAGTGGACTGCCTGTGCTAAACAAACCGATGCAACCCTTTTCTGCCGTTGCAGCGAGAGCGCGCAGTGATATAAAGCGCCCTGAGTGTTATGCGACGCGTCTCAGTTTCGGAAATGTGTATGGCGAGCAGCGTATACGCCCCAGTAGACTGCCTGCGCAAATCAAGGCGATGCAACCCTGTTCAACCGTTGTAGCGAGAGCGCACAGAAATATAAAGCGCCCCGAGAATTATGCGACGCGTCTCAGTTTCCGAAAAGTGTATTGCGAGGAGCGTAAGCCCCTGTACACTGCCTGTGCAAACAAGGCAATGCAAAACTTTTCTACCTTTGCAGCGAGAGCGCGCAGCGAATATAAAGCGCCCCGATATTATGCGACGCGTCTTAGTTTCCGAAAAGTGTATTGCGAGCAGCGTAAGCCCCAGTGAACTGCCTGTGCAAACAATGAGATGCAACACTTCTCTACCGTTGTAGCTTGAGCGCGTAGTGATATAATGAGCTCCAAGCGGTATGCGACGCACGTCAGTTTCCCAAAAGTGTGTTGCGAACAGCGTAAGCCGCAGTAGACTGCCTGTGCAAAACATGGCGATGCAGCAAATTTCTACCGTTGCAGCGAGAGCGCGCAGCGAGATAAACGCCCCGAGTGTTATGCGACGCGTCTCAGTTTCGGAAACGTGTACTGCGGGCAGCGTATACGCCCCAGTAGACTGCATGTGCAAAACTAGGCGATGCATCTCTTTTTTACTTTTGCAGCGAGAGCGCACAGCGATATATAGCGCCCCGAGTGTTATGCGACGCCTCTCAATTTCCGAAAAGTGTACGGCGAGCAGCGTAAGACCCAGTAGACTGCCTGTGCAAAACATGGCGATGCAACCTTTTCTAACGTTGCAGCATAGCGCGCAGCGATATATAGCGCCCCGAGCCTTAAGAGACGCGTAACAGTTTGCGAAAAGTTTATTGCGAGCAGCGGAAGCCCCTGTAGACTGCCTGTGCAAACAACGCAATGACACCCTTTTCTACTGTTGTAGCGAGATCGCGCAGTGATATAAAGTGCGCCGGGTGTTGTGCGACGCGTCTCCGTTTCCGAAAAGTGTATTGCGAGCAGCGTAAGCCCCAGTAGACTGCCTGTGCAAACAAGGCAATGCAACACTTTTCTACCGTTGCAACGACACTGCGCAGCGATATAAGGCGCCCCGAGCGTTATGCTACGTGTCTCAGATTCATAAAAATCTTTATTGCGAACAGCGTAAGCCCCAGTGGATTGCCTGTGCTAAACAAACCGATGCAACCCTTTTCTGCCGTTGCAGCGAGTGCGCGCAGTGATATAAAGCGCCCTGAGTGTTATGCGACGCGTCTCAGTTTCCGAAAAGTGTATTGCGAGCAGCGTATACGCCCCAGTAGACTGCCTGTACAAAACAAGGCGATGCAACCCTTTTCTACCGTTGCAGCGAGAGCGCGCAGTGATATATAGCGTCCCGAGTGTTATGCGACGCGTCTCAGCTTCCGAAAACTCTTTATTGCGAACAGCGTAAGCCCGAGTGGACTGCCTGTGCTAAACAAACCGATGCAACCCTTTTCTGCCGTTGCAGCGAGAGTGCGCAGTGATATAAAGCGCCCTGAGTGTTATGCGACGCGTCTCGGTTTCGGAAACGTGTATTGCGAGTAGCGTAATCCCCACTAAACTGCCTGTGCAAACAAGGACATGCAACAATTTTCTACCGTTGCAGCGAGAGCGCACAGCGATATATAGCGGCCCGAGTGTTATGCGGCGCCTCTCAGTTTCCGAAAAGTGTATTGCGAAGAGCGTAAGCCCCAGTAGACTGCCTGTGCAAAACATGGCGATGCAAACTTTTCTACCGTTGCAGCATAGCGCGCAGCGATATATAGCGCCCCGAGTCTTAAGAGACGCGTAATAGTTTACGAAAAGTTTATTGCGTGCGGCGTAAGCCCCTGTAGACTGCCTGTGCAAACAAGGCAATGACACCCTTTTCTACCGTTGTAGCCAGACCGCGCAGCGATATAAAGCGCCCGAGTATTATGCAAAGCGTCTTAGTTTCCGAAATGTGTATTGCGAGCAGCGTAAGCCCCTCTAAACTGCCTGTGCAAACAAGGACAAGCAACACTTTTCTACCGTTGTAGCGAGAGCGAGCAGTGATATAAAGTGCGCCGGGTGTTGTGCGACGCGTCTCCGTTTTCGAAAAGTGTATTGCGAGCAGCGTAAGCCCAAGTAGACTGCCTGTGCAAACAAGGCAATGCAACCCTTTTCTACCGTTGCAGCGAGAACGCAAAGCGATATATAGCGCCTCTAGTGTTTTGCGACGCCTCTCAGTTTCCAAAAATTGTATTGCGAGCAGCGCAAGACCCAGAAGACTGCCTGTGCAAAACATGGCGATGCAACAGTTTTCTACCGTTCCAACGACAACGCGCAGCGATATAAAGCGCACCGAGTGTTATGCGACGCGTCTCAGTTTCAGAAAAATCTTTATTTCGAGCAGCGTTAGTCCCAGTGGTCTGCCTATGCTAAACAAACCGATGCAAACCTGTTCTACCGTTGTAGTGAGAGCTCGCTGCGATATAAAGCACCCTGAGTGTTATGCGACGCGTCTCAGTTTCGGATAAGTGTATTGCGAGCAGCGTATACGCCCCAGTAGACTGCCTGTGCAAAACAAGGCGATGCAACCGTTCTACCGTTGCAGCGAGAGCGCACAGCGATATATAGCGCCTCGAGTGTTATGCGACGCGTCTCAGTTTCCGAAAACTGTATTGCGAGCAGCGTATACGCCCCAGTGGACTGTCTGTGCTAAACAAACCGATGAAACCCTTTTCTACCGTTGCAGCGAGAGCGCGCAGCGATGTAAAGCGCCGCGAGTGTTATGCAAGGCGCCTCAGTTTCGGAAAAGTCTTTATTGCGAGCAGCGAAAGCCCCAGTAGACTGCGTGCGCAAAACAAGGCGATGCAATCCCTTTTGTACCGTTCCAACGGCAACGCGCAGCGATATAAAGCGCACCGAGTGTTATGCGCCGCCTCTCAGTTTCAGAAAAATCTTTATTGCGAGCAGCGTAGGCCCCAGTGGACTGCCTGTGCTAAACAAATCGATGCAAAGCTTTTATACCGTTGCAGTGAGAGCGCGCAGCGATATAAAGCGCCCTGAGTGTTATGTGACGCGTCTCAGTTTCGGAAAAGTGTATTGCGAGCAGCGTATACGCCCCAGTAGACTGCCTGTGCAAAACAAGGTGATGCAACCCTGTTCTACCGTTGTAGCGAGAGCGCACAGCGATATATAGCGCCTCGAATGTTATGCGACGCGTCTCAGTTTCCGAAAAGTGTATTGCGAGCAGCGTATACGCCCCAGTAGACTGTCTGTGGAAAACAATGCGATGCAATCCTTTTCTACCGTTGCAGCGAGAGCGCGCAGCGATATATAGCGCCCCGAGTGTTATGCGACGCCTCTCAGTTTCCGAAAAGTGTATTGCGAGCTGCGCAAGCCCCACTAGACTGCCTGTGCAAAACATGGCGATGCAACCCTTTTCTACCGTTCCAACGACAACGCGCAGCGATATAAAGCGAACCCAGTGTTATGCGACGCGTCTCAGTTTCAGAAAAATCTTTATTGCGAGCAGCGTAAGCCCAAGTGGACTGCCTGTGCTAAACAAACCGATGCAAACCTTTTCTACCGTTGCAGGGAGAGCGCGCAGCGATATAAAGCGCCCTGAGTGTTATGCGACGCGTCTCAGTTTCGGAAAAGTGTATTGCGAGCAGCCTAAGCCCTAGTAGACTGCCTGTGCAAAAGAAGGCGACAGAACTCTTTTCTACCGTTCCAACGACAACGCGCAGCGATATATAGCGCCTCGAGTGTTATGCGACGAGTCTCAGTTTCAGAAAAGTGTATTGCGAGCAGCGTATACGCCCCAGTAGACTGCTTGTGCAAAACAAGACGATGCAACCCTTTTCTACCGTTGCAGCGAGAGCGCGCAGCGATATATAGCGCCCAGAGTGTTATGCGACACCTCTCAGTTTCCAAAAAGTGTATTGCGAGCAGCGCAAGCCCCAGTAGACTGCCTGTGCGATGGCGATGCAACAGTTTTCTACCGTTCCAACGACGACGCGCAGCGATATAAAGCGCACCGAGTGTTATGCGACGCGTCTCAGTTTCAGAAAAATATTGCGAGCATCGTTAGCCCCAGTGGTCTGCCTGTGCTAAACAAACCGATGCAAACTGTTCTACCGTTGCAGTGAGAGCGCGCAGCGATATTGTCACGTGGTGATGACGTTAAGAACACAGTAGCAATACTGTGTAAGGCAAAACTAGATTTTATTGGGCGAACCTGTGCCCACAAAACTGGCTACACTTATAGCACAACGAAAGCGGCGAACAGAGTCGGCGATCGTCGGAAATCTGATCTGCGGGTCAAGCGCGTCGGCTTTTATAGAGCAGTCGTCGAATGTTCCAGACTAATCGTTCGGACCCGCGTGCCTTCCACAATGTTCTACACCATTCGCGTCACGCGATGAAATCAGATAACACAACGTTCGGCGACAACAGACAGCCGGGTAGAAGCATCGATAACTTTCCAGAAACTTCGGATACATGCAGGCGCGTCCCGCGCTGTGCGATTACATTTGTTAGGCGGCGAAACGTGGTCGCGCGATAAAGATGAGTATATACGTGTCAATATATAGCGCCCCGAGTGTTATGCGACGCGTCTCAGTTTCGGAAAAGTGTATTGCGAGCAGCGTACACGCCCCAGTAGACTGCCTGTGCAAAACAAGGCGATGCAACCCTTTTCTACCGTTGCAACGACACCGCGCAGCGATATAAAGAGCCCCGAGCGTTATGCGACGCGTGTCAGTTTCAGAAAAATCTTTATTGCGAACAGCGTAAGCCCCAGTGGACTGCCTGTGCTAAACAAACCGATGCAACCCTTTTCTGCCGTTGCAGCGAGAGCGCGCAGTGATATAAAGCGCCCTGAGTATTATGCGACGCGTGTCAGTTTCCGAAAAGTGTATTGCGAGGAGCGTAAGCCCCAGTAGACTGCCTGTGCAGAACATGGCGATGCAAAATTTTCTACCGTTGCAGCATAGCGGGCAGCGATATATAGCGCCCCGGGTCTTAAGAGAGGCGTAATAGTTTCCGAAAAGTTTATTGCGAGCAGAGTAAGGCCCTGTAGACTGCCTGTGCAAACAAGACAATGCAACCCTTTTCTACCGTTGCAGCGAGATCGCGCTGCGATATAAAGCGCCCGAGTATTATGCGACGCGTCTTAGTTTCCGAAAAGTGTATTGCGAGCAGCGTATACGCCCCAGTAGACTGCCTGTGCAAAACAAGGCGATGCAACCCTGTTCTACCGTTGTAGCGAGAGCGCGCAGCAATATAAAGCGCCCCTAGTAATATGCGACGCGTGTCAGTTTCCGAAAAGTGTATTGCGAGGAGCGTAAGCCCCAGTAGACTGCCTGTGCAGAACATGGCGATGCAAAATTTTCTACCGTTGATGCATAGCGGGCAGCGATATATAGCGCCCCGGGTCTTAAGAGAGGCGTAATAGTTTCCGAAAAGTTTATTGCGAGGAGAGTAAGGCCCTGTAGACTGCCTGTGCAAACAAGACAATCCAACCCTTTTCTACCGTTGCAGCGAGATCGCGCTGCGATATAAAGCGCCCGAGTATTATGCGACGCGTCTAGTTTCCGAAAAGTGTATTGCGAGCAGCGTATACGCCCCAGTAGACTGCCTGTGCAAAACAAGGCGATGCAACCCTGTTCTGCCGTTGTAGCGAGAGCGCGCAGCAATATAAAGCGCCCCGAGTATTATGCGACGCGTCTCAGTTTCCGAAAAGTGTATTGCGAGGAGCGTAAGCCCCTGTAGACTGCCTGTGCAAAGAAGGCGATGCAACCCTTTTCTACCGTTTCAACGACAACGCGCAGCGATATAAAGCACACCGAGTGTTATGCGCCCCGTCTCAGTTTCAGAAAAATCTTTATTGCGAGCAGCGTAGGCCCCAGTGGACTGCCTGTGCTAAACAAACCGATGGAAAGCTTTTCTACCGATTCATCGAGAGCGCAAAGCGATGTATAGCGCCTCGAGTGTTATGCGACGCGTCTCAGTTTCCGAAAAGTGTATTGCGAGCAGCTTATACGCCCCATTAGACTGCCTGTGCAAAACAAGGACATGCAACCCTTTTCTACTGTTGCAGCGAGAGCGCGCAGCGATATATAGGGCCCCGAGTGTTATGCAACGCCTCTCGGTTTCCAAAACGTGTATTGCTAGCAGCGCAAGCCCCAGTAGACTGCCTGTGCAAAACATGGCGATGCAACAGTTTTCTACCGTTCCAACGACAACGCGCAGCGATATAAAGCGCACCGAGTGTTATGCGACGCGTCTCAGTTTCAGAAAAATCTTTATTGCGAGCAGCGTTAGCACCAGTGGTCTACCTGTGCTAAACAAACCGATGTAAACCTGTTCTACCGTTGCAGTGAGAGCGCGCAGCGATATAAAGCACCCTGAGTGTTATGCGACGCGTCTCAGTTTCCGAAAAGTGTATTGCGAGGAGCGTAATCCCCAGTGGACTGTCTGTGCTAAACAAACCGATGCAACCCTTTTCTTCCGTTGCAGCGAGAGCGCGCAGCGATGTAAATCGGCGCGAGTGTTATGCGAGGCGCCTCAGTTTCGGAAAAGTCTTTATTGCGAGCAGCGTAAGCCCCAGTATACATATATATATAGACTGCCTGTGGAAAACAAGGCGATGCAACCCTTTTCTACCGTTGCAACGAGGGCGCACAGCAATATATAGCACCTCGAGTGTTATGCGACGCCTCTCAGTTTCCGAAAAGTGTATTGCGAGCAGCGTATACGCCCCAGTAGACTGCCTGTGCAAAACAATGCGATGCAACCCTTTTCTACCGTTGCAGCGAGGGCACGCAGCGATATAAAGCGTCCAGAGTATTATGCCACGTGTCTCAGTGTCCGAAAAGTGTATTGCGAGGAGCGTAAGCCCCAGTAGACTGCCTGTGCAGAACATGGCGATGCAAAATTTTCTACCGTTGCAGCATAGCGGGCAGCGATATATAGCGCCCCGGGTCTTAAGAGAGGCGTAATAGTTTCCGAAAAGTTTATTGCGAGCAGAGTAAGGCCCTGTAGACTGCCTGTGCAAACAAGACAATGCAACCCTTTTCTACCGTTGCAACGAGATCGCGCTGCGATATAAAGCGCCCGAGAATTATGCGACGCGTCTTAGTTTCCGAAAAGTGTATTGCGAGCAGCGTATACGCCCCAGTAGACTGCCTGTGCAAAACAAGGCGATGCAACCTTGTTCTACCGTTGTAGCGAGAGCGCGCAGCAATATAAAGCGCCCCGAGTATTATGCGACGCGTCTCAGTTTCCGAAAAGTGTATTGCGAGGAGCGTAAGCCCCTGTAGACTGCCTGTGCAAAGAAGGCGATGCAACCCTTTTCTACCTTTTCAACGACAACGCGCAGCGATATAAAGCACACCGAGTGTTATGCGCCCCGTCTCAGTTTCAGAAAAATCTTTATTGCGAGCAGCGTAGGCCCCAGTGGACTGCCTGTGCTAAACAAACCGATGCAAAGCTTTTCTACCGATGCAGCGAGAGCGCAAAGCGATGTATAGCGCCTCGAGTGCTATGCGACGCGTCTCAGTTTCCGAAAAGTGTATTGCGAGCAGCTTATACGCCCCAGTAGACTGCCTGTGCAAAACAAGGAGATGCAACCCTTTTCTACTGTTGCAGCGAGAGCGCGCAGCGATATATAGGGCCCCGAGTGTTATGCAACGCATCTCGGTTTCCAAAACGTGTATTGCTAGCAGCGCAAGCCCCAGTAGACTGCCTGTGCAAAACATGGCGATGCAACAGTTTTCTACCGTTCCAACGACAACGCGCAGCGATATAAAGCGCACCGAGTGTTATGCGACGCGTCTCAGTTTCAGAAAAATCTTTATTGCGAGCAGCGTTAGCACCAGTGGTCTGCCTGTGCTAAACAAACCGATGTAAACCTGTTCTACCGTTGCAGTGAGAGCGCGCAGCGATATAAAGCACCCCGAGTGTTATGCGACGCGTGTCAGTTTCCGAAAAGTGTATTGCGAGCAGCCTAAGCGAAAGTAGAGTACCTGTCCAAAACAAGGCAATGCAACCCTTTTCTACCGTTCAACGACAACGTGCAGCGATATAAAGAGACCCGAGCGTTATGCGACGCGTCGCAGTTTCAGAAAAATCTTTATTGCGAACAGCGTAAGCCCCAGTGGACTGCCTGTGCTAAACAAACCGATGCAAACCTTTTCTGCCGTTGCAGCGAGAGCGCGCAGTGATATAAAGCGCCCTGAGTGTTATGCGACGCGTCTTAGTTTCAAAAAAGTCTTTATTGCGAGCAGCGTAAGCCCCAGTAGGTTGCCTGTACAAAACAAGGCGATGCAACCCTTTTCTACCGTTGCATCGAGAGCGCACAGCAATATAAAGCGCCCCGAGTATTATGTGACGCGTCTCAGTTTCCGAAAAGTGTATTGCGAGGAGCGTAAGGCCCTGTAGACTGCCTGTGCAAACAAGGCAATGCAACACTTTTCTACTATTGTAGCGAGAGCGCGCAGCGATATAATGCGCCCCGAGTATTATGCGACGCGTCTTAGTTTCCGAAAAGGGTATTGCGAGCATCGTAAGCCCCAGCAAACTTCCTGTGCAAACAAGGGGATGCAACATTTTCTACCATTGTAGCGAGAGCGCGCAATGATATAATGAGCTCCGAGCGTTATGCGACGCGCCTCAGTTTCCCAAAAGTGTGTTGCGGGCAGCGTAAGCCGCAGTAGACTACCTGTGCAAAACATGGCGATGCAACCCTTTTTTACCTTTGCAGCGAGAGCACACAGCGATATATAGCGCCCCAAGTGTTATGCGACGCGTCTCAGTTTCCGAAAAGTGTATTGCGAGCAGCGTAAGCCCCTGTAGACTGCCTGTGCAAACAAGGCAATGACACCCTTTCTACCGTTGTAGCGAGATCGCGCAGCGATATCAAACGCCCCGAGCGTTATGCGACGCTTCTCAGTTTCAGAAAAATCTTTATTGCGTGCAGCGGAAGCCCTAATGGAGTGTCTCTTCTAAACAAACCGATGCAACACTATTCTACCGTTGCAGCGACAGCGCGCAGCGATATAAAGCGCCCCGAGAGTTGTGCGACGAGTCTCAGTTTCAGAAAAGTTGTTATTGCGAGCAGCGTAAGCCCCTGTAGACTGCCTGTGCAAACAAGTCAATGCAACTCTTTTCTACCATTGTTGCGAGAGCGCGCAGCGAGATAAAGCGCCCGAGTGTTATGCGACGCGTCTCAGTTTCAGAAAAATCTTTATTGCGAGCACCGTAAGCCCCAGTCGACTGTCTGTACTGAAAAAACCGATGCAACGCTTTTCTACCGTTGCAGCGAGAGCACGCAGCGATGTAAAGCGCCGCGAGTGTTATGCGACGCGTCTCAGTTTCGAAAAAGTGTATTGCGAGCAGCGTAAGCCCCAGTAGACTGCCTGTGAAAAACAAGGCGATGCAACCCTGTTCTACCGTTGTAGCGAAAGCGCGCAGCGATATAAAGCGCCCCGAATATTATGCGACGCGTCTCAGTTTCCGAAAAGTGTCTTGCGAGGAGCGTAAGCCCCTGCAGACTGCCTGTGCAAACAAGGCAATGACACCCTTTCTACCGTTGTAGCGAGATCGCGCAGCGATATCAAACGCCCGAGTATTATGCGACGCGTCTTAGTTTCCGAACAGTGTATGGCGAACAGCGTAAGCCCCGCTAAACTGCCTGTGCAAACAAGGAGAGCAAAACATTTCTACCGCTGTAGCGAGAGCGAACAGTAATATAAAGTGCTCCGGGGGTTGTGCGACGCGTCTCCGTTTCCGAAAAGTGTATTGCGAGCAGCGTAAGCCCCAGTAGACTGCCTGTGCAAACAAGGCATCAACCCTTTTCTATACCGTTGCCGCGAGAGCGCACAGCGATATATAGCGCCTCGAGTGTTATGCGACGCGTCTCAGTTTCGGAAAAGTCTTTATTGCGAGCAGCGTAAGCCCCAGTAGACTGCCTGTGCAAAACAAGGCGATGCAACCCTTTTCTACCGTTGCAGCGAGAGCGCGCAGGGATATATAGCGCCCGAGTGTTATCCGACGCCTCTCAGTTTCCGAAAAGTGTGTTGCGAGCAGCGCAAGCCCCAGTAGACTGCCTGTGCAAAACAAAGTGATGCAACCCTTTTCTACCGTTGCAGCGAGAGCGCGCAGCGATAGATAGCGCCTCGAGTGTTAGGCCACGCGTCTCAGTTTCCGAAAACTGTATTGCGAGCAGCGTATACGCCCCAGTAGACTGCCTATGCAAAACAAGGCGATGCAACCCTTTTCTACCGTTGTAGTGAGAGCGCGCAGCGATATATAGCGCCCGAGTGTTATGCGACGCGTCTCAGTTTCCGAAAAGTGTTTTGTGAGCAGCGTAAGCCCCAGTAGACTGCCTCTGCAAAACATGGCGATACAACCCTTTTCTAGTGTTCCAGCGAGAGCGCACAGGGATATATAGCGCCTCGAGTGTTACGCGACGCGTCTCAGTTTCCGAAAAGTGTATTGCGAGCAGCATATACGTCTCAGTAGACTGCCTGTGCAAAACAAGGCGATGCAACCCTGTTCTACCGTTGTAGCGACAGCGCGAAGCGATATAAAGCGCCCCGAGTATTATGCGACGCGTCTTAGTTTCCGAAAAGTGTATTGCGAACATCGTAAGCCCCAGTAAACTTCCTGTGCAAACAAGGAGATGCAACATTTTCTACCGTTGTAGCGAGAGCGCGCAATGATATAATGAGCTCCTGGCGTTATGTGACGCGCCTCAGTTTCCCAAAAGTGTGTTGCGGGCAGCGTAAGCCGCTGCAGACTACCTGTGCAAAACATGGCGATGCAACCATTTTCTACCGTTGCAGCGAGAACGCGCAGCGAGATAAAGCGCCCCGAGTGTTATGCGACGCGTCTCAGTTTCGTAAACGTGTATTGCGAGCATCGTATACGCCCCAGTAGACTGCATGTGCAAAACTAGTTGATGCAACCCTTTTTTACCTTTGCAGCGAGAGCGCACAGCGATATATAGCGCGCCGAGCGTTATGCGACGCGTCTCAGTTTCCGAAAAGTGTATTTCGAGCAGGGTAAGACCCAGTAAACTGCCTGTGCAAAACATGGCGATGCAACCTTTTCTACCGTTGCAGCATAGCGCGCAGCGATATATAGCGCGCCGAGTCTTAAGAGACGCGTAACATTTTAGGAAAAGTTTATTGCGAGCAGCATAAGCCCCTGTAGACTGCCTCTGCAAACAAGGCAATGACACCCTTTTCTACCGTTGTAGCGAGACCGCGCAGCGAGATAAAGCGCTCCGAGCGTTATGCGACGCTTCTCAGTTTCAGAAAAATCTTTATTGCGAGCACCGTAAGCCCCAGTAGACTGCCTGTGCTGAAAAAACCGATGCAACCCTTTTCTACCGTTGCAGCGAGAGCACGCAGCGATGTAAAGCGCCGCGAGTGTTATGCGACGCGTCTCAGTTTCGAAAAAGTGTATTGCGAGGAGCGTAAGCCCCTGTTGACTGCCTGTGCAAACAAGGCAATGACACCCTTTTCTACCGTGGTAGCGAGATCGCGCAGCGATATAAAGCGCCCGAGTATTATGCGACGCGTCTTAGTTTCCGAACAGTGTATGGCGAACAGCGTAAGCCCCGCTAAACTGCCTGTGCAAACAAGGACATGCAAAACATTTCTACCGTTGTAGCGAGAGCGAGCAGTGATATAAAGTGCTCCGGGTGTTGTGCGAAGCGTCTCCGTTTCCGAAAAATGTATTGCGAGCAGCGTAAGCCCCAGTAGACTGCCTGTGCAAACATGGCAATGCAACCCTTTTCTACCGTTGCAGCGAGAGTGCACAGCGATATATAGCGCCTCGAGTGTTATGCGACGCGTCTCAGTTTCCGAAAAGTGATTGCGAGCAGCGTATACGCCCCAGTAGACTGCCTGTGCAAAACAAGGCGATGCATCCCTTTTCTGCCGTTGCAGCGAGAGCGCGCAGCGATATAAAGCGCCCTGAGTGTTATGCGACGCGTCTCAGTTTCCGAAAATGTGTACTGCGAGGAGCGTAAGCCCCTGTAGAGTGCCTGTGCACACAAGGCAAATCAACCCTTTTCTACCATTGTAACGAGAGCGCGCAGCGATATAAAGCGCCCTGAGTATTATGCGACGCATCTTAGTTTCCGAAAAGTGTATTGCGAGCAGCGTAAGCCCCAGTAAACTGCCTGTGCAAACAAGGAGATGCAACGCTTTCTACCGTTGTATCGAGAGCGCGCATTCATAAAAAGGGCGCCGGGTGTTGTGCGACGCGTCTCAGTTTCTGAAAAGTGAGAGCAGCATTCTGGGCAAGTTGATAATCCATTGCTTAAATGATATTGCGCGACATAAAATCGACACGAACGTGAAAGAAGACGACACACCAAGCGCAAACTTTCAACTAAGTTTATTGTGCCACTGCGTCATTTTATACATGGCAGGCAACGTAGATCGCGCATGCGCGTACAAGGAAAGGATGTGCGAAGTCATGTAACGTGGTTACGTGTCATGTGACGCCGCGTCTAAGTGTTTTGCGAGCAGCGTTTTGCGTTTTGCGTAGCGTCTGCGAGCAGCTTCTAAGTGTTTTGCGAAAGGTGTTTTGCGAGCAGCGTAAGCCCCAGTAGACTGCCTGTGCAAAACATGGCGATGCAACACTTTTCTAGCGAAGCAACGACAGCGCGCAGCGATATAAAGCGCCCCGAGTTTTATGCGACGCGTCTCAGTTTCCGAAAAGTGTAATGCGAGCAGCGTAATCCCCAGAAGACTGCCTGTGGAAAATTAGACGATGCAACCCTTTTCTGCCGTTGCAGCGAGAGCGCGCAATGATATAATGAGCTCCGAGCGTTATGCGGCGCGTCTCAGTTTCCGAAAAGTCTATTGCGAGCAGCGTAAGCCACAGTAGAGTGCTTGTGCAAAACATGGCGATGCAATCTTTTTCTACCGTTGCAGCAAGAGCGCGCAGCGAGATAAAGCGGCCTGAGTGTTATGCGACGCGTCTCAGTTTCAGAAAAATCTTTATTGCGGGCAGCGTAAGCCCCAAAGTACTGTCTGTGCTAAACAAACCGATGCAACCCTTTATAACCGTTACAGTGAGAGCGCGCAGAGATATAAACAGCCCTGAATGTTATGCGGCGCGTCTCAGTTTCGGAAAAGTGTAATGCGAGCAGCGTAAGCACCAGTAAACTGCCTGTGCAAAACAAGGCGATGCAACCCTTTTCTACCGTTGCAGCGAGAGCGCACAGCGATATATGGCGCCTGGAGTGTTATGCGACGCGTCTGAGTTTCCGAAAAGTGTATTCCGAGCAGCGTATACACCCCAGTAGACTGCCTGTGCAAAACAAGGCGATGCAACCCTGTTCTACCGTGGTAGCGAGAACGCACAGCGATATAAAGCAGCGCGAGCATTATGCGACGCGTCTCAGTTTCCGAAAAGTGTATTGCGAGGAGCGTAGGCCCCATTAAACTGCCTGTGCAAACAAGGAGATGCAACACTTTTCTACCGTTGTAGCGAGAGCGCGCAGTGATAAAAAGGGCGCCGGGTGTTGTGCGACGCGTCTCAGTTTCCGAAAAGTGTTTTGCGAGCAGCGTAATCCCCAGCAGACTGCCTGTGCAAAACACGGCAATGCGACCCTTTTCTAGGGATGCAACGACAGCGCGCAGCCATATAAAGTGCCCCTAGTTTTATGCGACGCGTCTCAGTTTCCGAGAAATGTAATGCGAGCAGTGTAAGCCCGAGAAGACTGCCTGCGCAAAACTAGGAGACGCAACTCTTTTGTGTCGTTGCAGCGAGAGCGCGCAATGATATAATGAGCTCCGAGCGTTATGCGACGCGTCTCAATTTCCGAAAAGTGTATTGCGAGCAGCGTAAGCCGCAGTAGACTTCCTGTGCAAAACATGGCGATGCAACCTTTTTCTACCGTTGCAACGAGAGCGCGCAGCGAGATAAAGCGCCCCGAGTGTTATGCGACGCGTCTCAGTTTCAGAAAAATGATTCTTGCGAGCAGCGTAAGCCCCAGTGGACTGTCAGTGCTAAACAAACCTATGCAACCCTTTTCTGCCGTTGCAGCGAGAGCGCGCAATGATATAATGAGCTCCGAGCGTTATGCGACGCGTCTCAGTTTCCGAAAAGTGTAATGCGAGCAGCGTAAGCCGCAGTAGACTGCCTGTGCAAAACATGGCGATGGAACCTTTTTCTACCGTTGCAATGAGAGCGCGCAGCGAGATAAAGCGCCCCGAGTGTTATGCGACGCGTCTCAGTTTCAGAAAAATTTTTCTTGCGAGCAGCGTAAGCCCCAGTGGACTGTCTGTGCTAAACAAACCTATGCAACCCTTTTCTACCGTTGCAGCGAGAGCGCGCAGCGATGTAAAGCGCCGCGAGTGTTATGCGACGCGCCTCAGTTGCAGAAATGTCTTTATTGCGAGCAGCGTAAGCCCCAGTAGAGTGCCTGTGCCAAACGAGGCGATGCAACCCTTTTGTACCGTTCCAACGACACCACGCAGCGATATAAAGCTTCCCGAGTGTAATGCGACGCGTCTCAGTTTCAGAAAAATCTTTATTACGAGCAGTGTAAGCCCCAGTGGACTGCCTGTGCTAAACAAACCGGTGCAACCTTTTATAACCGTTGCAGTGAGAGCGCGCAGCGATATAAACAGGCCTGAGTGTTATGCGACGCGTCTCAGTTTCGGAAAAGTGTATTGCGAGCAGCGTAAGCCCCTGTAGACTGGCTGTGCAAAACAAGGCGATGCAACCCCATTCTACCGCTGCAGGGATAGCGCACAGCAATATATAGCGCCTCGAGTGTTATGCGACGCGTCTCAGATTCCGAAAAGTGTATTGCGAGCAGCGTATACGCCCTAGTAGACTGCCTGTGCAAAACAAGGCGATGCAACCCTGATCTACCGTTGTAGCGAGAGCGCGCAGCGATATTAAGCGCCCCGAGTATTATGCGGCGCGTCTCAGTTTCCGAAAAGTGTATTGCGAGGAGCGTAAGCCCGAGTAGACTGCCTGTGCAAAACATGGCGACGCAACCTTTTCTACCGTTGCAGCGAGAGCGCGCAGCGATATGAAGCGCCCCCAGTGTTATGCGACGCGTCTCAGTTACCGAAAAGTGTATTGCGAGCAGGGTAAGCCCCACTGGACTGTCTGTGCTTAACAAACACATGCAATCTTTTTCTACCGTTGCAGCGAGAGCGCGCAGCGATATAAGATGCCCCGAATGTTATGTGACGCGTCTAAATTTCCGCAAAGTGTATTGCGAGCAGCGTAAGCCCCAGTACACTGCCTGTGCAAAACATGGCGATGCAACGCTTTTCTACCGTTGAAGCGAGAGCGCACCGCAGTGTAAAGCGCCCCGAGTGTTATGCGACGCGTATCAGTTTTCGAAAAGTGCTTTGCGAGCTGCGTAAGCCCCAGTAGACTGCCTGTGCAAAACATGGCGATGGAACCCTTTTCTACCGTTGCAGCGGGAGCGCGGAGCGATATAAAGTGCCCCGAGTGTTATGCGACGCGTCTCAGTTTCAGAAATGTGTAGTGCGTTCAGCGTAAGCCCCAGTGGACTGTCTCTGCAAAGCAAGGCGATGCAACCCTTTTCTACCGTTGTAGCTACAGCGCGCCGCAGTATAAAGCGCCCGAGTATTATGCGACGCGTCTTAGTTTCCGAAAAGTGTATTGCGAGCAGCGCAAGCCCCAGTAGACTGCCTGTGCAAAACATGGCGATATAACCCTTTTCTACCGTTCTAACGACAACGCGCAGCGATATAGAGCGCACCGAGTGTTATGCGACGCGTCTCAGCCTCTGAAGAATCTTTATTGCGAGTAGCGTAAGCCCCAGTGGACTGCCTGTGCTAAACAAACCGATACAAACCTTTTCTGCCGTTGCAGTGAGAGCGCCCAGCGATATAAAGCGCCCTGAGTGTTATGCGACGCGTCTCAGTTTCGGAAAAGTGTATTGCGAGCAGCGTAAGCCCCAGTAGACTGCCTGTGCAAAACAAGGCGATACAACCCTGTTCTACCGTGGTAGCGAAAGCGCGCAGCGATATAAAGCGCCCCGAATATTATGCGACGCGTCTCAGTTTCCGAAAATGTGTATTGCGAGGAGCGTAAGCCCCTGTAGACTGCCTGTGCAAACAAGGCAAATCAACCCTTTTCTACCATTGTAACGAGAGCGCGCAGCGATATAAAGCGCCCTGAGTATTATGCGACGCGTCTTAGCTTCCGAAAAGTGCATTGCGAGCAGCGTAAGCCCCAGTAAACTGCCTGTGCAAACAAGGAGATGCAACACTTTCTACCGTTGTAGCGAGAGCGCGCATTCATAAAAAGGGCGCCGGGTGTTGTGCGACGCGTCTCAGTTTCCGAAAAGTGAGAGCAGCATTCTGGGCAAGTTGGTAATCCATTGCTTAAATGATATTGCGCGACATAAAAACGACACGGACGTGAAAGAAGACGACACACCAAGCGCAAACTTTCAACTAAGTTTATTGTGCCACTGCGTCATTTTATACATGGCAGGCAACGTAGATCGCGCATGCGCTTACAAGGAAATGAAGTGCGAAGTCAAGTAACATGGTTACGTGTCATGTGACGCCGCGTCTGAGTGTTTTGCGAGCAGCGTTTTGCGTTTTGCGAGCAGCGTCTGCGACCAGCGTCTAAGTGTTTTGCGAAATGTGTTTTGCGAGCAGCTTAAGCCCCAGAAGACTGCCTGTGCAAAACATGGCGATGCAACCCTTTTCTAGCGATGCAACGACAGCGCGCAGCGATATAAAGTGCCCTGAGTTTTATGCGACGCGTCTCAGTTTCCGAAAAGTGTAATGCGAGCAGCGTAAGCCCCAGAAGACTGCCTGTGCAAAATTAGACGATGCAACCCTTTTCTGCCGTTGCAGCGAGAGCGCGCAATGATATAATGAGCTCCGAGCGTTATGCGACGCGTCTCAGTTTCCCAAAAGTCTATTGCGAGCAGCGTAAGCCGCAGTAGAGTGCTTGTGCAAAACATGGCGATGCAATCTTTTTCTACCGTTGCAGCGAGAGCGCGCAGCGAGATAAAGCGCCCCGAGTGTTATGCGACGCGTCTCAGTTTCAGAAAAATCTTTCTTGCGAGCAGCGTAAGCCCCAGTGGAGTGTCTGTGCTAAACAATCCTATGCAACCCTTTTCTACCGTTGCAGCGAGAGCGCGCAGCGATGTAAAGCCCCGCGAGTGTTATGCGACGCGCCTCAGTTTCAGAAAAGTCTTTATTGCGAGCAGCGTAAGCCCCAGTAGAGTGCCTGTGCCAAACAAGGCGATGCAACCCTTTTCTACCGTTGCAGCGAGAGCGCGCAGCGATATATAGCGCCCCGAGTGTTCTGCGACGCGTCTCAGTTTCCGAAAAGTGTATTGCGAGAAGCGTAAGCCCCAGTAGACTGCCTGTACAAAACATGGCGATGCAACCTTTTTCTACCGTTCAAACGACACCCCGCAGCGATAAAAAGCTCCCCGAGTGTAATGCGACGCATCTCAGTTTCAGAAAAATCTTTATTGCGAGCAGTGTAAGCCCCAGTGGACTGCCTGTGCTAAACAAACCGGTGCAACCCTTTATAACCGTTGCAGTGAGAGCGCGCAGCGATAGAAACAGGCCTGAGTGTTATGCGACGCGTCTCAGTTTCGGAAAAGTGTATTGCGAGCAGCGTAAGCCCCAGTAGACTGTCTGTGCTAAACAAACCGATCCAACCCTTTTCTACCATTGCAGCGAGAGTGCGCAGCGATGTAAAGCGCCGCGAGTGTTATACGACGCGGCTCAGTTTCCGAAAAGTGTATTGCGAGCAGCGTATACGCCCCTGTAGACTGCCTGTGCAAACAAGGCGATGCAACCCTTTTCTACCGTTGTAGCGAGTGCGCGCAGCGATATATAGCGCCCCGAGTGTGATGCGACCAGTGTCAGTTTCCGAAAAGTGTATGGCGAGCAGCGTAAGCCCCAGTAGACAGCCTGTGCAAAACTTGGCGATGCAACCCTGTTCTACCGTTGTAGCGAGAGCGCGCAGCGATATAAAGCGCCACGAGTATTATGCGACGCGTCTCAGTTTCCGAAAAGTGTATTGCGAGGAGCGTAAGCCCCTGTAGACTGCCTGTGCAAACAAGGCAATGCAACTCTTTTCTACCATTGTAGCGAGAGCGCGCAGCGATATAAAGCGCCCCGAGTATTATGCGACGCGTCTCAGTTTTAGAAAAATCTTTATTGCGAGCAGTGTAAGCCCCCGTGGACTGCCTGTGCTAAACAAACCGATGCAACCCTTTATAACCGTTGCAGTGAGGGCGCGCAGCGATAGAAAGAGCCCTCAGTGTTATGCGACGCGTCGCATTTTCGGAAAGTGTATTGCGCGCAGCGTAAGCCCCAGTAGGCTGCCTGTGCAAAACAAGGCGATGCAACCCTTTTCTACCGTTGTAGCGAGTGCGCACAGCGATATATAGCGCCCCGAGTGCTATGCGACGCGTGTCAGTTTCCGAAAAGTGTATTGCGAGCAGCGTAAGCCCTAGCAGACAGCCTGTGCAAAACATGGCGATGCAACCCTGTTCTACCGTTGTAGCGAGAGCGAGCAGCGATATAAAGCGCCCCGAGTATTATGCGACGCGTCTCAGTTTCCGAAAAGTGTATGGCGAGGAGCGTAAGCCACTGTAGACTGCCTGTGCAAACAAGGCAATGCAACTCTTTTCTACTATTGTAGTGAGAGCGCGCAGCGATATAAAGCTCCCCGAGTATTATGCGACGCGTCTCAGTTTTAGAAAAATCTTTATTGCGAGCAGTGTAAGCACCGGTGGACTGCCTGTGCCAAACAAACCGATGCAACCCTTTATAACCGTTGCAGTGAGAGAGCGCAGTGATAGAAACAGCCCTCAGTGTTATGCGGCGCATCTCAGTTTCCGAAAAGTGTATTGCGCGAAGCGTAAGCCCCAGTAGGCTGCCTGTGCAAAACAAGGCGATGCAACCCTATTCTACCGTTGCATCGATAGCGCACAGCGATATATAGCGCCTCGAGTGTTATGCGACGCGTCTCAGTTTCCGGAAAGTGTATTGCGAGAAGCCTATACGCCCTAGTAAACGGCCTGTGCAAAACAAGGCGATGCAACCCTGTTCTACCGTTGTAGCGAGAGCGCGCAGCGATATAAAGCGCCCCGAGTATTATGCGACGCGTCTCAGTTTCCGAAAAGTGTATTGCGAGCAGGGTAAGCCCCACTAGACTGCCTGTGTTAAACATGGCGATGCAACCCTTTTCTACCGTTGTAGCGAGAGCGCGCCGCATTATAAAGCGCCCCGAGTGTTCTCCGACTCGTCTCAGTTTCCGAAAAGTGTATTGCGAGCAGCGTATAAGCCCCAGTAGACTGCCTCTGCAAAACAAGGCGATGCAACCCTGTTCTACCGTTGTAGCGAGAGCGCGCAGCGACATAAAGCGCCCCGAGTATTATGCGACGCGTCTCAGTTTCCGAAAAGTGTATTGCGAGGAGCGTAAGCCCCTGTAGACTGCCTGTGCAAACAAGGCAATGCAACTTTTTTCTACCATTGTAGCGAGAGCGCGCAGCGATATAAACCGCCCCGAGTATTATACGACGCGTCTCAGTTTCCGAAAAGTGTATTGCGAGGAGCGTAAGCCCCTGTAGACTGCCTGCGCAAACAAGGCGATGCAACCCTTTTCTACCGTTGTAGCGAGTGCGTGCCGCGTTATATAGCGCCCCGAGTGTTATGCGACGCGTATCAATTTCCGCAGTGTTTTGCGAGCAGCGTAAACCGAATAGACTCCCTGTGCAAAACATTGCGATGCAACCCTTTTCTAGCGATGCAACGACAGCGCGCAGCGAATAAAGCGCCCCGAGTTTTATGCGTCGCGTCTCAGTTTCCGAACAGTGTATTGCGAGAGGCGTAAGCCCCTGTAGACTGCCTGTGCAAAGAAGGCGATTCAACCCTTTTCTGTCGTTGTAGCGACTGCGCGCAGCGATATATAGCGCCCCGAGTGTTATGCGACGCGTCTCAATTTCCGCAAAGTGTATTGCGAGCAGCGTAAGTCCCTGTAGACTGCCTGTGCAAACAACGCGATGCAACCCTTTTCAACCGTTGTATCGAGTGCGCGCAGCGATATAAAGCGCCCCGAGTGTTATGCGACGCGTCTCAATTTCCGCAAAGTGTATTGCGAGCAGCGTAAGCCCCAGTAGACTGCCTGTGCAAAACAAGGCGATGCAACCCTGTTCTACCGTTGTAGCGAGAGCGCGCAGCGATATAAAGCGCCCCGAGTATTATGCGACGCGTCTCAGTTTCCGAAAACTGTATTGCGAGGGGCGTAAGCCACTGTAGACGGCCTGTGCAAACAAGGCAATGGAACTCTTTTCTACCATTGTAGCGAGAGCGCGCAGCGATATAAAGCGCCCCGAGTGTTATGCGACGCGTCTCAATTTCCGCAAAGTGTATTGCGAGCAGCGTAAGCCCCTGTAGACTGCCTGTGGAAACAAGGCAATGCAACCCTATTCTACCATTGCAGCGATAGCGCACAGCGATATATAGCGCCTCGAGTGTTATGCGACGAGTCTCAGTTTCCGAAAAGTGCATTGCGAGAAGCGTTAACGCCCTAGTAGACGGCCTGTGCAAAACAAGGCGATGCAACCCTGTTCTACCGTTGAAGCGAGAGCGCGCAGCGATATAAAGCGCCCCGAGTATTACGCGACGTGTCTCAGTTTCAGAAAAATCTTTATTGCGAGCAGCGTAACCCCCAGTAGACTGTCTGTGCTAAACAAACCGATGCAACCCTTTTCTACCGTTGCAGCGAGAGGGCGCAGCGATGTAAAGCGCCACGAGTGTTATACGACGCGTCTCAGTTTCGGAAAAGTGTATTGCGACCAGCGTAAGCCCCAGTAGACTGCCTGTGCAAAACAAGGCGATGCAACCCTGTTCTACCGTTGTAGCGAGAGCGCGCAGCGATATAAAGCGCCACGAGTATTATGCGACGCGTCTCAGTTTCCGAAAAGAGTATTGCGAGGAGCGTAAGCCACTGTAGACTACCTGTGCAAACAAGGCAATGCAACTCTTTTCTACCATTGTAGCGAGAGCGCGCAGCGATATAAACCGCCCCGAGTATTATACGACGCGTCTCAGTTTCCGAAAAGTGTATTGCGAGCAGCGTGAGCCCCTGTAGACTACCTGTGCAAACAACGCGATGCAACCCTTTTCTACCGTTGTATCGAGTGCGCGCAGCGATATAAAGCGCCCCGAGTGTTATGCGACGTGTCTCAGTTTCAGAAAAAATCTTTATTGCGAGCAGCGTAACCCCCAGTGGACTGTCTGTGCTAAACAATCCGATGCAACCCTTTTCTACCGTTGCAGCGAGAGCGCGCAGCGATGTAAAGCGCCGCGAGTGTTATGCGACGCGTCTCAGTTTCCGCAAAGTGTATTGCGAGCAGCGTAAGCCCCAGTAGACTGCCTGTGCAAAACATGGCGATGCAACCCTGTTCTACCATTGTAGCGAGAGCGCGCAGTGATATGAAGCGCCCCGAGTATTATGCGACGCGTCTCAGTTTCCGAAAAGTGTATTGCGAGGAGCGTAAGCCCCTGTAGACTGCCTGCGCAAACAAGGCGATGCAACCCTTTTCTACCGTTGTAGCGAGTGCGTGCAGCGTTATATAGCGCCCCGAGTGTTATGCGACGCGTCTCAATTTCCGCAAAGTGTTTTGCGAGCAGCGTAAGCCCCAGTAGACTCCCTGTGCAAAACATTGCGATGCAACCCTTTTCTAGCGATGCAACGACAGCGCGCAGCGAATAAAGCGCCCCGAGTTTTATGCGCCGCGTCTCAGTTTCCGAACAGTGTATTGCGAGAGGCGTAAGCCCCTGTAGACTGCCTGTGCAAAGAAGGCGATGCAACCCTTTTCTGTCGTTGTAGCGACTGCGCGCAGCGATATATAGCGCCCCGAGTGTAATGCGACGCGTCTCAATTTCCGCAAAGTGTATTGCGAGCAGCGTAAGCCCCTGTAGACTGCCTGTGGAAACAAGGCAATGCAACCCTTTTCTACCGTTGTAGCGAGAGAACGCCGCAGTATAAAGCACCACGAGTATTATGCGACGTGTCTCAGTTTCCGAAAAGTGTATTGTGAGGAGCGTAAGCCCCTGTAGACTGCCTGTGCAAACAAGGCAATGCAACTCTTTTCTACCATTGTAGCGAGAGCGCGCAGCGATATAAAGCGCCCCGAGTATTATTCGACGCGTCTCAGTTTTAGAAAAAGTTTTATTGCGGGCAGTGTAAGCCCCAGTGGACTGCCTGTGCTAAACAAACCGATGGAACACTTTATAACCGTTGCAGTGAGGGCGGGCAGCGATAGAAACAGCCCTCAGTGTTATGCGCCGCGTCGCAGTTTCGGAAAGTGTATTGCGCGCAGCGTAAGCCTAAGTAGGCTGCCTGTGCAAAACAAGGCGATGCAACCCTATTCTACCATTGCAGCGATAGCGCACAGCGATATATAGCGCCTCGAGTGTTATGCGACGAGTCTCAGTTTCCGAAAAGTGTATTGCGAGAAGCGTAAGCCCCAGTAGACTGCCTGGGCAAACAAGTCAATGCAACTCTTTTCTACCATTGTTGCGAGAGAGCGCAGCGATATAAAGCGCCCCGAGTATTATGCGACGCGTCTCAGTTTCAGAAAAATCTTTATTGCGAGCAGTGTAAGCCCCAGTGGACTGCCTGTGCTAAACAAACCGTTGCAACCCTTTATAACTGTTGCAGTGAGAGCGCGCAGCGATGTAAAGCGCCGCGAGTGTTATACGACGCGTCTCAGTTTCGGAAAAGTGTATTGCGAGCAGCGTAAGCCCCAGTAGACTGCCTGTGCAAACAAGTCAATGCAACTCTTTTCTACCATTGTTGCGAGAGAGCGCAGCGATATAAAGCGCCCCGAGTATTATGCGACGCGTCTCAGTTTAAGAAAAATCTTTATTGCGAGCAGTGTAAGCCCCAGTGTACTCCCTGTGCTAAACAAACCGATGCAACCCTTTATAACTGTTG
Organism: Dermacentor variabilis; assembly: GCF_050947875.1. Classification (NCBI taxonomy): domain Eukaryota; kingdom Metazoa; phylum Arthropoda; class Arachnida; order Ixodida; family Ixodidae; genus Dermacentor; species Dermacentor variabilis. The sequence goes on along the minus strand of NW_027460423.1, from coordinate 485,545 downwards.
CAGTGAGAGCGCGCAGCGATGTAAAGCGCCGCGAGTGTTATACGACGCGTCTCAGTTACCGAAAAGTGTATTGCGAGCAGGGTAAGCCCCACTAGACTGCCTGTGTTAAACATGGCGATGCAACCCTTTTCTACCGTTGTAGCGAGAGCGCGCCGCATTATAAAGCGCCCCGAGTGTTCTGCGACGCGTCTCAGTTTCCGAAAAGTGCATTGCGAGCTGCGTAAGCCCCAGTAGACTGCCTGTGCAAAACACGGCGATGCAACCCTTTCTGCCGTTGGAGCGAGAGCGCGCAGCGATGTAAAGCGCCGCGAGTGTTATACGACGCGTCTCAGTTTCGGAAAAGTGTACTGCGAGCAGCGTAAGCCCCAGTAGACTGCCTGTGGAAAACAAGGTGATACAACCTTTTTCTACCGTTGCAGCGGAGAGCGCACAGCGATATATAGCGCCTCGAGTGTTATGCGACTCGTCTCAGTTTCCGAAAAGTGTATTGCGAGCACCGTATAAGCCCCAGTAGACTGCCTTTTCAAAACAAACCGATGCAACCCTTTTCTACCGTTGCAGCGAGAGGGCGCAGCGATGTAAAGCGCCACGAGTGTTATACGACGCGTCTCAGTTTCGGAAAAGTGTATTGCGACCAGCGTAAGCCCCAGTAGACTGCCTGTGCAAAACAAGGCGATGCAACCCTGTTCTACCGTTGTAGCGAGAGCGCGCAGCGATATAAAGCGCCACGAGTATTATGCGACGCGTCTCAGTTTCCGAAAAGAGTATTGCGAGGAGCGTAAGCCACTGTAGACTACCTGTGCAAACAAGGCAATGCAACTCTTTTCTACCATTGTAGCGAGAGCGCGCAGCGATATAAACCGCCCCGAGTATTATACGACGCGTCTCAGTTTCCGAAAAGTGTATTGCGAGCAGCGTGAGCCCCTGTAGACTACCTGTGCAAACAACGCGATGCAACCCTTTTCTACCGTTGTATCGAGTGAGCGCAGCGATATAAAGCGCCCCGAGTGTTATGCGACGTGTCTCAGTTTCAGAAAAAATCTTTATTGCGAGCAGCGTAACCCCCAGTGGACTGTCTGTGCTAAACAATCCGATGCAACCCTTTTCTACCGTTGCAGCGAGAGCGCGCAGTGATGTAAAGCGCCGCGAGTGTTATGCGACGCGTCTCAGTTTCCGCAAAGTGTATTGCGAGCAGCGTAAGCCCCAGTAGACTGCCTGTGCAAAACATGGCGATGCAACCCTGTTCTACCATTGTAGCGAGAGCGCGCAGTGATATGAAGCGCCCCGAGTATTATGCGACGCGTCTCAGTTTCCGAAAAGTGTATTGCGAGGAGCGTAAGCCCCTGTAGACTGCCTGCGCAAACAAGGCGATGCAACCCTTTTCTACCGTTGTAGCGAGTGCGTGCAGCGTTATATAGCGCCCCGAGTGTTATGCGACGCGTCTCAATTTCCGCAAAGTGTTTTGCGAGCAGCGTAAGCCCCAGTAGACTCCCTGTGCAAAACATTGCGATGCAACCCTTTTCTAGCGATGCAACGACAGCGCGCAGCGAATAAAGCGCCCCGAGTTTTATGCGCCGCGTCTCAGTTTCCGAACAGTGTATTGCGAGAGGCGTAAGCCCCTGTAGACTGCCTGTGCAAAGAAGGCGATGCAACCCTTTTCTGTCGTTGTAGCGACTGCGCGCAGCGATATATAGCGCCCCGAGTGTAATGCGACGCGTCTCAATTTCCGCAAAGTGTATTGCGAGCAGCGTAAGCCCCTGTAGACTGCCTGTGGAAACAAGGCAATGCAACCCTTTTCTACCGTTGTAGCGAGAGAACGCCGCAGTATAAACACCACGAGTATTATGCGACGTGTCTCAGTTTCCGAAAAGTGTATTGCGAGGAGCGTAAGCCCCTGTAGACTGCCTGTGCAAACAAGGCAATGCAACTCTTTTCTACCATTGTAGCGAGAGCGCGCAGCGATATAAAGCGCCCCGAGTATTATTCGACGCGTCTCAGTTTTAGAAAAAGTTTTATTGCGAGCAGTGTAAGCCCCAGTGGACTGCCTGTGCTAAACAAACCGATGGAACACTTTATAACCGTTGCAGTGAGGGCGGGCAGCGATAGAAACAGCCCTCAGTGTTATGCGACGCGTCGCAGTTTCGGAAAGTGTATTGCGCGCAGCGTAAGCCTAAGTAGGCTGCCTGTGCAAAACAAGGCGATGCAACCCTATTCTACCATTGCAGCGATAGCGCACAGCGATATATAGCGCCTCGAGTGTTATGCGACGAGTCTCAGTTTCCGAAAAGTGTATTGCGAGAAGCGTAAGCCCCAGTAGACTGCCTGGGCAAACAAGTCAATGCAACTCTTTTCTACCATTCTTGCGAGAGAGCGCAGCGATATAAAGCGCCCCGAGTATTATGCGACGCGTCTCAGTTTCAGAAAAATCTTTATTGCGAGCAGTGTAAGCCCCAGTGGACTGCCTGTGCTAAACAAACCGTTGCAACCCTTTATAACTGTTGCAGTGAGAGCGCGCAGCGATGTAAAGCGCCGCGAGTGTTATACGACGCGTCTCAGTTTCGGAAAAGTGTATTGCGAGCAGCGTAAGCCCCAGTAGACTGCCTGTGCAAACAAGTCAATGCAACTCTTTTCTACCATTGTTGCGAGAGAGCGCAGCGATATAAAGCGCCCCGAGTATTATGCGACGCGTCTCAGTTTAAGAAAAATCTTTATTGCGAGCAGTGTAAGCCCCAGTGTACTCCCTGTGCTAAACAAACCGATGCAACCCTTTATAACTGTTGCAGTGAGAGCGCGCAGCGATGTAAAGCGCCGCGAGTGTTATACGACGCGTCTCAGTTACCGAAAAGTGTATTGCGAGCAGGGTAAGCCCCACTAGACTGCCTGTGTTAAACATGGCGATGCAACCCTTTTCTACCGTTGTAGCGAGAGCGCGCCGCATTATAAAGCGCCCCGAGTGTTCTGCGACGCGTCTCAGTTTCCGAAAAGTGCATTGCGAGCTGCGTAAGCCCCAGTAGACTGCCTGTGCAAAACACGGCGATGCAACCCTTTCTGCCGTTGGAGCGAGAGCGCGCAGCGATGTAAAGCGCCGCGAGTGTTATACGACGCGTCTCAGTTTCGGAAAAGTGTACTGCGAGCAGCGTAAGCCCCAGTAGACTGCCTGTGCAAACAAGGCGATGCAACCCTTTTCTACCGTTGTAACGAGTGCGCGCAGCGATATAAAGCGCCCCGATTGTTATGCGACGCGTCTCAATTTCCGCAAAGTGTATTGCGAGCAGCGTAAGCCCCAGTAGACTGCCTGTGCAAAACATGGCGATGCAACTCTGTTCTACCGTTGTAGCGAGAGCGCGCAGTGATATAAAGCGCCCCGAGTATTATGCGACGCGTCTAAGTTTCCGAAAAGAGTATTGCGAGGAGCGTAAGCCCCTGTAGGCTGCCTGTGCAAACAAGGCGATGCAACCCTTTTCTACCGTTGTATCGAGTGCGTGCAGCGTTATGTAGCGCCCCGAGTGTTATGCGACGCGTCTCAATTTCCGCAAAGTGTTTTGCGAGCAGCGCAAGCCCCAGTAGACTCCCTGTGCAAAACATGGCGATGCAACCCTTTTCTAGCGATGCGACGACACCGCGCAGCGATATAAAGCGCCCCGAGTTTTATGCGCCGCGTCTCAGTTTCCGAACAGTGTATTGCGAGAGGCGTAAGCCCCTGTAGACTGTCTGTGCAAAGAAGGCGATGCAACCTTTTTCTGTCGTTGTAGCGAGTGCGCGCAGCGATATATAGCGCCCCGAGTGTTATGCGACGCGTCTCAATTTCCGCAAAGTGTATTGCGAGCAGTGTAAGCCCCTGTAGACTGCCTGTGGAAACAAGGCAATGAAACCCTTTTCTACCGTTGTAGCGAGAGCGCGCAGCCTGATAAAGCACCTCGAGTGTTATGCGACGCGTCTCAGTTTCCGAAAAGTGTATTGCGAGAAGCGTAAGCCCCAGTAGACTGCCTGTGCAAAACAAGGCGATAGAACCCTTTTGTACCGTTGCAGCGGAGAGCGCACAGCGATATATAGCGCCTCGAGTGTTATGCGACTCGTCTCAGTTTTGGAAAAGTGTATTACGAGCAGCGTAAGCCCCAGTAGACTGCCTGTGCAAAACAAGGCGATACAACCCTATTCTACCGTTGCAGCGATAGCGCACAGCGATATATAGCGCCTCGAGTGTTATGCGACGCGTCTCAGTTTCCGAAAAGTGTATTGCGAGAAGCCTATACGCCCAAGTAAACGGCCTGTGCAAAACAAGGCGAAGCACCTTGTTCTACCGTTGTAGCGAGAGCGCGCAGCGATATAAAGCGCCCCGAGTATTATGCGACGTTTCTCAGTTACCGAAAAGTGTATTGCGAGCAGGGTAAGCCCCACTAGACTGCCTCTGTTAAACATGGCGATGCAACCCTTTTCTACCGTTGTAGCGAGAGCGCGCCGCATTATAAAGCGCCCCGAGTGTTCTCCGACTCGTCTCAGTTTCCGAAAAGTGTATTGCGAGCAGCGTGTAAGCCCCAGTAGACTGCCTCTGCAAAACAAGGCGATGCAACCCTGTTCTACCGTTGTAGCGAGAGCGCGCAGCGACATAAAGCGCCCCGAGTATTATGCGACGCGTCTCAGTTTCCGAAAAGTGTATTGCGAGGAGCGTAAGCCCCTGTAGACTGCCTGTGCAAACAAGGCAATGCAACTTTTTTCTACCATTGTAGCGAGAGCGCGCAGCGATATAAACCGCCCCGAGTATTATACGACGCGTCTTAGTTTCCAAAAAGTGTATTGCGAGCAGCGTAAGTCCCTGTAGACTGCCTGTGCAAACAACGCGATGCAACCCTTTTCAACCGTTGTATCGAGTGCGCGCAGCGATATAAAGCGCCCCGAGTGTTATGCGACGCGTCTCAATTTCCGCAAAGTGTATTGCGAGCAGCGTAAGCCCCAGTAGACTGCCTGTGCAAAACATGGCGATGCAACCCTGTTCTACCATTGTAGCGAGAGCGCGCAGTGATATAAAGCGCCCCGAGTATTATGCGACGCGTCTCAGTTTCCGAAAAGTGTATTGCGAGGAGCGTAAGCCCCTGTAGACTGCCTGCGCAAACAAGGCGATGCAACCCTTTTCTACCGTTGTAGCGAGTGCGTGCCGCGTTATATAGCGCCCCGAGTGTTATGCGACGCGTCTCAATTTCCGCAGTGTTTTGCGAGCAGCGTAAGCCGCAGTAGACTCCCTGTGCAAAACATTGCGATGCAACCCTTTTCTAGCGATGCAACGACAGCGCGCAGCGAATAAAGCGCCCCGAGTTTTATGCGCCGCGTCTCAGTTTCCGAACAGTGTATTGCGAGAGGCGTAAGCCCCTGTAGACTGCCTGTCCAAAGAAGGCGATTCAACCCTTTTCTGTCGTTGTAGCGACTGCGCGCAGCGATATATAGCGCCCCGAGTGTTATGCGACGCGTCTCAATTTCCGCAAAGTGTATTGCGAGCAGCGTAAGTCCCTGTAGACTGCCTGTGCAAACAACGCGATGCAACCGTTTTCAACCGTTGTATCGAGTGCGCGCAGCGATATAAAGCGCCCCGAGTGTTATGCGACGCGTCTCAATTTCCGCAAAGTGTATTGCGAGCAGCGTAAGCCCCAGTAGACTGCCTGTGCAAAACAAGGCGATGCAACCCTGTTCTACCGTTGTAGCGAGAGCGCGCAGCGATATAAAGCGCCCCGAGTATTATGCGACGCGTCTCAGTTTCCGAAAACTGTATTGCTAGGGGCGTAAGCCACTGTAGACTGCCTGTGCAAACAAGGCAATGGAACTCTTTTCTACCATTGTAGCGAGAGCGCGCAGCGATATAAAGCGCCCCGAGTGTTATGCGACGCGTCTCAATTTCCGCAAAGTGTATTGCGAGCAGCGTAAGCCCCTGTAGACTGCCTGTGGAAACAAGGCAATGCAACCCTTTTCTACCGTTGCAGCGAGAGGGCGCAGCGATGTAAAGCGCCACGAGTGTTATACGACGCGTCTCAGTTTCGGAAAAGTGTATTGCGACCAGCGTAAGCCCCAGTAGACTGCCTGTGCAAAACAAGGCGATGCAACCCTGTTCTACCGTTGTAGCGAGAGCGCGCAGCGATATAAAGCGCCCCGAGTATTATGCGACGCGTCTCAGTTTCCGAAAAGTGTATTGCGAGGGGCGTAAGCAACTGTAGACTGCCCGTGCAAACAAGGCAATGCAACTCTTTTCTACCATTGTAGCGAGAGCGCGCAGCGATATAAAGCGCCCCGAGTATTATGCGACGCGTCTCAGTTTCCGAAAAGTGTATTGCGAGGAGCGGAAGCCCCTGTAGACTGCCTGTGCAAACAAGTCAATGCAACTCTTTTCTACCATTGTTGCGAGAGAGCGCAGCGATATAAAGCGCCCCGAGTATTATGCGACGCGTCTCAGTTTCAGGAAAATCTTTATTGCGAGCAGTGTAAGCCCCAGTGGACTGCCTGTGCTAAACAAACCGATGCAACCCTTTATAACCGTTGCAGTGAGAGCGCGCAGCAATATAAACAGCCCTCAGAGTTATGCGACGCGTCTCAGTTTCCGAAAAGTGTATTGCGAGCAGCGTAAACCCCAGTAGGCTGCCTGCGCAAAACAAGGCGATGCAACCCTTTTCTACCGTTGTAGCGAGAGCGCGCAGCGATATAAAGCGCCACGAGTATTATGCGACGCGTCTCAGTTTCCGAAAAGAGTATTGCGAGGAGCGTAAGCCACTGTAGACTACCTGTGCAAACAAGGCAATGCAACTCTTTTCTACCATTGTAGCGAGAGCGCGCAGCGATATAAACCGCCCCGAGTATTATACGACGCGTCTCAGTTTCCGAAAAGTGTATTGCGAGCAGCGTGAGCCCCTGTAGACTACCTGTGCAAACAACGCGATGCAACCCTTTTCTACCGTTGTATCGAGTGCGCGCAGCGATATAAAGCGCCCCGAGTGTTATGCGACGTGTCTCAGTTTCAGAAAAAATCTTTATTGCGAGCAGCGTAACCCCCAGTGGACTGTCTGTGCTAAACAAACCGATGCAACCCTTTTCTACCGTTGCAGCGAGAGCGCGCAGCGATGTAAAGCGCCGCGAGTGTTATGCGACGCGTCTCAGTTTCCGCAAAGTGTATTGCGAGCAGCGTAAGCCCCAGTAGACTGCCTGTGCAAAACATGGCGATGCAACCCTGTTCTACCATTGTAGCGAGAGCGCGCAGTGATATGAAGCGCCCCGAGTATTATGCGACGCGTCTCAGTTTCCGAAAAGTGTATTGCGAGGAGCGTAAGCCCCTGTAGACTGCCTGCGCAAACAAGGCGATGCAACCCTTTTCTACCGTTGTAGCGAGTGCGTGCAGCGTTATATAGCGCCCCGAGTGTTATGCGACGCGTCTCAATTTCCGCAAAGTGTTTTGCGAGCAGCGTAAGCCCCAGTAGACTCCCTGTGCAAAACATTGCGATGCAACCCTTTTCTAGCGATGCAACGACAGCGCGCAGCGAATAAAGCGCCCCGAGTTTTATGCGCCGCGTCTCAGTTTCCGAACAGTGTATTGCGAGAGGCGTAAGCCCCTGTAGACTGCCTGTGCAAAGAAGGCGATGCAACCCTTTTCTGTCGTTGTAGCGACTGCGCGCAGCGATATATAGCGCCCCGAGTGTTATGCGACGCGTCTCAATTTCCGCAAAGTGTATTGCGAGCAGCGTAAGCCCCTGTAGACTGCCTGTGGAAACAAGGCAATGCAACCCTTTTCTACCGTTGTAGCGAGAGAACGCCGCAGTATAAAGCACCACGAGTATTATGCGACGTGTCTCAGTTTCCGAAAAGTGTATTGCGAGGAGCGTAAGCCCCTGTAGACTGCCTGTGCAAACAAGGCAATGCAACTCTTTTGTACCATTGTAGCGAGAGCGCGCAGCGATATAAAGCGCCCCGAGTATTATTCGACGCGTCTCAGTTTAGAAAAGTTTTATTGCGAGCAGTGTAAGCCCCAGTGGACTGCCTGTGCTAAACAAACCGATGGAACACTTTATAACCGTTGCAGTGAGGGCGCGCAGCGATAGAAACAGCCTCAGTGTTATGCGACGCGTCGCAGTTCGGAAAGTGTATTGCGCGCAGCGTAAGCCTAAGTAGGCTGCCTGTGCAAAACAAGGCGATGCAACCCTATTCTACCATTGCAGCGATAGCGCACAGCGATATATAGCGCCTCGAGTGTTATGCGACGAGTCTCAGTTTCCGAAAAGTGTATTGCGAGAAGCGTATACGCCCTAGTAGACTGCCTGTGCAAACAAGTCAATGGAACTCTTTTCTACCATTGTTGCGAGAGAGCGCAGCGATATAAGCGCCCGAGTATTATGCGACGCGTCTGAGTTTCAGAAAAATCTTTATTGCGAGCAGTGTAAGCCCCAGTGGACTGCCTGTGCTAAACAAACCGTTGCAACCCTTTATAACTGTTGCAGTGAGAGCGCGCAGCGATGTAAAGCGCCGCGAGTGTTATACGACGCGTCTCAGTTTCGGAAAAGTGTATTGCGAGCAGCGTAAGCCCCAGTAGACTGCCTGTGCAAACAAGTCAATGCAACTCTTTTCTACATTGTTGCGAGAGAGCGCAGCGATATAAAGCGCCCCGAGTATTATGCGACGCGTCTCAGTTTCAGAAAAAACCTTTATTGCGAGCAGCGTAACCCCCAGTGGACTGTCTGTGCTAAACAAACCGATGCAACCCTTTTCTACCGTTGCAGCGAGAGCGCGCAGCGATGTAAAGCGCCGCGAGTGTTATGCGACGCGTCTCAGTTTCCGCAAAGTGTATTGCGAGCAGCGTAAGCCCCAGTAGACTGCCTGTGCAAAACATGGCGATGCAACCCTGTTCTACCATTGTAGCGAGAGCGCGCAGTGATATGAAGCGCCCCGAGTATTATGCGACGCGTCTCAGTTTCCGAAAAGTGTATTGCGAGGAGCGTAAGCCCCTGTAGACTGCCTGCGCAAACAAGGCGATGCAACCCTTTTCTACCGTTGTAGCGAGTGCGTGCAGCGTTATATAGCGCCCCGAGTGTTATGCGACGCGTCTCAATTTCCGCAAAGTGTTTTGCGAGCAGCGTAAGCCCCAGTAGACTCCCTGTGCAAAACATTGCGATGCAACCCTTTTCTAGCGATGCAACGACAGCGCGCAGCGAATAAAGCGCCCCGAGTTTTATGCGCCGCGTCTCAGTTTCCGAACAGTGTATTGCGAGAGGCGTAAGCCCCTGTAGACTGCCTGTGCAAAGAAGGCGATGCAACCCTTTTCTGTCGTTGTAGCGACTGCGCGCAGCGATATATAGCGCCCCGAGTGTTATGCGACGCGTCTCAATTTCCGCAAAGTGTATTGCGAGCAGCGTAAGCCCCTGTAGACTGCCTGTGGAAACAAGGCAATGCAACCCTTTTCTACCGTTGTAGCGAGAGAACGCCGCAGTATAAAGCACCACGAGTATTATGCGACGTGTCTCAGTTTCCGAAAAGTGTACTGCGAGGAGCGTAAGCCCCTGTAGACTGCCTGTGCAAACAAGGCAATGCAACTCTTTTGTACCATTGTAGCGAGAGCGCGCAGCGATATAAAGCGCCCCGAGTATTATTCGACGCGTCTCAGTTTTAGAAAAAGTTTTATTGCGAGCAGTGTAAGCCCCAGTGGACTGCCTGTGCTAAACAAACCGATGGAACACTTTATAACCGTTGCAGTGAGGGCGCGCAGCGATAGAAACAGCCCTCAGTGTTATGCGACGCGTCGCAGTTTCGGAAAGTGTATTGCGCGCAGCGTAAGCCTAAGTAGGCTGCCTGTGCAAAACAAGGCGATGCAACCCTATTCTACCATTGCAGCGATAGCGCACAGCGATATATAGCGCCTCGAGTGTTATGCGACGAGTCTCAGTTTCCGAAAAGTGTATTGCGAGAAGCGTATACGCCCTAGTAGACTGCCTGTGCAAACAAGTCAATGGAACTCTTTTCTACCATTGTTGCGAGAGAGCGCAGCGATATAAAGCGCCCCGAGTATTATGCGACGCGTCTGAGTTTCAGAAAAATCTTTATTGCGAGCAGTGTAAGCCCCAGTGGACTGCCTGTGCTAAACAAACCGTTGCAACCCTTTATAACTGTTGCAGTGAGAGCGCGCAGCGATGTAAAGCGCCGCGAGTGTTATACGACGCGTCTCAGTTTCGGAAAAGTGTATTGCGAGCAGCGTAAGCCCCAGTAGACTGCCTGTGCAAACAAGTCAATGCAACTCTTTTCTACCATTGTTGCGAGAGAGCGCAGCGATATAAAGCGCCCCGAGTATTATGCGACGCGTCTCAGTTTCAGAAAAATCTTTATTGCGAGCAGCGTAACCCCCAGTGGACTGTCTGTGCTAAACAAACCGATGCAACCCTTTTCTACCGTTGCAGCGAGAGCGCGCAGCGATGTAAAGCGCCGCGAGTGTTATGCGACGCGTCTCAGTTTCCGCAAAGTGTATTGCGAGCAGCGTAAGCCCCAGTAGACTGCCTGTGCAAAACATGGCGATGCAACCCTGTTCTACCATTGTAGCGAGAGCGCGCAGTGATATGAAGCGCCCCGAGTATTATGCGACGCGTCTCAGTTTCCGAAAAGTGTATTGCGAGGAGCGTAAGCCCCTGTAGACTGCCTGCGCAAACAAGGCGATGCAACCCTTTTCTACCGTTGTAGCGAGTGCGTGCAGCGTTATATAGCGCCCCGAGTGTTATGCGACGCGTCTCAATTTCCGCAAAGTGTTTTGCGAGCAACGTAAGCCCCAGTAGACTCCCTGTGCAAAACATTGCGATGCAACCCTTTTCTAGCGATGCAACGACAGCGCGCAGCGAATAAAGCGCCCCGAGTTTTATGCGCCGCGTCTCACTTTCCGAACAGTGTATTGCGAGAGGCGTAAGCCCCTGTAGACTGCCTGTGCAAAGAAGGCGATGCAACCCTTTTCTGTCGTTGTAGCGACTGCGCGCAGGGATATATAGCGCCCCGAGTGTTATGCGACGCGTCTCAATTTGCGCAAAGTGTATTGCGAGCAGCGTAAGCCCCTGTAGACTGCCTGTGGAAACAAGGCAATGCAACCCTTTTCGACCGTTGTAGCGAGAGAACGCCGCAGTATAAAGCACCACGAGTATTATGCGACGTGTCTCAGTTTACGAAAAGTGTATTGCGAGGAGCGTAAGCCCTGTAGACTGCCTGTGCAAACAAGGCAATGCAACTCTTTTGTACCATTGTAGCGAGAGCGCGCAGCGATATAAAGCGCCCCGAGTATTATTCGACGCGTCTCAGTTTTAGAAAAAGTTTTATTGCGAGCAGTGTAAGCCCCAGTGGACTGCCTGTGCTAAACAAACCGATGGAACACTTTATAACCGTTGCAGTGAGGGCGCGCAGCGATAGAAACAGCCCTCAGTGTTATGCGACGCGTCACAGTTTCGGAAAGTGTATTGCGCGCAGCGTAAGCCTAAGTAGGCTGCCTGTGCAAAACAAGGCGATGCAACCCTATTCTACCATTGCAGCGATAGCGCACAGCGATATATAGCGCCTCGAGTGTTATGCGACTCGTCTCAGTTTCCGAAAAGTGTATTGCGAGCACCGTATAAGCCCCAGTAGACTGCCTTTTCAAAACAAGGCGATGCAACCCTGTCCTACCGTTGTAGCGAGAGCGCGCAGCGAGATAAAGCGCCCCGAGTATTATGCGACGCGTCTCAGTTTCCGAAAAGTGTATTGCGAGGAGCGTAAGCCCCTGTAGACCTCCTGTGCAAACAAGGCAATGCAACTCTTTTCTACCATTGTAGCGAGAGCGCGCAGCGATATAAACCGCCCCGAGTATTATACGACGCGTCTTAGTATCCGAAAAGTGTATTGCGAGCAGCGTAAGCCCCTGTAGACTGCCTGTGCAAACAAGGCGATGCAACCCTTTTCTACCGTTGTAACGAGTGCGCGCAGTGATATAAAGCGCCCCGATTGTTATGCGACGCGTCTCAATTTCCGCAAAGTGTATTGCGAGCAGCGTAAGCCCTAGTAGACTGCCTGTGCAAAACATGGCGATGCAACTCTGTCCTACCGTTGTAGCGAGAGCGCGCAATGATATAAAGCGCCCCGAGTATTATGCGACGCGTCTAAGTTTCCGAAAAGAGTATTGCGAGGAGCGTAAGCCCCTGTAGGCTGCCTGTGCAAACAAGGCGATGCAACCCTTTTCTACCGTTGTATCGAGTGCGTGCAGCGTTATGTAGCGCCCCGAGTGTTATGCGACGCGTCTCAATTTCCGCAAAGTGTTTTGCGAGCAGCGCAAGCCCCAGTAGACTCCCTGTGCAAAACATGGCGATGCAACCCTTTTCTAGCGATGCAACGACACCGCGCAGCGATATAAAGCGCCCCGAGTTTTATGCGCCGCGTCTCAGTTTCCGAACAGTGTATTGCGAGAGGCGTAAGCCCCTGTAGACTGTCTGTGCAAAGAAGGCGATGCAACCTTTTTCTGTCGTTGTAGCGAGTGCGCGCAGCGATATATAGCGCCCCGAGTGTTATGCGACGCGTCTCAATTTCCGCAAAGTGTATTGCGAGCAGTGTAAGCCCCTGTAGACTGCCTGTGGAAACAAGGCAATGAAACCCTTTTCTACCGTTGTAGCGAGAGCGCGCAGCCTGATAAAGCACCTCGAGTGTTATGCGACGCGTCTCAGTTTCCGAAAAGTGTATTGCGAGAAGCGTAAGCCCCAGTAGACTGCCTGTGCAAAACAAGGCGATAGAACCCTTTTGTACCGTTGCAGCGGAGAGCGCACAGCGATATATAGCGCCTCGAGTGTTATGCGACTCGTCTCAGTTTTGGAAAAGTGTATTACGAGCAGCGTAAGCCCCAGTAGACTGCCTGTGCAAAACAAGGCGATACAACCCTATTCTACCGTTGCAGCGATAGCGCACAGCGATATATAGCGCCTCGAGTGTTATGCGACGCGTCTCAGTTTCCGAAAAGTGTATTGCGAGAAGCCTATACGCCCAAGTAAACGGCCTGTGCAAAACAAGGCGATGCAACGCTGTTCTACCGTTGTAGCGAGAGCGCGCAGCGATATAAAGCGCCCCGAGTATTATGCGACGCGTCTCAGTTACCGAAAAGTGTATTGCGAGCAGGGTAAGCCCCACTAGACTGCCTGTGTTAAACATGGCGATGCAACCCTTTTCTACCGTTGTAGCGAGAGCGCGCCGCATTATAAAGCGCCCCGAGTGTTCTGCGACGCGTCTCAGTTTCCGAAAAGTGCATTGCGAGCTGCGTAAGCCCCAGTAGACTGCCTGTGCAAAACACGGCGATGCATCCCGTTCTGCCGTTGGAGCGAGAGCGCGCAGCGATGTAAAGCGCCGCGAGTGTTATACGACGCGTCTCAGTTTCGGAAAAGTGTACTGCGAGCAGCGTAAGCCCCAGAACTGCCTGTGGAAAACAAGGCGATACAACCCTTTTCTACCGTTGCAGCGGAGAGCGCACAGCGATATATAGCGCCTCGAGTGTTATGCGACTCGTCTCAGTTTCCGAAAAGTGTATTGCGAGCAGCGTATAAGCCCCAGTAGACTGCCTTTTCAAAACAAGGCGATGCAACCCTGTTCTACCGTTGTAGCGAGAGCGCGCAGCGAGATAAAGCGCCCCGAGTATTATGCGACGTGTCTCAGTTTCCGAAAAGTGTATTGCGAGGAGCGTAAGCCCCTTTAGACCTCCTGTGCAAACAAGGCAATGCAACTCTTTTCTACCATTGTAGCGAGAGCGCGCAGCGATATAAACCGCCCCGAGTATTATACGACGCGTCTTAGTATCCGAAAAGTGTATTGCGAGCAGCGTAAGCCCCTGTGGACTGCCTGTGCAAACAAGGCGATGCAACCCTTTTCTACCGTTGTAACGAGTGCGCGCAGCGATATAAAGCGCCCCGATTGTTATGCGACGCGTCTCAATTTCCGCAAAGTGTATTGCGAGCAGCGTAAGCCCCAGTAGACTCCCTGTGCAAAACATGGCGATGCAACCCTTTTCTAGCGATGCAACGACAGCGCGCAGCGATATAAAGCGCCCCGAGTTTTATGCGCCGCGTCTCAGTTTCCGAACAGTGTATTGCGAGAGGCGTAAGCCCCTGTAGACTGCCTGTGCAAAGAAGGCGATGCAACCTTTTTCTGTCGTTGTAGCGAGTACGCGCAGCGATATATAGCGCCCCGAGTGTTATGCGACGCGTCTCAATTTCCGCAAAGTGTATTGCGAGCAGCGTAAGCCCCTGTAGACTGCTTGTGGAAACAAGGCAATGCAACCCTTTTCTACCGTTGTAGCGAGAGCGCGCCGCAGTATAAAGCGCCCCGAGTGTTATGCGACGCGTCCGAGTTTCCGAAAAGTACATTGCGAGCTGTGTAAGCCCCAGTAGACTGCCTGTGCAAAACATGGCGATGCAACCCTTTTCTGCCGTTGCAGCGAGAGCGCGCAGCCTGATAAAGCACCTCGAGTGTTATGCGACGCGTCTCAGTTTCCGAAAAGTGTATTGCGAGAAGCGTAGGCCCCAGTAGACTGCCTGTGCAAAACTAGCCGATGCAACCCTTTTCTGCCGTTGCAGCGAGAGCGCGCAGCGATGTAAAGCGCCGCGAGTGTTATACGACGCGTCTCAGTTTCGGAAAAGTGTATTGCGAGCAGCGTAAGCCCCCGTAGACTGCCTGTGGGAAACAAGGCGATACAACCCTTTTCTACCGTTGCAGCGGAGAGCGCACAGCGATATATAGCGCCTCGAGTGTTATGCGACTCGTCTCAGTTTCCGAAAAGTGTATTGCGAGCAGCGTATAAGCCCCAGTAGACTGCCTTTGCAAAACAAGGCGATGCAACCCTGTTCTACCTTTGTAGCGAGAGCGCGCAGCGATATAAAGCGCCCCGAGTATTATGCGACGTGTCTCAGTTTCCGAAAAGTGTATTGCGATCAGCGAAAGCCCCAGTAGACAGCCTGTGCAAAACTAGCCGATGCAACCCTTTTCTGCCGTTGCAGCGAGAGCGCGCAGCGATGTAAAGCGCCGCGAGTGTTATACGACGCGTCTCAGTTTCGGAAAAGTGTATCGCGAGCAGCGTAAGCCCCAGTAGACTGCCTGTGCAAAACAAGGCGATACAACCCTTTTCTACCGTTGTATCGAGTGCGTGCACCGTTATGTAGCGCCCCGAGTGTTATGCGACGCGTCTCAATTTCCGCAAAGTGTTTTGCGAGCAGCGTAAGCCCCAGTAGACTCCCTGTGCAAAACATGGCGATGCAACCCTTTTCTAGCGATGCAACGACAGCGCGCAGCGATATAAAGCGCCCCGAGTTTTATGCGCCGCGTCTCAGTTTCCGAACAGTGTATTGCGAGAGGCGTAAGCCCCTGTAGACTGCCTGTGCAAAGAAGGCGATGCAACCTTTTTCTGTCGTTGTAGCGAGTACGCGCAGCGATATATAGCGCCCCGAGTGTTATGCGACGCGTCTCAATTTCCGCAAAGTGTATTGCGAGCAGCGTAAGCCCCTGTAGACTGCTTGTGGAAACAAGGCAATGCAACCCTTTTCTACCGTTGTAGCGAGAGCGCGCCGCAGTATAAAGCGCCCCGAGTGTTATGCGACGCGTCCGAGTTTCCGAAAAGTACATTGCGAGCTGTGTAAGCCCCAGTAGACTGCCTGTGCAAAACATGGCGATGCAACCCTTTTCTGCCGTTGCAGCGAGAGCGCGCAGCCATGTAAAGCGCCGCGAGTGTTATACGACGCGTCTCAGTTTCGGAAAAGTGTATTGCGAGCAGCGTAAGCCCCCGTAGACTGCCTGTGGGAAACAAGGCGATACAACCCTGTTCTACCTTTGTAGCGAGAGCGCGCAGCGATATAAAGCGCCCCGAGTATTATTCGACGTGTCTCAGTTTCCGAAAAGTGTATTGCGATCAGCGAAAGCCCCAGTAGACAGCCTGTGCAAAACTAGCCGATGCAACCCTTTTCTGCCGTTGCAGCGAGAGCGCGCAGCGATGTAAAGCGCCGCGAGTGTTATACGACGCGTCTCAGTTTCGGAAAAGTGTATCGCGAGCAGCGTAAGCCCCAGTAGACTGCCTGTGCAAAACAAGGCGATACAACCCTTTTGTACCGTTGCAGCGGAGAGCGCACAGCGATATATAGCGCCTCGAGTGTTATGCGACTCGTCTCAGTTTCCGAAAAGTGTATTGCGAGCAGCGTATAAGCCCCAGTAGACTGCCTTTTCAAAACAAGGCGATGCAACCCTGTTCTACCGTTGTAGCGAAAGCGCGCAGCGAGATAAAGCGCCCCGAGTATTATGCGACGCGTCTCAGTTTCCGAAAAGTGTATTGCGAGGAGCGTAAGCCCCTGTAGACCTCCTGTGCAAACAAGGCAATGCAACTCTTTTCTACCATTGTAGCGAGAGCGCGCAGCGATATAAACCGCCCCGAGTATTATACGACGCGTCTTAGTTTTCGAAAAGTGTATTGCGAGCAGCGTAAGCCCCTGTAGACTGCCTGTGCAAACAAGGCGATTCAACCCTTTTCTACCGTTGTAACGAGTGCGCGCAGCGATATAAAGCGCCCCGAGTGTTATGCGACGCGTCTCAATTTCCGCAAAGTGTATTGCGAGCAGCGTAAGCCCCAGTAGACTGCCTGTGCAAAACATGGCGACGCAACCCTGTTCTACCGTTGTAGTGAGAGCGCGCAGTGATATAAAGCGCCGCGAGTATTATGCGACGCGTCTCAGTTTCCGAACAGTGTATTGCGAGAGGCGTAAGCCCCTGTAGACTGCCTGTGCAAAGAAGGCGATGCAACCTTTTTCTGTCGTTGTAGCGAGTGCGCGCAGCGATATATAGCGCCCCGAGTGTTATGCGACGCGTCTCAATTTCCGCAAAGTGTATTGCGAGCAGCGTAAGCCCCTGTAGACTGCCTGTGGAAACAAGGCAATGCAACCCTTTTCTACCGTTGTAGCGAGAGCGCGCCGCAGTATAAAGCGCCCCGAGTGTTATGCGACGCGTCTTTGTTTCCGAAAAGTGCATTGCGAGCTGCGTAAGCCCCAGTAGACTGCCTGTGCAAAACATGGCGATGCAACCCTTTTCTACCGTTGTAGCGAGAGCGCGCCGCATTATAAAGCGCCCCGAGTGTTCTGCGACGCGTCTCAGTTTCCGAAAAGTGCATTGCGAGCTGCGTAAGCCCCAGTAGACTGCCTGTGCAAAACACGGCGATGCAACCCTTTCTGCAGTTGGAGCGAGAGCGCGCAGCGATGTAAAGCGCCGCGAGTGTTATACGACGCGTCTCAGTTTCGGAAAAGTGTACTGCGAGCAGCGTAAGCCCCAGTAGATTGCCTGTGGAAAACAAGGCGATACAACCCTTTTCTACCGTTGCAGCGGAGAGCGCACAGCGATATATAGTGCCTCGAGTGTTATGCGACTCGTCTCAGTTTCCGAAAAGTGTATTGCGAGCAGCGTATAAGCCCCAGTAGACTGCCTTTGCAAAACAAGGCGATGCAACCCTGTTCTACCTTTGTAGCGAGAGCGCGCAGCGATATAAAGCGCCCCGAGTATTATGCGACGCGTCTCAGTTTCCGAAATGTGTATTGCGATCAGCGAAAGCCCCAGTAGACAGCCTGTGCAAAACTAGCCGATGCAACACTTTTCTGCCGTTGCAGCGAGAGCGCGCAGCGATGTAAAGCACCGCGAGTGTTATACGACGCGTCTCAGTTTCGGAAAAGTGTATCGCGAGCAGCGTAAGCCCCAGTAGACTGCCTGTGCAAAACAAGGCGATACAACCCTTTTGTACCGTTGCAGCGGAGAGCGCACAGCGATATATAGCGCCTCGAGTGTTATGCGACTCGTCTCAGTTTCCGAAAAGTGTATTGCGAGCAGCGTATAAGCACCAGTAGACTGCCTTTTCAAAACAAGGCGATGCAACCCTGTTCTACCGTTGTAGCGAGAGCGCGCAGCGAGATAAAGCGCCCCGAGTATTATGCGACGCGTCTCAGTTTCCGAAAAGTGTATTGCGAGGAGCTTAAGCCCCTGTAGACCTCCTGTGCAAACAAGGCAATGCAACTCTTTTCTACCATTGTAGCGAGAGCGCGCAGCTATATAAAACGCCCCGAGTGTTATGCGACGCGTCTCAATTTCCGCAAAGTGTATTGCGAGCAGCGTAAGCCCCAGTAGACTGCCTGTGCAAAACATGGCGATGCAACCCTGTTCTACCGTTGTAGCGAGAGCGCGCAGTGATATAAAGCGCCCCGAGTTTTATGCGCCGCGTCTCAGTTTCCGAACAGTGTATTGCGAGAGGCGTAAGCCCCTGTAGACTGCCTGTGCAAAGAAGGCGATGCAACCCTTTTCTGTCGTTGTAGCGAGTGCGCGCAGCGATATATAGCGCCCCGAGTGTTATGCGACGCGTCTCAATTTCCGCAAAGTGTATTGCGAGCAGCGTAAGCCCCTGTAGACTGCCTGTGGAAACAAGGCAATGCAACCCTTTTCTACCGTTGTAGCGAGAGCGCGCCGCAGTATGAAGCGCCCCGAGTGTTATGCGACGCGTCTGAGTTTCCGAAAAGTGTATTGCGAGCAGCGTATAAGCCCCAGTAGACTGCCTTTTCAAAATAAGGCGATGCAACCCTGTTCTACCATTGTAGCGAGAGCGCGCAGCGAGATAAAGCACCCCGAGTATTATGCGACGCGTCTCAGTTTCCGAAAAGTGTATTGCGAGGAGCGTAAGCCCCTGTAGACCTCCTGTGCAAACAAGGCAATGCAACTCTTTTCTACCATTGTAGCGAGAGCGCGCAGCGATATAAACCGCCCCGAGTATTATACGACGCGTCTTAGTTTCCGAAAAGTGTATTGCGAGCAGCGTAAGCCCCTGTAGACTGCCTGTGCAAACAAGGCGATGCAACCCTTTTCTACCGTTGTGGCGAGAGCGCGCAGCGAGATAAAGCGCCCCGACTATTATGCGACGCGTCTCAGTTTCCGAAAAGTGTATTGCGAGCAGCGTATAAGCCCCAGTAGACTGCCTTTGCAAAACAAGGCGATGCAACCCTGTTCTACCTTTGTAGCGAGAGCGCGCAGCGATATAAAGCGCCCCGAGTATTATGCGACGCGTCTCAGTTTCCGAAAAGTGTATTGCGATCAGCGAAACCCCCAGTAGACAGCCTGTGCAAAACTAGCCGATGCAACCCTTTTCTGCCGTTGCAGCGAGAGCGCGCAGCGATGTAAAGCACCGCGAGTGTTATACGACGCGTCTCAGTTTCGGAAAAGTGTATCGCGAGCAGCGTAAGCCCCAGTAGACTGCCTGTGCAAAATAAGGCGATACAACCCTTTTGTACCGTTGCAGCGGAGAGCGCACAGCGATATATAGCGCCTCGAGTGTTATGCGACTCGTCTCAGTTTCCGAAAAGTGTATTGCGAGCAGCGTATAAGCACCAGTAGACTGCTTTTTTCAAAACAAGGCGATGCAACCCTGTTCTACCGTTGTAGCGAGAGCGCGCAGCGAGATAAAGCGCCCCGAGTATTATGCGACGCGTCTCAGTTTCCGAAAAGTGTATTGCGAGGAGCTTAAGCCCCTGTAGACCTCCTGTGCAAACAAGGCAATGCAACTCTTTTCTACCATTGTAGCGAGAGCGCGCAGCTATATAAAACGCCCCGAGTGTTATGCGACGCGTCTCAATTTCCGCAAAGTGTATTGCGAGCAGCGTAAGCCCCAGTAGACTGCCTGTGCAAAACAAGGCGATACAACCCTTTTGTACCGTTGCAGCGGAGAGCGCACAGCGATATATAGCGCCTCGAGTGTTATGCGACTCGTCTCAGTTTCCGAAAAGTGTATTGCGAGCAGCGTATAAGCACCAGTAGACTGCCTTTTCAAAACAAGGCGATGCAACCCTGTTCTACCGTTGTAGCGAGAGCGCGCAGCGAGATAAAGCGCCCCGAGTATTATGCGACGCGTCTCAGTTTCCGAAAAGTGTATTGCGAGGAGCGTAAGCCCCTGTAGACCTCCTGTGCAAACAAGGCAATGCAACTCTTTTCTACCATTGTAGCGAGAGCGCGCAGCGATATAAACCGCCCCGAGTATTATACGACGCGTCTTAGTTTCCGAAAAGTGTATTGCGAGCAGCGTAAGCCCCTGTAGACTGCCTGTGCCAACAAGGCGATGCAACCCTTTTCTACCGTTGTAACGAGTGCGCGCAGCGATATAAAGCGCCCCGATTGTTATGCGACGCGTCTCAATTTCCGCAAAGTGTATTGCGAGCAGCGTAAGCCCCAGTAGACCGCCTGTGCAAAACATGGCGATGCAACCCTGTTCTACCGTTGTAGCGAGAGCGCGCAGTGATATAAAGCGCCCCGAGTATTATGCGACGCGTCTAAGTTTCCGAAAAGAGTATTGCGAGGAGCGTAAGCCCCTGTAGGCTGCCTGTGCAATCAAGGCGATGCAACCCTTTTCTACCGTTGTATCGAGTGCGTGCAGCGTTATGTAGCGCCCCGAGTGTTATGCGACGCGTCTCAATTTCCGCAAAGTGTTTTGCGAGCAGCTTAAGCCCCAGTACCCTCCCTGTGCAAAACATGGCGATGCAACCCTTTTCTAGCGATGCAACGACAGCGCGCAGCGATATAAAGCGCCCCGAGTTTTATGCGCCCCGTCTCAGTTTCCGAACAGTGTATTGCGAGAGGCGTAAGCCCCTGTAGACTGCCTGTGCAAAGAAGGCGATGCAACCTTTTTCTGTCGTTGTAGCGAGTGCGCGCAGCGATATATAGCGCCCCGAGTGTTATGCGACGTGTCTCAATTTCCGCAAAGTGTATTGCGAGCAGCGTAAGGCCCTGTAGACTGCCTGTGGAAACAAGGCAATGCAACCCTTTTCTACCGTTGTAGCGAGAGCGCGCCGCAGTATAAAGCGCCCCGAGTGTTATGCGACGCGTCTGAGTTTCCGAAAAGTGCATAGCGAGCTGCGTAAGCCCCAGTAGACTGCCTGTGCAAAACATGGCGATGCAACCCTTTTCTGCCGTTGCAGGGAGAGCGCGCCGCCTGATAAAGCACCTCGAGTGTTATGCGACGCGTCTCAGTTTCCGAAAAGTGTATTGCGAGAAGCGTAAGCCGCTGTAGACTGCCTGTGCAAAACACGGCGATGCAACCCTTTCTGCCGTTGGAGCGAGAGCGCGCAGCGATGTAAAGCGCCGCGAGTGTTATACGACGCGTCTCAGTTTCGGAAAAGTGTATTGCGAGCAGCGTAAGCCCCAGTAGACTGCCTGTGGAAAACAAGGCGATACAACCCTTTTCTACCGTTGCAGCGGAGAGCGCACAGCGATATATAGCGCCTCGAGTGTTATGCGACTCGTCTCAGTTTCCGAAAAGTGTATTGCGAGCAGCGTATAAGCCCCAGTAGACTGCCTTTGCAAAACAAGACGATGCAACCCTGTTCTACCTTTGTAGCGAGAGCGCGCAGCGATATAAAGCGCCCCGAGTATTATGCGACGCGTCTCAGTTTCCGCAAAGTGTATTGCGATCAGCGAAAGCCCCAGTAGACAGCCTGTGCAAAACTAGCCGATGCAACCCTTTTCTGCCGTTGCAGCGAGAGCGCGCAGCGATGTAAAGCGCCGCGAGTGTTATACGACGCGTCTCAGTTTCGGAAAAGTGTATCGCGAGCAGCGCAAGCCCCAGTAGACTGCCTGTGCAAAACTAGGCGATACAACCCTTTTGTACCGTTGCAGCGGAGAGCGCACAGCGATATATAGCGCCTCGAGTGTTATGCGACTCGTCTCAGTTTCCGAAAAGTGTATTGCGAGCAGCGTATAAGCACCAGTAGACTGCCTTTTCAAAACAAGGCGATGCAACCCTGTTCTACCGTTGTAGCGAGAGCGCGCAGCGAGATAAAGCGCCCCGAGTATTATGCGACGCGTCTCAGTTTCCGAAAAGTGTATTGCGAGGAGCTTAAGCCCCTGTAAACCTCCTGTGCAAACAAGGCAATGCAACTCTTTTCTACCATTGTAGCGAGAGCGCGCAGCTATATAAAACGCCCCGAGTGTTATGCGACGCGTCTCAATTTCCGCAAAGTGTATTGCGAGCAGCGTAAGCCCCAGTAGAGTGCCTGTGCAAAACAAGGCGATACAACCCTTTTGTACCGTTGCAGCGGAGAGCGCACAGCGATATATAGCGCCTCGAGTGCTATGCGACTCGTCTCAGTTTCCGAAAAGTGTATTGCGAGCAGCGTATAAGCACCAGTAGACTGCCTTTTCAAAACAAGGCGATGCAACCCTGTTCTACCGTTGTAGCGAGAGCGCGCAGCGAGATAAAGCGCCCCGAGTATTATGCGACGCGTCTCAGTTTCCGAAAAGTGTATTGCGAGGAGCGCAAGCCCCTGTAGACCTCCTGTGCAAACAAGGCAATGCAACTCTTTTCTACCATTGTAGCGAGAGCGCGCAGCGATATAAACCGCCCCGAGTATTATACGACGCGTCTTAGTTTCCGAAAAGTGTATTGCGAGCAGCGTAAGCCCCTGTAGACTGCCTGTGCAAACAAGGCGATGCAACCCTTTTCTACCGTTGTAACGAGTGCGCGCAGCGATATACAGCGCCCCGATTGTTATGCGACGCGTCTCAATTTCCGCAAAGTGTATTGCGAGCAGCGTAAGCCCCAGTAGACCGCCTGTGCAAAACATGGCGATGCAACCCTGTTCTACCGTTGTAGCGAGAGCGCGCAGTGATATAAAGCGCCCCGAGTATTATGCGACGCGTCTAAGTTTCCGAAAAGAGTATTGCGAAGAGCGTAAGCCCCTGTAGGCTGCCTGTGCAATCAAGGCGATGCAACCCTTTTCTACCGTTGTATCGAGTGCGTGCAGCGTTATGTAGCGCCCCGAGTGTTATGCGACGCGTCTCAATTTCCGCAAAGTGTTTGCGAGCAGCGTAAGCCCCAGTAGACTCCCTGTGCAAAACATGGCGATGCAACGACAGCGCGCAGCGATATAAAGCGCCCCGAGTTTTATGCGCCGCGTCTCAGTTTCCGAACAGTGTATTGCGAGAGGCGTAAGCCCCTGTAGACTGCCTGTGCAAAGAAGGCGATGCAACCCTTTTCTGTCGTTGTAGCGAGTGCGCGCAGCGATATATAGCGCCCCGAGTGTTATGCGACGCGTCTCAATTTCCGCAAAGTGTATTGCGAGCAGCGTAAGCCCCTGTAGACTGCCTGTGGAAACAAGGCAATGCAACCCTTTTCTACCGTTGTAGCGAGAGCGCGCCGCAGTATGAAGCGCCCCGAGTGTTATGCGACGCGTCTGAGTTTCCGAAAAGTGTATTGCGAGCAGCGTATAAGCCCCAGTAGACTACCTTTTCAAAACAAGGCGATGCAACCCTGTTCTACCGTTGTAGCGAGAGCGCGCAGCGAGATAAAGCGCCCCGAGTATTATGCGACGCGTCTCAGTTTCCGAAAAGTGTATTGCGAGGAGCTTAAGCCCCTGTAGACCTCCTGTGCAAACAAGGCAATGCAACTCTTTTCTACCATTGTAGCGAGAGCGCGCAGCTATATAAAACGCCCCGAGTGTTATGCGACGCGTCTCAATTTCCGCAAAGTGTATTGCGAGCAGCGTAAGCCCCAGTAGACTGCCTGTGCAAAACAAGGCGATACAACCCTTTTGTACCGTTGCAGCGGAGAGCGCACAGCGATATATAGCGCCTCGAGTGTTATGCGACTCGTCTCAGTTTCCGAAAAGTGTATTGCGAGCAGCGTATAAGCACCAGTAGACTGCCTTTTCAAAACAAGGCGATGCAACCCTGTTCTACCGTTGTAGCGAGAGCGCGCAGCGAGATAAAGCGCCCCGAGTATTATGCGACGCGTCTCAGTTTCCGAAAAGTGTATTGCGAGGAGCTTAAGCCCCTGTAGACCTCCTGTGCAAACAAGGCAATGCAACTCTTTTCTACCATTGTAGCGAGAGCGCGCAGCTATATAAAACGCCCCGAGTGTTATGCGACGCGCCTCAATTTCCGCAAAGTGTATTGCGAGCAGCGTAAGCCCCAGTAGACTGCCTGTGCAAAACATGGCGATGCAACCCTGTTCTACCGTTGTAGCGAGAGCGCGCAGTGATATAAAGCGCCCCGAGTTTTATGCGCCGCGTCTCAGTTTCCGAACAGTGTATTGCGAGAGGCGTAAGCCCCTGTAGACTGCCTGTGCAAAGAAGGCGATGCAACCCTTTTCTGTCGTTGTAGCGAGTGCGCGCAGCGATATATAGCGCCCCGAGTGTTATGCGACGCGTCTCAATTTCCGCAAAGTGTATTGCGAGCAGCGTAAGCCCCTGTAGACTGCCTGTGGAAACAAGGCAATGCAACCCTTTTCTACCGTTGTAGCGAGAGCGCGCCGCAGTATGAAGCGCCCCGAGTGTTATGCGACGCGTCTGAGTTTCCGAAAAGTGTATTGCGAGCAGCGTATAAGCCCCAGTAGACTGCCTTTTCAAAATAAGGCGATGCAACCCTGTTCTACCATTGTAGCGAGAGCGCGCAGCGAGATAAAGCGCCCCGAGTATTATGCGACGCGTCTCAGTTTCCGAAAAGTGTATTGCGAGGAGCGTAAGCCCCTGTAGACCTCCTGTGCAAACAAGGCAATGCAACTCTTTTCTACCATTGTAGCGAGAGCGCGCAGCGATATAAACCGCCCCGAGTATTATACGACGCGTCTTAGTTTCCGAAAAGTGTATTGCGAGCAGCGTAAGCCCCTGTAGACTGCCTGTGGAAACAAGGCAATGCAACCCTTTTCTACCGTTGTAGCGAGAGCGCGCCGCAGTATGAAGCGCCCCGAGTGTTATGCGACGCGTCTGAGTTTCCGAAAAGTGTATTGCGAGCAGCGTATAAGCCCCAGTAGACTGCCTTTTCAAAACAAGGCGATGCAACCCTGTTCTACCGTTGTAGCGAGAGCGCGCAGCGAGATAAAGCGCCCCGAGTATTATGCGACGCGTCTCAGTTTCCGAAAAGTGTATTGCGAGGAGCGTAAGCCCCTGTAGACCTCCTGTGCAAACAAGGCAATGCAACTCTTTTCTACCATTGTAGCGAGAGCGCGCAGCGATATAAACCGCCCCGAGTATTATACGACGCGTCTTAGTTTCCGAAAAGTGTATTGCGAGCAGCGTAAGCCCCAGTAGACTGCCTGTGCAAAATAAGGCGATACAACCCTTTTGTACCGTTGCAGCGGAGAGCGCACAGCGATATATAGCGCCTCGAGTGTTATGCGACTCGTCTCAGTTTCCGAAAAGTGTATTGCGAGCAGCGTATAAGCACCAGTAGACTGCCTTTTCAAAACAAGGCGATGCAACCCTGTTCTACCGTTGTAGCGAGAGCGCGCAGCGAGATAAAGCGCCCCGAGTATTATGCGACGCGTCTCAGTTTCCGAAAAGTGTATTGCGAGGAGCTTAAGCCCCTGTAGACCTCCTGTGCAAACAAGGCAATGCAACTCTTTTCTACCATTGTAGCGAGAGCGCGCAGCTATATAAAACGCCCCGAGTGTTATGCGACGCGTCTCAATTTCCGCAAAGTGTATTGCGAGCAGCGTAAGCCCCAGTAGACTGCCTGTGCAAAACAAGGCGATACAACCCTTTTGTACCGTTGCAGCGGAGAGCGCACAGCGATATATAGCGCCTCGAGTGTTATGCGACTCGTCTCAGTTTCCGAAAAGTGTATTGCGAGCAGCGTAAGCCCCTGTAGACCTCCTGTGCAAACAAGGCAATGCAACTCTTTTCTACCATTGTAGCGAGAGCGCGCAGCGATATAAACCGCCCCGAGTATTATACGACGCGTCTTAGTTTCCGAAAAGTGTATTGCGAGCAGCGTAAGCCCCTGTAGACTGCCTGTGCCAACAAGGCGATGCAACCCTTTTCTACCGTTGTAACGAGTGCGCGCAGCGATATAAAGCGCCCCGATTGTTATGCGACGCGTCTCAATTTCCGCAAAGTGTATTGCGAGCAGCGTAAGCCCCAGTAGACCGCCTGTGCAAAACATGGCGATGCAACCCTGTTCTACCGTTGTAGCGAGAGCGCGCAGTGATATAAAGCGCCCCGAGTATTATGCGACGCGTCTAAGTTTCCGAAAAGAGTATTGCGAGGAGCGTAAGCCCCTGTAGGCTGCCTGTGCAATCAAGGCGATGCAACCCTTTTCTACCGTTGTATCGAGTGCGTGCAGCGTTATGTAGCGCCCCGAGTGTTATGCGACGCGTCTCAATTTCCGCAAAGTGTTTTGCGAGCAGCTTAAGCCCCAGTACCCTCCCTGTGCAAAACATGGCGATGCAACCCTTTTCTAGCGATGCAACGACAGCGCGCAGCGATATAAAGCGCCCCGAGTTTTATGCGCCGCGTCTCAGTTTCCGAACAGTGTATTGCGAGAGGCGTAAGCCCCTGTAGACTGCCTGTGCAAAGAAGGCGATGCAACCTTTTTCTGTCGTTGTAGCGAGTGCGCGCAGCGATATATAGCGCCCCGAGTGTTATGCGACGCGTCTCAATTCCCGCAAAGTGTATTGCGAGCAGCGTAAGGCCCTGTAGACTGCCTGTGGAAACAAGGCAATGCAACCCTTTTCTACCGTTGTAGCGAGAGCGCGCCGCAGTATAAAGCGCCCCGAGTGTTATGCGACGCGTCTGAGTTTCCGAAAAGTGCATTGCGAGCTGCGTAAGCCCCAGTAGACTGCCTGTGCAAAACATGGCGATGCAACCCTTTTCTGCCGTTGCAGCGAGAGCGCGCCGCCTGATAAAGCACCTCGAGTGTTGTGCGACGCGTCTCAGTTTCCGAAAAGTGTATTGCGAGAAGCGTAAGCCGCAGTAGACTGCCTGTGCAAAACACGGCGATGCAACCCTTTCTGCCGTTGGAGCGAGAGCGCGCAGCGATGTAAAGCGCCGCGAGTGTTATACGACGCGTCTCAGTTTCGGAAAAGTGTATTGCGAGCAGCGTAAGCCCCAGTAGACTGCCTGTGGAAAACAAGGCGATACAACCCTTTTCTACCGTTGCAGCGGAGAGCGCACAGCGATATATAGCGCCTCGAGTGTTATGCGACTCGTCTCAGTTTCCGAAAAGTGTATTGCGAGCAGCGTATAAGCCCCAGTAGACTGCCTTTGCAAAACAAGACGATGCAACCCTGTTCTACCTTTGTAGCGAGAGCGCGCAGCGATATAAAGCGCCCCGAGTATTATGCGACGCGTCTCAGTTTCCGCAAAGTGTATTGCGATCAGCGAAAGCCCCAGTAGACAGCCTGTGCAAAACTAGCCGATGCAACCCTTTTCTGCCGTTGCAGCGAGAGCGCGCAGCGATGTAAAGCGCCGCGAGTGTTATACGACGCGTCTCAGTTTCGGAAAAGTGTATCGCGAGCAGCGTAAGCCCCAGTAGACTGCCTGTGCAAAACTAGGCGATACAACCCTTTTGTACCGTTGCAGCGGAGAGCGCACAGCGATATATAGCGCCTCGAGTGTTATGCGACTCGTCTCAGTTTCCGAAAAGTGTATTGCGAGCAGCGTATAAGCACCAGTAGACTGCCTTTTCAAAACAAGGCGATGCAACCCTGTTCTACCGTTGTAGCGAGAGCGCGCAGCGAGATAAAGCGCCCCGAGTATTATGCGACGCGTCTCAGTTTCCGAAAAGTGTATTGCGAGGAGCTTAAACCCCTGTAGACCTCCTGTGCAAACAAGGCAATGCAACTCTTTTCTACCATTGTAGCGAGAGCGCGCAGCTATATAAAACACCCCGAGTGTTATGCGACGCGTCTCAATTTCCGCAAAGTGTATTGCGAGCAGCGTAAGCCCCAGTAGACTGCCTGTGCAAAACAAGGCGATACAACCCTTTTGTACCGTTGCAGCGGAGAGCGCACAGCGATATATAGCGCCTCGAGTGCTATGCGACTCGTCTCAGTTTCCGAAAAGTGTATTGCGAGCAGCGTATAAGCACCAGTAGACTGCCTTTTCAAAACAAGGCGATGCAACCCTGTTCTACCGTTGTAGCGAGAGCGCGCAGCGAGATAAAGCGCCCCGAGTATTATGCGACGCGTCTCAGTTTCCGAAAAGTGTATTGCGAGGAGCGTAAGCCCCTGTAGACCTCCTGTGCAAACAAGGCAATGCAACTCTTTTCTACCATTGTAGCGAGAGCGCGCAGCGATATAAACCGCCCCGAGTATTATACGACGCGTCTTAGTTTCCGAAAAGTGTATTGCGAGCAGCGTAAGCCCCTGTAGACTGCCTGTGCAAACAAGGCGATGCAACCCTTTTCTACCGTTGTAACGAGTGCGCGCAGCGATATACAGCACCCCGATTGTTATGCGACGCGTCTCAATTTCCGCAAAGTGTATTGCGAGCAGCGTAAGCCCCAGTAGACCGCCTGTGCAAAACATGGCGATGCAACCCTGTTCTACCGTTGTAGCGAGAGCGCGCAGTGATATAAAGCGCCCCGAGTATTATGCGACGCGTCTAAGTTTCCGAAAAGAGTATTGCGAGGAGCGTAAGCCCCTGTAGGCTGCCTGTGCAATCAAGGCGATGCAACCCTTTTCTACCGTTGTATCGAGTGCGTGCAGCGTTATGTAGCGCCCCGAGTGTTATGCGACGCGTCTCAATTTCCGCAAAGTGTTTGCGAGCAGCGTAAGCCCCAGTAGACTCCCTGTGCAAAACATGGCGATGCAACGACAGCGCGCAGCGATATAAAGCGCCCCGAGTTTTATGCGCCGCGTCTCAGTTTCCGAACAGTGTATTGCGAGAGGCGTAAGCCCCTGCAGACTGCCTGTGCAAAGAAGGCGATGCAACCCTTTTCTGTCGTTGTAGCGAGTGCGCGCAGCGATATATAGCGCCCCGAGTGTTATGCGACCCGTCTCAATTTCCGCAAAGTGTATTGCGAGCAGCGTAAGCCCCTGTAGACTGCCTGTGGAAACAAGGCAATGCAACCCTTTTCTACCGTTGTAGCGAGAGCGCGCCGCAGTATGAAGCGCCCCGAGTGTTATGCGACGCGTCTGAGTTTCCGAAAAGTGTATTGCGAGCAGCGTATAAGCCCCAGTAGACTGCCTTTTCAAAACAAGGCGATGCAACCCTGTTCTACCGTTGTAGCGAGAGCGCGCAGCGAGATAAAGCGCCCCGAGTATTATGCGACGCGTCTCAGTTTCCGAAAAGTGTATTGCGAGGAGCGTAAGCCCCTGTAGACCTCCTGTGCAAACAAGGCAATGCAACTCTTTTCTACCATTGTAGCGAGAGCGCGCAGCGATATAAACCGCCCCGAGTATTATACGACGCGTCTTAGTTTCCGAAAAGTGTATTGCGAGCAGCGTAAGCCCCTGTAGACTGCCTGTGCAAACAAGGCGATGCAACCCTTTTCTACCGTTGTAACGAGTGCGCGCAGCGATATAAAGCGCCCAGATTGTTATGCGACGCGTCTCAATTTCCGCAAAGTGTATTGCGAGCAGCGTAAGCCCCAGTAGACCGCCTGTGCAAAACATGGCGATGCAACCCTGTTCTACCGTTGTAGCGAGAGCGCGCAGTGATATAAAGCGCCCCGAGTATTATGCGACGCGTCTAAGTTTCCGAAAAGAGTATTGCGAGGAGCGTAAGCCCCTGTAGGCTGCCTGTGCAATCAAGGCGATGCAACCCTTTTCTACCGTTGTATCGAGTGCGTGCAGCGTTATGTAGCGCCCCGAGTGTTATGCGACGCGTCTCAATTTCCGCAAAGTGTTTTGCGAGCAGCTTAAGCCCCAGTAGACTCCCTGTGCAAAACATGGCGATGCAACCCTTTTCTAGCGATGCAACGACAGCGCGCAGCGATATAAAGCGCCCCGAGTTTTATGCGCCGCGTCTCAGTTTCCGAACAGTGTATTGCGAGAGGCGTAAGCCCCTGTAGACTGCCTGTTCAAAGAAGGCGATGCAACCTTTTTCTGTCGTTGTAGCGAGTGCGCGCAGCGATATACAGCGCCCCGAGTGTTATGCGACGCGTCTCAATTTCCGCAAAGTGTATTGCGAGCAGCGTAAGGCCCTGTAGACTGCCTGTGGAAACAAGGCAATGCAGCCCTTTTCTACCGTTGTAGCGAGAGCGCGCCGCAGTATAAAGCGCCCCGAGTGTTATGCGACGCGTCTGAGTTTCCGAAAAGTGCATTGCGAGCTGCGTAAGCCCCAGTAGACTGCCTGTGCAAAACATGGCGATGCAACCCTTTTCTGCCGTTGCAGCGAGAGCGCGCAGCCTGATAAAGCACCTCGAGTGTTATGCGACGCGTCTCAGTTTCCGAAAAGTGTATTGCGAGAAGCGTAAGCCCCAGTAGACTGCCTGTGCAAAACACGGCGATGCAACCCTTTCTGCCGTTGGAGCGAGAGCGCGCAGCGATGTAAAGCGCCGCGAGTGTTATACGACGCGTCTCAGTTTCGGAAAAGTGTATTGCGAGCAGCGTAAGCCCCAGTAGACTGCCTGTGGAAAACAAGGCGATACAACCCTTTTCTACCGTTGCAGCAGAGAGCGCACAGCGATATATAGCGCCTCGAGTGTTATGCGACTCGTCTCAGTTTCCAAAAAGTGTATTGCGAGCAGCGTATAAGCCCCAGTAGACTGCCTTTGCAAAACAAGACGATGCAACCCTGTTCTACCTTTGTAGCGAGAGCGCGCAGCGATATAAAGCGCCCCGAGTATTATGCGACGCGTCTCAGTTTCCGAAAAGTGTATTGCGATCAGCGAAAGCCCCAGTAGACAGCCTGTGCAAAACTAGCCGATGCAACCCTTTTCTGCCGTTGCAGCGAGTGCGCGCAGCGATGTAAAGCGCCGCGAGTGTAATACGACGCGTCTCAGTTTCGGAAAAGTGTATCGCGAGCAGCGTAAGCCCCAGTAGACTGCCTGTGCAAAACAAGGCGATACAACCCTTTTGTACCGTTGCAGCGGAGAGCGCGCAGCGAGATAAAGCGCCCCGAGTATTATGCGACGCGTCTCAGTTTCCGAAAAGTGTATTGCGAGGAGCGTAAGCCCCTGTAGACCTCCTGTGCAAACAAGGCAATGCAACTCTTTTCTACCATTGTAGCGAGAGCGCGCAGCGATATAAACCGCCCCGAGTATTATACGACGCGTCTTAGTTTCTGAAAAGTGTATTGCGAGCAGCGTAAGCCCCTGTAGACTGCCTGTGCAAACAAGGCGATGCAACCCTTTTCTACCGTTGTAACGAGTGCGCGGAGCGATATAAAGCGCCCCGAGTGTTATGCGACGCGTCTCAATTTCCGCAAAGTGTATTGCGAGCAGCGTAAGCCCCAGTAGACTGCCTGTGCAAAACATGGCGATGCAACCCTGTTCTACCGTTGTAGCATGAGCGCGCAGTGATATAAAGCGCCCCGAGTATTATGCGACGCGTCTAAGTTTCCGAAAAGAGCATTGCGAGGAGCGTATGCCCCTGTAGGCTGCCTGTGCAAACAAGGCGATGCAACCCTTTTCTACCGTTGTAGCGAGTGCGTGCAGCGTTATGTAGCGCCCCGAGTGTTATGCGAGGCGTCTCAATTTCCGCATAGTGTTTTGCGAGCAGCGTAAGCCCCAGTAGACTCCCTGTGCAAAACATGGCGATGCAGCCCTTTTCTAGCGATGCAACGACAGCGCGCAGCGATATAAAGCGCCCCGAGTTTTATGCGCCGCGTCTCAGTTTCCGAACAGTGCATTGCGAGAGGCGTAAGCCCCTGTAGACTGCCTGTGCAAAGAAGGCGATGCAACCCTTTTCTGTCGTGTTAGCGAGTGCGCGCAGCGATATATAGCGCCCCGAGTGTTATGCGACGCGTCTCAATTTCCGCAAAGTGTATTGCGAGCAGCGTAAGCCCCTGTAGACTGCCTGTGGAAACAAGGCAATGCAACCCTTTTCTACCGTTGTAGCGAGAGCGCGCCGCAGTATCAAGCGCCCCGAGTGTTATGCGACGCGTCTGAGTTTCCGAAAAGTGCATTGCGAGCTGCGTAAGCCCCAGTATACTGCCTGTGCAAAACATGGCGATGCAACCCTTTTCTGCCGTTGCAGCGAGAGCGCGCAGCCTGATAAAGCACCTCGAGTGTTATGCGACGCATCTCAGTTTCCGAAAAGTGTATTGCGAGAAGCGTAAGCCCCAGTAGACTGCCTGTGCAAAACAAGGCGATAGAACCCTTTTGTACCGTTGCAGCGGAGAGCGCACAGCGATATATAGCGCCTCGAGTGTCATGCGACTCGTCTCAGTTTTGGAAAAGTGTATTACGAGCAGCGTAAGCCCCAGTAGACTGCCTGTGCAAAACAAGGCGATACAACCCTATTCTACCGTTGCAGCGATAGCGCACAGCGATATATAGCGCCTCGAGTGTTATGCGACGCGTCTCAGTTTCCGAAAAGTGTATTGCGAGAAGCCTATACGCCCAAGTAAACGGCCTGTGCAAAACAAGGCGATGCAACCCTGTTCTACCGTTGTAGCGAGAGCGCGCAGCGATATAAAGCGCCCCGAGTATTATGCGACGCGTCTCAGTTACCGAAAAGTGTATTGCGAGCAGGGTAAGCCCCACTAGACTGCCTGTGTTAAACATGGCGATGCAACCCTTTTCTACCGTTGTAGCGAGAGCGCGCCGCATTATAAAGCGCCCCGAGTGTTCTGCGACGCGTCTCAGTTTCCGAAAAGTGCATTGCGAGCTGCGTAAGCCCCAGTAGACTGCCTGTGCAAAACACGGCGATGCAACCCTTTCTGCAGTTGGAGCGAGAGCGCGCAGCGATGTAAAGCGCCGCGAGTGTTATACGACGCGTCTCAGTTTCGGAAAAGTGAACTGCGAGCAGCGTAAGCCCCAGAAGATTGCCTGTGGAAAACAAGGCGATACAACCCTTTTCTACCGTTGCAGCGGAGAGCGCACAGCGATATATAGCGCCTCGAGTGTTATGCGACTCGTCTCAGTTTCCGAAAAGTGTATTGCGAGCAGCGTATAAGCCCCAGTAGACTGCCTTTTCAAAACAAGGCGATGCAACCCTGTTCTACCGTTGTAGCGAGAGCGCGCAGCGAGATAAAGCGCCCCGAGTATTATGCGACGCGTCTCAGTTTCCGAAAAGTGTATTGCGAGGAGCGTAAGCCCCTGTAGACCTCCTGTGCAAACAAGGCAATGCAACTCTTTTCTACAATTGTAGCGAGTGCGTGAAGCGTTATGTAGCGCCCCGAGTGTTATGCGACGCGTCTCAATTTCCGCAAAGTGTTTTGGGAGCAGCGTAAGCCCCAGTAGACTCCCTGTGCAAAACATGGCGATGCAACCCTTTTCTAGCGATGCAACGACAGCGCGCAGCGATATAAAGCGCCCCGAGTTTTATGCGCCGCGTCTCAGTTTCCGAACAGTGTATTGCGAGAGGCGTAAGCCCCTGTAGACTGCCTGTGCAAAGAAGGTGATGCAACCCTTTTCTGTCGTTGTAGCGAGCGCGCGCAGCGATATATAGCGCCCCGAGTGTTATGCGACGCGTCTGAGTTTCCGAAAAGTGCATTGCGAGCTGCGAAAGCCCCAGTAGACTACCTGTGCAAAACATGGCGATGCAACCCTGTTCTACCGTTGTAGCGAGAGCGCGCAGCGATATAAAGCGCCCCGAGTATTATGCGACGCGTCTCAGTTTCCGAAAAGTGTATTGCGAGGAGCGTAAGCCCCTGTAGACTGCCTGTGCAAACAAGGCAATGCAACCCTTTTCTACCGTTGTAGCGAGAGCGCGCCGCAGTATAAAGCGCCCCGAGTGTAATGCGACGCGTCTCAGTTTCAGAAAAGTGTATTGCGAGCAGGGTAAGCCCCACTAGACTGCCTGTGTTAAACATGGCGATGCAACCCTTCTCTACCGTTGTAGCGAGAGCGCGCCGCATTATAAAGCGCCCCAAGTGTTCTGCGACGCGTCTCAGTTTCCGAAAAGTGTATTGCGAGCAGCGTAAGCCCCAGTAGACTGCCTGTGCAAAACAAGGCGATACAACCCTTTTCTACCGTTGCAGCGGAGAGCGCACAGCGATATATAGCGCCTCGAGTGTTATGCGACTCGTCTCAGTTTCCGAAAAGTGTATTGCGAGCAGCGTATAAGCCCCAGTAGACTGCCTTTGCAAAACAAGGCGATGCAACCCTGTTCTACCGTTGCAGCGAGAGCACGCAGCGATATAAAGAGCCCCGAGTGTTATGCGCCTCGTCTCAGTTTCCGAACAGTGTATTGCGAGAAGCGTAAGCCCCTGTAGACTGCGTGTGCAAACAAGGCAATGCAACCCTTTTCTACCGTTGTAGCGAGAGCACGCCGCAGTCTAAAGCGCCCCGAGTGTCATGCGACGCGTCTCAGTTTCCGAAAAGTGCATTGCGAGCTGCGTAAGCCCCAGTAGACTGCCTGTGCAAAACATGGCGATGCAACCCTTTTCTGCCGTTGCAGCGAGAGCGCGCAGCCAGATAAAGCACCTCGAGTGTTATTCGACGCGCCTCAGTTTCCGAAAAGTGTATTGCGAGAAGCGTACACGCCCTAGTAGAGTGTCTGTGCAAAACAAGGCGATGCAACCCTTTTCTACCGTTACAGCGAGAGCGCGACGTGATGTAAAGCGCCGCGAGTGTTATACGACGCGTCTCAGTTTTGGAAAAGTGTATTAGGAGCAGCGTAAGCCCCTGTAGACTGCCTGTGCAAACAAGGCAATGCAAATGTTTTCGACCATTGTAGCGAGAGCGCGCAGCGATATAAACCATCCCGAGTATTATGTGACGCGTCTTAGTTTCCGAAAAGTGTATTGCGAGCAGCGTAAGCCCCAGTGAACTGCCTGTGCAAACAAGGAGATGCAACACTTTTCTACCGTTGTAGCGAGAGCGCGCAGTGATAAAAAGGGCGCCGGGTGTTGTGCGACGCGTCTCAGTTTCCGAAAAGTGTTTTGCGAGCAGCGTAAGCCCCAGTAGACTGCCAGTGCAAAACATGGCGATGCAACCCTTTTCTAAAGATTCAACGACAGCGCGCAGCGATATAAAGCGCCCCGAGTTTTATGCGACGCATCTCAGTTTCAGAGAAGTCTTTATTGCGAGAAGCGAAAGCCCCAGTAGACAGCCTGTGCAAAACTAGCCGATGCAATCCTTTTCTACCTTCGCAGGGAGAGCGCGCAGCGATATAAAGCGCCCCGAGTGTTATGCGCCCCGTCTCAGTTTCCGAACAGTGTATTGCGAGCAGCGTAAGCCCCTGTAGACTGCCTGTGGAAAACATGGCGATGCAACCCTGTTCTACGGTTGTAG
This sequence comes from Dermacentor variabilis, assembly GCF_050947875.1. Lineage (NCBI taxonomy): Eukaryota > Metazoa > Arthropoda > Arachnida > Ixodida > Ixodidae > Dermacentor > Dermacentor variabilis. The sequence continues at coordinate 450,430 of NW_027460423.1, read as the reverse complement.
CGAGAGCGCGCAGTGATATAAAGCACCCCGCGTATTATGGGACGCGTCTCAGTTTCTGAAAAATCTTTATTGCGAGCAGTGTAAGCCCCAGTGGACTGCCTGTGCTAAACAAACCGATGCAACCCTTTATAACCGTTGCAGTGAGAGCGCGCAGCGATATAAACAGCCCTCAGTGTTATGCGACGCGTCTTAGTTTCCGAAAAGTGTATTGCGAGCAGCGTAAGCCCCAGTAAACTGCCTGTGCAAACAAGGAGATGCAACACTTTTCTACCGTCGTAGCGAGAGCGCGCAGTGATAAAAAGGGCGGCGGGTTTGTGCGACGCGTCTCAGTTTCCGAAAAGTGTTTTGCGAGCAGCGTAAGCCCCAGTAGACTGCCAGTGCAAAACATGGCGATGCAACCCTTTTCTAGAGATTCAACGACAGCGCGCAGCGATATAAAGCGCCCCGAGTTTTATGCGACGCATCTCAGTTTCAGAGAAGTCTTTATTGCGAGAAGCGAAAGCCCCAGTAGACAGCCTGTGCAAAACTAGCCGATGCAATCCTTTTCTACCGTCGCAGGGAGAGCGCGCAGCGATATAAAGCGCCCCGAGTGTTATGCGCCCCGTCTCAGTTTCCGAACAGTGTATTGCGAGCAGCGTAAGCCCCTGTAGACTGCCTGTGGAAAACATGGCGATGCAACCCTGTTCTACGGTTGTAGCGAGAGCGCGCAGTGATATAAAGCACCCCGCGTAATATGGGACGCGTCTCAGTTTCTGAAAAATCTTTATTGCGAGCAGTGTAAGCCCCAGTGGACTGCCTGTGCTAAACAAACCGATGCAACCCTTTATAACCGTTGCAGTGAGAGCGCGCAGCGATATAAACAGCCCTCAGTGTTATGCGACGCGTCTTAGTTTCCGAAAAGTGTATTGCGAGCAGCGTAAGCCCCAGTAAACTGCCTGTGCAAACAAGGAGATGCAACACTTTTCTACCGTTGTAGCGAGAGCGCGCAGTGATAAAAAGGGCGGCGGGTTTGTGCGACGCGTCTCAGTTTCCGAAAAGTGTTTTGCGAGCAGCGTAAGCCCCAGTAGACTGCCAGTGCAAAACATGGCGATGCAACCCTTTTCTAGAGATGCAACGACAGCGCGCAGCGATATAAAGCGCCCCGAGTTTTATGCGACGCATCTCAGTTTCAGAGAAGTCTTTATTGCGAGAAGCGAAAGCCCCAGTAGACAGCCTGTGCAAAACTAGCCGATGCAACCCTTTATACCGTTGCAGTGAGAGCGCGCAGCGATATAAACAACCCTCAGTGTTATGCGACGCGTCTCAGTTCGGAAAAGTGTATTGCGAGCAGCGTAAGCCCCAGTAGGCTGCCTGTGCAAACAAGGCGATGCAACCCTTTTCTACCGTTGTAGCGAGTGCATGCAGCGATATAAAGTGCCCCGAGTATTATGCGACGCGTCTCAGTTTCTGAAAAGTGTATTGCGAGGAGCGTAAGCGCCTGTAGACTGCCTGTGCAAACAAGTCAATGCAACTCTTTTCTACCATTGTAGCGAGAGCGCGCAGCGATATAAACCGCCCCGAGTATTATGCGACGCGTCTTAGTTTCCGAAAAGTGTATTGCGAGCAGCCTAAGCCCCAGTAAACTGCCTGTGCAAACAAGGAGATGCAACACTTTTCTCCGAAAAGTGCATTGCGAGCAGCCTAAGCCCCAGTAAACTGCCTGTGCAAACAAGGAGATGCAACACTTTTCTACCGTTGTAGCGGGTGCGCGCAGTGTTAAAAAGGGCGCCGGGTGTTGTGCGACGTGTCTCAGTTTCTGAAAAGTGTTTTGCGAGCAGCGTAAGCCCCAGTAGACTGCCAGTGCAAAACATGGCGACGCAACCATTTTCTAGCGATGCAACGACAGCGCGCAGCGATATAAAGCGCCCCGAGTTTTATGCGACGTATCTCAGTTTCAGAAAAGTCTTTATTGCGAGCAGCGAAAGCCCCAGTAGACAGCCTGTGCAAAACTAGCCGATGCAACCCTTTTCTACCGTTGCAGCGAGAGCGCGCAGCGATATATAGCGCCCCGAGTGTGATGCGACGCGTGTCAGTTTCCTAAAAGTGTATTGCGAGCAGCGTAAGCCCCAGTAGACAGCCTGAGCAAAACATGGCGATGCAACCCTGTTCTACCGTTGTAGCGAGAGAGCGCAGCGATATAAAGCGCCGCGAGTATTATGCGACGCGTCTCAGTTTCCGAAAAGTGTATTGCGAGGAGCGTAAGCCCCTGTAGACTGCCTGTGCAAACAAGGCCATGCAACTCTTTTCTACCATTGTAGTGAGAGCGTGCAACGATATAAAGCGCCCCGAGTATTGTGCGACGCGTCTCAGTTTTAGAAAAATCTTTATTGCGAGCACTGTAAGCCCCAGTGGACTCCCTGTGCTAAACAAACCGATGCAACCCTTTATAACCGTTGCAGTGAGAGCGCGCAGCGATATAAACAGCCCTCAGTGTTATGCGACGGGTCTCAGTTTCGGAAAAGTGTATTGCGAGCAGCGTAAGCCCCAGTAGGCTGCCTGTGCAAAACAAGGCGATGCAACCCTTTTCTACCGTTGTAGCGAGTGCGCGCAGCGATATAAAGCGCCCCGAGTGTTGTGCGCCGCGTCTCAGTTTCCGAACAGTGTATTGCGAGCAGCGTAAGCCCCTGTAGACTGCCTGTGCAAACAAGGCGATGTAAGCCTTTTCTACCGTTGTAGCGAGTGCGCGCAGCGATATATAGCGCCGCGAGTGTGATGCGACGCGTGTCAGTTTCCGAAAAGTGTATTGCGAGCAGCGTAAGCCCCAGTAGACAGCCTGTGCAAAACATGGCGATGCAACCCTGTTCTACCGTTGTAGCGAGAGCGCGCAGCGATATAAAGCGCCACGAGTATTATGCGACGCGTCTAAGTTTCCGAAATGTGTATTGCGAGGAGCGTAAGCCCTTGTAGACTGCCTGTGCAAACAAGGCAATGCAACTCTTTTCTACCGTTGTAGCGAGAGCGCGCAGCGATATAAAGCGCCCCGAGTAATATGTGACGCGTCTTAGTTTCCGAAAAGTGTATTGCGAGCAGCGTAAGCCCCAGTAAACTGCCTGTGCAAACAAGGAGATGCAACACTTTTCTACCGTTGTAGCGAGAGCGCGCAGTGATAAAAAGGGCGCCCGGTGTTGTGCGACGCGTCTCAGTTTCCGAAAAGTGTTTTGCGAGCAGCGTAAGCCCCAGTAGACTGCCAGTGCAAAACATGGCCATGCAACCCTTTTCTAGAGATGCAACGACAGCGCGCAGCGATATAAAGCGCCACGAGTATTATGCGACGCATCTCAGTTTCAGAAAAGTCTTTATTGCGAGAAGCGAAAGCCCCAGTAGACAGCCTGTGCAAAACTAGCCGATGCAACCCTTTTCTGCCGTCGCAGCGAGAACGCGCAGCGATATAAAGCGCCCCGAGTGTTATGCGCCGCGTCTCAGTTTCCGAACAGTGTATTGCGAGCAGCGTAAGCCCCTGTAGACTGCCTGTGCAAACAAGGCGATGCAACCCTTTTCTACCGTTGTAGCGAGTGCGCGCAGCGATATATAGCGCCCCGAGTGTTTTGCGACGCGTCTCAATTTCCGCAAAGTGTATTTCAAGCCGCGTAAGCCCCAGTAGACTGCCTGTGCAAAACATGGCGATGCAACCCTGTTCTACCGTTGTAGCGAGAGCGCGCAGTGATATAAAGCGCCCCGAGTATTGTGCGACGCGTCTCAGTTTTAGAAAAATCTTTATTGCGAGCACTGTAAGCCTCAGTGGACTGCCTGTGCTAAACAAACCGATGCAACCCTGTTCTACCGTTGTAGCGAGAGCGCGCAGCGATATAAAGCGCCACCAGTATTATGCGACGCGTCTCAGTTTCCGAAAAGTGTATTGCGAGCAGCGTAAGCCCCTGTAGACTGCCTGTGCAAACAAGGCAATGCCACTCTTTTTCTACCATTGTAGCGAGAGCGCGCAGCGATATAAACCGTCCCGAGTGTTATGCGCCGCGTCTCATTTTCCGAACAGTGTATTGCGAGCAGCGTAAGCCCCTGTAGACTGCCTGTGCAAACAAGGCGATGCAACCCTTTTCTACCGTTGTAGCGAGCGCGCGCAGCGATATATAGCGCCCCGAGTGTGATGGGAGGCGTCTCAATTTCCGCAAAGTGTATTGCAAGCCGCGTAAGCCCCAGTAGACTGCCTGAGCAAAACATGGCGATGCAACCCTGTTCTACCGCTGTAGCGAGAGCGCGCAGTGATATAAAGCGCCCCGAGTATTATGCGACGCGTCTCAGTTTCTGAAAAGTGTATTGCGAGGAGCGTAAGCCCCTGTAAACTGCCTGTGCAAACAAGTCAATCCAACTCTTTTCTACCATTTTTGCGAGAGCGCGCAGCGATATAAAGCGCCCCGAGTATTATGCGACGCGTCTCAATTTCAGAAAAATCTTTATTGCGAGCAGTGTAAGCCCCAGTGGACTGCCTGTGCTAAACAAACCTATGCAACCATTATTAACCGTTGCAGTGAGAGCGCGCAGCGATAAACACAGCCCTCATTGTTATGCGACGCGTCTCAGTTTCGGAAAAGTGTATTGCAAGCAGCGTAAGCCCCAGTAGGCTGCCTGTGCAAAACAAGGCGATGCAACCCTTTTCTACCGTTGTAGCGAGTGCGCGCAGCGATATAAAGCGCCCCGAGTGTTATTCGCCGCGTCTCAGTTTCGGAAAAGTGTATTGCGAGCAGCGTAAGCCCCAGTAGGCTGCCTGTGCAAAACAAGGCGATGCAACCCTATTCTACCGTTGCAGCGATAGCGCACAGCGATATATAGCGCCTCGAGTGTTATGCGACGCGTCTCAGTTTCCGAAAAGTGTATTGCGAGCAGCGTATAAGCCCCAGTGGACGGCCTGTGCAAAACAAGGCGATGCAACCCTGTCCTACCGTTGTAGCGAGAGCGCGCAGCGATATAAAGCGCCCCGAGTATTAAGCGACGCGTTTCAGTTTCCGAAAAGTGTATTGCGAGGAGCGTAAGCCCCTGTAGACTGCCTGTGCAAACAAGGCGATGCAACTCTTTTCTACCATTGTAGCGAGAGCGCGCAGCGATATAAACCACCCCGAGTAATATGTGACGCGTCTTAGTTTCCGAAAAGTGTATTGCCAGCAGCGTAAGCCCCAGTAAACTGCCTGTGCAAACAAGGAGATGCAACACTTTTCTACCGTTGTAGCGAGACCGCGCAGTGATAAAAAGGGCGCCGGGTGTTGTGCGACGCGTCTCAGTTTCCGAAAAGTGTTTTGCGAGCAGCGTAAGCCCCAGTAGACTGCCAGTGCAAAACATGGCGATGCAACACTTTTCTAGAGATGCAACGACAGCGCGCAGCGATATAAAGCGCCCCGAGTTTTATGCGATGCATCTCACTTTCAGAAAAGTCTTTATTGCGAGAAGCGAAAGCCCCAGTAGACAGCCTGTGCAAAAGTAGCCGATGCAACCCTTTTCTACCGTTGCAGCGAGTGCGCGCAGCGATAAAAAGCGCCCCGAGTGTTATGCGCCGCGTCTCAGTTTTCAGACAGTGTATTGCGAGCAGCGTAAGCCCCTGTAGACTTCCTGTGCAAACAAGGCGATGCAACCCTTTTCTATCGTTGTAGCGAGTGCGCGCAGCGATATATAGCGCCCCGAGTGTGATGCGACGCGTGTCAGTTTCAGAAAAGTGTATTGCGAGCAGCGTAAGCCCCAGTAGACAGCCTGTGCAAAACCTGGCGATGCAACCCTGTTCTACCGTTGCAGCGAGAGCGCGCAGCGATATAAAGCGCCACGAGTATTATGCGACGCGTCTCAGTTTCGGAAAAGTGTATTGCGAGGAGCGTAAGCCCCTGTAGACTGCCTGTGCAAACAAGGCAATGCAACTCTTTTCTACCATTGTAGCGAGAGCGCGCAGCGATATAAAGCGCCCCGAGTATTATGCGACGCGTCTCAGTTTTAGAAAAATCTTTATTGCGAGCAGCGTAAGCCCCAGTGGACTACCTGTGCTAAACAAACCGATGCAACCCTTTATAACCGTTGCAATGAGAGCGCGCAGCGATAGAAACAGCCCTCAGTGTTATGCCAAGCATCTCAGCTTCGGAAAAGTGTTTTGCGAGCAGCGTAAGCCCCAGTAGGCTGCCTGTGCAAAACAAGGCGATGCAACCCTTTTCTACCGTTGTAGCGAGTGCGCGCAGCGATATAAAGCTCCCCGAGTGTTATGCACCGCGTCCCAGTTTCCGAACAGTGTATTGCGAGCAGCGTAAGCCCCAGTGGACTGCCTGTGCTAAACAAACCGAGGCAACCCTTTATAACCGTTGCAGTGAGAGCGCGCAGCGATAGAAACAGCCCTCAGTGTTATGCGACGCGTCTCAGTTTCCGAAAAGTGTATTGCGCGCAGCGCAAGCCCCAGTAGCCTGCCTGTGCAAAACAAGCCGATGCAACCCTATTCTACCGTTGCAGTGAAAGCGCACAGCGATATATAGCGCCTCGAGTGTTATGCGACGCGTCTCAGTTTCCGAAAAGTGTATTGCGAGCAGCGTATAAGCCCCAGTGGACTGCCTGTGCAAAACAAGGCGATGCAACCCTGTCCTACCGTTGTAGCGAGAGCGCGCAGCGATATAAAGCGCCCCGAGTATTAAGCGACGTGTCTCAGTTTCCGAAAAGTGTATTGCGAGGAACGTAAGCCCCTGTAGACTGCCTGTGCAAACTAGGCAATGCAACTCTTTTCTACCATTGTAGCGAGAGCGCGCAGAGATATAAACCGCCCCGAGAATTATGCGACGCGTCTTAGTTTCCGAAAAGAGTATTGCGAGCAGCGTAAGCCCCAGTAAACTGCCTGTGCAAACAAGGAGATCCAACACTTTTCTACCGTTGTAGCGAGAGCGCGCAGTGATAAAAAGGGCACCGGGTGTTGTGCGACGCGTCTCAGTTTCCGAAAAGTGTTTTGCGAGCAGCGTAAGCCCCAGTAGAAAGCCAGTGCAAAACATGGCGATGCAACCCTTTTCTAGCGTTGTTGCGAGAAAGCGCAGCGCGATAAAGCGCCCCGAGCGTTATGCGACGCTTCTCAGATCCAGAAAAATCTTTATTGCGTGCAGCGGAAGCCCCAATGGACTGTCTGTGCTAAACAAACCGATGCAACCCTTTTCTGCCGTTGCAGTGAGAGCGCGCAGCGATATAAAGCGCCCTGAGTGTTATGCGACGCGTCTCAGTTTCGGAAAAGTGTATTGCGAGCAGCGTATACGCCCCAAGAATGCCTGTGCAAAACAAGGCGATGCAACCCTGTTCTACCGTTGCAGCGAAAGCGCACAGCGATATGTAGCGCCCCGAGTGTTATGCGACGCCTCTCAGTTTCCGAAAAGTGTATTGCGAGCAGCGCAAGCCCCATTAGACTGTCTGTGCAAAACAAGGCGATGCAACCCTTTTCGACGGTTGCAGTGAGAGCAAACAGCGATATATAGCGCCTCGAGTGTTATGCGACGCGTCTCAGTTTCCGAAAAGTGTATTGCGAGCTGCGTATACGCCCCAGTAGACTGCCTGTGCAAAACAAGGCGATGAAACCCTGTTCTACCGTTGTAGCGAGAGCGCGGAGTGATATAAAGCGCCCCGAGTGTTATGCGACGCGTCTTAGTTTCCGAAAAGTGTATTGCGAGCAGCGTAAGCCCCAGTAAACTGCCTGTGCAAACAAAGAGATGCAACACTTTTCTACCGTTGTAGCGAGAGCGCGTAGTGATATAATGAACTCCAAGCGGTATGCGACGCACGTCAGTTTCCCAAAAGTGTGTTGCGAGCAGCGTAAGCCTCTGTAGACTGTCTGTGCAAACAAGGCAATGCAACCCTTTTCTACCGTTGTTGCGAGAACGCGCAGCGCGATAAAGCGCCCCGAGCGTTATGCGACGCGTCTCAGTTTCAGAAAAATCTTTATTGCGAACAGCGTAAGCCTAAAGTGACTGCCTGTGCTAAACAAACCAATGCAACCCATTTCTGCCGTTGCAGCGAGAGCGCGCAGTGATATAAAGCGCCCTGAGTGTTATGCGACGCGTCTCAGTTTCGGAAACGTGTATGGCGAGCAGCGTATACGCCCCAGTAGACTGCCTGTGCAAATCAAGGCGATGCAACCCTGTTCAACCGTTGTAGTGAGAGCGCACAGAAATATAAAGCGCCCCGAGTATTATGCGACGCGTCTCAGTTTCCGAAAAGTGTATTGCGAGGAGCGTAAGCCCCTGTACACTGCCTGTGCAAACAAGGCAATGCAACACTTTTCTACCTTTGCAGCGAGAGCGCGCAGCGAATATAAAGCGCCCCGATATTATGCGACGCGTCTTAGTTTCCGAAAAGTGTATTGCGAGCAGTGTAAGCCCCAGTAAACTGCCTGTGCAAACAAGGAGATGCAACACTTTTCTACCGTTGTAGCGAGAGCGCGTAGTGATATAATGAACTCCAAGCGGTATGCGACGCACGTCAGTTTCCCAAAAGTGTGTTGCGAACAGCGTAAGCCGCAGTAGACTGCCTGTGCAAAACATGGCGATGCAGCAAATTTCTACCGTTGCAGCGAGAGCGCGCAGCGAGATAAAGCGCCCCGAGTGTTATGCGACGCGTCACAGTTTCGGAAACGTGTACTGCGGGCAGCGTATACGCCCCAGTAGACTGCATGTGCAAAACTAGGCCATGCATCTCTTTTTTACCTTTGCAGCGAGAGCGCACAGCGATATATAGCGCCCCGAGTGTTATGCGACGCCTCTCAATTTCCGAAAAGTGTAGGGCGAGCAGCGTAAGACCCAGTAGACTGCCTGTGCAAAACATGCGATGCAACCTTTTCTAACGTTGCAATGATAGCGCGCAGCGATATATAGCGCCCCGAGTCTTAAGAGACGCGTAACAGTTTGCGAAAAGTTTATTGCGAGCAGCGTAAGCCCCTGTAGACTGCCTGTGCAAACAACGCAATGACACCCTTTTCTACTGTTGTAGCGAGACCGCGAAGTGATATAAAGTGCGCCGGGTGTGGTGCGACGCGTCTCCGTTTCCGAAAAGTGTATTGCGAGCAGCGTAAGGCCCAGTAGACTGCCTGTGCAAACAAGGCAATGCAACCTTTTCTACCGTTGTATGAGAGCACGCAGCGATGTAAAGCGCCGCGAGTGTTATGCGACGCGCCTCAGTTTTGCAAAAGTCTTTATTGCAAGCAGAGTAAGCCCCGTAGACTGCCTGTGCAAAACAAGGCGATGCAACCCTTTTCTACCGTTGCAGCGAGAGCGCCCAGCGATATATAGCGCCCCGAGTGTTATGCGACGCGTCTCAGTTTCCGAAATGTGTATCTCGAGCAGCGTACGCCCACGTAGACTACCTGTGCAAAACAAGGCAATGCAACACTTTTCTACCGTTGCAACGACACCGCGCAGCGATATAAGGCGCCCCGAGCGTTATGCTACGTGTCTAAGATTCAGAAAAATCTTTATTGTGAACAGCGTAAGCCCCAGTGGATTGCCTGTGCTAAACAAACCGATGCAACCCTTTTCTGCCGTTGCAGCGAGTGCGCGCAGTGATATAAAGCGCCCTGAGCGTTATGCGACGCGTCTCAGTTTCCGAAAAGTGTATTGCGAGCAGCGTATACGCCCCAGTAGACTGCCTGTACAAAACTAGGCGATGCAACCCTTTTCTACCGTTGCAGCGAGAGCGCGCAGTGATATATAGCGTCCCGAGTGTTATGCGACGCGTCTCAGCTTCCGAAAAGTGTATCCCGAGCAGCGTACGGCCAAGTAGACTACCTGTGCAAAACAAGGCGATGCAACACTTTTCTACCGTTGCAACGACACTGCGCAGCGATATAAGGCGGCCCGAGCGTTATGCGACCTGTCTCAGTTTCAGAAAAATCTTTATTGCGAACAGCGTAAGCCCGAGTGGACTGCCTGTGCTAAACAAACCGATGCAACCCTTTTCTGCCGTTGCAGCGACAGCGCGCAGTGATATAAAGCGCCCTGAGTGTTATGCGACGCGTCTCGGTTTCGGAAACGTGTATTGCGAGTAGCGTAATCCCCACTAAACTGCCTGTGCAAACAAGGACATGCAACAATTTTCTACCGTTGCAGCGAGAGCGCACAGCGATATATAGCGGCCCGAGTGTTATGCGGCGCCTCTCAGTTTCCGAAAAGTTTATTGCGAGGAGCGTAAGCCCCAGTAGACTGCCTGTGCAAAACATGGCGATGCAAACTTTTCTCCCGTTGCAGCATAGCGCGCAGCGATATATAGCGCCCCGAGTCTTAAGAGACGCGTAATAGTTTACGAAAAGTTTATTGCGTGCAGCGTAAGCCCCTGTAGAATGCCTGTGCAAACAAGGCAATGACACCCTTTTCTACCGTTGTAGCCACACCGCGCAGCCACATAAAGCGCCCGAGTATTATGCGACGCGTCTTAGTTTCCGAAATGTGTATTGCGAGCAGCGTAAGCCCCACTAAACTGCCTGTGCAAAACATGGCGATGCAACAGTTTTCTACCGTTCCAACGAGAACGCGCAGCGATATAAAGCGCACCGAGTGTTATGCGACGCGTCTCAGTTTCAGAAAAATCTTTATTTCGAGCAGCGTTAGTCCCAGTGGACTGCCTGTGCTAAACAAACCGATGCAAAGCTTTTCTACCGTTGCAGTGAGAGCGCGCAGCGATATAAAGCGCCCTGAGTGTTATGCGACGCGTCTCACTTTCGGAAAAGTGTATTGCGAGCAGCGTATACGCCCCAGTAGACTGCCTGTGCAAAACAAGGTGATGCAACCCTGTTGTACCGTTGCAGCGAGAGCGCGCAGCGATATATAGCGCCCCGAGTGTTATGCGACGCCTCTCAGTTTCCGAAAAGTGTATTCCGAGCAGCGCAAGCCCCAGTAGACTGCCTGTGCAAAACATGGCGATGCAACCCTTTTCTACCGTTCCAACGACAACGCGCAGCGATATAAAGCGCACCGAGTGTTATGCGACGCGTCTGAGTTTCAGAAAAATCTTTATTGCGAGCAGCGTAAGCCCCAGTGGACTGCCTGTGCTAAACAAACCGATGCAAACCGTTTCTACCATTGCAGGGAGAGCGCGCAGCGATATAAAGCGCCCTGAGTGTTATGCGACGCGTCTCAGTTTCCGAAAAGTGTATTGCGAGGAGGGTAATCCCCAGTAGACTGCCTGTGCAAAACATGGCGACGCAACCTTTTCTACCGTTGCAGCGAGAGCGCGCAGCGATATAAAGCGCCCCAAATGTTATGCGACGCGTCTCAGTTTCAAAAAAATCTTTATGGCGAGCAGCGTAAGCCCAAGTGGACTGCCTGTACTAAACAAACCGATGCAAACCTTTTCTACCGTTGCAGGGAGAGCGCGCAGCGATATAAAGCGCCCTGAGTGTTATGCGACGCGTCTCAGTTTCGGAAAAGTGTATTGCGAGCAGCGTAAGCCCCAGTAGACTGCCTGTGCAAAACAAGGCGACAGAACTCTTTTCTACCGTTCCAACGACAACGCGCAGCGATATAAAGCGCCCGAGTAATATGCGACGCGTCTTAGTTTCCGAAAAGTGTATTGCGAGCAGCGTAAGCCCCACTAAACTGCCTGTGCAAACAAGGCAATGCAACCCTTTTCTACCGTTGTAGCGAGAGCGCAAAGCGATATATAGCGCCTCGAGTGTTATGCGACGAGTCTCAGTTTCCGAAAAGTGTATTGCGAGCAGGTTATACGTCCCAGTAGACTGCCTGTGCAAAACAAGACGATGCAACCCTTTTCTACCGTTGCAGCGAGAGCGCGCAGCGATATATAGCGCCCAGAGTGTTATGCGACGCCTCTCAGTTTCCAAAAGTGTATTGCGAGCAGCGCAAGCCCCAGTAGACTGCCTGTGCGATGGCGATGCAAAAGTTTTCTACCGTTCCAACGACGACGCGCAGCGATATAAAGCGCACCGAGTGTTATGCGACGCGTCTCAGTTTCAGAAAAATCTTTATTGCGAGCAGCGTTAGCCCCAGTGGTCTGCCTGTGCTAAACAAACCGATGCAAACCTGTTCTACCGTTGCAGTGAGAGCGCGCAGCGATATTGTCACGTGGTGATGACGTTAAGAACACAGTAGCAATACTGTGAAAGGCAAAACTAGATTTTATTGGGCGAACCTGTGCCCACAAAACAGGCTACACTTATAGCACAACGAAAGCGGCGAACAGAGTCGGCGATCGTCGGATATCTGATCTGCGGGTCAAGCGCGTCGGCTTTTATAGAGCAGTCGTCGAATGTTCCAGACTAATCGTTCGGACCCGCGTGCCTTCCACAATGTTCTACAGCATTCGCGTCACGCGATGAAATCAGATAACGTTCGGCGACAACAGACAGCCGGGTAGAAGCATCGATAACTTTCCAGAAACTTCGGATACATGCAGGCGCGTCCCGCGCTGTGCGATTACATTAGTTAGGCGGCGAAACGTGGTCGCTCGATAAAGATAAGTATACACGTGTCAATACCCCCCTCTTAAAAAGCATCGACCCGATGCTGTATACAAACGAAAGTAATAAAGAAAAACAGCCGTAGCAAAGAAAACAACAAAATAAGGAAGTTCGTCAGCGTCCGTAAAAGTGTTTCAGACGCACCTCATGGACCACTTCAGATCGTGCGCGGCGCCGCTGTGAATGCGAAATTCCGTCTTTCACGACCTCATAGTCCAGTGCGCCAATACGTCGAATGACCTTGTTGGGTCCAAAATAGCGACGCAATAGTTTCTCAGTCAGTCCTCGTCGGCGTATCGGTGTCCAAACCCAAACACGGTCACCGGGCTGGTATTCGACGAAGCGTCGTCGGAGGTTGTAGTGTCGGCTGTCGGTCCTCTGTTGGTTCTTGATCCGTAGGCGGGCGAGCTGTCGGGCTTCTTCGGCGCGCTGGAGATAGCTAGCGACGTCAACATTCTCTTCGTCGGTGACGTGGGGCAGCATGGCGTCGAGCGTCGTCGTCGGGTTCCTGCCGTAAACCAGCTTAAACGGCGTGATCTGTGTTGTTTCTTGCACCGCCGTGTTGTAAGCGAAGGTTACATACGGCAGGACCGGGTCCCACGTCTTGTGCTCGACGTCGACGTACATTGCTAGCATGTCGGCGAGGGTCTTGTTCAGGCGCTCCGTGAGACCATTCGTCTGCGGATGGTAGGCAGTTGTCCTCCTGTGGCTTGTCTGGCTGTACTGCAGAATGGCCTGGGTGAGCTCTGCTGTAAAAGCCGTTCCTCTGTCGGTGATGAGGACTTCTGGAGCACCATGTCGCAGCAGGATGTTCTCGACGAAAAATTTCGCCACTTCGGCTGCGCTGCCTTTGGGTAGAGCTTTAGTTTCAGCAAAGCGGGTGAGGTAGTCCGTCGCCACGACGATCCACTTATTCCCGGATGTTGACATCGGAAACGGCCCCAACAAATCCATCCCAATCTGCTGGAATGGTCGGCGAGGAGGTTCGATCGGCTGTAGTAAACCTGCTGGCCTTGTCGGTGGTGTCTTGCGTCGTTGACAGTCTCGGCATGTCTTGACGTAACGGGCGATGTCGGCGGTCAGACGCGGCCAGTAATGCCTTTCTTGTATCCTCGACAGCGTCCGGGAGAACCCGAGGTGCCCAGCGGTTGGATCGTCGTGTAGGGCGTGCAGTATTTCTGGACGCAGCGCTGACGCTACAACAAGAAGGTAGCTGGCGCGGACTGGTGAGAAGTTCTTCTTCACAAGCAGCTTTGTAGCGTGAACGAAGACAACCCGCGCTTAAATGCCCAAGGGACAACGTCGGTCTCCCTTCCAAATACTCGACGAGGCCTTTTAGCTCCGGGTCTGCTCGTTGCTGTTTAGTGAAGTCTTCCGCGCTTATTATCCCAAGGAAGGCGTCGCTGTCCTCGTCGTCTTGCGGCGGGGGATCGATGGGGGCGCGTGATAAGCAGTCGGCGTCGGAGTGTTTTCTTCCGGACTTGTATATTACCGTGACGTCATATTCTTGTAGTCTGAGGCTCCACCGCGCCAGCCGTCCTGAAGGGTCCTTTAAGTTAGCTAGCCAACACAACGCGTGGTGGTCGCTGACGACTTTGAATGGCCTGCCATAGAGGTAAGGGCGGAATTTAGCTGTAGCCCTAATGATGGCAAGGCATTCCTTTTCAGTCGTAGAATAATTGCTTTCGGCTTTTGACAGCGACCGGCTAGCATACGATATCACCCGTTCAAGTCCTTCTTTCCTCTGGACTAGGACGGCACCGAGGCCTAGGCTACTGGCGTAAGTGTGGATTTCGGTATCGGCGTCCTCGTCGAAGTGTGCAAGTACCGGCGGCGACTGCATGCGTCGTTTGAGTTCTTGAAATGCCTTGGCCTGCGGCGTTTCCCACTTGAACTCGACATCACATTTGGTTAGATGTGTTAGTGGCTCCGCGATGCGTGAAAAGTCCTTGACAAAGCGCCTATAGTAGGCACACATGCCAAGGAATCTGCGCACCGCCTTCTTGTCGGTTGGCTGCGGGAAATTTGCGATGGCAGCTGTCTTCTGTGGGTCGGGGCGTACTCCTGATTTGCTGATGACGTGTCCTAGGAACAAAAGCTCATCGTAAGCGAAGCGGCTTTTCCGGCTTCAGAGTGAGCCCTGATGACTTGGTGGCATCTAGTACTGTCGCAAGCCGCCTCAGGTGATCGTCGAAATTTCCGGCGAAAACGACGACGTCATCCAAGTAAACGAGACAGGTCTGCCACTTCAATCCTGCTAAAACCGTGTCCATCACGCGCTGGAACGTTGAAGGCGCCGAGCATAGTCCGAATGGCATAACCTTGAACTCGTAGAGACCGTCTGGGGTGATGAAGGCCGTCTTTTCGCGATCTCTTTCGTCGACTTCTATTTGCCAATAGCCAGACTTTGGGTCCATTGACGAGAAGTATTTAGCGTTGCAGAGCCGATCCAGTGCGTCGTCTATCCGTGGGAGGGGGTATACGTCCTTCTTCGTGATCTTGTTGTGACGACGATAATCGACGCAGAAACGCAGGGTTCCGTCCTTTTTTTTCACCAAGACTACAGGAGATGCCCACGGGCTTTTGGACGGCTGGATGATGTCATCGCGCAGCAATTCGTCGACTTGGTGCCTTATAGCTTCACGTTCTCGCGTCGAAACTCCGTATGGGCTCTGGCGGAGAGGTCGAGCGCCCTCTTCGGTTATTATGCGATGCTTTGCGACTGGGGTTCGTCGAATCCTTGATGACGTCCAAAAGCACTCTTTGTATCGTCGAAGCAGACTTCTGAGCTGTTGTTGCTTAATCGTGGGGAGACGTGGATTTATGTCGAAGTCTGGCTCGGGAATTACGGTCGTCGGGGTAGATGCGGCAGAATCCAAGAGGACAAACGCATTGCTGTTTTCCAGAATTTCCTCGATGTACGCGATTGTCGTGCCCTTGTTGACGTGCTTCAACTCCTGGCTGAAGTTTGTCAGCAACACTTCAGTTTTCCCTCTATGTAGTCGAGCGATCCCTCTTGCGACGCAAATTTCACGGTCTAGCAGCAGACGTTGGTCACCCTCGATGACGCCTTCTACGTCGGCAGGCGTTTTGGTGTCTACGGAAATGACAAGGCTGGAGCGAGGCGGGATGCTGATTTGATGTTCGAGCACACTCAAGGCGTGGTGACTACGAGGGCTCTCCGGCGGTATCGCATGATCTTCCGACAGCGTCATTGACTTCGACTTCAGGTCGATGACTGCGCCGTGTTGGTTGAGGAAGTCCATGCCGAGAATGACGTCTCGTGAACACTGTTGGAGGATAACGAAGGTGACAGGGTAAGTCCGGTCGTGAATGGTAATTCTTGCAGTGCACATTCCTGTCGGCGTAATCAGGTGTCCTCCAGCGGTCCGAATTTGAGGGCCTTCCCATGCAGTCTTAACCTTCTTCATCTGGACGGCGATGAGTTCACTCATGACTGCGTAATCGGCGCCTGTGTCGACTAAGGCGGTGACTGCGTGGCCGTCTAGAAGCAGGTCGAGGTCAGTGGTTCTTTGTCTTGCGTTGCAGTTGGGTCTTGGCGTCGGATCACGGCTGCGTCGTGTTGAATTGAAGCTGGTGCGTCGCGTCGTCAAGTCGTCTTTCGTCGATGTAGTCTTGGCTTCCTGACTTCCTCGGGACGGCGGCGTGTCGTTATTATGTCGTCGGGATGGTTTCTTGGGCGCTTTCGTCGGCGGCGGAGGATCTTCGTCAGTTCGACGAAGAGCAACCGCACCTCCATCGGTTGCTACTTTTAGTTGTCCGGATATGGGCTCGCTGACCGGCCCCGGGCTGGGCCAGTGTATGGTCGGCGCTGAGGCGACAGGTAGCAGCCTGGTGATGGCGAACGCGACGGTCGTCGAGAGCTCCATTGAGTAGCGGCGAGGTATTCGGCGATGTCACGTGGGCGCTCTCCAAGCTGTGGACGCGGCGCGTTGATGGCGAAACCTCGCAGTCATATCTCTCGGTACGGGCATCGTCGGTAGACGTGACCTGCTTCTCCGCAGTGGTAGCAGAGCGGGTGGTGGTCAGGAGCGCGCCGAACGTCTGTTTTCCTCGGGTAGCTGCGCTGGGCGACGGGTGGGCGTGCTGGCGGCGGCGGTGGTGGTCGACGGAATTGCGACGTTACGGGGCCCTGGCATGGTCGTGGAAGGGGACCTTGACGGCGGGCGACGGCGGCGTAGCTCATCGCTTGCGGCTGAGGCTGCGGCAGTTCTGGTTGCACCTCAGGAACTCCAAGCGATCGGTGCACCTCTTCTTTTACGATGTCGGCGATCGAGGCCACTTGAGGCTGCGACGAAGGCAAGACCTTGCGCAGTTCTTCGCGCACAATGGCCCTGATGGTCTCGCGCAGATCGTCCGTGGCCAGTGATTGAATTCCTGCGTAGTGGGTAGAGCTTGTACGTCGGTTGAATTGCCGGTTCCGCATTTCGAGTGTCTTCTCGATGTTCGTCGCCTCACGAAGAAACTCTTCGACGGTCTTTGGTGGGCTTCTTACCATCCCGGCGAAAAGTTTCTCCTTTACACCACGCATCAGTAGGCGGACTTTCTTCTCCTCGGCCATATCCGGGTCGGCGTGGCGGAACAAACGGCACATTTCTTCCGTAAAAATGGCAACGTTCTCGTTTGGTAGCTGCACTCGGGCGTCCAGCATAGCTTCAGCCCTTTCCTTGCGCACGACGCTTGTAAAGGTGCGTAGGAAGCCGCTACGGAACAGGTCCCACGTTGTCAAGGTCGATTCCCTGTTCTCAAACCAAGTTCTGGCGGTGTCTTCTAAGGCGAAGTAGACATGCCGCAGCTTCTCGTCGGAGTCCCAGTTGTTGAATGTTGCGATTCGTTCGTAGGTCTCCAGCCATAATTCCGGGTCTTAAGTCGCTGCTCCATGGAAGGATGGTGGGTCCCGAGGTTGTTGTAGGATAACAGGGGACGCTGGGGCAGCCATTGGGGTTGTCTTGACCACGATCTTCTTTGTCGTCTCAGGTAGAAGTCCGTGCTCTGGGGGCAGTCCTTGCAGTCTGCGGCTAGCACGCTGGTCTTCCGCGATGTTGGTTCTGTCCTCGGGCTTCGGGCTTGGGTCGCGGCTTTGCGGGGGCGTTCGGTACATGAACGCACAAGCACCTCCACCAGATGTCACGTGGTGGTGACGTTAAGAACACAGTAGCAATACTGTGAAAGGCAAAACTAGATTTTATTGGGCGAACCTGTGCCCACAAAACTGGCTACACTTATAGCACAACGAAAGCGGCGAACAGAGTCGGCGATCGTCGGAAATCTGATCTGCGGGTCAAGCGCGTCGGCTTTTATAGAGCAGTCGTCGAATGTTCCAGACTAATCGTTCGACCCTCGTGCCTTCCACAGTGTTCTACACCATTCGCGTCACGCGATGAAATCAGATAACACAACGTTCGGCGACAACAGACAGCCGGGTAGAAGCATCGATAACTTTCCAGAAACTTCGGATACATGCAGGCGCGTCCCGCGCTGTGCGATTACATTTGTTAGGCGGCGAAACGTGGTCGCCCGATAAAGATGAGTATATACGTGTCAATATATAGCGCCCCGAGTGTTATGCGACGCGTCTCAGTTTCGGAAAAGTGTATTGCGAGCAGCGTGTACGCCCCAGTAGACTGCCTGTGCAAAACAAGACGATGCAACCCTGTTCTACCGTTGCAGCGAGAGCGCACAGCGATATATAGCGCCTCGAGTGTTATGCGACGGGTCTCAGTTTCCGAAAAGTGTATTGCGAGCAGCGTATACGCCCCAGTAGACTGCCTGTGCAAAACAAGGCGATGCAACCCTTTTCTACCGTTGCAGCGAGGGCGCGCAGCGATATAAAGCGTCCAGAGTATTATGCCACGTGTCTCAGTGTCCGAAAAGTGTATTGCGAGCAGCGCAAGCCCCAGTAGACTGCCTGTGCAAAACATGGCGATGCAACCCTTTTCTACCGTTGCAACGACAACGCACAGCGATATAAAGAGCCCCGAGCGTTATGCGACGCGTGTCAGTTTCAGAAAAATCTTTATTGCGAACAGCGTAAGCCCCAGTGGACTGCCTGTGCTAAACAAACCGATGCAACCCATTTTCTGCCGTTGCAGCGAGAGCGCGCAGTGATATAAAGCGCCCTGAGTATTATGCGACGCGTGTCAGTTTCCGAAAAGTGTATTGCGAGGAGCGTAAGCCACAGTAGACTGCCTGTGCAGAACATGGCGATGCAAAATTTTCTACCGTTGCAGCATAGCGGGCAGCGATATATAGCGCCCCGGGTCTTAAGAGAGGCGTAATAGTTTCCGAAAAGTTTATTGCGAGCAGAGTAAGGCCCAGTAGACTGCCTGTGCAAACAAGACAATGCAACCCTTTTCTACCGTTGCAGCGAGATCGCGCTGCGATATAAAGCGCCCGAGTATTATGCGACGCGTCTTAGTTTCCGAAAAGTGTATTGCGAGCAGCGTATACGCCCCAGTAGACTGCCTGTGCAAAACAAGGCGATGCAACCCTGTTCTACCGTTGTAGCGAGAGCGCGCAGCAATATAAAGCGCCCCGAGTATTATGCGACGCGTCTCAGTTTCCGAAAAGTGTATTGCGAGGAGCGTAAGCCCCTGTAGACTGCCTGTGTAAAGAAGGCGATGCAACCCTTTTCTACCGTTTCAACGACAACGCGCAGCGATATAAAGCACACCGAGTGTTATGCGCCCCGTCTCAGTTTCAGAAAAATCTTTATTGCGGGCAGCGTAGGCCCCAGTGGACTGCCTATGCTAAACAAACCGATGCAAAGCTTTTCTACCGATGCAGCGAGAGCGCAAAGCGATGTATAGCGCCTCAAGTGTTATGCGACGCGTCTCAGTTTCCGAAAAGTGTATTGCGAGCAGCTTATACGCCCCAGTAGACTGCCTGTGCAAAACAAGGAGATGCAACCCTTTTCTACTGTTGCAGCGAGAGCGCGCAGCGATATATAGGGCCCCGAGTGTTATGCAACGCCTCTCGGTTTCCAAAACGTGTATTGCTAGCAGCGCAATCCCCAGTAGACTGCCTGTGCAAAACATGGCGATGCAACAGTTTTCTACCGTTCCAACGACAACGCGCAGCGATATAAAGCGCACCGAGTGTTATGCGACGCGTCTCAGTTTCAGAAAAATCTTTATTGCGAGCAGCGTTAGCACCAGTGGTCTGCCTGTGCTAAACAAACCGATGTAAACCTTTTCTACCGTTGCAGTGAGAGCGCGCAGCGATATAAAGCACCCTGAGTGTTACGCGACGCGTCTCAGTTTCCGAAAAGTGTATTGCGAGGAGCGTACTCCCCAGTGGACTGTCTGTGCTAAACAAACCGATGCAAACCTTTTCTACCGTTGCAGCAAAAGCGCGCAGCGATGTAAATCGCCGCCAGTGTTATGCGAGGCGCCTCAGTTTCGGAAAAGTCTTTATTGCGAGCAGCGTAAGCCCCAGGAGACTGCCTGTGGAAAACAAGGCGATGCAACCCTTTTCTACCATTGCAGCAAGATCGCGCAGCGAGATAAAGCGCCCCGAGAGTTATGCGACGAGTCTCAGTTTCAAAAAAATCTTTATAGCGAGCAGCGTAAGCCCCAGTAGGTTGCCTGTACAAAACAAGGCTATGCAACCCTTTTCTACCGTTGCAGCGAGTGCGCGGAGTGATATATAGCGTCCAGAGTGTTATGCGACGCGTGTCAGTTTCCGAAAAGTGTATTGCGAGCAGCGTAAGCCAAAGTAGAGTGCCTGTCCAAAACAAGGCAATGCAACCCTTTTCTACCGTTCAACGACACCGTGCAGCGATATAAAGAGACCCGAGCGTTATGCGACGTGTCTCAGTTTCAGAAAGATCTTTATTGCGAACAGCGTAAGCCCCAGTGGACTGCCTGTGCTAAACAAACCGATGCAACCCTTTTCTGCCGTTGCAGCGAGAGCGCGCAGTGATATGAAGCGCCCTGAGTATTATGCGACGCGTGTCAGTTTCCGAAAACTGTATTGCGAGGAGCGTAAGCCCCAGTAGACTGCCTGCGCAGAACATGGCGATGCAAAATTTTCTACCGTTGCAGCATAGCGGGCAGCGATATATAGCGCCCCGAGTCTTAAGAGAGGCGTAATAGTTTCCGAAAAGTTTATTGCGAGCAGAGTAAGGCCCTGTAGACTGCCTGTGCAAACAAGACAATGCAACCCTTTTCTACCGTTGCAGCGAGATCGCACTGCGATATAAAGCGCACGAGTATTATGCGACGCGTCTTAGTTTCCGAAAAGTCTATTGCGAGCAGCGTATACGCCCCAGTAGACTGCCTGTGCAAAACAAGGCGATGCAACCCTGTTCTACCGTTGTAGCGAGAGCGCGCAGCAATATAAAGCGCCCCGAGTATTATGCGACGCGTCTCAGTTTCCGAAAAGTGTATTGCGAGGAGCGTAAGCCCCTGTAGACTGCCTGTGCAAAGAAGGCGATGCAACCCTTTTCTACCGTTTCAACGACAACGCGCAGCGATATAAAGCACACCGAGTGTTATGCGCCCCGTCCCAGTTTCAGAAAAATCTTTATTGCGAGCAGCGTAGGCCCCAGTGGACTGCCTGTGCTAAACAAACCGATGCAAAGCTTTTCTACCGATGCAGCGAGAGCGCAAAGCGATGTATAGCGCCTCGAGTGTTATGCGACGCGTCTCAGTTTCCGAAAAGTGTATTGCGAGCAGCTTATACGCCCCAGTAGACTGCCTGTGCAAAACAAGGAGATGCAACCCTTTTCTACTGTTGCAGCGAGAGCGCGCAGCGATATATAGGGCCCCGAGTGTTATGCAACGCCTCTCGGTTTCCAAAAGGTGTATTGCTAGCAGCGCAAGCCCCAGTAGACTGCCTGTGCAAAACATGGCGATGCAACAGTTTTCTACCGTTCCAACGACAACTCGCAGCGATATAAAGCGCACCGAGTGTTATGCGACGCGTCTCAGTTTCAGAAAAATCTTTATTGCGAGCAGCGTTAGCACCAGTGGTCTGCCTGTGCTAAACAAACCGATGTAAACCTGTTCTACCGTTGCAGTGAGAGCGCGCAGCGATATAAAGCACCCTGAGTATTATGCGACGCGTCTCAGTTTCCGAAAAGTGTATTGCGAGGAGCGTAATCCCCAGTGGACTGTCAGTGCTAAACAAACCGATGCAACCCTTTTCTACCGTTGCAGCGAGAGCGCGCAGAGATGTATACCGCCGCGAGTGTTATGCGAGGCGCCTCAGTTTCGGAAAAGTCTTTATTGCGAGCAGCGTAAGCACCAGTAGACTGCCTGTGGAAAACAAGGCGATGCAACCCTTTTCTACCGTTGTAGCGAGAGCGCGCAGCGAGATAAAGCGCCCCGAGAGTTATGCGACGAGTCTCAGTTTCAAAAAAGTCTTTATTGAGAGCAGCGTAAGCCCCAGTAGGTTGCCTGTACAAAACAAGACGATGCAACCCTGTTCTACCATTGCAGCGAGAGCGCACAGCGATATATAGCGCCTCGAGTGTTATGCGACGCTTCTCAGTTTCGGAAACGTGTATTGCGAGCAGCGTATACGCCCCAGTAGACTGCCTGTGCAAAACAAGGCGATGCAACCCTTTGCTAACGTTGTAGTGACAGCGCGCAGCGATATAAAGCGTCCCGAGTATTATGCGACGCGTCTCAGTTTCCGAAAAGTGTATTGCGAGGAGCGTAAGCCCCAGTAGACTGCCTGTGCAAAACATGGCGATGCAACCCTGTTCTACCGTTGTAGCGACAGCGCACAGCAATATAAAGCGCCCCGAGTATTATGCGACGCGTCTCAGTTTCCGAAAAGTGTATTGCGAGGAGCGTAAGGCCCTGTAGACTGCCTGTGCAAACAAGGCAATGCAACACTTTTCTGCTATTGTAGCGAGAGCGCGCAGCGATATAAAGCGCCCCGAGTATTATGCGACGCGTCTTAGTTTCCGAAAAGGGTATTGCGAGCATCGTAAGCCCCAGTAAACTTCCTGTGCAAACAAGGAGATGCAACATTTTCTACCGTTGTAGCGAGAGCGCGCAATGATATAATGAGCTCCGAGCGTTATGTGACGCACCTCAGTTTCCCAAAAGTGTGTTGCGGGCAGCGTAAGCCGCTGGAGACTACCTGTGCAAAACATGGCGATGCAACCATTTTCTACCGTTGCAGCGAGAACGCGCAGCGAGATAAAGCGCCCCGAGTGTTATGCGACGCGTCTCAGTTTCGTAAAGGTGTATTGCGAGCATCGTATACGCCCAAGTAGACTGCATGTGCAAAACTAGGCGATGCAACCCTTTTTTACCTTCGCAGCGAGAGCGCACAGCGATATATAGCGCCCCGAGTGTTATGCGACGCGTCTCAGTTTCCGAAAAGTGTATTTCGAGCAGCGTAAGACCCAGTAAACTGCCTGTGCAAAACATGGCGATGCAACGTTTTCTACCGTTGCAGCATAGCGCGCAGCGATATATAGCGCGCCGAGTCTTAAGAGACGCGTAACAGTTTAGGAAAAGTTTATTCCGAGCAGCATAAGCCCCTGTAGACTGCCTGTGCAAACAAGGCAATGACACCCTTTTCTACCGTTGTAGCGAGACCGCGCAGCGAGATAAAGCGCCCCGAGCGTCATGCGACGCTTCTCAGTTTCAGAAAAATCTTTATTGCGTGCAGCGGAAGCCCTAATGGAGCGTCTGTTCTAAACAAACCGATGCAAACCTATTCTACCGTTGCAGCGACAGCGCGCAGCGATATAAAGCGCCCCGAGGGTTGTGCGACGAGTCTCAGTTTCAGAAAAGTCGTTATTGCGAGCAGCGTAAGCCCCAGTAGAGTGCCAGTACAAAACAAGGCGATGCAACCATTTTCTACCGTTGCAGCGAGAGCGCGCAGTGAGATAAAGTGCTCCGGGTGTTGTGCGACGCGTCTCCCTTTCCGAAAAGTGTATTGCGAGCAGCGTAAGCCCCAGTAGACTGCCTGTGCAAAACATGGCGATGCAACCCTTTTCTACCGTTGCAGCGAGAGCGCGCAGCGAGATAAAGCGCCCGAGTGTTATGCGACGCGTCTCAGTTTCAGAAAAATCTTTATTGCGAGCACCGTAAGCCCCAGTCGACTGTCTGTGCAGAAAAAACCGATGCAATGCTTTTCTACCGTTGCAGCGAGAGCACGCAGCGCTGTAAAGCGCCGCGAGTGTTATGCGACGCGTCTCAGTTTCGAAAAAGTGTATTGCGAGCAGCGTAAGCCCCAGTAGCCTGCCTGTGCAAAACAAGGCGATGCAACCCTGTTCTACCGTTGTAGCGAAAGCGCGCAGCGATATAAAGCGCCCCGAATATTATGCGACGCGTCTCAGTTTCCGAAAAGTGTATTGCGAGGAGCGTAAGCCCCTGTAGACTGCCTGTGCAAACAAGGCAATGACACCCTTTTCTACCGTTGTAGCGAGATCGCGCAGCGATATAAAGCGCCCGAGTATTATGCGACGCGTCTTAGTTTCCGATCAGTGTATGGCGAACAGCGTAAGCCCCGCTAAACTGCCTGTGCAAACAAGGAGAGCAAAACATTTCTACCGTTGTAGCGAGAGCGAGCAGTGATATAAAGTGCTCCGGTTGTTGTGCGACGCGTCTCCGTTTCCGAAAAGTGTATTGCGAGCAGCGTAAGCCCCAGTAGACTGCCTGTGCAAACAAGGCATCAACCCTTTTCTACCGTTGTAGTGAGAGCGCGCAGCGATATAAAGCGCCCGGAGTGTTTGCGACGCGTCTCAGCTTCCGAAAAGTGTTTTGCGAGCAGCGTAAGCCCCAGTAGACTGCCTCTGCAAAACATGGCGAAACAACCCTTTTCTAGTGTTGCAGCGAGAGCGCGCAGCGAGATAAAGCGCCGCGAGTGTTATGCGACGCGCCTCAGTTTCGGAAAAGTCTTTATTGCGAGCAGCGTAAGCCCCAGTAGACTGCCTGTGCAAAACAAGGCGATGCAACCCTTTTCTACCGTTGCAGCGAGAGCGCGCAGGGATATATAGCGCCCGAGTGTAATGCGACGCGTCTCAGTTTCAGAAAAATCTTTATTGCGAGCAGTGTAAGCCCCAGTGGACTGCCTGTGCTAAACAAACCGGTGCAACCCTTTATAACCGTTTCAGTGAGAGCTCGCAGCGATATAAACAGGCCTGAGTGTTATGCGACGCGTCTCAGTTTCGGAAAAGTGTATTGCGAGCAGCGTAAGCCCCAGTAGACTGCCTGTGCAAAACAAGGCGATGCAACCCTATTCTACCGCTGCAGCGATAGCGCACAGCGATATATAGCGCCTCGAGTGTTATGCGACGCGTCTCAGTTTCCGAAAAGTGTATTGCGAGCAGCGTATACGCCCCAGTGGACTGCCTGTGCTAAACAAACCGATGCAACCCATTTTCTGCCGTTGCAGCGAGAGCGCGCAGTGATATAAAGCGCCCTGAGTATTATGCGACGCGTGTCAGTTTCCGAAAAGTGTATTGCGAGGAGCGTAAGCCACAGTAGACTGCCTGTGCAGAACATGGCGATGCAAAATTTTCTACCGTTGCAGCATAGCGGGCAGCGATATATAGCGCCCCGGGTCTTAAGAGAGGCGTAATAGTTTCCGAAAAGTTTATTGCGAGCAGAGTAAGGCCCTGTAGACTGCCTGTGCAAACAAGACAATGCCACCCTTTTCTACCGTTGCAGCGAGATCGCGCTGCGATATAAAGCGCCCGAGTATTATGCGACGCGTCTTAGTTTCCGAAAAGTGTATTGCGAGCAGCGTATACGCCCCAGTAGACTGCCTGTGCAAAACAAGGCGATGCAACCCTGTTCTACCGTTGTAGCGAGAGCGCGCAGCAATATAAAGCGCCCCGAGTATTATGCGACGCGTCTCAGTTTCCGAAAAGTGTATTGCGAGGAGCGTAAGCCCCTGTAGACTGCCTGTGTAAAGAAGGCGATGCAACCCTTTTCTACCGTTTCAACGACAACGCGCAGCGATATAAAGCACACCGAGTGTTATGCGCCCCGTCTCAGTTTCAGAAAAATCTTTATTGCGAGCAGCGTAGGCCCCAGTGGACTGCCTATGCTAAACAAACCGATGCAAAGCTTTTCTACCGATGCAGCGAGAGCGCAAAGCGATGTATAGCGCCTCGAGTGTTATGCGACGCGTCTCAGTTTCCGAAAAGTGTATTGCGAGCAGCTTATACGCCCCAGTAGACTGCCTGTGCAAAACAAGGAGATGCAACCCTTTTCTACTGTTGCAGCGAGAGCGCGCAGCGATATATAGGGCCCCGAGTGTTATGCAACGCCTCTCGGTTTCCAAAACGTGTATTGCTAGCAGCGCAATCCCCAGTAGACTGCCTGTGCAAAACATGGCGATGCAACAGTTTTCTACCGTTCCAACGACAACGCGCAGCGATATAAAGCGCACCGAGTGTTATGCGACGCGTCTCAGTTTCAGAAAAATCTTTATTGCGAGCAGCGTTAGCACCAGTGGTCTGCCTGTGCTAAACAAACCGATGTAAACCTTTTCTACCGTTGCAGTGAGAGCGCGCAGCGATATAAAGCACCCTGAGTGTTATGCGACGCGTCTCAGTTTCCGAAAAGTGTATTGCGAGGAGCGTACTCCCCAGTGGACTGCATGTGCAAAACTAGGCGATGCAACCCTTTTTTACCTTCGCAGCGAGAGCGCACAGCGATATATAGCGCCCCGAGTGTTATGCGACGCGTCTCAGTTTCCGAAAAGTGTATTTCGAGCAGCGTAAGACCCAGTAAACTGCCTGTGCAAAACATGGCGATGCAACGTTTTCTACCGTTGCAGCATAGCGCGCAGCGATATATAGCGCGCCGAGTCTTAAGAGACGCGTAACAGTTTAGGAAAAGTTTATTCCGAGCAGCATAAGCCCCTGTAGACTGCCTGTGCAAACAAGGCAATGACACCCTTTTCTACCGTTGTAGCGAGACCGCGCAGCGAGATAAAGCGCCCCGAGCGTCATGCGACGCTTCTCAGTTTCAGAAAAATCTTTATTGCGTGCAGCGGAAGCCCTAATTCAAATTCAAATTCAAATTTTATTTTGCCACCATGGTACAGATGATGGCGGGGACCCGTAGTAAAAGCTGCCGTTGGACAGCTTGACAAGGCCACGGGCCCCCACTTTGACAGCAATACAGTGGTTGTTTTTCTTTCCCTTTTTTTTTTCCCTTTTTCTTTCTCCTTTTTTTCACACACACGAAAAAGAAAAGAAAATACAGGAAATACAGATAACAAAGGAAAAAAAAAAAAAATACATATAGCAGAGTTGTTATCCGGTTACAGTAGTCAGCATAAAATCAACAGCATTGTCCTGGCTGGAAAGAAAACTTACAATGATGGTGAAAGAAAGAAGAATTGGGTAGACAAATCACAGAAAAAAAAAAAAAAAAAAAGGTTAGGTGTAGTGTAAAAAATACTCGAACAGTTTGTGGCGTGTTGTGTTTTGGAGATCAATATCGTTTTGTGCGAGTTTGTTAAGAAGTCGTGGTAGTTTATTTTCTAATGTTTGATTACCATAGAAAGTTCTGTATGTTTTTACGTTCCATTGTGCTATGTTTCTTGTGCTGTACATTGCATCTCGTTTTTCTAAACCAGCTAATTTTGATAGAAAAGATATGTTCTTCAACACCTCGTTTTTCACACACTTGCTCAGACGATAGTCATAAAGTTTAGTAATTGGTAGTAAGTTATACTTTAAGAAAAGTGCGGCCGTATGGTAGGTATGCGGAACATTTTCAACAATTCTTAGAAATTTTTTCTGTAACAAGTGTAGTTTCTGAAGATTGCCTGCTGTTGTTGCACCCCAGGTTAAATGGCAATAGCTGAAATGCGATTGTATCAATGAATTATATAGCATTAGCATTACATTTCGCGGTAGTATCTCACGGTTCTTGTAAAGAAGACCAATAATACGTGAACATTTATTTGTTACAAAGCTAACATGATCATCCCATGACATTCTTTCATTAAATAATATACCTAATGTTTTAAATGAAGGCACAACTTCTAAGGGTACGGACTGAAGGAATATATTCTTAGTGAGACGGACCTTCTTGTTTCTACCTCTGAAAACAACGACTTTAGTCTTTGCTGTGTTAATTCGCAACGCATTTCTGCTACTCCAGTTTTCTATTTGCCTCAGTGCATTGTTTGCAGTATCTGTGAGTTCGGCTGCATTATCTCCGGCAAGAAAAATACTGGTGTCGTCAGCATAGATGATAAATTTAACGAATGGAGTTGCATGTACAATGTCATTGATGTAAAGATTAAACAGAAATGGACCCAAAATGCTACCTTGTGGAACGCCACAGCCTACAGATTGCATATCTGAGAGGAGACCATTTATTGCTACTGCCTGTTTGCGATCCATGAGGTGCAAACCTCATGGAGCGTCTGTTCTAAACAAACCGATGCAAACCTATTCTACCGTTGCAGCGACAGCGCGCAGCGATATAAAGCGCCCCGAGGGTTGTGCGACGAGTCTCAGTTTCAGAAAAGTCGTTATTGCGAGCAGCGTAAGCCCCAGTAGAGTGCCAGTACAAAACAAGGCGATGCAACCATTTTCTACCGTTGCAGCGAGAGCGCGCAGTGAGATAAAGTGCTCCGGGTGTTGTGCGACGCGTCTCCCTTTCCGAAAAGTGTATTGCGAGCAGCGTAAGCCCCAGTAGACTGCCTGTGCAAAACATGGCGATGCAACCCTTTTCTACCGTTGCAACGAGAGCGCGCAGCGAGATAAAGCGCCCGAGTGTTATGCGACGCGTCTCAGTTTCAGAAAAATCTTTATTGCGAGCACCGTAAGCCCCAGTCGACTGTCTGTGCAGAAAAAACCGATGCAATGCTTTTCTACCGTTGCAGCGAGAGCACGCAGCGCTGTAAAGCGCCGCGAGTGTTATGCGACGCGTCTCAGTTTCGAAAAAGTGTATTGCGAGCAGCGTAAGCCCCAGTAGCCTGCCTGTGCAAAACAAGGCGATGCAACCCTGTTCTACCGTTGTAGCGAAAGCGCGCAGCGATATAAAGCGCCCCGAATATTATGCGACGCGTCTCAGTTTCCGAAAAGTGTATTGCGAGGAGCGTAAGCCCCTGTAGACTGCCTGTGCAAACAAGGCAATGACACCCTTTTCTACCGTTGTAGCGAGATCGCGCAGCGATATAAAGCGCCCGAGTATTATGCGACGCGTCTTAGTTTCCGATCAGTGTATGGCGAACAGCGTAAGCCCCGCTAAACTGCCTGTGCAAACAAGGAGAGCAAAACATTTCTACCGTTGTAGCGAGAGCGAGCAGTGATATAAAGTGCTCCGGGTGTTGTGCGACGCGTCTCCGTTTCCGAAAAGTGTATTGCGAGCAGCGTAAGCCCCAGTAGACTGCCTGTGCAAACAAGGCATCAACCCTTTTCTACCGTTGTAGTGAGAGCGCGCAGCGATATAAAGCGCCCGGAGTGTTTGCGACGCGTCTCAGCTTCCGAAAAGTGTTTTGCGAGCAGCGTAAGCCCCAGTAGACTGCCTCTGCAAAACATGGCGAAACAACCCTTTTCTAGTGTTGCAGCGAGAGCGCGCAGCGAGATAAAGCGCCGCGAGTGTTATGCGACGCGCCTCAGTTTCGGAAAAGTCTTTATTGCGAGCAGCGTAAGCCCCAGTAGACTGCCTGTGCAAAACAAGGCGATGCAACCCTTTTCTACCGTTGCAGCGAGAGCGCGCAGGGATATATAGCGCCCGAGTGTAATGCGACGCGTCTCAGTTTCAGAAAAATCTTTATTGCGAGCAGTGTAAGCCCCAGTGGACTGCCTGTGCTAAACAAACCGGTGCAACCCTTTATAACCGTTTCAGTGAGAGCTCGCAGCGATATAAACAGGCCTGAGTGTTATGCGACGCGTCTCAGTTTCGGAAAAGTGTATTGCGAGCAGCGTAAGCCCCAGTAGACTGCCTGTGCAAAACAAGGCGATGCAACCCTATTCTACCGCTGCAGCGATAGCGCACAGCGATATATAGCGCCTCGAGTGTTATGCGACGCGTCTCAGTTTCCGAAAAGTGTATTGCGAGCAGCGTATACGCCCTGGTAGACTGCCTGTGCAAAACAAGGCGATGCAACCCTGTTCTACCGTTGTAGCGAGAGCGCGCAGCGATATTAAGCGCCCCGAGTATTATGCGGCGCGTCTCAGTTTCCGAAAAGTGTATTGCGAGGAGCGTAAGCCCCAGTAGACTGCCTGTGCAAAACATGGTGACGCAACCTTTTCTACCGTTGCAGCGAGAGCGCGCAGCGATATAAAGCGCCCCCAGTGTTATGCGACGCGTCTCAGTTACCGAAAAGTGTATTGCGAGCAGGGTAAGCCCCACTCGACTATCTGTGCTAAACAAATAGATGCAACCTTTTTCTACCGTTGCAGCGAGAGCGCGCAGCGATATAAAATGCCCCGAATGGTATGTGACGCGTCTAAATTTCCGCAAAGTGTATTGCGAGCAGCGTAAGCCCCAGTAGACTGCCTGTGCAAAACATGGCGATGCAACGCTTTTCTACCATTGAAGCGAGAGCGCACCGCAGTATAAAGCGCCCCGAGTGTTATGCGACGCGTATCAGTTTTCGAAAAGTGCATTGCGAGCTGCGTAAGCCCCAGTAGACTGCCTGTGCAAAACATGGCGATGCAACCCTTTTCTACCGTTGCAGCGAGAGCGCGGAGCGATATAAACTGCCCCGAGTGTTATGCGACGCGTCTCAGTTTCAGAAATGTGTAGTGCGTGCAGCGTAAGCCCCAGTGGACTGTCTCTGCAAATCAAGGCGATGCAACCCTTTTCTACCGTTGTAGCTACAGCGCACCGCAGTATAAAGCGCCCCGAGTGCTATGCGACGCGTCTCAGTTTCCGAAAAGTGCATTGCGAGCTGCGTAAGCCCCAGTAGACTGCCTGTGCAAAACATGGCGATGCAACCCTTTTCTACCGTTGTAGCGAGATCGCGCAGCGATATAAAGCGCCCGAGTATTATGCGACGCGTCTTAGTTTCCGAAAAGTGTATTGCGAGCAGCGCAAGCCCCAGTAGACTGCCTGTGCAAAAGATGGCGATGCAACCCTTTTCTACCGTTCTAACGACAACGCGCAGCGATATAAAGAGCACCGAGTGTTATGCGACGCGTCTCAGCCTCAGAAAAATCTTTATTGCGAGTAGCGTAAGCCCCAGTGGACTGCCTGTGCTAAACAAACCGATGCAAACCTTTTCTGCCGTTGCAGTGAGAGCGCGCAGCGATATAAAGCGCCCTGAGTGTTATGCGACGCGTCTCAGTTTCGGAAAAGTGTATTGCGAGCAGCGTAAGCCCCAGTAGACTGCCTGTGCAAAACAAGGCGATGCAAGCCTGTTCTACCGTGGTAGCGAAAGCGCGCAGCGATATAAAACGCCCCGAATATTATGCGACGCGTCTCAGTTTCCGAAAATGTGTATTGCGAGGAGCGTAAGCCCCTGTAGACTGCCTGTGCAAACAAGGCAAATCAACCCTTTTCTACCATTGTAACGAGAGCGCGCAGCGATATAAAGCGCCCTGAGTATTATGCGACGCGTCTTAGTTTCCGAAAAGTGTATTGCGAGCAGCGTAAGCCCCAGTAAACTGCCTGTGCAAACAAGGAGATGCAACGCTTTCTACCGTTGTAGCGAGAGCGCGCATTCATAAAAAGGGCGCCGGGTGTTGTGCGACGCGTCTCAGTTTCCGAAACCCCGCAGGGGCGTCTGCGTCAGCAGGCGTTTGGTGTGTTGCGACACCACGGACCCGAGCACACGAGGGTTGGACCCTCCTGCGTGTAGGCGTGCGCGGCTTAGCCGTGTCTGGGGAAAGGGGGATCCTGGAGGTTGAGCCGATGCTGGGTGTTTGGACCTTTAAGGCCCCCCGGCGGAGGCAACACCCGTCTTCGGCCTCGGCTTCACATAGACGGCACCCCCGGACTGACCCACCCGGGGGAAATCGGTAGTCGCCTCTTCCTGTCCTCCTCTCCAATCTTCGACTTTCGCTCCCACTTTTACATCTTTCCTGTCTTCTCCTCACTTCTTATTACTTCCTTTCTCCACGGCGGCAAGGGTTAACCTTGTGTATCTGCCCTCCCTTGGGTATAATATATTGGGTTATAGTAGCAATGTACGGCTGGCGCCTGCAGCCTTACGCGTTAAGGCCTGCAGCGTCCCCATGTTGGGCTCCGTGGTGGGTGGCCGCCATTGCTGCCGAACACAAACCAAAATACCATGGGAACGCCCGCATTTCCCCGCCTACTTGATCGTCACCCTCAGAAGAGGGGACGCACCGAAGAATTCAGCACATGTTTGACCCGCACTAAAGAGAACTACCCGAAATACCATGTTGTACATAGTGAGAGTGCTGCAAAACAGGCCAGACTCATTTCACCATTCATAGTTTCAAAATCTTTGACCGAAGCCTTAGGGTCAGGTTACAAGGTGACGAAAATGGCAAGTGGAGATCTTCTTCTTGAGATCCCACAGAAAAATCAATACGAAAGGCTAGACAGACTGGTGACCTTTGGCAACATTCCAGTTTCTGTTACGCCACACCGATCAATGAACAGCTCACGCGGAGTCGTCTCAGAGGCAGACCTTCAGGATTTGACAGAAGCTGAACTGCTGTAAGGATGGAAAGATCAAAATGTGACCGATGTAAAGCGTATTATAATTAGACGGGACAATAAGGAAATCCCCCCAAAGCATCTTATCCTAACATTTGCATCCAGCGTACTGCCAGAAACGATTGAAACAGGATACATCAGATTAAACGTTCGACCATATATCCCCAACCCTAGAAGGTGTTTCAAATGTCAGAGGTTCGGCCATGGCTCGCAGAGCTGCCGTGGTCAGACAACTTGTGCAAAGTGTGGAGTGCAGGGCCACCCCTCCGAGAACTGCAGTGGCACACCTCACTGTGTGAACTGCAGTGGCGACCATCCAGCTTACTCACGCTCCTGTCCGAACTGGAAGAAAGAAAAAGATATAATCACCCTTAAAGTCAAAGAAAATATTTCGTTTAAGGAAGCCCGTAAACGGTGCTCACCTTTCCACAGCACACCTTATGCTGATGCGGCGCGTCGGGGGGCAGCGTCGCAGCGGCAATCGCCGAGTGCCCTGCCCGCGTGCAGCGAGCAGGCACCTTTGGCTCCTGCCCCCAGGGTGGAAGTAGGTAAGCCTACTCCATCCAACCAGCAACCAGGCCCGGCTACCCTTGGGTTGCCGGTCCCACAAGAGTTATCTGCGGAAACCTGCGCTGCACGCAGCGATCCCGCAGGACCGATAGCGGCCACGAAGGTAGGCTCAGCTGAGGCTGCCTCGACCTCCCCGGCCCCTCCCAGCGCTGGCAACAGCCGGCGCAGCCAAATCCCACAGGGAGCCCCATCGACCACAGGGCTGGTGGGCGCAGGGGTCTTGCCTTCCGAGGTGAGACTCTCACGAAAAACTTCTCGCTCGCAAGAGCGCGTGTCCGGCGCCTCACAAGAGGCAATGGACACAACACCTATACCTACGGCGCAGCAAGCGCCTAAGGAGCGGCGAGGTTCCCTCGAGCGCTCCAGAAAAAACAAAACCCCGGTTACAGGGCCTCGAAAGAGCTCTGTAACCTAAGGCATCACCTCCCTTTCCGTAGACACAGTACTTATTTAAAATAAATATGGATACACAAATTATCCAATGGAACGTCAGAGGTCTTCTTAGAAACCTGGATGACGTACAAGAACTCATACACAAACACAATCCAAAAGTGCTGTGTTTACAGGAAACACACCTAAAATCAAAACACACAAACTTTCTCCGACAGTATATAACTTTTCGCAAAGATCGCGATGATGCTATCGCATCATCGGGAGGTGTAGCTATAGTTATCCACAAAAGCATTGCGTGTCAACATTTACAGCTCCAAACGCCTCTTGAAGCAGTGGCAGTTCGAGCTGTCCTCCTAAACAAACTCATCACCATTAGCTCGCTTTACGTACCCCCACACTACAAATTAAACAAACATGAATTCCAGTCATTTATAGACGAATTGCCAGAACCTTATGTTGTTCTTGGCGATCTCAATGCGCACAGCTCCCTGTGGGGTGACTGTCGTATAGATGCGCGAGGTCGTCTTGTTGAACAGTTCCTTTTTTCTTCTGGTGCGTGCCTTTTGAATAAGAAGAAACCCACTTATTACTGTCTTGCAAATAATACCTTTTCTTCAATTGATCTCAGCATAGTTTCCCCGTCTATACTGCCTGAACTGGAGTGGGAAGTTGCGAACAATCCTTACGGAAGCGACCACTTCCCCATACTATTAAGAACACTTAAAGAAAACGAATATCTACCACAGGCTCCTAGGTGGCAGGTCGACACAGCCGACTGGGAGAAATTCCGAACCATAACTAGCATATCATGGGATGACATGTCCTCGTTACAAATTGATGCTGCTGTGGATTACCTTACAGCTTTTATTATAGATGCCGCATCTAAATGCATACGTGAAGTAAGTGGCTCGGCATGCAAACGGCATGTCCCGTGGTGGAACGATGAATGTAGAGTCGCACGTAGGAATCAAAACAAAGCGTGGGGGTTGCTACGCGCTTCGCCCACTGCAGAGAATCTCGTTAACTTTAAGAAAGTTAAGTCTCAAGGCAGGAGAACCCGCCGACAGGCCAGAAGAGAGAGCTGGCAAAAGTTTTTATCGAACATCAACTCGTTTACAGATGAGGCGAAAGTCTGGAACCGCGTAAATAGAATTAGAGGGAGACAAACATATTCACTCCTTCTGGTAAACACACAGGGTGATACGCTGCAACATCAGGCAGACTCACTTGGGGAGCACTTTGAGAGTGTGTCAAGTTCAAAACATTATTCGAAATCCTTCCTGAAATATAAGCAAATAGAAGAATGTAAGCCACTCAAAAGAAAATGTCCACAGAGTGAATCCTACAACTGCCCATTCAGTATTGCTGAGTTGAAAGCTGCCTTGAGCTCATGCAAGAGCTCTGCACCCGGATCTGACAGAATCATGTATGAAATGCTCAAAAACTTACACGATGACACGCAAGTTACACTACTCACACTTTCCAACACCATCTGGGATGCAGGGTACCTTCCAACCGCATGGAAGGAAGCTATTGTGGTCCCTGTTTTGAAACAAGGTAAAGACCCTTCCTCAGTGGCAAGTTACCGCCCGATAGCCCTCACAAGTTGCCTTTGTAAGGTAATTGAAAAAATGATTAATCGGCGACTGATCCATTTCCTTGAAACGAGCAAAATGCTTGATCCTTATCAATGCGGCTTTCGAGAAGGGCGGTCCACAACCGATCATCTCGTACGTGTTGAAGCAAATATTCGGGAGGCATTCATACATAAACAGTTCTTCCTATCGATATTTCTCGATATGGAAAAGGCCTATGACACAACGTGGCGTTACGGAATCTTAAGAGACCTGTCAGAAATGGACATCCACGGTAATATGCTTAACATAATGGAAAGCTATCTGTCAAATCGTACGTTCCGGGTAAAAGTAGGCAATGCACTCTCACGTCCTTTTACGCAAGAAACGGGTGTACCCCAAGGAGGCGTGCTCAGCTGCACGCTCTTCATCGTGAAGATGAACACGCTTCGCGCTTCATTACCTCAGGCCATCTTTTACTCTGTCTACGTGGACGATATACAAATAGCTTTCAAATCCTGTAACCTCGCAGTGTGCGAGAGACAGGTACAGCATGGCCTGAACAAAGTCTCAATGTGGGCAGACAGGAATGGCTTTAAGATCAATCCTAACAAAAGCACTTGCGTTCTTTTTACAAGAAAGAGAGGAATGATCCCAGACCCTTGCTTAGAACTGGGTGGACAACAAATACCTGTAAACAAAGAACACAAATTTCTAGGTGTCATACTTGACTACAGACTCACTTTCGTCCCCCACATTAACCATCTTAAAGAAAAATGTCTAAAAACGATGAACATAATGAAACTCCTATCCCAGAGTACATGGGGTAGTGACAGGATGTCTTTATTGAAACTCTATAAAAGCCTCATTCGTTCACGCCTAGACTATGGTGCCGTGATTTATCACTCTGCCGCCCCGAGCGCGCTAAAGATGCTAGACCCTGTTCACCATCTGGGTATCCGTTTAGCCACAGGAGCTTTCA
The DNA here is from genome assembly GCF_050947875.1 of Dermacentor variabilis. NCBI lineage: Eukaryota > Metazoa > Arthropoda > Arachnida > Ixodida > Ixodidae > Dermacentor > Dermacentor variabilis. The sequence goes on along the minus strand of NW_027460423.1, from coordinate 414,859 downwards.
GAACGAGTCCCGTACAAAGCTTATATGCAGAATCGAATGAGTGGTCACTTCATATCCAGAGAACATACATCAGCCAAACATATTTTTTGAAAGTCCACTCTAATCCTGAACATCCCTGTTTTAACACCATTACCGACATGACATATGCTACACTGCTTCGTAATCGTCCTTCCGTAAGACAGCCTTTCTCGCTGCGTGTGAGGGAGCTTAGTCATGAAATGCATGTTCCACTTCTCGAACTTCGCCTAATGCATCCAGCCAAGCTGCTACCTTCTTGGGAGTGGCAGTTGATACAATGCGATACATCTTTCATGGAAGTTACAAAAAACGCCCCAGAGATTGCAATCCAAATGCATTTCCGGGAACTCCAGCACAAATACTCCTGTACGGAGTTCTACACAGACGCATCGAAGTCACACGACGGGGTGTCCTATGCAGCCGTCGGTTCATCCTTCTCGGAATCCGACGTACTGCATCCGGAAACTAGTATCTTTACGGTTGAGGCCTACGCAATATTGTCGACCGTGAAGCATATGAGGAAAACAAAACTCAGAAAATCAGTTATTTTTACGGACTCCCTAAGTGTTGTGAAGGCTTTGATATCGTTCTGTAAGCGCAAAAATCCTGTTTTAATTGAACTCTATTCCGTGTTATGTAAAGCATATGTATCTAACCAGCATGTGATTATATGCTGGGTGTCTGACCATAGGGGCATCCAGGGTAACGTTCTAGTGGACCAGATGGCCACATCAATTTCATTACATGCAGTTAGTCCTACTGCTTCGGTCCCTGTCAAAGACCTGAAGCCTTTCTTAAGAAGGAAACTACGAAACCACTGGCAACGCATGTGGGACGAAGAAATAAATAATAAGCTCCACGTGATAAAGCCACAGCTAGGATTCTGGCCTTCCGTAACAAAATCACGCCGGACAGATGTCCTATTCTGTCGTATAAGAATAGGACACACATTCGGCACACATAACTATTTACTCACCGGAAACGAGCCTCCAACCTGCGGTAGATGCGGGGAGAGGCTCACCGTCCTCCACGTCCTTCTGGAGTGTCGGAAAGCCGAATATGAAAGAAAGAAACATTTTCCCATAGCATACCAGCAGCAGATCCCCCTTCATCCAGTAATGTTACTCGGCCCAGAACCGCTATTTGACACCGTCGCAGTTCTAAGTTATCTGAAAGATGTTGTGTTTCATGTTTTTAGCCCCACATGTTCGTAGCGTCTCCTCTCTTCAGAGGATGGCGCTATGATAATTATTTTTGAATAGCACATGCCTCTAGGCCCTTGTGGTTCAAGGGCTCTGGCGAGGCAGCAGTGCTCCAAGTAATTTTACCATCTTATATATTTTATAATTTGCATCATCCTTCTACGATGGATTTTAATGTTCATAGTACTCGTCATTAATCATCGCCATAATTTTATAGCACATAGATTTTACGCACTTTACAGCGACTATTTTTAGGCCACTTTACAGCCAAGCCACATCTCCATAATACATCGTCAACATCACCACTTGTCATGGCGCTCTTTGGCCACACCTGGCCCTTGCGCCATTAAACACCACAAATCATCAGTTTCCGAAAAGTGAGAGCAGCATTCTGGGCAAGTTGGTAATCCATTGCTTAAATGATATTGCGCGACATAAAAACGACACGGACGTGAAAGAAGACGACACACCAAGCGCAAACTTTCAACTAAGTTTATTGTGCCACTGCGTCATTTTATACATGGCAGGCAACGTAGATCGCGCATGCGCTTACAAGGAAATGAAGTGCGAAGTCGTGTAACATGGTTACGTGTCATGTGACGCCGCGTCTAAGTGTTTTGCGAGGAGCGTTTTGCGTTTTGCGAGCAGCGTCTGCGACCAGCGTCTAAGTGTTTTGCGAAATGTGTTTTGCGAGCAGCGTAAGCCCCAGTAGACTGCCTGTGCAAAACATGGCGATGCAACCCTTTTCTAGCGATGCAACGACAGCGCGCAGCGATATAAAGTGCCCCGAGTTTTATGCGACGCGTCTCAGTTTCCGAAAAGTGTAATGCGAGCAGCGTAAGCCCCAGAAGACTGCCTGTGCAAAATTAGACGATGCAACCCTTTTCTGCCGTTGCAGCGAGAGCGCGCAATGATATAATGAGCTCCGAGCGTTATGCGACGCGTCTCAGTTTCCCAAAAGTCTATTGCGAGCAGCGTAAGCCGCAGTAGAGTGCTTGTGCAAAACATGGCGATGCAATCTTTTTCTACCGTTGCAGCGAGAGCGCGCAGCGAGATAAAGCGCCCCGAGTGTTATGCGACGCGTCTCAGTTTCAGAAAAATCTTTCTTGCGAGCAGCGTAAGCCCCAGTGGAGTGTCTGTGCTAAACAATCCTATGCAACCCTTTTCTACCGTTGCAGCGAGAGCGCGCAGCGATGTAAAGCGCCGCGAGTGTTATGCGACGCGCCTCAGTTTCAGAAAAGTCTTTATTGCGAGCAGCTTAAGCCCCAGTAGAGTGCCTGTGCCAAACAAGGCGATGCAACCCTTTTCTACCGTTGCAGCGAGAGCGCGCAGCGAAATATAGCGCCCCGAGTGTTCTGCGACGCGTCTCAGTTTCCGAAAAGTGTATTGCGAGAAGCGTAAGCCCCAGTAGACTGCCTGTACAAAACATGGCGATGCAACCCTTTTCTACCGTTCCAACGACACCGCGCAGCGATATAAAGCTCCCCGAGTGTAATGCGACGCGTCTCAGTTTCAGAAAAATCTTTATTGCGAGCAGTGTAAGCCCCAGTGGACTGCCTGTGCTAAACAAACCGGTGCAACCCTTTATAACCGTTGCAGTGAGAGCGCGCAGCGATAGAAACAGGCCTGAGTGTTATGCGACGCGTCTCAGTTTCGGAAAAGTGTATTGCGAGCAGCGTAAGCCCCAGTAGACTGTCTGTGCTAAACAAACCGATGCAACCCTTTTCTACCATTGCAGCGAGAGTGCGCAGCGATGTAAAGCGCCGCGAGTGTTATACGACGCGGCTCAGTTTCCGAAAAGTGTATTGCGAGCAGCGTATACGCCCCTGTAGACTGCCTGTGCAAACAAGGCGATGCAACCCTTTTCTACCGTTGTAGCGAGTGCGCGCAGCGATATATAGCGCCCCGAGTGTGATGCGACGCGTGTCAGTTTCCGAAAAGTGTATTGCGTGCAGCGTAAGCCCCAGTAGACAGCCTGTGCAAAACTTGGCGATGCAACCCTGTTCTACCGTTGTAGCGAGAGCGCGCAGCGATATAAAGCGCCACGAGTATTATGCGACGCGTCTCAGTTTCCGAAAAGTGTATTACGAGGAGCGTAAGCCCCAGTAGACTGCCTGTACAAAACATGGCGATGCAACCCTTTTCTACCGTTCCAACGACACCGCGCAGCGATATAAAGCTCCCCGAGTGTAATGCGACGCGTCTCAGTTTCGGAAAAGTGTATTGCGAGCAGCGTAAGCCCCAGTAGACTGTCTGTGCTAAACAAACCGATGTAACCCTTTTCTACCATTGCAGCGAGAGTGCGCAGCGATGTAAAGCGCCGCGAGTGTTATACGACGCGGCTCAGTTTCCGAAAAGTGTATTGCGAGCAGCGTATACGCCCCTGTAGACTGCCTGTGCAAAACAAGGCGATGCAACCCTATTCTACCGTTGCATCGATAGCGCACAGCGATATATAGCGCCTCGAGTGTTATGCGACGCGTCTCAGTTTCCGAAAAGTCTATTGCGAGAAGCCTATACGCCCTAATAAACGGCCTGTGCAAAACAAGGCGATGCAACCCTGTTCTACCGTTGTAGCGAGAGCGCGCTGCGATATAAAGCGCCCCGAGTATTATGCGACGCGTCTCAGTTACCGAAAAGTGTATTGCGAGCAGGGTAAGCCCCACTAGACTGCCTGTGTTAAACATGGCGATGCAACCCTTTTCTACCGTTGTAGCGAGAGCGCGCCGCATTATAAAGCGCCCCGAGTGTTCTGCGACGCGTCTTAGTTTCCGAAAAGTGCATTGCGAGCTGCGTAAGCCCCAGTAGACTGCCTGTGCAAAACATGGCGATGCAGCCCTTTATAACCGTTGCAGTGAGAGCGCGCAGCGATAGAAACAGCCCTCAGTGTTATGCGACGCGTCTCATTTTCGGAAAAGTCTATTGCGCGCAGCGTAAGCCCCAGTAGGCTGCCTGTGCAAAATAAGGCGATGCAACCCTATTCTACCGTTGCAGCGATAGCGCACAGCGATATATAGCGCCTCGAGTGTTATGCGACGCGTCTCAGTTTCCGAAAAGTGTATTGCGAGAAGCCTATACGCCATAGTAAACGGCCTGTGCAAAACAAGGCGACGCAACCCTGTTCTACCGTTTTAGCGAGAGCGCGCAGCGATATAGAGCGTCCCGAGTATTATGCGACGTGTCTCAGTTACCGAAAAGTGTATTGCGAGCAGGGTAAGCCCCACTAGACTGCCTGTGTTAAACATGGAGATGTAACCCTTTTCTACCGTTGTAGCGAGAGCGCGCCGCATTATAAAGCGCCCCGAGTGTTCTGCGACTCCTCTCAGTTTCCGAAAAGTGTATTGCGAGCAGCGTATAAGCCCCAGTAGACTGCCTCTGCAAAACAAGGCGATGCAACCCTGTTCTACCTTTGTAGCGAGAGCGCGCAGCGATATAAAGCGCCCCGAGTATTATGCGACGCGTCTCAGTTTCCGAAAAGTGTATTGCGAGGAGCGTAAGCCCCTGCAGACTGCCTCTGCAAACAAGGCAATGCAACTTTTTTCTACCATGGTAGCGAGAGCGCGCAGCGATATAAACCGCCCCGAGTATTATGCGACGCGTCTCAGTTTTAGAAAAATCTTTATTGCGAGCAGTGTAAGCCCCCGTGGACTGCCTGTGCTAAACAAACCGATGCAACCCTTTATAACCGTTGCAGTGAGGGCGCGCAGCGACAGAAACAGCCCTCAGTGTTATGCGACGCGTCGCAGTTTCGGAAAGTGTATTGCGAGCAGCGTAAGCCCGAGTAGGCTGCCTGTGCAAAACAAGGCGATGCAACCCTTTTCTACCGTTGTAGCGAGTGCGCACAGCGATATATAGCGCCCCGAGTGCTTGGCGACGCGTGTCAGTTTCCGAAAAGTGTATTGCGAGCAGCGTAAGCCCTAGCAGACAGCCTGTGCAAAACATGGCGATACAACCCTGTTCTATCGTTGTAGCGAGAGCGAGCAGCGATATAAAGCGCCACGAGTATTATGCGACGCGTCTCAGTTTCCGAAAAGTGTATTGCAAGGAGCGTAAGCCACTGTAGACTGCCTGTGCAAACAAGGCAATGCAACTCTTTTCTAGCATTGTAGCGAGAGCGCGCAGCGATATAAAGCGCCCGGAGTATTATGCGACGCGTCTCAGTTTTAGAAAAATCTTTATTGCGAGCAGTGTAAGCCCCAGTGGACTGTCTGTGCTAAACAAACCGATGCAACCCTTTATAACCGTTGCAGTGAGAGAGCGCAGCGATAGAAACAGCCCTCAGTGTTAAGCGGCGCATCTCAGTTTCCGAAAAGTGTATTGCGCGAAGCGTAAGCCCCAGTAGGCTGCCTGTGCAAAACAAGGCGATGCAACCCTATTCTACCGTTGCATCGATAGCGCACAGCGATATATGGCGCCTCGAGTGTTATGCGACGCGTCTCAGTTTCCGAAAAGTGTATTGCGAGAAGCCAATACGCCCTTGTAAACGGCCTGTGCAAAACAAGGCGATGCAACCCTGTTCTACCGTTGTAGCGAGAGCGCGCAGCGATATAAAGCGTCCCGAGTATTATGCGACGTGTCTCAGTTACCGAAAAGTGTATTGCGAGCAAGGTAAGCCCCACTAGACTGCCTGTGTTAAACATGGCGATGCAACCATTTTCTACCGTTGTAGCGAGAGCGCGCCGCATTATAAAGCGCCCCGAGTGTTCTGCGACTCCTCTCAGTTTCCGAAAAGTGTATTGCGAGCAGCGTATAAGCCCCAGTAGACTGCCTCTGCAAAACAAGGCGATGCAACCCTGTTCTACCTTTGTAGCGAGAGCGCGCAGCGATATAAAGCGCCCCGAGTATTATGCGACGCGTCTCAGTTTCCGAAAAGTGTATTGCGAGGAGCGTAAGCCCCTGTAGACTGCCTGTGCAAACAACGCGATGCAACCCTTTTCTACCGTTGTATCGAGTGCGCGCAGCGAAATAAAGCGCCCCGAGTGTTATGCGACGCGTCTCAATTTCCGCAAAGTGTATTGCGAGCAGCGTAAGCCCCAGTAGACTGCCTGTGCAAAACATGGCGATGCAACCCTGTTCTACCATTGTAGCGAGAGCGCGCAGTGATATAAAGCGCCCCGAGTATTATGCGACGTGTCTCAGTTTCCGAAAAGTGTATTGCGAGGAGCGTAAGCCCCTGTAGACTGCCTGTGCAAACAAGGCAATGCAACTCTTTTCTACCATTGTAGCGAGAGCGCGCAGCGATATAAAGCGCCCCGAGTATTATTCGACGCGTCTCAGTTTTAGAAAAATTTTTATTGCGAGCAGTGTAAGCCCCAGTGGACTGCCTGCGCTAAACAAACCGATGCAACCCTTTATAACCGTTGCAGTGAGGGCGCGCAGCGATAGAAACAGCCCTCAGTGTTATGCGACGCGTCGCAGTTTCGGAAAGTGCATTGCGCGCAGCGTAAGCCCCAGTAGGCTGCCTGTGCAAAACAAGGCGATGCAACCCTATTCTACCATTGCAGCGATAGCGCACAGCGATATATAGCGCCTCGAGTGTTATGCGACGAGTCTTAGTTTCAGAAAAGTGTATTGCGAGAAGCGTATACGCCCTAGTAGACGGCCTGTGCAAAACAAGGCGATGCAACCCTGTTCTACCGTTGTAGTGAGAGCGCGCAGCGATATAAAGCGCCCCGAGTATTATGCGGCGTGTATCAGTTTCAGAAAAATCTTTATTGCGAGCAGCGTAACCCCCAGTAGACTGTCTGTGCTAAACAAACCGATGCAACCCTTTTCTACCGTTGCAGCGAGAGCGCGCAGCGATGTAAAGCACCGCGAGTGTTATACGACGCGTCTCAGTTTCGGAAAAGTGTATTGCGAGCAGCGTAAGCCCCACTAGACTGCCTGTGCAAAACAAGGCGATGCAACCCTGTTCTACCGTTGTAGCGAGAGCGCGCAGCGATATAAAGCGCCCCGAGTATTATGCGACGCGTCTCAGTTTCAGAAAAATCTTTATTGCGAGCAACGTAACCCCCAGTGGACTGTCTGTGCTAAACAAACCGATGCAACCCTTTTCTACCGTTGCAGCGAGAGCGCGCAGCGATGTAAAGCGCCGCGAGTGTTATGCGACGCGTCTCAGTTTCCGCAAAGTGTATTGCGAGCAGCGTAAGCCCCAGTAGACTGCCTGTGCAAAACATGGCGATGCAACCCTGTTCTACCATTGTAGCGAGAGCGCGCAGTGATATAAAGCGCCCCGAGTATTATGCGACGCGTCTCAGTTTCCGAAAAGTGTATTCCGAGGAGCGTAAGCCCCTGTAGACTGTCTGCGCAAACAAGGCGATGCAACCCTTTTCTACCGTTGTAGCGAGTGCGTGCAGCGTTATATAGCACCCCGAGTGTTATGCGACGCGTCTCAATTTCCGAGAAGTGTTTTGCGAGCAGCGTAAGCCCCAGTAGACTGCCTGTGGAAACAAGGCAATGCAACCCTTTTCTACCGTTGTAGCGAGAGCGCGCCGCAGTATAAAGCGCCACGAGTATTATGCGACGTGTCTCAGTTTCCGAAAAGTGTATTGCGAGGAGCGTAAGCCCCTGTAGACTGCCTGTGCAAACAAGGCAATGCAACTCTTTTCTACCATTGTAGCGAGAGCGCGCAGCGATATAAAGCGCCCCGAGTATTATTCGACGCGTCTCAGTTTTAGAAAAAGCTTTATTGCGAGCAGTGTAAGCCCCAGTGGACTGCCTGTGCTAAACAAACCGATGCAACCCTTTATAACCGTTGCAGTGAGGGCGCGCAGCGATAGAAACAGCCCTCAGTGTTATGCGACGCGTCGCAGTTTCGGAAAGTGTATTGCGCGCAGCGTAAGCCCCAGTAGGCTGCCTGTGCAAAACAAGGCGATGCAACCCTATTCTACCATTGCAGCGATAGCGCACAGCGATATATAGCGCCTCGAGTCTTATGCGACGAGTCTCAGTTTCCGAAAAGTGTATTGCGAGAAGCGTATACGCCCTAGTAAACGGCCTGTGCAAAACAAGGCGATGCAACCCTGTTCTACCGTTGTAGCGAGAGCGCGCAGCGATATAAAGCGCCCCGAGTATTATGCGACGCGTCTCAGTTTCCGAAAAGTGTATTGCGAGGAGCGTAAGCCCCTGCAGACTGCCTCTGCAAACAAGGCAATGCAACTTTTTTCTACCATGGTAGCGAGAGCGCGCAGCGATATAAACCGCCCCGAGTATTATGCGACGCGTCTCAGTTTTAGAAAAATCTTTATTGCGAGCAGTGTAAGCCCCCGTGGACTGCCTGTGCTAAACAAACCGATGCAACCCTTTATAACCGTTGCAGTGAGGGCGCGCAGCGACAGAAACAGCCCTCAGTGTTATGCGACGCGTCGCAGTTTCGGAAAGTGTATTGCGAGCAGCGTAAGCCCGAGTAGGCTGCCTGTGCAAAACAAGGCGATGCAACCCTTTTCTACCGTTGTAGCGAGTGCGCACAGCGATATATAGCGCCCCGAGTGCTTGGCGACGCGTGTCAGTTTCCGAAAAGTGTATTGCGAGCAGCGTAAGCCCTAGCAGACAGCCTGTGCAAAACATGGCGATACAACCCTGTTCTATCGTTGTAGCGAGAGCGAGCAGCGATATAAAGCGCCACGAGTATTATGCGACGCGTCTCAGTTTCCGAAAAGTGTATTGCAAGGAGCGTAAGCCACTGTAGACTGCCTGTGCAAACAAGGCAATGCAACTCTTTTCTAGCATTGTAGCGAGAGCGCGCAGCGATATAAAGCGCCCGGAGTATTATGCGACGCGTCTCAGTTTTAGAAAAATCTTTATTGCGAGCAGTGTAAGCCCCAGTGGACTGTCTGTGCTAAACAAACCGATGCAACCCTTTATAACCGTTGCAGTGAGAGAGCGCAGCGATAGAAACAGCCCTCAGTGTTAAGCGGCGCATCTCAGTTTCCGAAAAGTGTATTGCGCGAAGCGTAAGCCCCAGTAGGCTGCCTGTGCAAAACAAGGCGATGCAACCCTATTCTACCGTTGCATCGATAGCGCACAGCGATATATGGCGCCTCGAGTGTTATGCGACGCGTCTCAGTTTCCGAAAAGTGTATTGCGAGAAGCCAATACGCCCTTGTAAACGGCCTGTGCAAAACAAGGTGATGCAACCCTGTTCTACCGTTGTAGCGAGAGCGCGCAGCGATATAAAGCGTCCCGAGTATTATGCGACGTGTCTCAGTTACCGAAAAGTGTATTGCGAGCAAGGTAAGCCCCACTAGACTGCCTGTGTTAAACATGGCGATGCAACCATTTTCTACCGTTGTAGCGAGAGCGCGCCGCATTATAAAGCGCCCCGAGTGTTCTGCGACTCCTCTCAGTTTCCGAAAAGTGTATTGCGAGCAGCGTATAAGCCCCAGTAGACTGCCTCTGCAAAACAAGGCGATGCAACCCTGTTCTACCTTTGTAGCGAGAGCGCGCAGCGATATAAAGCGCCCCGAGTATTATGCGACGCGTCTCAGTTTCCGAAAAGTGTATTGCGAGGAGCGTAAGCCCCTGTAGACTGCCTGTGCAAACAACGCGATGCAACCCTTTTCTACCGTTGTATCGAGTGCGCGCAGCGAAATAAAGCGCCCCGAGTGTTATGCGACGCGTCTCAATTTCCGCAAAGTGTATTGCGAGCAGCGTAAGCCCCAGTAGACTGCCTGTGCAAAACATGGCGATGCAACCCTGTTCTACCATTGTAGCGAGAGCGCGCAGTGATATAAAGCGCCCCGAGTATTATGCGACGTGTCTCAGTTTCCGAAAAGTGTATTGCGAGGAGCGTAAGCCCCTGTAGACTGCCTGTGCAAACAAGGCAATGCAACTCTTTTCTACCATTGTAGCGAGAGCGCGCAGCGATATAAAGCGCCCCGAGTATTATTCGACGCGTCTCAGTTTTAGAAAAATTTTTATTGCGAGCAGTGTAAGCCCCAGTGGACTGCCTGCGCTAAACAAACCGATGCAACCCTTTATAACCGTTGCAGTGAGGGCGCGCAGCGATAGAAACAGCCCTCAGTGTTATGCGACGCGTCGCAGTTTCGGAAAGTGCATTGCGCGCAGCGTAAGCCCCAGTAGGCTGCCTGTGCAAAACAAGGCGATGCAACCCTATTCTACCATTGCAGCGATAGCGCACAGCGATATATAGCGCCTCGAGTGTTATGCGACGAGTCTTAGTTTCAGAAAAGTGTATTGCGAGAAGCGTATACGCCCTAGTAGACGGCCTGTGCAAAACAAGGCGATGCAACCCTGTTCTACCGTTGTAGTGAGAGCGCGCAGCGATATAAAGCGCCCCGAGTATTATGCGGCGTGTATCAGTTTCAGAAAAATCTTTATTGCGAGCAGCGTAACCCCCAGTAGACTGTCTGTGCTAAACAAACCGATGCAACCCTTTTCTACCGTTGCAGCGAGAGCGCGCAGCGATGTAAAGCACCGCGAGTGTTATACGACGCGTCTCAGTTTCGGAAAAGTGTATTGCGAGCAGCGTAAGCCCCACTAGACTGCCTGTGCAAAACAAGGCGATGCAACCCTGTTCTACCGTTGTAGCGAGAGCGCGCAGCGATATAAAGCGCCCCGAGTATTATGCGACGCGTCTCAGTTTCAGAAAAATCTTTATTGCGAGCAACGTAACCCCCAGTGGACTGTCTGTGCTAAACAAACCGATGCAACCCTTTTCTACCGTTGCAGCGAGAGCGCGCAGCGATGTAAAGCGCCGCGAGTGTTATGCGACGCGTCTCAGTTTCCGCAAAGTGTATTGCGAGCAGCGTAAGCCCCAGTAGACTGCCTGTGCAAAACATGGCGATGCAACCCTGTTCTACCATTGTAGCGAGAGCGCGCAGTGATATAAAGCGCCCCGAGTATTATGCGACGCGTCTCAGTTTCCGAAAAGTGTATTCCGAGGAGCGTAAGCCCCTGTAGACTGTCTGCGCAAACAAGGCGATGCAACCCTTTTCTACCGTTGTAGCGAGTGCGTGCAGCGTTATATAGCACCCCGAGTGTTATGCGACGCGTCTCAATTTCCGAGAAGTGTTTTGCGAGCAGCGTAAGCCCCAGTAGACTGCCTGTGGAAACAAGGCAATGCAACCCTTTTCTACCGTTGTAGCGAGAGCGCGCCGCAGTATAAAGCGCCACGAGTATTATGCGACGTGTCTCAGTTTCCGAAAAGTGTATTGCGAGGAGCGTAAGCCCCTGTAGACTGCCTGTGCAAACAAGGCAATGCAACTCTTTTCTACCATTGTAGCGAGAGCGCGCAGCGATATAAAGCGCCCCGAGTATTATTCGACGCGTCTCAGTTTTAGAAAAAGCTTTATTGCGAGCAGTGTAAGCCCCAGTGGACTGCCTGTGCTAAACAAACCGATGCAACCCTTTATAACCGTTGCAGTGAGGGCGCGCAGCGATAGAAACAGCCCTCAGTGTTATGCGACGCGTCGCAGTTTCGGAAAGTGTATTGCGCGCAGCGTAAGCCCCAGTAGGCTGCCTGTGCAAAACAAGGCGATGCAACCCTATTCTACCATTGCAGCGATAGCGCACAGCGATATATAGCGCCTCGAGTCTTATGCGACGAGTCTCAGTTTCCGAAAAGTGTATTGCGAGAAGCGTATACGCCCTAGTAAACGGCCTGTGCAAAACAAGGCGATGCAACCCTGTTCTACCGTTGTAGCGAGAGCGCGCAGCGATATAAAACGCCCCGAGTATTATGCGACGTGTCTCAGTTTCTGAAAAATCTTTATTGCGAGCAGCGTAACCCCCAGTGGACTGTCTGTGCTAAACAAACCGATGCAACCCTTTTCTACCGTTGCAGCGAGAGCGCGCAGCGATGTAAAGCGCCGCGAGTGTTATACGACGCGTCTCAGTTTCGGAAAAGTGTATTGCGAGCAAACAAGTCAATGCAACTCTTTTCTACCATTGTTGCGAGAGAGCGCAGCGATATAAAGCGCCGCGAGTATTATGCGACGCGTCTCAGTTTCAGAAAAATCATTATTGCGAGCAGTGTAAGCCCCAGTGGACTGCCTGTGCTAAACAAACCGATGCAACCCTTTATAACCGTTGCAGTGAGAGCGCGCAGCGATATAAACAGCCCTCAGAGTTATGCGACGCGTCTCAGTTTCGGAAAAGTGTATTGTGAGCAGCGTAAACCCCAGAAGGCTGCCTGTGCAAAACAAGGCGATGCAACCCTTTTCTACCCTTGTAGCGAGAGCGCGCAGCGATATAAAGCGCTACGAGTATTATGCGACGCGTCTCAGTTTCCGAAAAGTGTATTGCGAGGAGCGTAAGCCACTGTAGACTACCTGTGCAAACAAGGCAATGCAACTCTTTTCTACCATTGTAGCGAGAGCGCGCAGCGATATAAAGCGCCCCGAGTATTATGCGACGCGTCTCAGTTTTAGAAAAATCTTTATTGCGAGCAGTGTAAGCCCCAGTGGACTGCCTGTGCTAAACAAACCGATGGAACCCTTTATAACCGTTGCAGTGAGAGCGCGCAGCGATAGAAACAGCCCTCAGTGTTATGCGAGGCGTCTCAGTTTCGGAAAAGCGTATTGCGAGAAGCCTGTACGCCCTAGTAAACGGCCTGTGCAAAACAAGACGATGCAACCCTGATCTACCGTTGTAGCGAGAGCGCGCAGCGATATAAAGCGCCCCGAGTATTATGCGACGCGTCTCAGTTACCAAAAAAGTGTATTGCGAGCAGGGTAAGTCCCACTAGACTGCCTGTGTTAAAAATGGCGATGCAACCCTTTTCTACCGTTGTAGCGAGAGCGCGCCGCATTATGAAGCGCCCCGAGAGTTCTGCGACGCGTCTCAGTTTCCGAAAAGTGCATTGCGAGCTGCGTAAGCCTCAGTAGACGGCCTGTGCAAAACATGGTGATGCAACCCTTTTCTGCCGTTGCAGCGAGAGCGCGCAGCGATGTAAAGCGCCGCGAGTGTTATACGACGCGTCTCAGTTTCGGAAAAGTGCATTGCGAGCTGCGTAAGCCCCAGTAGACTGCCTGTGTAAAACATGGCGATGCAACCCTTTTCTGCCGTTGCAGCGAGAGCGCGCAGCGATGTAAAGCGCCGCGAGTGTTATACGACGCGTCTCAGTTTCGGAAAAAGTGTATTGCGAGCAGCGTAAGCCCCAGTAGACTGCCTGTGCAAAACAAGGCGATACAACCCTTTTGTACCGTTGCAGCGGAGAGCGCACAGCGATATATAGCGCCTCGAGTGTTATGCGACTCGACTCAGTTTCCGAAAAGTGTATTGCGAGCAGCGTATAAGCCCCAGTAGGCTGCCTTTTCAAAACAAGGCGATGAAACCCTCTTCTACCGTTGTAGCAAGAGCGCGCAGCGAGATAAAGCGCCCCGAGTATTATGCGACGCGTCTCAGTTTCCGAAAAGTGTATTGCGAGGAGCGTAAGCCCCTGTAGACCTCCTGTGCAAACAAGGCAATGCAACTCTTTTCTACCATTGTAGCGAGAGCGCGCAGCGATATAAACCACCCCGAGTATGATACGACGCGTCTTAGTTTCCGAAAAGTGTATTGCGAGCAGCGTAAGCCCCTGTAGACTGCCTGTGCAAACAAGGCGATGCAACCCTTTTCTACCGTTGTAACGAGTGCGCGCAGCGATATAAAGCACCCCGAGTGTTATGCGACGCGTCTCAATTTCAGCAAAGTGTATTGCGAGCAGCGTAAGCCTCAGTAGACTGCCTGTGCAAAACATGGCGATGCAACCCTGCTCTACCGTTGTAGCGTGAGCGCGCAGTGATATAAAGCGCCCCGAGTATTATGCGAGGCGTCTAAGTTTCCGAAAAGAGTATTGCGAGGAGCGTAAGCCCCTGTAGGCTGCCTGTGCAAACAAGGCGATGCAACCCTTTTCTACCGTTGTAGCGAGTGCGTGCAGCGTTATGCAGCGCCCCGAGTGTTATGCGACGCGTCTCAATTTCCGCAAAGTGTTTTGCGAGCAGCGTAAGCCCCAGTAGACTCCCCGTGCAAAACATGGCGATGCAACCCTTTTCTAGCGATGCAACGACAGCGCGCAGCGATATAAAGCGCCCCGAGTTTTATGCGCCGCGTCTCAGTTTCCGAACAGTGTATTGCGAGAGGCGTAAGCCCCTGTAGACTGCCTGTGCAAAGAAGGCGATGCAACCCTTTTCTGTCGTTGTAGCGAGTGCGCGCAGCGATATATAGCGCCCCGAGTGTTATGCGACGCGTCTCAATTTCCGCAAAGTGTATTGCGAGCAGCGTAAGCCCCTGTAGACTGCCTGTGGAAACAAGGCAATGCAACCCTTTTCTACCGTTGAAGCGATAGCGCGCCGCAGTATAAAGCGCCCCGAGTGTTATGCGACGCGTCTGAGTTTCCGAAAAGTGCATTGCGAGCTGCGTAAGCCCCAGTAGACTGCCTGTGCAAAACATGGCGATGCAACCCTTTTCTGCCGTTGCAGCGAGAGCGCGCAGCCTGATAAAGCACCTCGAGTGTTATGCGACGCGTCTCAGTTTCCGAAAAGTGTATTGCGAGAAGCGTAAGCCCCAGTAGACTGCCTGTGCAAAACAAGGTGATAGAACCCTTTTGTACCGTTGCAGCGGAGAGCGCACAGCGATACATAGCGCCTCGAGTGTTATGCGACTCGTCTCAGTTTTGGAAAAGTGTATTACGAGCAGCGTAAGCCGCAGTAGACTGCCTGTGCAAAACAAGGCGATACAACCCTATTCTACCGTTGCAGTGATAGCGCACAGCGATATATAGCGCCTCGAGTGTTATGCGACGCGTCTCAGTTTCCGAAAAGTGTATTGCGAGAAGCCTATACGCCCAAGTAAACGGCCTGTGCAAAACAAGGCGAAGCACCTTGTTCTACCGTTGTAGCGAGAGCGCGCAGCGATATAAAACGCCCCGAGTATTATGCGACGTTTCTCAGTTACCGAAAAGTGTATTGCGAGCAGGGTAAGCCCCACTAGACTGCCTGTGTTAAACATGGCGATGCAACCCTTTTCCACCGTTGTAGCGAGAGCGCGCCGCATTATAAAGCGCCCCGAGTGTTCTGCGACGCGTCTCAGTTTCCGAAAAGTGCATTGCGAGCTGCGTAAGCCCCAGTAGACTGCCTGTGCAAAACACGGCGATGCAACCCTTTTCTGCCCTTGGAGCGAGAGCGCGCAGCGATGTATAGCGCCGCGAGTGTTATACGACGCGTCTCAGTTTCGGAAAAGTGTATTGCGCGCAGCGTAAGCCCCAGTAGACTGCCTGAGCAAAACAAGGCGATACAACCCTTTTGTACCGTTGCAGCGGAGAGCGCACAGCGATACATAGCGCCTCGAGTGTTATGCGACTCGTCTCAGTTTCCGAAAAGTGTATTGCGAGCAGCGTATAAGCCCCAGTAGACTGCCTTTGCAAAACAAGGCGATGCAACCCTGTTCTACCTTTGTAGCGAGAGCGCCCAGCAATATAAAGCGCCCCGAGTATTATGCGACGCGTCTCAGTTTCCGAAAAGTGTATTCCGATCAGCGAAAGCCCCAGTAGACAGCCTGGGCAAAACTAACCGATGCAACGCTTTTCAACCGTTGCAGCGAGAGCGCGCAGCGATATGAAGCGCCTCGAGTGTTATGCGTTGCGTCTCAGTTTCCGAAACGTGTATTGCGAGGAGCGTGAGCCCCTGTAGACTGCCTGTGCAAACAAGGCAATGCAACCCTTTTCTACCGTAGTAGCGAGTGCGCGCAGCGATCTAAAGCGCCCCGAGTGTTATGCGCCGCGTCTCAGTTTCCGAACAGTGTATTGCGAGCAACGTAAGCGCCTGTTGACAGCCTGTGCAAACAAGGCGATGCAACCCTATTCTACCGTTGCAGCGATAGCGCACAGCGATATACAGCGCCTCGAGTGTTATGCGACGCGTCTCAGTTTCCGAAAAGTGTATTGCGAGCAGCTTATACGCCCCAGTAGACTGCCTGTGCAAAACAAGGAGATGCAACCCTTTTCTACTGTTGCAGCGAGAGCGCGCAGCGATATATAGGGCCCCGAGTGTTATGCAACGCCTCTCGGTTTCCAAAACGTGTATTGCTAGCAGCGCAATCCCCAGTAGACTGCCTGTGCAAAACATGGCGATGCAACAGTTTTCTACCGTTCCAACGACAACGCGCAGCGATATAAAGCGCACCGAGTGTTATGCGACGCGTCTCAGTTTCAGAAAAATCTTTATTGCGAGCAGCGTTAGCACCAGTGGTCTGCCTGTGCTAAACAAACCGATGTAAACCTTTTCTACCGTTGCAGTGAGAGCGCGCAGCGATATAAAGCACCCTGAGTGTTATGCGACGCGTCTCAGTTTCCGAAAAGTGTATTGCGAGGAGCGTACTCCCCAGTGGACTGTCTGTGCTAAACAAACCGATGCAAACCTTTTCTACCGTTGCAGCAAAAGCGCGCAGCGATGTAAATCGCCGCCAGTGTTATGCGAGGCGCCTCAGTTTCGGAAAAGTCTTTATTGCGAGCAGCGTAAGCCCCAGGAGACTGCCTGTGGAAAACAAGGCGACGCAACCCTTTTCTACCATTGCAGCAAGATCGCGCAGCGAGATAAAGCGCCCCGAGAGTTATGCGACGAGTCTCAGTTTCAAAAAAGTCTTTATAGCGAGCAGCGTAAGCCCCAGTAGGTTGCCTGTACAAAACAAGGCGATGCAACCCTTTTCTACCGTTGCAGCGAGTGCGCGGAGTGATATATAGCGTCCAGAGTGTTATGCGACGCGTGTCAGTTTCCGAAAAGTGTATTGCGAGCAGCGTAAGCCAAAGTAGAGTGCCTGTCCAAAACAAGGCAATGCAACCCTTTTCTACCGTTCAACGACACCGTGCAGCGATATAAAGAGACCCGAGCGTTATGCGACGTGTCTCAGTTTCAGAAAGATCTTTATTGCGAACAGCGTAAGCCCCAGTGGACTGCCTGTGCTAAACAAACCGATGCAACCCTTTTCTGCCGTTGCAGCGAGAGCGCGCAGTGATATGAAGCGCCCTGAGTATTATGCGACGCGTGTCAGTTTCCGAAAACTGTATTGCGAGGAGCGTAAGCCCCAGTAGACTGCCTGCGCAGAACATGGCGATGCAAAATTTTCTACCGTTGCAGCATAGCGGGCAGCGATATATAGCGCCCCGAGTCTTAAGAGAGGCGTAATAGTTTCCGAAAAGTTTATTGCGAGCAGAGTAAGGCCCTGTAGACTGCCTGTGCAAACAAGACAATGCAACCCTTTTCTACCGTTGCAGCGAGATCGCACTGCGATATAAAGCGCACGAGTATTATGCGACGCGTCTTAGTTTCCGAAAAGTCTATTGCGAGCAGCGTATACGCCCCAGTAGACCGCCTGTGCAAAACAAGGCGATGCAACCCTGTTCTACCGTTGTAGCGAGAGCGCGCAGCAATATAAAGCGCCCCGAGTATTATGCGACGCGTCTCAGTTTCCGAAAAGTGTATTGCGAGGAGCGTAAGCCCCTGTAGACTGCCTGTGCAAAGAAGGCGATGCAACCCTTTTCTACCGTTTCAACGACAACGCGCAGCGATATAAAGCACACCGAGTGTTATGCGCCCCGTCCCAGTTTCAGAAGAATCTTTATTGCGAGCAGCGTAGGCCCCAGTGGACTGCCTGTGCTAAACAAACCGATGCAAAGCTTTTCTACCGATGCAGCGAGAGCGCAAAGCGATGTATAGCGCCTCGAGTGTTATGCGACGCGTCTCAGTTTCCGAAAAGTGTATTGCGAGCAGCTTATACGCCCCAGTAGACTGCCTGTGCAAAACAAGGAGATGCAACCCTTTTCTACTGTTGCAGCGAGAGCGCGCAGCGATATATAGGGCCCCGAGTGTTATGCAACGCCTCTCGGTTTCCAAAAGGTGTATTGCTAGCAGCGCAAGCCCCAGTAGACTGCCTGTGCAAAACATGGCGATGCAACAGTTTTCTACCGTTCCAACGACAACTCGCCGCGATATAAAGCGCACCGAGTGTTATGCGACGCGTCTCAGTTTCAGAAAAATCTTTATTGCGAGCAGCGTTAGCACCAGTGGTCTGCCTGTGCTAAACAAACCGATGTAAACCTGTTCTACCGTTGCAGTGAGAGCGCGCAGCGATATAAAGCACCCTGAGTATTATGCGACGCGTCTCAGTTTCCGAAAAGTGTATTGCGAGGAGCGTAATCCCCAGTGGACTGTCAGTGCTAAACAAACCGATGCAACCCTTTTCTACCGTTGCAGCGAGAGCGCGCAGAGATGTACACCGCCGCGAGTGTTATGCGAGGCGCCTCAGTTTCGGAAAAGTCTTTATTGCGAGCAGCGTAAGCACCAGTAGACTGCCTGTGGAAAACAAGGCGATGCAACCCTTTTCTACCGTTGTAGCGAGAGCGCGCAGCGAGATAAAGCGCCCCGAGAGTTATGCGACGAGTCTCAGTTTCAAAAAAGTCTTTATTGAGAGCAGCGTAAGCCCCAGTAGGTTGCCTGTACAAAACAAGACGATGCAACCCTGTTCTACCATTGCAGCGTGAGCGCACAGCGATATATAGCGCCTCGAGTGTTATGCGACGCTTCTCAGTTTCGGAAACGTGTATTGCGAGCAGCGTATACGCCCCAGTAGACTGCCTGTGCAAAACAAGGCGATGCAACCCTTTGCTAACGTTGTAGTGACAGCGCGCAGCGATATAAAGCGTCCCGAGTATTATGCGACGCGTCTCAGTTTCCGAAAAGTGTATTGCGAGGAGCGTAAGCCCCAGTAGACTGCCTGTGCAAAACATGGCGATGCAACCCTGTTCTACCGTTGTAGCGACAGCGCACAGCAATATAAAGCGCCCCGAGTATTATGCGACGCGTCTCAGTTTCCGAAAAGTGTATTGCGAGGAGCGTAAGGCCCTGTAGACTGCCTGTGCAAACAAGGCAATGCAACACTTTTCTGCTATTGTAGCGAGAGCGCGCAGCGATATAAAGCGCCCCGAGTATTATGCGACGCGTCTTAGTTTCCGAAAAGGGTATTGCGAGCATCGTAAGCCCCAGTAAACTTCCTGTGCAAACAAGGAGATGCAACATTTTCTACCGTTGTAGCGAGAGCGCGCAATGATATAATGAGCTCCGAGCGTTATGTGACGCACCTCAGTTTCCCAAAAGTGTGTTGCGGGCAGCGTAAGCCGCTGGAGACTACCTGTGCAAAACATGGCGATGCAACCATTTTCTACCGTTGCAGCGAGAACGCGCAGCGAGATAAAGCGCCCCGAGTGTTATGCGACGCGTCTCAGTTTCGTAAAGGTGTATTGCGAGCATCGTATACGCCCAAGTAGACTGCATGTGCAAAACTAGGCGATGCAACCCTTTTTTACCTTCGCAGCGAGAGCGCACAGCGATATATAGCGCCCCGAGTGTTATGCGACGCGTCTCAGTTTCCGAAAAGTGTATTTCGAGCAGCGTAAGACCCAGTAAACTGCCTGTGCAAAACATGGCGATGCAACGTTTTCTACCGTTGCAGCATAGCGCGCAGCGATATATAGCGCGCCGAGTCTTAAGAGACGCGTAACAGTTTAGGAAAAGTTTATTCCGAGCAGCATAAGCCCCTGTAGACTGCCTGTGCAAACAAGGCAATGACACCCTTTTCTACCGTTGTAGCGAGACCGCGCAGCGAGATAAAGCGCCCCGAGCGTCATGCGAAGCTTCTCAGTTTCAGAAAAATCTTTATTGCGTGCAGCGGAAGCCCTAATGGAGCGTCTGTTCTAAACAAACCGATGCAAACCTATTCTACCGTTGCAGCGACAGCGCGCAGCGATATAAAGCGCCCCGAGGGTTGTGCGGCGAGTCTCAGTTTCAGAAAAGTCGTTATTGCGAGCAGCGTAAGCCCCAGTAGAGTGCCAGTACAAAACAAGGCGATGCAACCATTTTCTACCGTTGCAGCGAGAGCGCGCAGTGAGATAAAGTGCTCCGGGTGTTGTGCGACGCGTCTCCCTTTCCGAAAAGTGTATTGCGAGCAGCGTAAGCCCCAGTAGACTGCCTGTGCAAAACATGGCGATGCAACCCTTTTCTACCGTTGCAGCGAGAGCGCGCAGCGAGATAAAGCGCCCGAGTGTTATGCGACGCGTCTCAGTTTCAGAAAAATCTTTATTGCGAGCACCGTAAGCCCCAGTCGACTGTCTGTGCAGAAAAAACCGATGCAATGCTTTTCTACCGTTGCAGCGAGAGCACGCAGCGCTGTAAAGCGCCGCGAGTGTTATGCGACGCGTCTCAGTTTCGAAAAAGTGTATTGCGAGCAGCGTAAGCCCCAGTAGCCTGCCTGTGCAAAACAAGGCGATGCAACCCTGTTCTACCGTTGTAGCGAAAGCGCGCAGCGATATAAAGCGCCCCGAATATTATGCGACGCGTCTCAGTTTCCGAAAAGTGTATTGCGAGGAGCGTAAGCCCCTGTAGACTGCCTGTGCAAACAAGGCAATGACACCCTTTTCTACCGTTGTAGCGAGATCGCGCAGCGATATAAAGCGCCCGAGTATTATGCGACGCGTCTTAGTTTCCGATCAGTGTATGGCGAACAGCGTAAGCCCCGCTAAACTGCCTGTGCAAACAAGGAGAGCAAAACATTTCTACCGTTGTAGCGAGAGCGAGCAGTGATATAAAGTGCTCCGGGTGTTGTGCGACGCGTCTCCGTTTCCGAAAAGTGTATTGCGAGCAGCGTAAGCCCCAGTAGACTGCCTGTGCAAACAAGGCATCAACCCTTTTCTACCGTTGTAGTGAGAGCGCGCAGCGATATAAAGCGCCCGGAGTGTTTGCGACGCGTCTCAGCTTCCGAAAAGTGTTTTGCGAGCAGCGTAAGCCCCAGTAGACTGCCTCTGCAAAACATGGCGAAACAACCCTTTTCTAGTGTTGCAGCGAGAGCGCGCAGCGAGATAAAGCGCCGCGAGTGTTATGCGACGCGCCTCAGTTTCGGAAAAGTCTTTATTGCGAGCAGCGTAAGCCCCAGTAGACTGCCTGTGCAAAACAAGGCGATGCAACCCTTTTCTACCGTTGCAGCGAGAGCGCGCAGGGATATATAGCGCCCGAGTGTAATGCGACGCGTCTCAGTTTCAGAAAAATCTTTATTGCGAGCAGTGTAAGCCCCAGTGGACTGCCTGTGCTAAACAAACCGGTGCAACCCTTTATAACCGTTTCAGTGAGAGCTCGCAGCGATATAAACAGGCCTGAGTGTTATGCGACGCGTCTCAGTTTCGGAAAAGTGTATTGCGAGCAGCGTAAGCCCCAGTAGACTGCCTGTGCAAAACAAGGCGATGCAACCCTATTCTACCGCTGCAGCGATAGCGCACAGCGATATATAGCGCCTCGAGTGTTATGCGACGCGTCTCAGTTTCCGAAAAGTGTATTGCGAGCAGCGTATACGCCCTGGTAGACTGCCTGTGCAAAACAAGGCGATGCAACCCTGTTCTACCGTTGTAGCGAGAGCGCGCAGCGATATTAAGCGCCCCGAGTATTATGCGGCGCGTCTCAGTTTCCGAAAAGTGTATTGCGAGGAGCGTAAGCCCCAGTAGACTGCCTGTGCAAAACATGGTGACGCAACCTTTTCTACCGTTGCAGCGAGAGCGCGCAGCGATATAAAGCGCCCCCAGTGTTATGCGACGCGTCTCAGTTACCGAAAAGTGTATTGCGAGCAGGGTAAGCCCCACTCGACTATCTGTGCTAAACAAATAGATGCAACCCTTTTCTACCGTTGCAGCGAGAGCGCGGAGCGATATAAACTGCCCCGAGTGTTATGCGACGCGTCTCAGTTTCAGAAATGTGTAGTGCGTGCAGCGTAAGCCCCAGTGGACTGTCTCTGCAAATCAAGGCGATGCAACCCTTTTCTACCGTTGTAGCTACAGCGCACCGCAGTATAAAGCGCCCCGAGTGCTATGCGACGCGTCTCAGTTTCCGAAAAGTGCATTGCGAGCTGCGTAAGCCCCAGTAGACTGCCTGTGCAAAACATGGCGATGCAACCCTTTTCTACCGTTGTAGCGAGATCGCGCAGCGATATAAAGCGCCCGAGTATTATGCGACGCGTCTTAGTTTCCGAAAAGTGTATTGCGAGCAGCGCAAGCCCCAGTAGACTGCCTGTGCAAAAGATGGCGATGCAACCCTTTTCTACCGTTCTAACGACAACGCGCAGCGATATAAAGAGCACCGAGTGTTATGCGACGCGTCTCAGCCTCAGAAAAATCTTTATTGCGAGTAGCGTAAGCCCCAGTGGACTGCCTGTGCTAAACAAACCGATGCAAACCTTTTCTGCCGTTGCAGTGAGAGCGCGCAGCGATATAAAGCGCCCTGAGTGTTATGCGACGCGTCTCAGTTTCGGAAAAGTGTATTGCGAGCAGCGTAAGCCCCAGTAGACTGCCTGTGCAAAACAAGGCGATGCAAGCCTGTTCTACCGTGGTAGCGAAAGCGCGCAGCGATATAAAGCGCCCCGAATATTATGCGACGCGTCTCAGTTTCCGAAAATGTGTATTGCGAGGAGCGTAAGCCCCTGTAGACTGCCTGTGCAAACAAGGCAAATCAACCCTTTTCTACCATTGTAACGAGAGCGCGCAGCGATATAAAGCGCCCTGAGTATTATGCGACGCGTCTTAGTTTCCGAAAAGTGTATTGCGAGCAGCGTAAGCCCCAGTAAACTGCCTGTGCAAACAAGGAGATGCAACGCTTTCTACCGTTGTAGCGAGAGCGCGCATTCATAAAAAGGGCGCCGGGTGTTGTGCGACGCGTCTCAGTTTCCGAAACCCCGCAGGGGCGTCTGCGTCAGCAGGCGTTTGGTGTGTTGCGACACCACGGACCCGAGCACACGAGGGTTGGACCCTCCTGCGTGTAGGCGTGCGCGGCTTAGCCGTGTCTGGGGAAAGGGGGATCCTGGAGGTTGAGCCGATGCTGGGTGTTTGGACCTTTAAGGCCCCCCGGCGGAGGCAACACCCGTCTTCGGCCTCGGCTTCACATAGACGGCACCCCCGGACTGACCCACCCGGGGGAAATCGGTAGTCGCCTCTTCCTGTCCTCCTCTCCAATCTTCGACTTTCGCTCCCACTTTTACATCTTTCCTGTCTTCTCCTCACTTCTTATTACTTCCTTTCTCCACGGCGGCAAGGGTTAACCTTGTGTATCTGCCCTCCCTTGGGTATAATATATTGGGTTATAGTAGCAATGTACGGCTGGCGCCTGCAGCCTTACGCGTTAAGGCCTGCAGCGTCCCCATGTTGGGCTCCGTGGTGGGTGGCCGCCATTGCTGCCGAACACAAACCAAAATACCATGGGAACGCCCGCATTTCCCCGCCTACTTGATCGTCACCCTCAGAAGAGGGGACGCACCGAAGAATTCAGCACATGTTTGACCCGCACTAAAGAGAACTACCCGAAATACCATGTTGTACATAGTGAGAGTGCTGCAAAACAGGCCAGACTCATTTCACCATTCATAGTTTCAAAATCTTTGACCGAAGCCTTAGGGTCAGGTTACAAGGTGACGAAAATGGCAAGTGGAGATCTTCTTCTTGAGATCCCACAGAAAAATCAATACGAAAGGCTAGACAGACTGGTGACCTTTGGCAACATTCCAGTTTCTGTTACGCCACACCGATCAATGAACAGCTCACGCGGAGTCGTCTCAGAGGCAGACCTTCAGGATTTGACAGAAGCTGAACTGCTGTAAGGATGGAAAGATCAAAATGTGACCGATGTAAAGCGTATTATAATTAGACGGCACAATAAGGAAATCCCCCCAAAGCATCTTATCCTAACATTTGCATCCAGCGTACTGCCAGAAACGATTGAAACAGGATACATCAGATTAAACGTTCGACCATATATCCCCAACCCTAGAAGGTGTTTCAAATGTCAGAGGTTCGGCCATGGCTCGCAGAGCTGCCGTGGTCAGACAACTTGTGCAAAGTGTGGAGTGCAGGGCCACCCCTCCGAGAACTGCAGTGGCACACCTCACTGTGTGAACTGCAGTGGCGACCATCCAGCTTACTCACGCTCCTGTCCGAACTGGAAGAAAGAAAAAGATATAATCACCCTTAAAGTCAAAGAAAATATTTCGTTTAAGGAAGCCCGTAAACGGTGCTCACCTTTCCACAGCACACCTTATGCTGATGCGGCGCGTCGGGGGGCAGCGTCGCAGCGGCAATCGCCGAGTGCCCTGCCCGCGTGCAGCGAGCAGGCACCTTTGGCTCCTGCCCCCAGGGTGGAAGTAGGTAAGCCTACTCCATCCAACCAGCAACCAGGCCCGGCTACCCTTGGGTTGCCGGTCCCACAAGAGTTATCTGCGGAAACCTGCGCTGCACGCAGCGATCCCGCAGGACCGATAGCGGCCACGAAGGTAGGCTCAGCTGAGGCTGCCTCGACCTCCCCGGCCCCTCCCAGCGCTGGCAACAGCCGGCGCAGCCAAATCCCACAGGGAGCCCCATCGACCACAGGGCTGGTGGGCGCAGGGGTCTTGCCTTCCGAGGTGAGACTCTCACGAAAAACTTCTCGCTCGCAAGAGCGCGTGTCCGGCGCCTCACAAGAGGCAATGGACACAACACCTATACCTACGGCGCAGCAAGCGCCTAAGGAGCGGCGAGGTTCCCTCGAGCGCTCCAGAAAAAACAAAACCCCGGTTACAGGGCCTCGAAAGAGCTCTGTAACCTAAGGCATCACCTCCCTTTCCGTAGACACAGTACTTATTTAAAATAAATATGGATACACAAATTATCCAATGGAACGTCAGAGGTCTTCTTAGAAACCTGGATGACGTACAAGAACTCATACACAAACACAATCCAAAAGTGCTGTGTTTACAGGAAACACACCTAAAATCAAAACACACAAACTTTCTCCGACAGTATATAACTTTTCGCAAAGATCGCGATGATGCTATCGCATCATCGGGAGGTGTAGCTATAGTTATCCACAAAAGCATTGCGTGTCAACATTTACAGCTCCAAACGCCTCTTGAAGCAGTGGCAGTTCGAGCTGTCCTCCTAAACAAACTCATCACCATTAGCTCGCTTTACGTACCCCCACACTACAAATTAAACAAACATGAATTCCAGTCATTTATAGACGAATTGCCAGAACCTTATGTTGTTCTTGGCGATCTCAATGCGCACAGCTCCCTGTGGGGTGACTGTCGTATAGATGCGCGAGGTCGTCTTGTTGAACAGTTCCTTTTTTCTTCTGGTGCGTGCCTTTTGAATAAGAAGAAACCCACTTATTACTGTCTTGCAAATAATACCTTTTCTTCAATTGATCTCAGCATAGTTTCCCCGTCTATACTGCCTGAACTGGAGTGGGAAGTTGCGAACAATCCTTACGGAAGCGACCACTTCCCCATACTATTAAGAACACTTAAAGAAAACGAATATCTACCACAGGCTCCTAGGTGGCAGGTCGACACAGCCGACTGGGAGAAATTCCGAACCATAACTAGCATATCATGGGATGACATGTCCTCGTTACAAATTGATGCTGCTGTGGATTACCTTACAGCTTTTATTATAGATGCCGCATCTAAATGCATACGTGAAGTAAGTGGCTCGGCATGCAAACGGCATGTCCCGTGGTGGAACGATGAATGTAGAGTCGCACGTAGGAATCAAAACAAAGCGTGGGGGTTGCTACGCGCTTCGCCCACTGCAGAGAATCTCGTTAACTTTAAGAAAGTTAAGTCTCAAGGCAGGAGAACCCGCCGACAGGCCAGAAGAGAGAGCTGGCAAAAGTTTTTATCGAACATCAACTCGTTTACAGATGAGGCGAAAGTCTGGAACCGCGTAAATAGAATTAGAGGGAGACAAACATATTCACTCCTTCTGGTAAACACACAGGGTGATACGCTGCAACATCAGGCAGACTCACTTGGGGAGCACTTTGAGAGTGTGTCAAGTTCAAAACATTATTCGAAATCCTTCCTGAAATATAAGCAAATAGAAGAATGTAAGCCACTCAAAAGAAAATGTCCACAGAGTGAATCCTACAACTGCCCATTCAGTATTGCTGAGTTGAAAGCTGCCTTGAGCTCATGCAAGAGCTCTGCACCCGGATCTGACAGAATCATGTATGAAATGCTCAAAAACTTACACGATGACACGCAAGTTACACTACTCACACTTTCCAACACCATCTGGGATGCAGGGTACCTTCCAACCGCATGGAAGGAAGCTATTGTGGTCCCTGTTTTGAAACAAGGTAAAGACCCTTCCTCAGTGGCAAGTTACCGCCCGATAGCCCTCACAAGTTGCCTTTGTAAGGTAATTGAAAAAATGATTAATCGGCGACTGATCCATTTCCTTGAAACGAGCAAAATGCTTGATCCTTATCAATGCGGCTTTCGAGAAGGGCGGTCCACAACCGATCATCTCGTACGTGTTGAAGCAAATATTCGGGAGGCATTCATACATAAACAGTTCTTCCTATCGATATTTCTCGATATGGAAAAGGCCTATGACACAACGTGGCGTTACGGAATCTTAAGAGACCTGTCAGAAATGGACATCCACGGTAATATGCTTAACATAATGGAAAGCTATCTGTCAAATCGTACGTTCCGGGTAAAAGTAGGCAATGCACTCTCACGTCCTTTTACGCAAGAAACGGGTGTACCCCAAGGAGGCGTGCTCTGCTGCACGCTCTTCATCGTGAAGATGAACACGCTTCGCGCTTCATTACCTCAGGCCATCTTTTACTCTGTCTACGTGGACGATATACAAATAGCTTTCAAATCCTGTAACCTCGCAGTGTGCGAGAGACAGGTACAGCATGGCCTGAACAAAGTCTCAATGTGGGCAGACAGGAATGGCTTTAAGATCAATCCTAACAAAAGCACTTGCGTTCTTTTTACAAGAAAGAGAGGAATGATCCCAGACCCTTGCTTAGAACTGGGTGGACAACAAATACCTGTAAACAAAGAACACAAATTTCTAGGTGTCATACTTGACTACAGACTCACTTTCGTCCCCCACATTAACCATCTTAAAGAAAAATGTCTAAAAACGATGAACATAATGAAACTCCTATCCCAGAGTACATGGGGTAGTGACAGGATGTCTTTATTGAAACTCTATAAAAGCCTCATTCGTTCACGCCTAGACTATGGTGCCGTGATTTATCACTCTGCCGCCCCGAGCGCGCTAAAGATGCTAGACCCTGTTCACCATCTGGGTATCCGTTTAGCCACAGGAGCTTTCAGAACGAGTCCCGTACAAAGCTTATATGCAGAATCGAATGAGTGGTCACTTCATATCCAGAGAACATACATCAGCCAAACATATTTTTTGAAAGTCCACTCTAATCCTGAACATCCCTGTTTTAACACCATTACCGACATGACATATGCTACACTGCTTCGTAATCGTCCTTCCGTAAGACAGCCTTTCTCGCTGCGTGTGAGGGAGCTTAGTCATGAAATGCATGTTCCACTTCTCGAACTTCGCCTAATGCATCCAGCCAAGCTGCTACCTTCTTGGGAGTGGCAGTTGATACAATGCGATACATCTTTCATGGAAGTTACAAAAAACGCCCCAGAGATTGCAATCCAAATGCATTTCCGGGAACTCCAGCACAAATACTCCTGTACGGAGTTCTACACAGACGCATCGAAGTCACACGACGGGGTGTCCTATGCAGCCGTCGGTTCATCCTTCTCGGAATCCGACGTACTGCATCCGGAAACTAGTATCTTTACGGTTGAGGCCTACGCAATATTGTCGACCGTGAAGCATATAAGGAAAACAAAACTCAGAAAATCAGTTATTTTTACGGACTCCCTAAGTGTTGTGAAGGCTTTGATATCGTTCTGTAAGCGCAAAAATCCTGTTTTAATTGAACTCTATTCCGTGTTATGTAAAGCATATGTATCTAACCAGCATGTGATTATATGCTGGGTGTCTGGCCATAGGGGCATCCAGGGTAACGTTCTAGTGGACCAGATGGCCACATCAATTTCATTACATGCAGTTAGTCCTACTGCTTCGGTCCCTGTCAAAGACCTGAAGCCTTTCTTAAGAAGGAAACTACGAAACCACTGGCAACGCATGTGGGACGAAGAAATAAATAATAAGCTCCACGTGATAAAGCCACAGCTAGGATTCTGGCCTTCCGTAACAAAATCACGCCGGACAGATGTCCTATTCTGTCGTATAAGAATAGGACACACATTCGGCACACATAACTATTTACTCACCGGAAACGAGCCTCCAACCTGCGGTAGATGCGGGGAGAGGCTATCCGTCCTCCACGTCCTTCTGGAGTGTCGGAAAGCCGAATATGAAAGAAAGAAACATTTTCCCATAGCATACCAGCAGCAGATCCCCCTTCATCCAGTAATGTTACTCGGCCCAGAACCGCTATTTGACACCGTCGCAGTTCTAAGTTATCTGAAAGATGTTGTGTTTCATGTTTTTAGCCCCACATGTTCGTAGCGTCTCCTCTCTTCAGAGGATGGCGCTATGATAATTATTTTTGAATAGCACATGCCTCTAGGCCCTTGTGGTTCAAGGGCTCTGGCGAGGCAGCAGTGCTCCAAGTAATTTTACCATCTTATATATTTTATAATTTGCATCATCCTTCTACGATGGATTTTAATGTTCATAGTACTCGTCATTAATCATCGCCATAATTTTATAGCACATAGATTTTACGCACTTTACAGCGACTATTTTTAGGCCACTTTACAGCCAAGCCACATCTCCATAATACATCGTCAACATCACCACTTGTCATGGCGCTCTTTGGCCACACCTGGCCCTTGCGCCATTAAACACCACAAATCATCAGTTTCCGAAAAGTGAGAGCAGCATTCTGGGCAAGTTGGTAATCCATTGCTTAAATGATATTGCGCGACATAAAAACGACACGGACGTGAAAGAAGACGACACACCAAGCGCAAACTTTCAACTAAGTTTATTGTGCCACTGCGTCATTTTATACATGGCAGGCAACGTAGATCGCGCATGCGCTTACAAGGAAATGAAGTGCGAAGTCGTGTAACATGGTTACGTGTCATGTGACGCCGCGTCTAAGTGTTTTGCGAGGAGCGTTTTGCGTTTTGCGAGCAGCGTCTGCGACCAGCGTCTAAGTGTTTTGCGAAATGTGTTTTGCGAGCAGCGTAAGCCCCAGTAGACTGCCTGTGCAAAACATGGCGATGCAACCCTTTTCTAGCGATGCAACGACAGCGCGCAGCGATATAAAGTGCCCCGAGTTTTATGCGACGCGTCTCAGTTTCCGAAAAGTGTAATGCGAGCAGCGTAAGCCCCAGAAGACTGCCTGTGCAAAATTAGACGATGCAACCCTTTTCTGCCGTTGCAGCGAGAGCGCGCAATGATATAATGAGCTCCGAGCGTTATGCGACGCGTCTCAGTTTCCCAAAAGTCTATTGCGAGCAGCGTAAGCCGCAGTAGAGTGCTTGTGCAAAACATGGCGATGCAATCTTTTTCTACCGTTGCAGCGAGAGCGCGCAGCGAGATAAAGCGCCCCGAGTGTTATGCGACGCGTCTCAGTTTCAGAAAAATCTTTCTTGCGAGCAGCGTAAGCCCCAGTGGAGTGTCTGTGCTAAACAATCCTATGCAACCCTTTTCTACCGTTGCAGCGAGAGCGCGCAGCGATGTAAAGCGCCGCGAGTGTTATGCGACGCGCCTCAGTTTCAGAAAAGTCTTTATTGCGAGCAGCTTAAGCCCCAGTAGAGTGCCTGTGCCAAACAAGGCGATGCAACCCTTTTCTACCGTTGCAGCGAGAGCGCGCAGCGAAATATAGCGCCCCGAGTGTTCTGCGACGCGTCTCAGTTTCCGAAAAGTGTATTGCGAGAAGCGTAAGCCCCAGTAGACTGCCTGTACAAAACATGGCGATGCAACCCTTTTCTACCGTTCCAACGACACCGCGCAGCGATATAAAGCTCCCCGAGTGTAATGCGACGCGTCTCAGTTTCAGAAAAATCTTTATTGCGAGCAGTGTAAGCCCCAGTGGACTGCCTGTGCTAAACAAACCGGTGCAACCCTTTATAACCGTTGCAGTGAGAGCGCGCAGCGATAGAAACAGGCCTGAGTGTTATGCGATGCGTCTCAGTTTCGGAAAAGTGTATTGCGAGCAGCGTAAGCCCCAGTAGACTGTCTGTGCTAAACAAACCGATGCAACCCTTTTCTACCATTGCAGCGAGAGTGCGCAGCGATGTAAAGCGCCGCGAGTGTTATACGACGCGGCTCAGTTTCCGAAAAGTGTATTGCGAGCAGCGTATACGCCCCTGTAGACTGCCTGTGCAAACAAGGCGATGCAACCCTTTTCTACCGTTGTAGCGAGTGCGCGCAGCGATATATAGCGCCCCGAGTGTGATGCGACGCGTGTCAGTTTCCGAAAAGTGTATTGCGTGCAGCGTAAGCCCCAGTAGACAGCCTGTGCAAAACTTGGCGATGCAACCCTGTTCTACCGTTGTAGCGAGAGCGCGCAGCGATATAAAGCGCCACGAGTATTATGCGACGCGTCTCAGTTTCCGAAAAGTGTATTACGAGGAGCGTAAGCCCCAGTAGACTGCCTGTACAAAACATGGCGATGCAACCCTTTTCTACCGTTCCAACGACACCGCGCAGCGATATAAAGCTCCCCGAGTGTAATGCGACGCGTCTCAGTTTCGGAAAAGTGTATTGCGAGCAGCGTAAGCCCCAGTAGACTGTCTGTGCTAAACAAACCGATGCAACCCTTTTCTACCATTGCAGCGAGAGTGCGCAGCGATGTAAAGCGCCGCGAGTGTTATACGACGCGGCTCAGTTTCCGAAAAGTGTATTGCGAGCAGCGTATACGCCCCTGTAGACTGCCTGTGCAAAACAAGGCGATGCAACCCTATTCTACCGTTGCATCGATAGCGCACAGCGATATATAGCGCCTCGAGTGTTATGCGACGCGTCTCAGTTTCCGAAAAGTCTATTGCGAGAAGCCTATACGCCCTAATAAACGGCCTGTGCAAAACAAGGCGATGCAACCCTGTTCTACCGTTGTAGCGAGAGCGCGCTGCGATATAAAGCGCCCCGAGTATTATGCGACGCGTCTCAGTTACCGAAAAGTGTATTGCGAGCAGGGTAAGCCCCACTAGACTGCCTGTGTTAAACATGGCGATGCAACCCTTTTCTACCGTTGTAGCGAGAGCGCGCCGCATTATAAAGCGCCCCGAGTGTTCTGCGACGCGTCTTAGTTTCCGAAAAGTGCATTGCGAGCTGCGTAAGCCCCAGTAGACTGCCTGTGCAAAACATGGCGATGCAGCCCTTTATAACCGTTGCAGTGAGAGCGCGCAGCGATAGAAACAGCCCTCAGTGTTATGCGACGCGTCTCATTTTCGGAAAAGTCTATTGCGCGCAGCGTAAGCCCCAGTAGGCTGCCTGTGCAAAATAAGGCGATGCAACCCTATTCTACCGTTGCAGCGATAGCGCACAGCGATATATAGCGCCTCGAGTGTTATGCGACGCGTCTCAGTTTCCGAAAAGTGTATTGCGAGAAGCCTATACGCCATAGTAAACGGCCTGTGCAAAACAAGGCGACGCAACCCTGTTCTACCGTTTTAGCGAGAGCGCGCAGCGATATAGAGCGTCCCGAGTATTATGCGACGTGTCTCAGTTACCGAAAAGTGTATTGCGAGCAGGGTAAGCCCCACTAGACTGCCTGTGTTAAACATGGAGATGTAACCCTTTTCTACCGTTGTAGCGAGAGCGCGCCGCATTATAAAGCGCCCCGAGTGTTCTGCGACTCCTCTCAGTTTCCGAAAAGTGTATTGCGAGCAGCGTATAAGCCCCAGTAGACTGCCTCTGCAAAACAAGGCGATGCAACCCTGTTCTACCTTTGTAGCGAGAGCGCGCAGCGATATAAAGCGCCCCGAGTATTATGCGACGCGTCTCAGTTTCCGAAAAGTGTATTGCGAGGAGCGTAAGCCCCTGCAGACTGCCTCTGCAAACAAGGCAATGCAACTTTTTTCTACCATGGTAGCGAGAGCGCGCAGCGATATAAACCGCCCCGAGTATTATGCGACGCGTCTCAGTTTTAGAAAAATCTTTATTGCGAGCAGTGTAAGCCCCCGTGGACTGCCTGTGCTAAACAAACCGATGCAACCCTTTATAACCGTTGCAGTGAGGGCGCGCAGCGACAGAAACAGCCCTCAGTGTTATGCGACGCGTCGCAGTTTCGGAAAGTGTATTGCGAGCAGCGTAAGCCCGAGTAGGCTGCCTGTGCAAAACAAGGCGATGCAACCCTTTTCTACCGTTGTAGCGAGTGCGCACAGCGATATATAGCGCCCCGAGTGCTTGGCGACGCGTGTCAGTTTCCGAAAAGTGTATTGCGAGCAGCGTAAGCCCTAGCAGACAGCCTGTGCAAAACATGGCGATACAACCCTGTTCTATCGTTGTAGCGAGAGCGAGCAGCGATATAAAGCGCCACGAGTATTATGCGACGCGTCTCAGTTTCCCAAAAGTGTATTGCAAGGAGCGTAAGCCACTGTAGACTGCCTGTGCAAACAAGGCAATGCAACTCTTTTCTAGCATTGTAGCGAGAGCGCGCAGCGATATAAAGCGCCCGGAGTATTATGCGACGCGTCTCAGTTTTAGAAAAATCTTTATTGCGAGCAGTGTAAGCCCCAGTGGACTGTCTGTGCTAAACAAACCGATGCAACCCTTTATAACCGTTGCAGTGAGAGAGCGCAGCGATAGAAACAGCCCTCAGTGTTAAGCGGCGCATCTCAGTTTCCAAAAAGTGTATTGCGCGAAGCGTAAGCCCCAGTAGGCTGCCTGTGCAAAACAAGGCGATGCAACCCTATTCTACCGTTGCATCGATAGCGCACAGCGATATATGGCGCCTCGAGTGTTATGCGACGCGTCTCAGTTTCCGAAAAGTGTATTGCGAGAAGCCAATACGCCCTTGTAAACGGCCTGTGCAAAACAAGGCGATGCAACCCTGTTCTACCGTTGTAGCGAGAGCGCGCAGCGATATAAAGCGTCCCGAGTATTATGCGACGTGTCTCAGTTACCGAAAAGTGTATTGCGAGCAAGGTAAGCCCCACTAGACTGCCTGTGTTAAACATGGCGATGCAACCCTTTTCTACCGTTGTAGCGAGAGCGCGCCGCATTATAAAGCGCCCCGAGTGTTCTGCGACGCGTCTTAGTTTCCGAAAAGTGCATTGCGAGCTGCGTAAGCCCCAGTAGACTGCCTGTGCAAAACATGGCGATGCAGCCCTTTATAACCGTTGCAGTGAGAGCGCGCAGCGATAGAAACAGCCCTCAGTGTTATGCGACGCGTCTCATTTTCGGAAAAGTCTATTGCGCGCAGCGTAAGCCCCAGTAGGCTGCCTGTGCAAAATAAGGCGATGCAACCCTATTCTACCGTTGCAGCGATAGCGCACAGCGATATATAGCGCCTCGAGTGTTATGCGACGCGTCTCAGTTTCCGAAAAGTGTATTGCGAGAAGCCTATACGCCATAGTAAACGGCCTGTGCAAAACAAGGCGACGCAACCCTGTTCTACCGTTTTAGCGAGAGCGCGCAGCGATATAGAGCGTCCCGAGTATTATGCGACGTGTCTCAGTTACCGAAAAGTGTATTGCGAGCAGGGTAAGCCCCACTAGACTGCCTGTGTTAAACATGGAGATGTAACCCTTTTCTACCGTTGTAGCGAGAGCGCGCCGCATTATAAAGCGCCCCGAGTGTTCTGCGACTCCTCTCAGTTTCCGAAAAGTGTATTGCGAGCAGCGTATAAGCCCCAGTAGACTGCCTCTGCAAAACAAGGCGATGCAACCCTGTTCTACCTTTGTAGCGAGAGCGCGCAGCGATATAAAGCGCCCCGAGTATTATGCGACGCGTCTCAGTTTCCGAAAAGTGTATTGCGAGGAGCGTAAGCCCCTGCAGACTGCCTCTGCAAACAAGGCAATGCAACTTTTTTCTACCATGGTAGCGAGAGCGCGCAGCGATATAAACCGCCCCGAGTATTATGCGACGCGTCTCAGTTTTAGAAAAATCTTTATTGCGAGCAGTGTAAGCCCCCGTGGACTGCCTGTGCTAAACAAACCGATGCAACCCTTTATAACCGTTGCAGTGAGGGCGCGCAGCGACAGAAACAGCCCTCAGTGTTATGCGACGCGTCGCAGTTTCGGAAAGTGTATTGCGAGCAGCGTAAGCCCGAGTAGGCTGCCTGTGCAAAACAAGGCGATGCAACCCTTTTCTACCGTTGTAGCGAGTGCGCACAGCGATATATAGCGCCCCGAGTGCTTGGCGACGCGTGTCAGTTTCCGAAAAGTGTATTGCGAGCAGCGTAAGCCCTAGCAGACAGCCTGTGCAAAACATGGCGATACAACCCTGTTCTATCGTTGTAGCGAGAGCGAGCAGCGATATAAAGCGCCACGAGTATTATGCGACGCGTCTCAGTTTCCCAAAAGTGTATTGCAAGGAGCGTAAGCCACTGTAGACTGCCTGTGCAAACAAGGCAATGCAACTCTTTTCTAGCATTGTAGCGAGAGCGCGCAGCGATATAAAGCGCCCGGAGTATTATGCGACGCGTCTCAGTTTTAGAAAAATCTTTATTGCGAGCAGTGTAAGCCCCAGTGGACTGTCTGTGCTAAACAAACCGATGCAACCCTTTATAACCGTTGCAGTGAGAGAGCGCAGCGATAGAAACAGCCCTCAGTGTTAAGCGGCGCATCTCAGTTTCCGAAAAGTGTATTGCGCGAAGCGTAAGCCCCAGTAGGCTGCCTGTGCAAAACAAGGCGATGCAACCCTATTCTACCGTTGCATCGATAGCGCACAGCGATATATGGCGCCTCGAGTGTTATGCGACGCGTCTCAGTTTCCGAAAAGTGTATTGCGAGAAGCCAATACGCCCTTGTAAACGGCCTGTGCAAAACAAGGCGATGCAACCCTGTTCTACCGTTGTAGCGAGAGCGCGCAGCGATATAAAGCGTCCCGAGTATTATGCGACGTGTCTCAGTTACCGAAAAGTGTATTGCGAGCAAGGTAAGCCCCACTAGACTGCCTGTGTTAAACATGGCGATGCAACCATTTTCTACCGTTGTAGCGAGAGCGCGCCGCATTATAAAGCGCCCCGAGTGTTCTGCGACTCCTCTCAGTTTCCGAAAAGTGTATTGCGAGCAGCGTATAAGCCCCAGTAGACTGCCTCTGCAAAACAAGGCGATGCAACCCTGTTCTACCTTTGTAGCGAGAGCGCGCAGCGATATAAAGCGCCCCGAGTATTATGCGACGCGTCTCAGTTTCCGAAAAGTGTATTGCGAGGAGCGTAAGCCCCTGTAGACTGCCTGTGCAAACAACGCGATGCAACCCTTTTCTACCGTTGTATCGAGTGCGCGCAGCGAAATAAAGCGCCCCGAGTGTTATGCGACGCGTCTCAATTTCCGCAAAGTGTATTGCGAGCAGCGTAAGCCCCAGTAGACTGCCTGTGCAAAACATGGCGATGCAACCCTGTTCTACCATTGTAGCGAGAGCGCGCAGTGATATAAAGCGCCCCGAGTATTATGCGACGCGTCTCAGTTTCCGAAAAGTGTATTCCGAGGAGCGTAAGCCCCTGTAGACTGTCTGCGCAAACAAGGCGATGCAACCCTTTTCTACCGTTGTAGCGAGTGCGTGCAGCGTTATATAGCACCCCGAGTGTTATGCGACGCGTCTCAATTTCCGAGAAGTGTTTTGCGAGCAGCGTAAGCCCCTGTAGACTGCCTGTGGAAACAAGGCAATGCAACCCTTTTCTACCGTTGTAGCGAGAGCGCGCCGCAGTATAAAGCGCCACGAGTATTATGCGACGTGTCTCAGTTTCCGAAAAGTGTATTGCGAGGAGCGTAAGCCCCTGTAGACTGCCTGTGCAAACAAGGCAATGCAACTCTTTTCTACCATTGTAGCGAGAGCGCGCAGCGATATAAAGCGCCCCGAGTATTATTCGACGCGTCTCAGTTTTAGAAAAAGCTTTATTGCGAGCAGTGTAAGCCCCAGTGGACTGCCTGTGCTAAACAAACCGATGCAACCCTTTATAACCGTTGCAGTGAGGGCGCGCAGCGATAGAAACAGCCCTCAGTGTTATGCGACGCGTCGCAGTTTCGGAAAGTGTATTGCGCGCAGCGTAAGCCCCAGTAGGCTGCCTGTGCAAAACAAGGCGATGCAACCCTATTCTACCATTGCAGCGATAGCGCACAGCGATATATAGCGCCTCGAGTCTTATGCGACGAGTCTCAGTTTCCGAAAAGTGTATTGCGAGAAGCGTATACGCCCTAGTAAACGGCCTGTGCAAAACAAGGCGATGCAACCCTGTTCTACCGTTGTAGCGAGAGCGCGCAGCGATATAAAACGCCCCGAGTATTATGCGACGTGTCTCAGTTTCTGAAAAATCTTTATTGCGAGCAGCGTAACCCCCAGTGGACTGTCTGTGCTAAACAAACCGATGCAACCCTTTTCTACCGTTGCAGCGAGAGCGCGCAGCGATGTAAAGCGCCGCGAGTGTTATACGACGCGTCTCAGTTTCGGAAAAGTGTATTGCGAGCAAACAAGTCAATGCAACTCTTTTCTACCATTGTTGCGAGAGAGCGCAGCGATATAAAGCGCCGCGAGTATTATGCGACGCGTCTCAGTTTCAGAAAAATCATTATTGCGAGCAGTGTAAGCCCCAGTGGACTGCCTGTGCTAAAGAAACCGATGCAACCCTTTATAACCGTTGCAGTGAGAGCGCGCAGCGATATAAACAGCCCTCAGAGTTATGCGACGCGTCTCAGTTTCGGAAAAGTGTATTGTGAGCAGCGTAAACCCCAGAAGGCTGCCTGTGCAAAACAAGGCGATGCAACCCTTTTCTACCCTTCTAGCGAGAGCGCGCAGCGATATAAAGCGCTACGAGTATTATGCGACGCGTCTCAGTTTCCGAAAAGTGTATTGCGAGGAGCGTAAGCCACTGTAGACTACCTGTGCAAACAAGGCAATGCAACTCTTTTCTACCATTGTAGCGAGAGCGCGCAGCGATATAAAGCGCCCCGAGTATTATGCGACGCGTCTCAGTTTTAGAAAAATCTTTATTGCGAGCAGTGTAAGCCCCAGTGGACTGCCTGTGCTAAACAAACCGATGGAACCCTTTATAACCGTTGCAGTGAGAGCGCGCAGCGATAGAAACAGCCCTCAGTGTTATGCGAGGCGTCTCAGTTTCGGAAAAGCGTATTGCGAGAAGCCTGTACGCCCTAGTAAACGGCCTGTGCAAAACAAGGCGATGCAACCCTGATCTACCGTTGTAGCGAGAGCGCGCAGCGATATAAAGCGCCCCGAGTATTATGCGACGCGTCTCAGTTACCAAAAAAGTGTATTGCGAGCAGGGTAAGTCCCACTAGACTGCCTGTGTTAAAAATGGCGATGCAACCCTTTTCTACCGTTGTAGCGAGAGCGCGCCGCATTATGAAGCGCCCCGAGAGTTCTGCGACGCGTCTCAGTTTCCGAAAAGTGCATTGCGAGCTGCGTAAGCCTCAGTAGACGGCCTGTGCAAAACATGGTGATGCAACCCTTTTCTGCCGTTGCAGCGAGAGCGCGCAGCGATGTAAAGCGCCGCGAGTGTTATACGACGCGTCTCAGTTTCGGAAAAGTGCATTGCGAGCTGCGTAAGCCCCAGTAGACTGCCTGTGTAAAACATGGCGATGCAACCCTTTTCTGCCGTTGCAGCGAGAGCGCGCAGCGATGTAAAGCGCCGCGAGTGTTATACGACGCGTCTCAGTTTCGGAAAAAGTGTATTGCGAGCAGCGTAAGCCCCAGTAGACTGCCTGTGCAAAACAAGGCGATACAACCCTTTTGTACCGTTGCAGCGGAGAGCGCACAGCGATATATAGCGCCTCGAGTGTTATGCGACTCGACTCAGTTTCCGAAAAGTGTATTGCGAGCAGCGTATAAGCCCCAGTAGGCTGCCTTTTCAAAACAAGGCGATGAAACCCTCTTCTACCGTTGTAGCAAGAGCGCGCAGCGAGATAAAGCGCCCCGAGTATTATGCGACGCGTCTCAGTTTCCGAAAAGTGTATTGCGAGGAGCGTAAGCCCCTGTAGACCTCCTGTGCAAACAAGGCAATGCAACTCTTTTCTACCATTGTAGCGAGAGCGCGCAGCGATATAAACCACCCCGAGTATGATACGACGCGTCTTAGTTTCCGAAAAGTGTATTGCGAGCAGCGTAAGCCCCTGTAGACTGCCTGTGCAAACAAGGCGATGCAACCCTTTTCTACCGTTGTAACGAGTGCGCGCAGCGATATAAAGCACCCCGAGTGTTATGCGACGCGTCTCAATTTCCGCAAAGTGTATTGCGAGCAGCGTAAGCCCCAGTAGACTGCCTGTGCAAAACATGGCGATGCAACCCAGCTCTACCGTTGTAGCGTGAGCGCGCAGTGATATAAAGCGCCCCGAGTATTATGCGAGGCGTCTAAGTTTCCGAAAAGAGTATTGCGAGGAGCGTAAGCCCCTGTAGGCTGCCTGTGCAAACAAGGCGATGCAACCCTTTTCTACCGTTGTAGCGAGTGCGTGCAGCGTTATGCAGCGCCCCGAGTGTTATGCGACGCGTCTCAATTTCCGCAAAGTGTTTTGCGAGCAGCGTAAGCCCCAGTAGACTCCCTGTGCAAAACATGGCGATGCAACCCTTTTCTAGCGATGCAACGACAGCGCGCAGCGATATAAAGCGCCCCGAGTTTTATGCGCCGCGTCTCAGTTTCCGAACAGTGTATTGCGAGAGGCGTAAGCCCCTGTAGACTGCCTGTGCAAACAAGGCGATGCAACCCTTTTCTGTCGTTGTAGCGAGTGCGCGCAGCGATATATAGCGCCCCGAGTGTTATGCGACGCGTCTCAATTTCCGCAAAGTGTATTGCGAGCAGCGTAAGCCCCTGTAGACTGCCTGTGGAAACAAGGCAATGCAACCCTTTTCTACCGTTGAAGCGATAGCGCGCCGCAGTATAAAGCGCCCCGAGTGTTATGCGACGCGTCTGAGTTTCCGAAAAGTGCATTGCGAGCTGCGTAAGCCCCAGTAGACTGCCTGTGCAAAACATGGCGATGCAACCCTTTTCTGCCGTTGCAGCGAGAGCGCGCAGCCTGATAAAGCACCTCGAGTGTTATGCGACGCGTCTCAGTTTCCGAAAAGTGTATTGCGAGAAGCGTAAGCCCCAGTAGACTGCCTGTGCAAAACAAGGCGATAGAACCCTTTTGTACCGTTGCAGCGGAGAGCGCACAGCGATACATAGCGCCTCGAGTGTTATGCGACTCGTCTCAGTTTTGGAAAAGTGTATTACGAGCAGCGTAAGCCGCAGTAGACTGCCTGTGCAAAACAAGGCGATACAACCCTATTCTACCGTTGCAGTGATAGCGCACAGCGATATATAGCGCCTCGAGTGTTATGCGACGCGTCTCAGTTTCCGAAAAGTGTATTGCGAGAAGCCTATACGCCCAAGTAAACGGCCTGTGCAAAACAAGGCGAAGCACCTTGTTCTACCGTTGTAGCGAGAGCGCGCAGCGATATAAAGCGCCCCGAGTATTATGCGACGTTTCTCAGTTACCGAAAAGTGTATTGCGAGCAGGGTAAGCCCCACTAGACTGCCTGTGTTAAACATGGCGATGCAACCCTTTTCCACCGTTGTAGCGAGAGCGCGCCGCATTATAAAGCGCCCCGAGTGTTCTGCGACGCGTCTCAGTTTCCGAAAAGTGCATTGCGAGCTGCGTAAGCCCCAGTAGACTGCCTGTGCAAAACACGGCGATGCAACCCTTTTCTGCCCTTGGAGCGAGAGCGCGCAGCGATGTATAGCGCCGCGAGTGTTATACGACGCGTCTCAGTTTCGGAAAAGTGTATTGCGCGCAGCGTAAGCCCCAGTAGACTGCCTGAGCAAAACAAGGCGATACAACCCTTTTGTACCGTTGCAGCGGAGAGCGCACAGCGATACATAGCGCCTCGAGTGTTATGCGACTCGTCTCAGTTTCCGAAAAGTGTATTGCGAGCAGCGTATAAGCCCCAGTAGACTGCCTTTGCAAATCAAGGCGATGCAACCCTGTTCTACCTTTGTAGCGAGAGCGCCCAGCAATATAAAGCGCCCCGAGTATTATGCGACGCGTCTCAGTTTCCGAAAAGTGTATTCCGATCAGCGAAAGCCCCAGTAGACAGCCTGGGCAAAACTAACCGATGCAACGCTTTTCAACCGTTGCAGCGAGAGCGCGCAGCGATATGAAGCGCCTCGAGTGTTATGCGTTGCGTCTCAGTTTCCGAAACGTGTATTGCGAGGAGCGTGAGCCCCTGTAGACTGCCTGTGCAAACAAGGCAATGCAACCCTTTTCTACCGTAGTAGCGAGTGCGCGCAGCGATCTAAAGCGCCCCGAGTGTTATGCGCCGCGTCTCAGTTTCCGAACAGTGTATTGCGAGCAACGTAAGCGCCTGTTGACAGCCTGTGCAAACAAGGCGATGCAACCCTATTCTACCGTTGCAGCGATAGCGCACAGCGATATACAGCGCCTCGAGTGTTATGCGACGCGTCTCAGTTTCCGAAAAGTGTATTGCGAGCTGCGTATAAGCCCCAGTGGACTTCCTGTGCAAAACAAGGCGATGCAACCCTGTCCTCCCTGTCCTACCGTTGTAGCGAGAGCGCGCAGCGATATAAAGCGCCCCGAGTATTATGCGACGCGTCTCAGTTTCCGAAAAGTGTATTGCGAGGAGCGTAAACCCCTGTAGACTGCCTGTGCAAACAAGTCAATGCAACTCTTTTCTACCATTGTTGCGAGAGAGCGCAGCGATATAAAGCGCCGCGAGTATTATGCGACGCGTCTCAGTTTCAGAAAAATCATTATTGCGAGCAGTGTAAGCCCCAGTGGACTGCCTGTGCTAAAGAAACCGATGCAACCCTTTATAACCGTTGCAGTGAGAGCGCGCAGCGATATAAACAGCCCTCAGAGTTATGCGACGCGTCTCAGTTTCGGGAAAGTGTATTGTGAGCAGCGTAAACCCCAGAAGGCTGCCTGTGCAAAACAAGGCGATGCAACCCTTTTCTACCCTTCTAGCGAGAGCGCGCAGCGATATAAAGCGCTACGAGTATTATGCGACGCGTCTCAGTTTCCGAAAAGTGTATTGCGAGGAGCGTAAGCCACTGTAGACTACCTGTGCAAACAAGGCAATGCAACTCTTTTCTACCATTGTAGCGAGAGCGCGCAGCCATATAAAGCGCCCCGAGTATTATGCGACGCGTCTCAGTTTTAGAAAAATCTTTATTGCGAGCAGTGTAAGCCCCAGTGGACTGCCTGTGCTAAACAAACCGATGGAACCCTTTATAACCGTTGCAGTGAGAGCGCGCAGCGATAGAAACAGCCCTCAGTGTTATGCGAGGCGTCTCAGTTTCGGAAAAGCGTATTGCGAGAAGCCTGTACGCCCTAGTAAACGGCCTGTGCAAAACAAGGCGATGCAACCCTGATCTACCGTTGTAGCGAGAGCGCGCAGCGATATAAAGCGCCCCGAGTATTATGCGACGCGTCTCAGTTACCAAAAAAGTGTATTGCGAGCAGGGTAAGTCCCACTAGACTGCCTGTGTTAAAAATGGCGATGCAACCCTTTTCTACCGTTGTAGCGAGAGCGCGCCGCATTATGAAGCGCCCCGAGAGTTCTGCGACGCGTCTCAGTTTCCGAAAAGTGCATTGCGAGCTGCGTAAGCCTCAGTAGACGGCCTGTGCAAAACATGGTGATGCAACCCTTTTCTGCCGTTGCAGCGAGAGCGCGCAGCGATGTAAAGCGCCGCGAGTGTTATACGACGCGTCTCAGTTTCGGAAAAGTGCATTGCGAGCTGCGTAAGCCCCAGTAGACTGCCTGTGTAAAACATGGCGATGCAACCCTTTTCTGCCGTTGCAGCGAGAGCGCGCAGCGATGTAAAGCGCCGCGAGTGTTATACGACGCGTCTCAGTTTCGGAAAAAGTGTATTGCGAGCAGCGTAAGCCCCAGTAGACTGCCTGTGCAAA
Source organism: Dermacentor variabilis (assembly GCF_050947875.1). Classification (NCBI taxonomy): domain Eukaryota; kingdom Metazoa; phylum Arthropoda; class Arachnida; order Ixodida; family Ixodidae; genus Dermacentor; species Dermacentor variabilis. The sequence goes on along the minus strand of NW_027460423.1, from coordinate 372,746 downwards.
ACAAGGCGATACAACCCTTTTGTACCGTTGCAGCGGAGAGCGCACAGCGATATATAGCGCCTCGAGTGTTATGCGACTCGACTCAGTTTCCGAAAAGTGTATTGCGAGCAGCGTATAAGCCCCAGTAGGCTGCCTTTTCAAAACAAGGCGATGAAACCCTCTTCTACCGTTGTAGCAAGAGCGCGCAGCGAGATAAAGCGCCCCGAGTATTATGCGACGCGTCTCAGTTTCCGAAAAGTGTATTGCGAGGAGCGTAAGCCCCTGTAGACCTCCTGTGCAAACAAGGCAATGCAACTCTTTTCTACCATTGTAGCGAGAGCGCGCAGCGATATAAACCACCCCGAGTATGATACGACGCGTCTTAGTTTCCGAAAAGTGTATTGCGAGCAGCGTAAGCCCCTGTAGACTGCCTGTGCAAACAAGGCGATGCAACCCTTTTCTACCGTTGTAACGAGTGCGCGCAGCGATATAAAGCACCCCGAGTGTTATGCGACGCGTCTCAATTTCCGCAAAGTGTATTGCGAGCAGCGTAAGCCCCAGTAGACTGCCTGTGCAAAACATGGCGATGCAACCCAGCTCTACCGTTGTAGCGTGAGCGCGCAGTGATATAAAGCGCCCCGAGTATTATGCGAGGCGTCTAAGTTTCCGAAAAGAGTATTGCGAGGAGCGTAAGCCCCTGTAGGCTGCCTGTGCAAACAAGGCGATGCAACCCTTTTCTACCGTTGTAGCGAGTGCGTGCAGCGTTATGCAGCGCCCCGAGTGTTATGCGACGCGTCTCAATTTCCGCAAAGTGTTTTGCGAGCAGCGTAAGCCCCAGTAGACTCCCTGTGCAAAACATGGCGATGCAACCCTTTTCTAGCGATGCAACGACAGCGCGCAGCGATATAAAGCGCCCCGAGTTTTATGCGCCGCGTCTCAGTTTCCGAACAGTTTATTGCGAGAGGCGTAAGCCCCTGTAGACTGCCTGTGCAAAGAAGGCGATGCAACCCTTTTCTGTCGTTGTAGCGAGTGCGCGCAGCGATATATAGCGCCCCGAGTGTTATGCGACGCGTCTCAATTTCCGCAAAGTGTATTGCGAGCAGCGTAAGCCCCTGTAGACTGCCTGTGGAAACAAGGCAATGCAACCCTTTTCTACCGTTGAAGCGATAGCGCGCCGCAGTATAAAGCGCCCCGAGTGTTATGCGACGCGTCTGAGTTTCCGAAAAGTGCATTGCGAGCTGCGTAAGCCCCAGTAGACTGCCTGTGCAAAACATGGCGATGCAACCCTTTTCTGCCGTTGCAGCGAGAGCGCGCAGCCTGATAAAGCACCTCGAGTGTTATGCGACGCGTCTCAGTTTCCGAAAAGTGTATTGCGAGAAGCGTAAGCCCCAGTAGACTGCCTGTGCAAAACAAGGCGATAGAACCCTTTTGTACCGTTGCAGCGGAGAGCGCACAGCGATACATAGCGCCTCGAGTGTTATGCGACTCGTCTCAGTTTTGGAAAAGTGTATTACGAGCAGCGTAAGCCGCAGTAGACTGCCTGTGCAAAACAAGGCGATACAACCCTATTCTACCGTTGCAGTGATAGCGCACAGCGATATATAGCGCCTCGAGTGTTATGCGACGCGTCTCAGTTTCCGAAAAGTGTATTGCGAGAAGCCTATACGCCCAAGTAAACGGCCTGTGCAAAACAAGGCGAAGCACCTTGTTCTACCGTTGTAGCGAGAGCGCGCAGCGATATAAAGCGCCCCGAGTATTATGCGACGTTTCTCAGTTACCGAAAAGTGTATTGCGAGCAGGGTAAGCCCCACTAGACTGCCTGTGTTAAACATGGCGATGCAACCCTTTTCCACCGTTGTAGCGAGAGCGCGCCGCATTATAAAGCGCCCCGAGTGTTCTGCGACGCGTCTCAGTTTCCGAAAAGTGCATTGCGAGCTGCGTAAGCCCCAGTAGACTGCCTGTGCAAAACACGGCGATGCAACCCTTTTCTGCCCTTGGAGCGAGAGCGCGCAGCGATGTATAGCGCCGCGAGTGTTATACGACGCGTCTCAGTTTCGGAAAAGTGTATTGCGCGCAGCGTAAGCCCCAGTAGACTGCCTGAGCAAAACAAGGCGATACAACCCTTTTGTACCGTTGCAGCGGAGAGCGCACAGCGATACATAGCGCCTCGAGTGTTATGCGACTCGTCTCAGTTTCCGAAAAGTGTATTGCGAGCAGCGTATAAGCCCCAGTAGACTGCCTTTGCAAAACAAGGCGATGCAACCCTGTTCTACCTTTGTAGCGAGAGCGCCCAGCAATATAAAGCGCCCCGAGTATTATGCGACGCGTCTCAGTTTCCGAAAAGTGTATTCCGATCAGCGAAAGCCCCAGTAGACAGCCTGGGCAAAACTAACCGATGCAACGCTTTTCAACCGTTGCAGCGAGAGCGCGCAGCGATATGAAGCGCCTCGAGTGTTATGCGTTGCGTCTCAGTTTCCGAAACGTGTATTGCGAGGAGCGTGAGCCCCTGTAGACTGCCTGTGCAAACAAGGCAATGCAACCCTTTTCTACCGTAGTAGCGAGTGCGCGCAGCGATCTAAAGCGCCCCGAGTGTTATGCGCCGCGTCTCAGTTTCCGAACAGTGTATTGCGAGCAACGTAAGCGCCTGTTGACAGCCTGTGCAAACAAGGCGATGCAACCCTATTCTACCGTTGCAGCGATAGCGCACAGCGATATACAGCGCCTCGAGTGTTATGCGACGCGTCTCAGTTTCCGAAAAGTGTATTGCGAGCTGCGTATAAGCCCCAGTGGACTTCCTGTGCAAAACAAGGCGATGCAACCCTGTCCTCCCTGTCCTACCGTTGTAGCGAGAGCGCGCAGCGATATAAAGCGCCCCGAGTATTATGCGACGCGTCTCAGTTTCCGAAAAGTGTATTGCGAGGAGCGTAAACCCCTGTAGACTGCCTGTGCAAACAAGGCGATGCAACTCTTTTCTACCATTGTAGCGAGAGCGCGCAGCGATATAAACCGCCCCGAGTATTATGTGACGCGTCTTAGTTTCCGAAAAGTGTGTTGCGAGCAGCGTAAGCCCCAGTAGACTGCCAGTGCAAAACATGGCGATGCAACCCTTTTCTAGAGATGCAACGACAGCGCGCAGCGATATAAAGCACCCCGAGTTTTATGCGACGTATCTCAGTTTCAGAAAAGTCTTTATTGCGAGAAGCGAAAGCCCCAGTAGACAGACTGTGCAAAACTAGCCGATGCAACCCTTTTCTACCGTCGCAGCGAGAGAGCACAGCGATATAAAGCGCCCCGAGTGTTATGCGCCGCGTCTCAGTTTCCGAACAGTGTATTGCGAGCAGCGTAAGCCCCTGTAGACTGCCTGTGCAAACAAGGCGATGCAACCCTTTTCTACCGTTGTAGCGAGTGCGCGCAGCGATATATAGCGCCCCGAGTGTTTTGCGACGCGTCTCAATTTCCGCAAAGTGTATTGCAAGCCGCGTAAGCCACAGTTGACTGCCTGTGCAAAACATGGCGATGCAACCCTGTTCTACCGTTGTAGCTAGAGCGCGCCGCATTATAAAGCGCCCCGAGTGTTCTGCGACGCGTCTTAGTTTCCGAAAAGTGCATTGCGAGCTGCGTAAGCCCCAGTAGACTGCCTGTGCAAAACATGGCGATGCAGCCCTTTATAACCGTTGCAGTGAGAGCGCGCAGCGATAGAAACAGCCCTCAGTGTTATGCGACGCGTCTCATTTTCGGAAAAGTGTATTGCGCGCAGCGTAAGCCCCAGTAGGCTGCCTGTGCAAAATAAGGCGATGCAACCCTATTCTACCGTTGCAGCGATAGCGCACAGCGATATATAGCGCCTCGTGTGTTATGCGACGCGTCTCAGTTTCCGAAAAGTGTATTGCGAGAAGCCTATACGCCATAGTAAACGGCCTGTGCAAAACAAGGCGACGCAACCCGGTTCTACCGTTGTAGCGAGAGCGCGCAGCGATATAAAGCGTCCCGAGTATTATGCGACATGTCTCAGTTACCGAAAAGTGTATTGCCAGCAGGGTAAGCCCCACTAGACTGCCTGGGTTAAACATGGCGATGCAACCCTTTTCTACCGTTGTAGCGAGAGCGCGCCGCATTATAAAGCGCCCCGAGTGTTCTGCGACTCCTCTCAGTTTCCGAAAAGTGTATTGCGAGCAGCGTATAAGCCCCAGTAGACTGCCTCTGCAAAACAAGGCGATGCAACCCTGTTCTACCTTTGTAGCGAGAGCGCGCAGCGATGTAAAGCGCCCCGAGTATTATGCGACGCGTCTCAGTTTCCGAAAAGTGTATTGCGAGGAGCGTAAGCCCCTGTAGACTGCCTGTGCAAACAACGCGATGCAACCCTTTTCTACCGTTGTATCGAGTGCGCGCAGCGATATAAAGCGCCCCGAGTGTTATGCGACGCGTCTCAATTTCCGCAAAGTGTATTGCGAGCAGCGTAAGCCCCAGTAGACTGCCTGTGCAAAACATGGCGATGCAACCCTGTTTTACCATTGTAGCGAGAGCGCGCAGTGATATAAAGCGCCCCGAGTATTATGCGACGCGTCACAGTTTCCGAAAAGTGTATTGCGAGGAGCGTAAGCCCCTGTAGACTGCCTGTGCAAACAACGCGATGCAACCCTTTTCTACCGTTGTAGCGAGTGCGTGCAGCGTTATATAGCGCCCCGAGTGTTATGCGACGCGTCTCAATTTCCGCAGTGTTTTGCGAGCAGCGTAAGCCCCAGTAGACTCCCTGTGCAAAACATTGCGATGCAACCCTTTTCTAGCGATGCAACGACAACGCGCAGCGAATAAAGCGCCCCGAGTTTTATGCGCCGCGTCTCAGTTTCCGAACAGTGTATTGCGAGAGGCGTAAGCCCCTGTAGACTGCCTGTGCAAAGAAGGCGATGCAACCCTTTTCTGTCGTTGTAGCGACTGCGCGCAGCGATATATAGCGCCCCGAGTGTTATGCGACGCGTCTCAATTTCCGCAAAGTGTATTGCGAGCAGCGTAAGCCCCTGTAGACTGCCTGTGGAAACAAGGCAATGCAACCCTTTTCTACCGTTGTAGCGAGAGCGCGCCGCAGTATAAAGCGCCACGAGTATTATGCGACGTGTCTCAGTTTCCGAAAAGTGTATTGCGAGGAGCGTAAGCCCCTGTAGACTGCCTGTGCAAACAAGGCAATGCAACTCTTTTCTACCATTGTAGCAAGAGCGCGCAGCGATATAAAGCGCCCCGAGTATTATTCGACGCGTCTCAGTTTCAGAAAAATCTTTATTGCGAGCAGCGTAACCCCCAGTGGACTGTCTGTGCTAAACAAACCGATGCAACCCTTTTCTACCGTTGCAGCGAGAGCGCGCAGCGATGTAAAGCGCCTCGAGTGTTATACGACGCGTCTCAGTTTCGGAAAAGTGTATTGCGAGCAGCGAAACCCCCAGTGGACTGTCTGTGCTAAACAAACCGATGCAACCCTTTTCTACCGTTGCAGCGAGAGCGCGCAGCGATGTAAAGCGCCGCGAGTGTTATGCGACGCGTCTCAGTTTCCGCAAAGTGTATTGCGAGCAGCGTAAACCCCAGTAGACTGCCTGTGCAAAACATGGCGATGCAACCCTGTTCTACCATTGTAGCGAGAGCGCGCAGTGATATAAAGCGCCCCGAGTATTATGCGACGCGTCTCAGTTTCCGAAAAGTGTATTGCGAGGAGCGTAAGCCCCTGTAGACTGCCTGCGCAAACAAGGCGATGCAACCCTTTTCTACCGTTGTAGCGAGTGCGTGCAGCGTTATATAGCGCCCCGAGTGTTATGCGACGCGTCTCAATTTGCGCGAAGTGTTTTGCGAGCAGCGTAAGCCCCAGTAGACTCCCTGTGCAAAACATTGCGATGCAACCCTTTTCTAGCGATGCAACGACAGCGCGCAGCGAATAAAGCGCCCCGAGTGTTATGCGCCGCGTCTCAGTTTCCGAACAGTGTATTGCGAGAGGCGTAAGCTCCTGTAGACTGCCTGTGCAAAGAAGGCGATGCAACCCTTTTCTGTCGTTGTAGCGACTGCGCGCAGTGATATATAGTGCCCCGAGTGTTATGCGACGCGCCTCAATTTCCGCAAAGTGTATTGCGAGCAGCGTAAGCCCCTGTAGACTGCCTGTGGAAACAAGGCAATGCAACCCTTTTCTACCGTTGTAGCGAGAGCGCGCCGCAGTATAAAGTGCCACGAGTATTATGCGACGTGTCTCAGTTTCCGAAAAGTGTATTGCGAGGAGCGTAAGCCCCTGTAGACTGCCTGTGCAAACAAGGCAATGCAACTCTTTTCTACCATTGTAGCGAGAGCGCGCAGCGATATAAAGCGCCCCGAGTATTATTCGACGCGTCTCAGTTTTAGAAAAAGTTTTATTGCGAGCAGTGTAAGCCCCAGTGGACTGCCTGTGCTAAACAAACCGATGCAACCCTTTATAACCGTTGCAGTGAGGGCGCGCAGCGATAGAAACAGCCCTCAGTGTTATGCGATGCGTCGCAGTTTCGGAAAGTGTATTGCGCGCAGCGTAAGCCCCAGTAGGCTGCCTGTGCAAAACAAGGCGACGCAACCCTATTCTACCATTGCAGCGATAGCGCACAGCGGTATATAGCGCCTCGAGGCTTATGCGACGAGTCTCAGTTTCCGAAAAGTGTATTGCGAGAAGCGTATACGCCCTAGTAGACGGCCTGTGCAAAACAAGGCGATGCAACCCTGTTCTACCGTTGTAGCGAGAGCGCGCAGCGATATAAAACGCCCCGAGTATTATGCGACGTGTCTCAGTTTCTGAAAAATCTTTATTGCGAGCAGCGTAACCCCCGGTGGACTGTCTGTGCTAAACAAACCGATGCAACCCTTTTCTACCGTTGCAGCGAGAGCGCGCAGCGATGTAAAGCCCCGCGAGTGTTATACGACGCGTCTCAGTTTCGGAAAAGTGTATTGCGAGCAGCGTAAGCCCCAGTTGACTGCCTGTGCAAACAAGTCAATGCAACTCTTTTCTACCATTGTTGCGAGAGAGCGCAGCGATATAAAGCGCCGCGAGTATTATGCGACGCGTCTCAGTTTCAGAAAAATCTTTATTGCGAGCAGTGTAAGCCCCAGTGGACTGCCTGTGCTAAACAAACCGATGCAACCCTTTATAACCGTTGCAGTGAGAGCGCGCAGCGCTATAAACAGCCCTCAGGGTTATGCGACGCGTCTCAGTTTCGGAAAAGTGTATTGCGAGCAGCGTAAACCCCAGAAGGCTGCCTGTGCAAAACATGGTGATGCAACCCTTTTCTGCCGTTGCAGCGAGAGCGCGCAGCGATGTAAAGCGCCGCGAGTGTTTTACGACGCGTCTCAGTTTCGGAAAAGTGCATTGCGAGCTGCGTAAGCCCCAGTAGACTGCCTGTGCAAAACATGGCGATGCAACCCTTTTCTGCCGTTGCAGCGAGAGCGCGCAGCGATGTAAAGCGCCGCGAGTGTTATACGACGCGTCTCAGTTTCGGAAAAGTGTATTGCGAGCAGCGTAAGCCCCAGTAGACTGCCTGTGCAAAACAAGGCGATACAACCCTTTTGTACCGTTGCAGCGGAGAGCGCACAGCGATATATAGCGCCTCGAGTGTTATGCGACTCGTCTCAGTTTCCGAAAAGTGTATAGCGAGCAGCGTATAAGCCCCAGTAGACTGCCTTTTCAAAACAAGGCGATGCAACCCTCTTCTACCGTTGTAGCGAGAGCGCGCAGCGATATAAAGCGCCCCGAGCGTTATGCGACGCGTCTCAATTTCCGCAAAGTGTATTGCGAGCAGCGTAAGCCCCAGTAGACTGCCTGTGCAAAACATGGCGATGCAACCCTTTTCTAGCGATGCAACGACAGCGCGGAGCGATATAAAGCGCCCCGAGTTTTATGCGCCGCGTCTCAGTTTCCGAACAGTGTATTGCGAGAGGCGCAAGCCCCTGTAGACTGCCTGTGCAAAGAAGGCGATGCTACCCTTTTCTGTCGTTGTAGCGAGTGCGCGCAGCGATATATAGCGCCCCGAGTGATATGCGACGCGTCTCAATTTCCGCAAAGTGTATTGCGAGCGGCGTAAGCCCCTGTAGACTGCCTGTGGAAACAAGGCAATGCAACCCTTTTCTACCGTTGCAGCGGAGAGCGCACAGCGATACATAGCGCCTCGAGTGTTATGCGACTCGTCTCAGTTTCCGAAAAGTGTATTGCGAGCAGCGTATAAGCCCCAGTAGACTGCCTTTGCAAAACAAGGCGATGCAACCCTGTTCTACCTTTGTAGCGAGAGCGCCCAGCAATATAAAGCGCCCCGAGTATTATGCGACGCGTCTCAGTTTCCGAAAAGTGTATTCCGATCAGCGAAAGCCCCAGTAGACAGCCTGGGCAAAACTAACCGATGCAACGCTTTCCAACCGTTGCAGCGAGAGCGCGCAGCGATATAAAGCGCCTCGAGTGTTATGCGTTGCGTCTCAGTTTCCGAAAAGTGTATTGCGAGGAGCGTAAGCCCCAGTAGACTGCCTGTGCAAAACAAGGCGATAGAACCCTTTTGTACCGTTGCAGCGGAGAGCGCACAGCGATACATAGCGCCTCGAGTGTTATGCGACTCGTCTCAGTTTCCGAAAAGTGTATTGCGAGCAGCGTATAAGCCCCAGTAGACTGCCTTTGCAAAACAAGGCGATGCAACCCTGTTCTACCTTTGTAGCGAGAGCGCCCAGCAATATAAAGCGCCCCGAGTATTATGCGACGCGTCTCAGTTTCCGAAAAGTGTATTCCGCTCAGCGAAAGCCCCAGTAGACAGCCTGGGCAAAACTAACCGATGCAACGCTTTTCAACCGTTGCAGCGAGAGCGCGCAGCGATATAAAGCGCCTCGAGCGTTATGCGTTGCGTCTCAGTTTCCGAAAAGTGTATTGCGAGCAGCGTAAGCCCCTGTAGACTGCCTGTGAAAACAAGGCGATGCAACCCTTTTCTACCGTTGTAGCGAGTGCGCGCAGCGATATATTGCGCCCCGAGTGTTTTGCGACGCGGCTCAATTTCCGCAAAGTGTATTGCAAGCCGCGTAAGCCACAGTAGACTGCCTGTGCAAAACATGGCGATGCAACCCTGTTCTACCGTTGTAGCGAGAGCACGCAGTGACATAAAGCACCCCGAGTATTATGCGACGCGTCTCAGTTTCTGAAAAATCTTTATTGCGAGCAGTGTAAGCCCCAGTGGACTGCCTGTGCTAAACAAACCGATGCAACCCTTTATAACCGTTGCAGTGAGAGCGCGCAGCGATATAAACAGCCCTCAGTGTTATGCGACGCGTCTCAGTTTCGGAAAAGTGTATTGTGAGCAGCGTAAACCCCTGTAGACTGCCTGTGCAAACAAGGCGATGCAACTCTTTTCTACCATTGTAGCGAGAGCGCGCAGCGATATAAACCGCCCCGAGTATTATGTGACGCGTCTTAGTTTCCGAAAAGTGTGTTGCGAGCAGCGTAAGCCCCAGTAGACTGCCAGTGCAAAACATGGCGATGCAACCCTTTTCTAGAGATGCAACGACAGCGCGCAGCGATATAAAGCACCCCGAGTTTTATGCGACGCATCTCAGTTTCAGAAAAGTCTTTATTGCGAGAAGCGAAAGCCCCAGTAGACAGACTGTGCAAAACTAGCCGATGCAACCCTTTTCTACCGTCGCAGCGAGAGAGCACAGCGATATAAAGCGCCCCGAGTGTTATGCGCCGCGTCTCAGTTTCCGAACAGTGTATTGCGAGCAGCGTAAGCCCCTGTAGACTGCCTGTGCAAACAAGGCGATGCAACCCTTTTCTACCGTTGTAGCGAGTGCGCGCAGCGATATATAGCGCCCCGAGTGTTTTGCGACGCGTCTCAATTTCCGCAAAGTGTATTGCAAGCCGCGTAAGCCACAGTTGACTGCCTGTGCAAAACATGGCGATGCAACCCTGTTCTACCGTTGTAGCTAGAGCGCGCCGCATTATAAAGCGCCCCGGTGTTCTGCGACGCGTCTTAGTTTCCGAAAAGTGCATTGCGAGCTGCGTAAGCCCCAGTAGACTGCCTGTGCAAAACATGGCGATGCAGCCGTTTATAACCGTTGCAGTGAGAGCGCGCAGCGATAGAAACAGCCCTCAGTGTTATGCGACGCGTCTCATTTTCGGAAAAGTGTATTGCGCGCAGCGTAAGCCCCAGTAGGCTGCCTGTGCAAAATAAGGCGATGCAACCCTATTCTACCGTTGCAGCGATAGCGCACAGCGATATATAGCGCCTCGTGTGTTATGCGACGCGTCTCAGTTTCCGAAAAGTGTATTGCGAGAAGCCTATACGCCATAGTAAACGGCCTGTGCAAAACAAGGCGACGCAACCCGGTTCTACCGTTGTAGCGAGAGCGCGCAGCGATATAAAGCGTCCCGAGTATTATGCGACATGTCTCAGTTACCGAAAAGTGTATTGCCAGCAGGGTAAGCCCCACTAGACTGCCTGGGTTAAACATGGCGATGCAACCCTTTTCTACCGTTGTAGCGAGAGCGCGCCGCATTATAAAGCGCCCCGAGTGTTCTGCGACTCCTCTCAGTTTCCGAAAAGTGTATTGCGAGCAGCGTATAAGCCCCAGTAGACTGCCTCTGCAAAACAAGGCGATGCAACCCTGTTCTACCTTTGTAGCGAGAGCGCGCAGCGATGTAAAGCGCCCCGAGTATTATGCGACGCGTCTCAGTTTCCGAAAAGTGTATTGCGAGGAGCGTAAGCCCCTGTAGACTGCCTGTGCAAACAACGCGATGCAACCCTTTTCTACCGTTGTATCGAGTGCGCGCAGCGATATAAAGCGCCCCGAGTGTTATGCGACGCGTCTCAATTTCCGCAAAGTGTATTGCGAGCAGCGTAAGCCCCAGTAGACTGCCTGTGCAAAACATGGCGATGCAACCCTGTTTTACCATTGTAGCGAGAGCGCGCAGTGATATAAAGCGCCCCGAGTATTATGCGACGCGTCACAGTTTCCGAAAAGTGTATTGCGAGGAGCGTAAGCCCCTGTAGACTGCCTGTGCAAACAACGCGATGCAACCCTTTTCTACCGTTGTAGCGAGTGCGTGCAGCGTTATATAGCGCCCCGAGTGTTATGCGACGCGTCTCAATTTCCGCAGTGTTTTGCGAGCAGCGTAAGCCCCAGTAGACTCCCTGTGCAAAACATTGCGATGCAACCCTTTTCTAGCGATGCAACGACAACGCGCAGCGAATAAAGCGCCCCGAGTTTTATGCGCCGCGTCTCAGTTTCCGAACAGTGTATTGCGAGAGGCGTAAGCCCCTGTAGACTGCCTGTGCAAAGAAGGCGATGCAACCCTTTTCTGTCGTTGTAGCGACTGCGCGCAGCGATATATAGCGCCCCGAGTGTTATGCGACGCGTCTCAATTTCCGCAAAGTGTATTGCGAGCAGCGTAAGCCCCTGTAGACTGCCTGTGGAAACAAGGCAATGCAACCCTTTTCTACCGTTGTAGCGAGAGCGCGCCGCAGTATAAAGCGCCACGAGTATTATGCGACGTGTCTCAGTTTCCGAAAAGTGTATTGCGAGGAGCGTAAGCCCCTGTAGACTGCCTGTGCAAACAAGGCAATGCAACTCTTTTCTACCATTGTAGCGAGAGCGCGCAGCGATATAAAGCGCCCCGAGTATTATTCGACGCGTCTCAGTTTCAGAAAAATCTTTATTGCGAGCAGCGTAACCCCCAGTGGACTGTCTGTGCTAAACAAACCGATGCAACCCTTTTCTACCGTTGCAGCGAGAGCGCGCAGCGATGTAAAGCGCCTCGAGTGTTATACGACGCGTCTCAGTTTCGGAAAAGTGTATTGCGAGCAGCGAAACCCCCAGTGGACTGTCTGTGCTAAACAAACCGATGCAACCCTTTTCTACCGTTGCAGCGAGAGCCCGCAGCGATGTAAAGCGCCGCGAGTGTTATGCGACGCGTCTCAGTTTCCGCAAAGTGTATTGCGAGCAGCGTAAACCCCAGTAGACTGCCTGTGCAAAACATGGCGATGCAACCCTGTTCTACCATTGTAGCGAGAGCGCGCAGTGATATAAAGCGCCCCGAGTATTATGCGACGCGTCTCAGTTTCCGAAAAGTGTATTGCGAGGAGCGTAAGCCCCTGTAGACTGCCTGCGCAAACAAGGCGATGCAACCCTTTTCTACCGTTGTAGCGAGTGCGTGCAGCGTTATATAGCGCCCCGAGTGTTATGCGACGCGTCTCAATTTGCGCGAAGTGTTTTGCGAGCAGCGTAAGCCCCAGTAGACTCCCTGTGCAAAACATTGCGATGCAACCCTTTTCTAGCGATGCAACGACAGCGCGCAGCGAATAAAGCGCCCCGAGTGTTATGCGCCGCGTCTCAGTTTCCGAACAGTGTATTGCGAGAGGCGTAAGCTCCTGTAGACTGCCTGTGCAAAGAAGGCGATGCAACCCTTTTCTGTCGTTGTAGCGACTGCGCGCAGTGATATATAGTGCCCCGAGTGTTATGCGACGCGCCTCAATTTCCGCAAAGTGTATTGCGAGCAGCGTAAGCCCCTGTAGACTGCCTGTGGAAACAAGGCAATGCAACCCTTTTCTACCGTTGTAGCGAGAGCGCGCCGCAGTATAAAGTGCCACGAGTATTATGCGACGTGTCTCAGTTTCCGAAAAGTGTATTGCGAGGAGCGTAAGCCCCTGTAGACTGCCTGTGCAAACAAGGCAATGCAACTCTTTTCTACCATTGTAGCGAGAGCGCGCAGCGATATAAAGCGCCCCGAGTATTATTCGACGCGTCTCAGTTTTAGAAAAAGTTTTATTGCGAGCAGTGTAAGCCCCAGTGGACTGCCTGTGCTAAACAAACCGATGCAACCCTTTATAACCGTTGCAGTGAGGGCGCGCAGCGATAGAAACAGCCCTCAGTGTTATGCGATGCGTCGCAGTTTCGGAAAGTGTATTGCGCGCAGCGTAAGCCCTAGTAGGCTGCCTGTGCAAAACAAGGCGACGCAACCCTATTCTACCATTGCAGCGATAGCGCACAGCGGTATATAGCGCCTCGAGTCTTATGCGACGAGTCTCAGTTTCCGAAAAGTGTATTGCGAGAAGCGTATACGCCCTAGTAGACGGCCTGTGCAAAACAAGGCGATGCAACCCTGTTCTACCGTTGTAGCGAGAGCGCGCAGCGATATAAAACGCCCCGAGTATTATGCGACGTGTCTCAGTTTCTGAAAAATCTTTATTGCGAGCAGCGTAACCCCCGGTGGACTGTCTGTGCTAAACAAACCGATGCAACCCTTTTCTACCGTTGCAGCGAGAGCGCGCAGCGATGTAAAGCCCCGCGAGTGTTATACGACGCGTCTCAGTTTCGGAAAAGTGTATTGCGAGCAGCGTAAGCCCCAGTAGACTGCCTGTGCAAACAAGTCAATGCAACTCTTTTCTACCATTGTTGCGAGAGAGCGCAGCGATATAAAGCGCCGCGAGTATTATGCGACGCGTCTCAGTTTCAGAAAAATCTTTATTGCGAGCAGTGTAAGCCCCAGTGGACTGCCTGTGCTAAACAAACCGATGCAACCCTTTATAACCGTTGCAGTGAGAGCGCGCAGCGCTATAAACAGCCCTCAGGGTTATGCGACGCGTCTCAGTTTCGGAAAAGTGTATTGCGAGCAGCGTAAACCCCAGAAGGCTGCCTGTGCAAAACATGGTGATGCAACCCTTTTCTGCCGTTGCAGCGAGAGCGCGCAGCGATGTAAAGCGCCGCGAGTGTTTTACGACGCGTCTCAGTTTCGGAAAAGTGCATTGCGAGCTGCGTAAGCCCCAGTAGACTGCCTGTGCAAAACATGGCGATGCAACCCTTTTCTGCCGTTGCAGCGAGAGCGCGCAGCGATGTAAAGCGCCGCGAGTGTTATACGACGCGTCTCAGTTTCGGAAAAGTGTATTGCGAGCAGCGTAAGCCCCAGTAGACTGCCTGTGCAAAACAAGGCGATACAACCCTTTTGTACCGTTGCAGCGGAGAGCGCACAGCGATATATAGCGCCTCGAGTGTTATGCGACTCGTCTCAGTTTCCGAAAAGTGTATAGCGAGCAGCGTATAAGCCCCAGTAGACTGCCTTTTCAAAACAAGGCGATGCAACCCTCTTCTACCGTTGTAGCGAGAGCGCGCAGCGATATAAAGCGCCCCGAGCGTTATGCGACGCGTCTCAATTTCCGCAAAGTGTATTGCGAGCAGCGTAAGCCCCAGTAGACTGCCTGTGCAAAACATGGCGATGCAACCCTTTTCTAGCGATGCAACGACAGCGCGGAGCGATATAAAGCGCCCCGAGTTTTATGCGCCGCGTCTCAGTTTCCGAACAGTGTATTGCGAGAGGCGCAAGCCCCTGTAGACTGCCTGTGCAAAGAAGGCGATGCTACCCTTTTCTGTCGTTGTAGCGAGTGCGCGCAGCGATATATAGCGCCCCGAGTGATATGCGACGCGTCTCAATTTCCGCAAAGTGTATTGCGAGCGGCGTAAGCCCCTGTAGACTGCCTGTGGAAACAAGGCAATGCAACCCTTTTCTACCGTTGCAGCGGAGAGCGCACAGCGATACATAGCGCCTCGAGTGTTATGCGACTCGTCTCAGTTTCCGAAAAGTGTATTGCGAGCAGCGTATAAGCCCCAGTAGACTGCCTTTGCAAAACAAGGCGATGCAACCCTGTTCTACCTTTGTAGCGAGAGCGCCCAGCAATATAAAGCGCCCCGAGTATTATGCGACGCGTCTCAGTTTCCGAAAAGTGTATTCCGATCAGCGAAAGCCCCAGTAGACAGCCTGGGCAAAACTAACCGATGCAACGCTTTCCAACCGTTGCAGCGAGAGCGCGCAGCGATATAAAGCGCCTCGAGTGTTATGCGTTGCGTCTCAGTTTCCGAAAAGTGTATTGCGAGGAGCGTAAGCCCCAGTAGACTGCCTGTGCAAAACAAGGCGATAGAACCCTTTTGTACCGTTGCAGCGGAGAGCGCACAGCGATACATAGCGCCTCGAGTGTTATGCGACTCGTCTCAGTTTCCGAAAAGTGTATTGCGAGCAGCGTATAAGCCCCAGTAGACTGCCTTTGCAAAACAAGGCGATGCAACCCTGTTCTACCTTTGTAGCGAGAGCGCCCAGCAATATAAAGCGCCCCGAGTATTATGCGACGCGTCTCAGTTTCCGAAAAGTGTATTCCGCTCAGCGAAAGCCCCAGTAGACAGCCTGGGCAAAACTAACCGATGCAACGCTTTTCAACCGTTGCAGCGAGAGCGCGCAGCGATATAAAGCGCCTCGAGCGTTATGCGTTGCGTCTCAGTTTCCGAAAAGTGTATTGCGAGCAGCGTAAGCCCCTGTAGACTGCCTGTGAAAACAAGGCGATGCAACCCTTTTCTACCGTTGTAGCGAGTGCGCGCAGCGATATATTGCGCCCCGAGTGTTTTGCGACGCGGCTCAATTTCCGCAAAGTGTATTGCAAGCCGCGTAAGCCACAGTAGACTGCCTGTGCAAAACATGGCGATGCAACCCTGTTCTACCGTTGTAGCGAGAGCACGCAGTGACATAAAGCACCCCGAGTATTATGCGACGCGTCTCAGTTTCTGAAAAATGTTTATTGCGAGCAGTGTAAGCCCCAGTGGACTGCCTGTGCTAAACAAACCGATGCAACCCTTTATAACCGTTGCAGTGAGAGCGCGCAGCGATATAAACAGCCCTCAGTGTTATGCGACGCGTCTCAGTTTCGGAAAAGTGTATTGTGAGCAGCGTAAGCCACTGTAGACTGCCTGTGCAAACAAGGCAATGCAACTCTTTTCTACCATTGTAGCGAGAGCACGCAGCGATATAAACCGCCCCGAGTATTATACGACGCGTCTTAGTTTCCGAAAAGTGAATTGCGAGCAGCGTGAGCCCCTGTAGACTACCTGTGCAAACAACGCGATGCAATCCTTTTCTACCGTTGTATCGAGTGCGCGCAGCGATATAAAGCGCCGCGAGTGTTATGCGACGTGTCTCAGTTACAGAAAAGTCTTTATTGCGAGCAGCGTAACCCTCCGTGGACTGTCTGTGCTAAACAAACCGATGCAACCCTTTTCTACCGTTGCAGCGAGAGCGCGCAGCGATGTAAAGCGCTGCGAGTGTTATGCGACGCGTCTCAGTTTCCGCAAAGTGTATTGCGAGCAGCGTAAGCCCCAATAGACTGCCTGTGCAAAACATGGCGATGCAAACCTGTTCTACCATTGTAGCGAGAGCGCGCAGTGATATAAAGCGCCCCGAGTATTATGCGCGGCGTCTCAGTTTCCGAAAAGTGTATTGCGAAGACCGTAAGCCCCTGTAGACTGCCTGCGCAAACAAGGCGATGCAACCCTTTTCTACCGTTGTAGCGAGTGCGTGCAGCGTTATATAGCGCCCCGAGTGTTATGCGACGCGTCTCAATTTCCGCAAAGTGTTTTGCGAGCAGCGTAAGCCCCAGTAGACTCCCTGTGCAAAACATTGCGATGCAACCCTTTTCTAGCGATGCAACGACAGCGCGCAGCGAATAAAGCGCCCCGAGTTTTATGCGCCGCGTCTCAGTTTCCGAACATTGTATTGCGAGAGGCGTAAGCCCCTGTAGACTGCCTGTGCAAAGAAGGCGATGCAACCCTTTTCTGTCGTTGTAGCGACTGCGCGCAGCGATATATAGCGCCCCGAGTGTTATGCGACGCGTCTCAGTTTCCGAAAAGTGTATTGCGAGGAGCGTAAGCCCCTGTAGACCTCCTGTGCAAACAAGGCGATGCAACCCTTTTCTACCGTTGTAACGAGTGCGCGCAGCGATATAAAGCGCCCCGAGCGTTATGCGACGCGTCTCAATTTCCGCAAAGTGTATTGCGAGCAGCGTAAGCCCCAGTAGACTGCCTGTGTAAAATATGGCGATGCAACCCTGCTCTACCGTTGTAGCGAGAGCGCGCAGTGATATAAAGTGCCCCGAGTATTATGCGACGCGTCTCAGTTTCCGAAAAGAGTATTGCGAGGAGCGTAAGCCCCTGTAGGCTGCCTGTGCAAACAAGGCGATGCAACCCTTTTCTACCGTTGTAGCGAGAGCGCGCCGCAGTATAAAGCGCCCCGAGTGTTATGCGACGCGTCTGAGTTTCCGAAAAGTGCATTGCGAGCTGCGTAAGCCCCAGTAGACTGCCTGTGCAAAACATGGCGATGCAACCCTTTTCTGCCGTTGCAGCGAGAGCGCGCAGCCTGATAAAGCACCTCGAGTGTTATGCGACGCGTCTCAGTTTCCGAAAAGTGTATTGCGAGAAGCGTAAGCCCCAGTAGACTGCCTGTGCAAAACAAGGCGATAGAACCCTTTTGTACCGTTGCAGCGGAGAGCGCACAGCGATATATAGCGCCTCGAGTGTTATGCGACTCGTCTCAGTTTTGGAAAAGTGTATTACGAGCAGCGTAAGCCCCAGTAGACTGCCTGTGCAAAACTAGGCGATACAACCCTATTCTACCGTTGCAGCGATAGCGCACAGCGATATATAGCGCCTCGAGTGTTATGCGACGTTTCTCAGTTACCGAAAAGTGTATTGCGAGCAGGGTAAGCCCCACTATACTGCCTGTGTTAAACATGGCGATGCAACCCTTTTCTACCGTTGTAGCGAGAGCGTGCCGCATTATAAAGCGCCCCGAGTGTTCTGCGACGCGTCTCAGTTTCCGAAAAGTGCATTGCGAGCTGCGTAAGCCCCAGTAGACTGCCTGTGCAAAACACGGCGATGCAACCCTTTTCTGCCGTTGTAACGAGGGCGCGCAGCGATATAAAGCGCCCCGAGTGTTATGCGACGCGTCTCAATTTCCGCAAAGTGTATTGCGAGCAGCGTAAGCCCCAGTAGACTGCCTGTGCAAAACATGGCGATGCAACCTTGTTCTACCATTGTAGCGAGAGCGCGCAGTGATATAAAGCGCCCCGAGTATTATGCGACGCGTCTAAGTTCCCGAAAAGAGTACTGCGAGGAGCGTAAGCCCCTGTAGGCTGCCTGTGCAAACAAGGCGATGCAACCCTTTTCTACCGTTGCAGCGAGAGCGCGCAGCGATGTAAAGCGCCGCGAGTGTTATACGACGCGTCTCAGTTTTGGAAAAGTGTATTAGGAGCAGCGTAAGCCCCAGTAGACTGCCTGTGCAAACAAGGCAATGCAAATCTTTTCTACCATTGTAGCGAGAGCGCGCAGCGATATAAACCGCCCCGAGTATTATGCGACGCGTCTTAGTTTCCGAAAAGTGTATTGCGAGCAGCGTAAGCCCCAGTAAAGTGCCTGTGCAAACAAGCAGATGCAACACTTTTCTACTGTTGTAGCGGGTGCGCGCAGTGATAAAAAGGGCGTCGGGTGTTGTGCGACGCGTCTCAGTTTCCGAAAAGTGTTTTGTGAGCAGCGTAAGCCCCAGTAGACTGCCCGTGCAAAACATGGCGATGCAACCCTTTTCTAGCGATGCAACGACAGCGCGCAGCGATATAAAGCGCCCCGAGTTTTATGCGACGTATCTCAGTTTCAGAAAAGTCTTTATTGCGAGCAGCGAAAGCCCCAGTAGACAGCCTGTGCAAAACTAACCGATGCAACCCTTTTCAACCGTTGCAGCGAGAGCGCGCAGCGATATAAAGCGCCTCGAGTGTTATGCGCCGCGTCTCAGTTTCCGAAAAGTGTATTGCGAGGAGCGTAAGCCCCTGTAGACTGCCTGTGCAAACAAGGCAATGCAACCCTTTTCTACCGTAGTAGCGAGTGCGCGCAGCGATCTAAGGCGCCCCGAGTGTTATGCGCCGCGTCTCAGTTTCCGAACAGTGTATTGCGAGCAGCGTAAGCCCCTGTAGACAGCCTGTGCAAACAAGGCGATGCAACCCTATTCTACCGTTGCAGCGATAGCGCACAGCGATATACAGCGCCTCGAGTGTTATGCGACGCGTCTCAGTTTCCGAAAAGTGTATTGCGAGCAGCGTATAAGCCCCAGTGGACTTCCTGTGCAAAACAAGGCGATGCAACCCTGTCCTCCCTGTCCTACCGTTGTAGCGAGAGCGCGCAGCGATATAAAGCGCCCCGAGTATTATGCGACGCGTCTCAGTTTCCGAAAAGTGTATTGCGAGGAGCGTAAACCCCTGTAGACTGCCTGTGCAAACAAGGCGATGCAACTCTTTTCTACCGTTGTAGCGAGAGCGCGCAGTGATAAAAAGGGCGCCGGGTGTTGTGCGACGCGTCTCAGTTTCCGAAAAGTGTTTTGCGAGCAGCGTAAGCCCCAGTAGACTGCCAGTGCAAAACATGGCGATGCAAGCCTTTTCTAGAGATGCAACGACAGCGCGCAGCGATATAAAGCGCCCCGAGTGTTATGCGACGCGTCTCAATTTCCGCAAAGTGTATTGCTAGCAGCGTAAGCCCCTGTAGTCAGCCTGTGGAAACAAGGCAATGCAACCCTTTTCTACCGTTGTAACGAGAGCGCGCCGCAGTATAAAGCGCCACGAGTATTATGCGACGTGTCTCAGTTTCCGAAAAGTGTATTGCGAGGAGCGTAAGCCCCTGTAGACTGCCTGTGCAAATAAGGCAATGCAACTCTTTTCTACCATTGTAGCGAGAGCGCGCAGCGATATAAAGCGCCCCGAGTATTATTCGACGCGTCTCATTTTTGAAAAATTTTTATTGCGAGCAGTGTAAGCCCCAGTGGACTGCCTGTGCTAAACAAACCGATGCAACCCTTTATAACCGTTGCAGTGAGAGCGCGCAGCGATATAAACAGCCCTCAGAGTTATGCGACGCGTCTCAGTTTCGGAAAAGTGTATTGCGAGCAGCGTAAACCCCAGTAGGCTGCCTGTGCAAAACAAGGCGATGCAACCCTTTTCTACCGTTGTAGCGAGAGCGCGCAGCGATATAAAGCGCCACGAGTATTATGCGACGCGTCTCAGTTTCCGAAAAGTGTATTGCGAGGAGCGTAAGCCACTGTAGACTACCTGTGCAAACAAGGCAATGCAACTCTTTTCTACCATTGTAGCGAGAGCGCGCAGCGATATAAAGCGCCCCGAGTATTATCCGACGCGTCTCAGTTTTAGAAAAATCTTTATTGCGAGCAGTGTAAGCCTCTGTGGACGGCCTGTCCTAAACAAAATGATGCAACCCTTTATAACCGTTGCAGTGAGAGCGCAAAGCGATAGAAACAGCCCTCAGTGTTATGCGACGCGTCTCAGTTTCGGAAAAGTGTATTGCGCGCAGCGTAAGCCCCAGTAGGCTGCCTGTGCAAAACAAGGCGATGCAACCCTATTCTACCGTTGCAGCGAAAGCACACAGCGATATATAGCGCCTCGAGTGTTATGCGACGCGTCTCAGTTTCCGAAAAGTGTATTGCGAGAAGCCGGTACGCCCTAGTAAACGGCCTGTGCAAAACAAGGCGATGCAACCCTGATCTACCGTTGTAGCGAGAGCGCGCAGCGATATAAAGCGCCCCGAGTATTATGCGACGCGTCTCAGTTTCCGAAAAGTGTATTGCGATCAGCGAAAGCCCCAGTAGACAGCCTTTGCAAAACTAGCCGACGCAACCCTTTTCGGCCGTTGCAAAGAGAGCGCGCAGCGATGTAAAGCGCCGCGAGTGTTATACGACGCGTCTCAGTTTCGGAAAAGTGTATCGCGAGCAGCGTAAGCCCCAGTAGACTGCCTGTGCAAAACAAGGCGATACAACCCTTTTGTACCGTTGCAGCGGAGAGCGCACAGCGATATATAGCGCCTCGAGTGTTATGCGACTGGTCTCAGTTTCCAAAAAGTGTATTGCGAGCAGCGTATAAGCCCCAGTAGACTGCCTTTTCAAAACAAGGCGATGCAACCCTGTTCTACCGTTGTAGCGAGAGCGCGCAGCGAGATAAAGCGCCCCGAGTATTATGCGACGCGTCTCAGTTTCCGAAAAGTGTATTGCGAGGAGCGTAAGCCCCTGTAGACCTCCTGTGCTAACAAGGCAATGCAACTCTTTTCTACCATTGTAGCGAGAGCGCGCAGCGATATAAACCGCCCCGAGTATTATACGACGCGTCTTAGTTTCCGAAAAGTGTATTGCGAGCAGCGTAAGCCCCTGTAGACTGCCTGTGGAAACAAGGCGATGCAACCCTTTTCTACCGTTGTAACGAGTGCGCGCAGCGATATAAAGCGCCCCGAGTGTTATGCGACGCGTCTCAATTTTCGCAAAGTGTATTGCGAGCAGCGTAAGCCCCAGTGGACTGCCTGTGCAAAACATGGCGATGCAACCCTGTTCTACCGTTGTAGCGAGAGCGCGCAGTGATATAAAGCGCCCCAAGTATTATGCGACGCGTCTAACTTTCCGAAAAGAGTATTGCGAGGAGCGTAAGCCCCTGTAGGCTGCCTGTGCAAACAAGGCGATGCAACCCTTTTCTACCGTTGTAGCGAGAGCGAGCCGCAGTATAAAGCGCCCCGAGTGTTATGCGACGCGTCTGAGTTTCCGAAAAGTGCACTGCGAGCTGCGTAAGCCCCAGTAGACTGCCTGCGCAAAACATGGCGATGCAACCCTTTTCTGCCGTTGCAGCGAGAGCGCACAGCGATATACAGCGCCTCGAGTGTTATGCGACGCGTCTCAGTTTCCGAAAAGTGTATTGCGAGCAGCGTATAAGCCCCAGTGGACTTCCTGTGCAAAACAAGGCGATGCAACGCTGTCCTACCGTTGTAGCGAGAGCGCGCAGCGATATAAAGCGCCTCGAATGTTATGCGACGCGTCTCAGTTTCCGAAAAGTGTATTGCGTGAAGCCTATACGCCCAAGTAAACGGCCTGTGCAAAACAAGGCGATGCAACCCTGTTCTACCGTTGTAGCGAGAGCGCGCAGCGATATAAAGCGCCCCGAGTATTATGCGACGCGTCTCAGTTACCGAAAAGTGTATTGCGAGCAGGGTAAGCCCCACTAGACTGCCTGTGTTAAACATGGCGATGCAACTCTTTTCTACCGTTGTAGCGAGAGCGCGCCGCATTATAAAGCGCCCCGAGTGTTCTGCAACGCGTCTCAGTTTCCGAAAAGTGCATTGCGAGCTGCGTAAGCCCCAGTAGACTGCCTGTGCAAAACACGGCGATGCAACCCTTTCTTCCGTTGGAGCGAGAGCGCGCAGCGATGTAAAGCGCCGCGAGTGTTATACGAAGCCTCTCAGTTTCGGAAAAGTGTATTGCGAGCAGCGTAAGCCCCAGTAGACTGCCTGTGCAAACAAGGCGATGCAACCCTTTTCTACCGTTGTAGCGAGTGCGTGCAGCGATATATAGCGCCAAGAGTGTGACGCGACGCGTGTCAGTTTCCGAAAAGTGTATTGCGAGCAGCGTAAGCCCCAGTAGACTGCCAGTGCAAAACATGGCGACGCAACCCTTTTCTAGCGACGCAACGACAGCGCGCAGCGATATAAAGCGCCCCGAGTTTTATGCGACGTATCTCAGTTTCAGAAAAGTCTTTATTGCGACCAGCGAAAGCCCCAGTAGACAGCCTGTGCAAAACTAACCGATGCAACCCTTTTCTACCGTTGCAGCGAGAGCGCGCAGCGATATAAAGCGCCTCGAGTGTTATGCGCCGCGTCTCAGTTTCCCAAAAGTGTATTGCGAGGAGCGTAAGCCCCTGCAGACTGCCTGTGCAAACAAGGCAATGCAACCCTTTTCTACCGTTGTAGCGAGTGCGCGCAGCGATCTAAAGCGCCCCGAGTGTTATGCGCCGCGTCTCAGTTTCCGAACAGTGTATTGCGAGCAGCGTAAGCCCCTGTAGACTGCCTGTGCAAACAAGGCGATGCAACCCTGTCCTACCGTTGTAGCGATAGCGCACAGCGATATACAGCGCCTCGAGTGTTATGCGACGCGTCTCAGTTTCCGAAAAGTGTATTGCGAGCAGCGTATAAGCCCCAGTGGACTTCCTGTGCAAAACAAGGCGATGCAACCCTGTCCTACCGTTGTAGCGAGAGCGCGCAGCGATATAAAGCGCCCCGGGTATTAAGCGACGCGTCTCAGTTTCTGAAAAGTGTATTGCGAGGAGCGTAAACCCCAGTAGACAGCCTTTGCAAAACTAGCCGATGCAACCCTTTTCGACCATTGTAGCGAGAGCGCGCAGCGATATAAAGCGCCCCGAGTGTTATGCACCGCGTCTCAGTTTCCGAACAGTGTATTGCGAGCAGCGTAAGCCCCAGTGGACTGCCTGTGCTAAAAAACCGATGCAACCCTTTATAACCGTTGCAGTGAGAGCGCGCAGCGATATAAACAGCCCTCATTGTTATGCGACGCGTCTCAGTTTCGGAAAAGTGTATTGCGAGCAGCGCAAGCCCCAGTAGGCTGCCTGTGCAAAACAAGGCTATGCAACCCTTTTCTACCGTTGTAGCGAGTGCGCGCAGCGATATAAAGCGCCCCGAGTGTTATTCGCCGCGTCTCAGTTTCCGAACAGTGTATTGCGATCAGCGAAAGCCCCAGTAGACAGCCTTTGCAAAACTAGCCGACGCAACCCTTTGCGGCCGTTGCAAAGAGAGCGCGCAGTGATGTAAAGCGCCGCGAGTGTTATACGACGCGTCTCAGTTTCGGAAAAGTGTATCGCGAGCAGCTTAAGCCCCAGTAGACTGCCTGTGCAAAACAAGGCGATACAACCCTTTTGTACCGTTGCAGCGGAGAGCGCACAGCGATATATAGCGCCTCGAGTGTTATGCGACTCGTCTCAGTTTCCAAAAAGTGTATTGCGAGCAGCGTATAAGCCCCAGTAGACTGCCTTTTCAAAACAAGGCGATGCAACCCTGTTCTACCGTTGTAGCGAGAGCGCGCAGCGAGATAAAGCGCCCCGAGTATTATGCGACGCGTCTCAGTTTCCGAAAAGTGTATTGCGAGGAGAGTAAGCCCCTGTAGACCTCCTGTGCAAACAAGGCAATGCAACTCTTTTCTACCATTGTAGCGAGAGCGCGCAGCGATATAAACCGCCCCGAGTATTATACGACGCGTCTTAGTTTCCGAAACGTGTATTGCGAGCAGCGTGAGCCCCTGTAGACTGCCTGTGCAAACAAGGCGATGCAACCCTTTTCTACCGTTGTAACGAGTGCGCGCAGCGATATAAAGCGCCCCGAGTGTTATGCGACGCGTCTCAATTTCCGCAAAGTGTATTGCGAGCAGCGTAAGCCCCAGTGGACTGCCTGTGCAAAACATGGCGATGCAACCCTGTTCTACCGTTGTAGCGAGAGCGCGCAGTGATATAAAGCGCCCCGGGTATTAAGCGACGCGTCTCAGTTTCTGAAAAGTGTATTGCGAGGAGCGTAAACCCCTGTAGACTGCCTGTGCAAACAAGGCGATGCAACTCTTTTCGACCATTGTAGCGAGAGCGCGCAGCGATACAAACCGCCCCGAGTATTATGTGACGCGTCTTAGTTTCCGAAAAGTGTATTGCGAGCAGCGTAAACCCCAGTAAACTGCCAGTGCAAAACATGGCGATGCAACCTTTTTCTAGATTTGCAACGACAGCGCGCTGCGATATAAAGCACCCCGAGTTTTATGCGACGCATCTCAGTTTCAGAAAAGTCTTTATTGCGAGAAGCGAAAGCCCCAGTAGACAGCCTTTGCAAAACTAGCCGATGCAACCCTTTTCTACCGTCGCAGCGAGAGCGCGCAGCGATATAAAGCGCCCCGAGTGTTATGCACCGCGTCTCAGTTTCCGAACAGTGTATTGCGACCAGCGTAAGCCCCAGTGGACTGCCTGTGCTAAAAAAACCGATGCAACCCTTTATAACCGTTGCAGTGAGAGCGCGCAGCGATATAAACAGCCCTCATTGTTATGCGACGCGTCTCAGTTTCGGAAAAGTGTATTGCGAGCAGCGCAAGCCCCAGTAGGCTGCCTGTGCAAAACAAGGCTATGCAACCCTTTTCTACCGTTGTAGCGAGTGCGCGCAGCGATATAAAGCGCCCCGAGTGTTATTCGCCGCGTCTCAGTTTCCAAAAAGTGTATTGCGAGCAGCGTATAAGCCCCAGTAGACTGCCTTTTCAAAACAAGGCGATGCAACCCTGTTCTACCGTTGTAGCGAGAGCGCGCAGCGAGATAAAGCGCCCCGAGTATTATGCGACGCGTCTCAGTTTCCGAAAAGTGTATTGCGAGGAGAGTAAGCCCCTGTAGACCTCCTGTGCAAACAAGGCAATGCAACTCTTTTCTACCATTGTAGCGAGAGCGCGCAGCGATATAAACCGCCCAGAGTATTATACGACGCGTCTTAGTTTCCGAAAAGTGTATTGCGAGCAGCGTGAGCCCCTGTAGACTGCCTGTGCAAACAAGGCGATGCAACCCTTTTCTACCGTTGTAACGAGTGCGCGCAGCGATATAAAGCGCCCCGAGTGTTATGCGACGCGTCTCAATTTCCGCAAAGTGTATTGCGAGCAGCGTAAGCCCCAGTGGACTGCCTGTGCAAAACATGGCGATGCAACCCTGTTCTACCGTTGTAGCGAGAGCGCGCAGTGATATAAAGCGCCCCGAGTATTATGCGATGCGTCTAACTTTCCGAAAAGAGTATTGCGAGGAGCGTAAGCCCCTGTAGGCTGCCTGTGCAAACAAGGCGATGCAACCCTTTTCTACCGTTGAAGCGAGAGCGAGCCGCAGTATAAAGCGCCCCGAGTTTTATGCGACGCGTCTGAGTTTCCGAAAAGTGCACTGCGAGCTGCGTAAGCCCCAGTAGACTGCCTGCGCAAAACATGGCGATGCAACCCTTTTCTACCGTTGCAGCGAGAGCGCGCAGCCTGATAAAGCACCTCGAGTGTTATGCGACGCGTCTCAGTTTCCGAAAAGTGTATTGCGAGAAGCTTAAGCCCCAGTAGACTGCCTGTGCAAAACAAGGCGATAGAACCCTTTTGTACCGTTGCAGCGGAGAGCGCACAGCGATATATAGCGCCTCGAGTGTTATGCGACTCGTCTCAGTTTTGGAAAAGTGTATTACGAGCAGCGTAAGCCCCAGTAGACTGCCTGCGCAAAACAAGGCGATACAACCCTATTCTACCGTTGCAGCGATAGCGCACAGCGATATATAGCGCCTCGAGTGTTATGCGACGCGTCTCAGTTTCCGAAAAGTGTATTGCGTGAAGCCTATACGCCCAAGTAAACGGCCTGTGCAAAACAAGGCGATGCAACCCTGTTCTACCGTTGTAGCGAGAGCGCGCAGCGATATAAAGCGCCCCGAGTATTATGCGACGCGTCTCAGTTACCGAAAAGTGTATTGCGAGCAGGGTAAGCCCCACTAGACTGCCTGTGTTAAACATGGCGATGCAACCCTTTTCTACCGTTGTAGCGAGAGCGCGCCGCATTATAAAGCGCCCCGAGTGTTCTGCGACGCGTCTCAGTTTCCGAAAAGTGCATTGCGAGCTGCGTAAGCCCCAGTAGACTGCCTGTGCAAAACACGGCGATGCAACCCTTTTGTACCGTTGCAGCGGAGAGCGCACAGCGATATATAGCGCCTCGAGTGTTATGCGACTCGTCTCAGTTTCCAAAAAGTGTATTGCGAGCAGCGTATAAGCCCCAGTAGACTGCCTTTTCAAAACAAGGCGATGCAACCCTGTTCTACCGTTGTAGCGAGAGCGCGCAGCGAGATAAAGCGCCCCGAGTATTATGCGACGCGTCTCAGTTTCCGAAAAGTGTATTGCGAGGAGCGTAAGCCCCTGTAGACCTCCTGTGCAAACAAGGCAATGCAACTCTTTTCTACCATTGTAGCGAGAGCGCGCCGCGATATAAACCGCCCCGAGTATTATACGACGCGTCTTAGTTTCCGAAAAGTGTATGGCGAGCAGCGTGAGCCCCTGTAGACTGCCTGTGCAAACAAGGCGATGCAACCCTTTTCTACCGTTGTAACGAGTGCGCGCAGCGATATAAAGCGCCCCGAGTGTTATGCGACGCGTCTCAATTTCCGCAAAGTGTATTGCGAGCTGCGTAAGCCCCAGTGGACTGCCTGTGCAAAACATGGCGATGCAACCCTGTTCTACCGTTGTAGCGAGAGCGCGCAGTGATATAAAGCGCCCCGAGTATTATGCGACGCGTCTAACTTTCCGAAAAGAGTATTGCGAGGAGCGTAAGCCCCTGTAGGCTGCCTGTGCAAACAAGGCGATGCAACCCTTTTCTACCGTTGTAGCGAGAGCGAGCCGCAGTATAAAGCGCCCCGAGTGTTATGCGACGCGTCTGAGTTTCCGAAAAGTGCACTGCGAGCTGCGTAAGCCCCAGTAGACTGCCTGCGCAAAACATGGCGATGCAACCCTTTTCTGCCGTTGCAGCGAGAGCGCGCAGCCTGATAAAGCACCTCGAGTGTTATGCGACGCGTCTCAGTTTCCGAAAAGTGTATTGCGAGAAGCTTAAGCCCCAGTAGACTGCCTGTGCAAAACAAGGCGATAGAACCCTTTTGTACCGTTGCAGCGGAGAGCGCACAGCGATATATAGCGCCTCGAGTGTTATGCGACTCGTCTCAGTTTTGGAAAAGTGTATTACGAGCAGCGTAAGCCCCAGTAGACTGCCTGTGCAAAACAAGGCGATACAACCCTATTCTACCGTTGCAGCGATAGCGCACAGCGATATATAGCGCCTCGAGTGTTATGCGACGCGTGTCAGTTTCCGAAAAGTGTATTGCGTGAAGCCTATACGCCCAAGTAAACGGCCTGTGCAAAACAAGGCGATGCAAACCTGTTCTACCGTTGTAGCGAGAGCGCGCAGCGATATAAAGCGCGCCGAGTATTATGCGGCGCGTCTCAGTTACCGAAAAGTGTATTGCCAGCAGGGTAAGCCCCACTAGACTGCCTGTGTTAAACATGGCGATGCAACCCTTTTCTACCGTTGTAGCGAGAGCGCGCCGCATTATAAAGCGCCCCGAGTGTTCTGCGACGCGTCTCAGTTTCCGAAAAGTGCATTGCGAGCTGCGTAAGCCCCAGTAGACTGCCTGTGCAAAACACGGCGATGCAACCCTTTCTGCCGTTGGAGCGAGAGGGCGCAGCGATGTAAAGCGCCGCGAGTGTTATACGACGCGGCTCAGTTTCGGAAAAGTGTTTTGCGAGCAGCGTAAGCCCCAGTAGACTCCCTGTGCAAAACATGGCGATGCAACCCTTTTCTAGCGATGCAACGACAGCGCGCAGCGATATAAAGCGCCCCGAGTTTTATGCGCCGCGTCTCAGTTACCGAACAGTGTATTGCGAGAGGCGTAAGCCCCTGTAGACTGCCTGTGCAAAGAAGGCGATGCAACCCTTTTCTCTCGTTGTAGCGAGTGCGCGCAGCGATATATAGCGCCCCGAGTGTTATGCGACGCGTCTCAATTTCCGCAGTCTATTGCGAGCAGCGTAAGCCCCTGTAGACTGCCTGTGGAAACAAGGCAATGCAACCCTTTTCTACCGTTGTAGCGAGAGCGCGCCGCAGTATAAAGCGCCCCGAGTGTTATGCGACGCGTCTGAGTTTCCGAAAAGTGCATTGCGAGCTGCGTAAGCCCCAGTAGACTGCCTGTGCAAAACATGGCGATGCAACCCTTTTCCGCCGTTGCAGCGAGAGCGCGCAGCCTGATAAAGCACCTCGAGTGTTATGCGACGCGTCTCAGTTTCCGAAAAGTGTATTGCGAGAAGCGTAAGCCCCAGTAGACTGCCTGTGCAAAACAAGGCGATAGAACCCTTTTGTACCGTTGCAGCGGAGAGCGCACAGCGATATATAGCGCCTCGAGTGTTATGTGACTCGTCTCAGTTTTGGAAAAGTGTATTACGAGCAGCGTAAGCCCCAGTAGACTGCCTGTGCAAAACAAGGCGATACAACCCTATTCTACCGTTGCAGCGATAGCGCACAGCGATATATAGCGCCTCGAGTGTTATGCGACGCGTCTCAGTTTCCGAAAAGTGTATTGCGAGAAGCCTATACGCCCAAGTAAACGGCCTGTGCAAAACAAGGCGATGCAACCCTGTTCTACCGTTGTAGTGAGAGCGCGCAGCGATATAAAGCGCCCCGAGTATTATGCGACGCGTCTCAATTACCGAAAAGTGTATTGCGAGCAGGGTAAGCCCCACTAGACTGCCTGTGTTAAACATGGCGATGCAACCCTTTTCTACCGTTGTAGCCAGAGCGCGCCGCATTATAAAGCGCCCCGAGTGTTGTGCGACGCGTCTCAGTTTCCGAAAAGTGCATTGCGAGCTGCGTAAGCCCCAGTAGACTGCCTGTGCAAAACACGGCGATGCAACCCTTTCTGCCGTTGGAGCGAGAGGGCGCAGCGATGTAAAGCGCCGCGAGTGTTATACGACGCGGCTCAGTTTCGGAAAAGTGTATTGCGAGCAGCGTAAGCCCCAGTAGACTGCCTGTGCAAACAAGGCGATGCAACCCTTTTCTACCGTCGTAGCGAGTGCGTGCAGCGATATATAGCGCCAAGAGTGTGACGCGACGCGTGTCAGTTTCCGAAAAGTGTATTGCGAGCAGCGTAAGCCCCAGTAGACTGCCAGTGCAAAACATGGCGATGCAACCCTTTTCTAGCGACGCAACGACAGCGCGCAGCGATATAAAGCGCCCCGAGTTTTATGCGACGTATCTCAGTTTCAGAAAAGTCTTTATTGCGACCAGCGAAAGCCCCAGTAGACAGCCTGTGCAAAACTAACCGATGCAACCCTTTTCTACCGTTGCAGCGAGAGCGCGCAGCGATATAAAGCGCCTCGAGTGTTATGCGCCGCGTCTCAGTTTCCGAAAAGTGTATTGCGAGGAGCGTAAGCCCCTGCAGACTGCCTGTGCAAACAAGGCAATGCAACCCTTTTCTACCGTTGTAGCGAGTGCGCGCAGCGATCTAAAGCGCCCCGAGTGTTATGCGCCGCGTCTCAGTTTCCGAACAGTGTATTGCGAGCAGCGTAAGCCCCTGTAGACTGCCTGTGCAAACAAGGCGATGCAACCCTGTCCTACCGTTGTGGCGAAAGCGCACAGCCATATACAGCGCCTCGAGTGTTATGCGACGCGTCTCAGTTTCCGAAAAGTGTATTGCGAGCAGCGTATAAGCCCCAGTGGACTTCCTGTGCAAAACAAGGCGATGCAACCCTGTCCTACCGTTGTAGCGAGAGCGCGCAGCGATATAAAGCGCCCCGAGTATTAAGCGACGCGTCTCAGTTTCCGAAAAGTGTATTGCGAGGAGCGTAAACTCCTGTAGACTGCCTGTGCAAACAAGGCGATGCAACTCTTTTCGACCATTGTAGCGAGAGCGCGCAGCGATACAAACCGCCCCGAGTATTATGTGACGCGTCTTAGTTTCCGAAAAGGGTATTGCGAGCAGCGTAAACCCCAGTAAACTGCCAGTGCAAAACATGGCGATGCAACCCTTTTCTAGATTTGCAACGACAGCGCGCTGCGATATAAAGCACCCCGAGTTTTATGCGACGCATCTCAGTTTCAGAAAAGTCTTTATTGCGAGAAGCGAAAGCCCCAGTAGACAGCCTGTGCAAAACTAGCCGATGCAACCCTTTTCTACCGTCGCAGCGAGAGCGCGCAGCGATATAAAGCGCCCCGAGTGTTATGCACCGCGTCTCAGTTTCCGAACAGTGTATTGCGAGCAGCGTAAGCCCCAGTGGTCTGCCTGTGCTAAACAAACCGATGCAACCCTTTATAACCGTTGCAGTGAGAGCGCGCAGCGATATAAACAGCCCTCATTGTTATGCGACACGTCTCAGTTTCGGAAAAGTGTATTGCGAGCAGCGCAAGCCCCAGTAGGCTGCCTGTGCAAAACATGGCTATGCAACCCTTTTCTAGCGTTTTAGCGAGTGCGCGCAGCGATATAAAGCGCCCCGAGTGTTATTCGCCGCGTCTCAGTTTCCGAACAGTGTATTGCGAGCAGCGTAAGCCCCTGTAGAATGCCTGTGCAAACAAGGCGATGCACCCCTTTTCTACCGTTGTAGCGAGTGCGCGCAGTGATATATAGCGCCACGAGTGTGAGCGACGCGTGTCAGTTTCCGAAAAGTGTATTGCGAGCAGCGCAAGCCCCAGCAGACAGCCTGCGCAAAACATGGCAATGCAACCCTTTTCTGCCGTTGCAGCGAGAGCGCGCAGCCAGATAAAGCGCCCCGAGTGTTATGCGACGCGTCTCAGTTTCAGAAAAATCTTTATTGCGAGCAGCGTAAGCCCCAGTGGACTGTCTGTGCTAAAAAAACCGATGCAACCCTTTTCCACCGTTGCAGCGAGAGCGCGCAGCGATGTAAAGCGCCGCGAGTGTTATACAACGCGTCTCAGTTTCGGAAAAGTGTATTGCGAGCAGCGTAAGCCCCAGTAGGCTGCCTGTGCAAAACAAGGCGATGCAAACTTTTCTACCGTTGCAGCGATAGCGCACAGCGATATATAGCGCCTCGAGTGTTATGCGACGCGTCTCAGTTTCCGAAAAGTGTATTGCGAGCAGCGTATAAGCCCCAGTGGACGGCCTGTGCAAAACAAGGCGATGCAACCCTGTCCTACCGTTGTAGCGAGAGCGCGCAGCGATATAAAGCACCCAGAGTATTAAGCGACGCGTATCAGTTTCCGAAAAGTGTATTGCGAGGAGCGTAAGCCCCTGTAGACTGCCTGTGCAAACAAGGCGATGCAACTCTTTTCTACCATTGTAGCGAGAGCGCGCAGCGATATAAACCGCCCCGAGTATTATGCGACGCGTCTCAGTTTCCGAAAAGTGTTTTGCGAGCAGCGTAAGCCCCAGTAGACTGCCAGTGCAAAACATGGCGATGCAACCCTTTTCTAGAGATGCAACGACAGCGCGCAGCGATATAAAGCGCCCCGAGTTTTATGCGACGCATCTCAGTTTCAGAAAAGTCTTTATTGCGAGAAGCGAAAGCCCCAGTAGACAGCCTGTGCAAACAAGGCGATGCAACTCTTTTCTACCATTGTAGCGAGAGCGCGCAGCGATATAAACCGCCCCGAGTATTATGTGACGCATCTTAGTTTCCGAAAAGTGTATTGCGAGCAGCGTAAGCCCCAGTAAACTGCCTGTGCAAACAAGGAGATGCAACCCTTTTCTACCGTTGTAGCGAGAGCGCGCAGCGATATAAAGCGCCCCGAGTGTTATGCGCCGCGTCTCAGTTTCCGAACAGTGTATTGCGAGCAGCGTAAGCCCCTGTAGACTGCCTGTGCAAACAAGGCGATGCAACACTTTTCTACCGTTGTAGCGAGTGCGCGCAGCGATATATTGCGCCCCGAGTGTGATGCGACGCGTCTCAAATTCCGCAAAGTATATTGCAAGCCGCGTAAGCCCCAGTAGACTGCCTTTGCAAAACATGGCGATGCAACCCTGTTCTACCGTTGTAGCGAGAGCGCGCAGCGATATAAAGCGCCCCGAGTATTATGCGACGCGTCTCAGTTTCTGAAAAATCTTTATTGCGAGCAGTGTAAGCCCCAGTGGACTGTCTGTGCTAAACAAACCGATGCAACCCTTTATAACCGTTGCAGTGAGAGCGCGCAGCGATATAAACAGCCCTCAGTGTTATGCGACGCGTCTCAGTTTCGGAAAAGTGTATTGCGAACAGCGTAAGCCCCAGTAGGCAGCCTGTGCAAAACAAGGCGATGCAACCCTTTTCTACCATTGTAGCGAGAGCGCGCAGCGATATAAAGCGCCTCGAGTGTTATGCGCCGCGTCTCAGTTTCCGAAAAGTGTATTGCGAGGAGCGTAAGCCCCTGCAGACTGCCTGTGCAAACAAGGCAATGCAACCCTTTTCTACCGTTGTAGCGAGTGCGCGCAGCGATCTAAAGCGCCCCGAGTGTTATGCGCCGCGTCTCAGTTTCCGAACAGTGTATTGCGAGCAGCGTAAGCCCCTGTAGACTGCCTGTGCAAACAAGGCGATGCAACCCTGTCCTACCGTTGTGGCGAAAGCGCACAGCCATATACAGCGCCTCGAGTGTTATGCGACGCGTCTCAGTTTCCGAAAAGTGTATTGCGAGCAGCGTATAAGCCCCAGTGGACTTCCTGTGCAAAACAAGGCGATGCAACCCTGTCCTACCGTTGTAGCGAGAGCGCGCAGCGATATAAAGCGCCCCGAGTATTAAGCGACGCGTCTCAGTTTCCGAAAAGTGTATTGCGAGGAGCGTAAACTCCTGTAGACTGCCTGTGCAAACAAGGCGATGCAACTCTTTTCGACCATTGTAGCGAGAGCGCGCAGCGATACAAACCGCCCCGAGTATTATGTGACGCGTCTTAGTTTCCGAAAAGGGTATTGCGAGCAGCGTAAACCCCAGTAAACTGCCAGTGCAAAACATGGCGATGCAACCCTTTTCTAGATTTGCAACGACAGCGCGCTGCGATATAAAGCACCCCGAGTTTTATGCGACGCATCTCAGTTTCAGAAAAGTCTTTATTGCGAGAAGCGAAAGCCCCAGTAGACAGCCTGTGCAAAACTAGCCGATGCAACCCTTTTCTACCGTCGCAGCGAGAGCGCGCAGCGATATAAAGCGCCCCGAGTGTTATGCACCGCGTCTCAGTTTCCGAACAGTGTATTGCGAGCAGCGTAAGCCCCAGTGGTCTGCCTGTGCTAAACAAACCGATGCAACCCTTTATAACCGTTGCAGTGAGAGCGCGCAGCGATATAAACAGCCCTCATTGTTATGCGACACGTCTCAGTTTCGGAAAAGTGTATTGCGAGCAGCGCAAGCCCCAGTAGGCTGCCTGTGCAAAACATGGCTATGCAACCCTTTTCTAGCGTTTTAGCGAGTGCGCGCAGCGATATAAAGCGCCCCGAGTGTTATTCGCCGCGTCTCAGTTTCCGAACAGTGTATTGCGAGCAGCGTAA
This sequence comes from Dermacentor variabilis, assembly GCF_050947875.1. Lineage (NCBI taxonomy): Eukaryota > Metazoa > Arthropoda > Arachnida > Ixodida > Ixodidae > Dermacentor > Dermacentor variabilis. The sequence goes on along the minus strand of NW_027460423.1, from coordinate 339,091 downwards.
GCCCCTGTAGAATGCCTGTGCAAACAAGGCGATGCACCCCTTTTCTACCGTTGTAGCGAGTGCGCGCAGTGATATATAGCGCCACGAGTGTGAGCGACGCGTGTCAGTTTCCGAAAAGTGTATTGCGAGCAGCGCAAGCCCCAGCAGACAGCCTGCGCAAAACATGGCAATGCAACCCTTTTCTGCCGTTGCAGCGAGAGCGCGCAGCCAGATAAAGCGCCCCGAGTGTTATGCGACGCGTCTCAGTTTCAGAAAAATCTTTATTGCGAGCAGCGTAAGCCCCAGTGGACTGTCTGTGCTAAAAAAACCGATGCAACCCTTTTCCACCGTTGCAGCGAGAGCGCGCAGCGATGTAAAGCGCCGCGAGTGTTATACAACGCGTCTCAGTTTCGGAAAAGTGTATTGCGAGCAGCGTAAGCCCCAGTAGGCTGCCTGTGCAAAACAAGGCGATGCAAACTTTTCTACCGTTGCAGCGATAGCGCACAGCGATATATAGCGCCTCGAGTGTTATGCGACGCGTCTCAGTTTCCGAAAAGTGTATTGCGAGCAGCGTATAAGCCCCAGTGGACGGCCTGTGCAAAACAAGGCGATGCAACCCTGTCCTACCGTTGTAGCGAGAGCGCGCAGCGATATAAAACACCCAGAGTATTAAGCGACGCGTATCAGTTTCCGAAAAGTGTATTGCGAGGAGCGTAAGCCCCTGTAGACTGCCTGTGCAAACAAGGCGATGCAACTCTTTTCTACCATTGTAGCGAGAGCGCGCAGCGATATAAACCGCCCCGAGTATTATGCGACGCGTCTCAGTTTCCGAAAAGTGTTTTGCGAGCAGCGTAAGCCCCAGTAGACTGCCAGTGCAAAACATGGCGATGCAACCCTTTTCTAGAGATGCAACGACAGCGCGCAGCGATATAAAGCGCCCCGAGTTTTATGCGACGCATCTCAGTTTCAGAAAAGTCTTTATTGCGAGAAGCGAAAGCCCCAGTAGACAGCCTGTGCAAACAAGGCGATGCAACTCTTTTCTACCATTGTAGCGAGAGCGCGCAGCGATATAAACCGCCCCGAGTATTATGTGACGCATCTTAGTTTCCGAAAAGTGTATTGCGAGCAGCGTAAGCCCCAGTAAACTGCCTGTGCAAACAAGGAGATGCAACCCTTTTCTACCGTTGTAGCGAGAGCGCGCAGCGATATAAAGCGCCCCGAGTGTTATGCGCCGCGTCTCAGTTTCCGAACAGTGTATTGCGAGCAGCGTAAGCCCCTGTAGACTGCCTGTGCAAACAAGGCGATGCAACACTTTTCTACCGTTGTAGCGAGTGCGCGCAGCGATATATTGCGCCCCGAGTGTGATGCGACGCGTCTCAAATTCCGCAAAGTGTATTGCAAGCCGCGTAAGCCCCAGTAGACTGCCTTTGCAAAACATGGCGATGCAACCCTGTTCTACCGTTGTAGCGAGAGCGCGCAGCGATATAAAGCGCCCCGAGTATTATGCGACGCGTCTCAGTTTCTGAAAAATCTTTATTGCGAGCAGTGTAAGCCCCAGTGGACTGTCTGTGCTAAACAAACCGATGCAACCCTTTATAACCGTTGCAGTGAGAGCGCGCAGCGATATAAACAGCCCTCAGTGTTATGCGACGCGTCTCAGTTTCGGAAAAGTGTATTGCGAACAGCGTAAGCCCCAGTAGGCAGCCTGTGCAAAACAAGGCGATGCAACCCTTTTCTACCATTGTAGCGAGAGCGCGCAGCGATATAAACCGCCCCGAGTATTATGTGACGCGTCTTAGTTTCCGAAAAGTGTATTGCGAGCAGCGTAAACTCCAGTAAACTGCCTGTGCAAACAAGGCCATGCAACACTTTTCTACCGTTGTAGCGAGTGCGCGCAGCGATATATTGCGCCCCGAGTGTGATGCGACGCGTCTCAATTTCCGCAAAGTGTATTGCAAGCCGCGTAAGCCCCAGTAGACTGCCTTTGCAAAACATGGCGACGCAACCCGGTTCTACCGTTGTAGCGAGAGCGCGCAGTGATATAAAGCGCCCGGAGTATTATGCGACGCGTCTCAGTTTCTGAAAAATCTTTATTGCGAGCAGTGTAAGCCCCTGTGTACTGCCTGTGCTAAACAAACCGATGCAACCCTTTATAACCGTTGCAGTGAGAGCGCGCAGCGATATAAACAGCCCTCAGTGTTATGCGACGCGTCTCAGTTTCGGAAAAGTGTATTGCGAGCAGCGTAAGCCCCAGTAGGCAGCCTGTGCAAAACAAGGCGATGCAACCGTTTTCTACCGTTGTAGCGAGTGCGCGCAGCGATATAAAGCGCCCCGAGTGTTATGCGCCGCGTCTCAGTTTCCGAACAGTGTATTGCGAGCAGCGTAAGCCCTTCTAGACTGCCTGTGCAAACAAGGCGATGCAACCCTTTTCTACCGTTGTAGCGCGTGCGCGCAGCGATATATAGCGCCACGAGTGTGATGCGACGCGTGCCAGTTTCCGAAAAGTGTATTGCGAACAGCGTAACCCCGGTAGACAGTTTGTGCAAAACATGGCGATGCAACCCTGTTCTACCGTTGTAGCGAGAGCGCGCAGCGATATAAAGCGCCCCGAGTGTTATGCGCCGCGTCTCAGTTTCCGAACAGCGTATTGCGAGCAGCGTAAGCCCCTGTAGACTGCCTGTGCAAACAAGGTGATGCAACTCTTGTCTACCGTTGTAGCCAGTGCGCGCAGCGATAATTAGCGCCCCGAGTGTGATGCGACGCGTCTCAATTTCCGCAAAATGTATTGCAAGCCGCGTAAGCCCCAGTAGACTGCCTGTGCAAAACATGGCGATGCAACCCTGTTCTACCATTGTATCGAGAGCGCGCAGCGGTATAAACCGCCCCGAGTATTATGCGACGCGTCTTAGTTTCCGAAAAGTGTATTGCGAGCAGTGTAAGCCCCTGTAAACTGCCTAAGCAAACATGGAGATGCAACACTTTTCTACCGTTGTAGCGGGTGCGCGCAGTGATAAAAAGGGCGCCGGGTGTTGTGCGACGCGTCTCAGTTTCAGAAAAGTCTTTATTGCGAGCAGCGAAAGCCCCAGTAGACAGCCTGTCCAAAACTAGCCGATGCAACCCTTTTCTACCGTTGCAGCGAGAGGGCGCAGCGATATAAAGAGCCCCGAGTGTTGTGCGACGCGTCTCAGTTTCCGAAGAGTGTATTGCGAGCAGCGTAAGCCCCTGTAGACTGCCTGTGCAAACAAGGCGATGCAAGCCTTTTCTACCGTTGTAGCGAGTGCGCGCAGCGATATATAGCGCCGCGAGTGTGATGCGACGCGTGTCAGTTTCCGAAAAGTGTATTGCGAGCAGCGTAAGCCCCAGTAGACAGCCTGTGCAAAAAATGGCGACGCAACCCTGTTCTACCGTTGTAGCGAGAGCGCGCAGTGATATAAAGCGCCCCGAGTATTATGCGACGATTCTCAGTTTCTGAAAAGTGTATTGCGAGGAGCGTAAGCCCCTGTAGACTGCCTGTGCAAACAAGTCAATGCAACTCTTTTCTACCATTTTTGCGAGAGCGCGCAGCGATATAAAGCGCCCCGAGTATTATGCGACGCGTCTCAGTTTCAGAAAAGTGTATTGCGAGCAGCGTAAGCCCCAGTAGACAGCCTGTGCAAAAAATGGCGATGCAACCCTGTTCTACCGTTGTAGCGAGAGCGCGCGGCGATATAAAGCGCCACGAGTATTATGCGACGCGTCTCAGTTTCCGAAAAGTGTATTGCGAGGAGCGTAAGCCCCTGTAGACTGCCTGTGCAAACAAGGCGATGCAACACTTTTCTACCGTTGTAGCGAGTGCGCGCAGCGATATATTGCGCCCCGAGTGTGATGCGACGCGTCTCAATTTCCGCAAAGTGTATTGCAAGCCGCGTAAGCCCCAGTAGACTGCCTTTGCAAAACATGGCGATGCAACCCTGTTCTACCGTTGTAGCGAGAGCGCGCAGTGATATAAAGCGCCCCGAGTATTATGCGACGCGTCTCAGTTTCTGAAAAATCTTTATTGCGAGCAGTGTAAGCCCCAGTGGACTGCCTGTGCAAAACAAGGCGATGCAACCCTTTTCTACCGTTGTAGCGAGTGCGCGCAGTGATATAAAGCGCCCCGAGTGTTATGCGCCGCGTCTCAGTTTCCGAACAGTGTATTGCGAGCAGCGTAAACCCCTGTAGACTGCCTGTGCAAACAAGGCGATGCAACCCTTTTCTACCGTTGTAGCGAGTGCGCGCTGCGATATATAGCGCCACGAGTGTGATGCGACGTGTGTCAGTTTCCGAAAAGTGTATTGGGAGCAGCGTATAAGCCCCAGTGGACGGCCTGTGCAAAACAAGGCGATGCAACCCTGTCCTACCGTTTTAGCGAGAGCGCGCAGCGATATAAAGCGCCCCGAGTATTAAGCGACGCGTATCAGTTTCCGAAAAGTGTATTGCGAGGAGCGTAAGCCCCTGTAGACTGCCTGTGCAAACAAGGCGATGCAACTCTTTTCTACCATTGTAGCGAGAGCGCGCAGCGATATAAACCGCCCCGAGTATTATGTGACGCGTCTTAGTTTCCGAAAAGTGTATTGCGAGCAGCGTAAACTCCAGTAAACTGCCTGTGCAAACAAGGAGATGCAACACTTTTCTACCGTTGTAGCGAGAGCGCGCAGTGATAAAAAAGGCGCCGGGTGTTGTGCGACGCGTCCCAGTTTCCGAAAAGTGTTTTGCGAGCAGCGTAAGCCCCAGAAGACTGCCTGTGCAAACAAGGCGATGCAACCCTTTTCTACCGTTGTAGCGAGTGCGCGCAGAGATATATAGCGCCACGAGTGTGATGTGACGTGTGTCAGTTTCCGAAAAGTGTATTGCGAGCAGCGTATAAGCCCCAGTGGACGGCCTGTGCAAAACAAGGCGATGCAACCCTGTCCTGCCGTTGTAGCGAGAGCGCGCAGCGATATAAAGCGCCCCGAGTATTAAGCGACGCGTCTCAGTTTCCGAAAAGTGTATTGCGAGGAGCGTAAACTCCTGTAGACTGCCTGTGCAAACAAGGCGATGCAACTCTTTTCGACCATTGTAGCGAGAGCGCGCAGCGATACAAACCGCCCCGAGTATTATGTGACGCGTCTTAGTTTCCGAAAAGGGTATTGCGAGCAGCGTAAACCCCAGTAAACTGCCAGTGCAAAACATGGCGATGCAACCCTTTTCTAGATTTGCAACGACAGCGCGCTGCGATATAAAGCACCCCGAGTTTTATGCGACGCATCTCAGTTTCAGAAAAGTCTTTATTGCGAGAAGCGAAAGCCCCAGTAGACAGCCTGTGCAAAACTAGCCGATGCAACCCTTTTCTACCGTCGCAGCGAGAGCGCGCAGCGATATAAAGCGCCCCGAGTGTTATGCACCGCGTCTCAGTTTCCGAACAGTGTATTGCGAGCAGCGTAAGCCCCAGTGGTCTGCCTGTGCTAAACAAACCGATGCAACCCTTTATAACCGTTGCAGTGAGAGCGCGCAGCGATATAAACAGCCCTCATTGTTATGCGACACGTCTCAGTTTCGGAAAAGTGTATTGCGAGCAGCGCAAGCCCCAGTAGGCTGCCTGTGCAAAACATGGCTATGCAACCCTTTTCTAGCGTTTTAGCGAGTGCGCGCAGCGATATAAAGCGCCCCGAGTGTTATTCGCCGCGTCTCAGTTTCCGAACAGTGTATTGCGAGCAGCGTAAGCCCCTGTAGAATGCCTGTGCAAACAAGGCGATGCACCCCTTTTCTACCGTTGTAGCGAGTGCGCGCAGTGATATATAGCGCCACGAGTGTGAGCGACGCGTGTCAGTTTCCGAAAAGTGTATTGCGAGCAGCGCAAGCCCCAGCAGACAGCCTGCGCAAAACATGGCAATGCAACCCTTTTCTGCCGTTGCAGCGAGAGCGCGCAGCCAGATAAAGCGCCCCGAGTGTTATGCGACGCGTCTCAGTTTCAGAAAAATCTTTATTGCGAGCAGCGTAAGCCCCAGTGGACTGTCTGTGCTAAAAAAACCGATGCAACCCTTTTCCACCGTTGCAGCGAGAGCGCGCAGCGATGTAAAGCGCCGCGAGTGTTATACAACGCGTCTCAGTTTCGGAAAAGTGTATTGCGAGCAGCGTAAGCCCCAGTAGGCTGCCTGTGCAAAACAAGGCGATGCAAACTTTTCTACCGTTGCAGCGATAGCGCACAGCGATATATAGCGCCTCGAGTGTTATGCGACGCGTCTCAGTTTCCGAAAAGTGTATTGCGAGCAGCGTATAAGCCCCAGTGGACGGCCTGTGCAAAACAAGGCGATGCAACCCTGTCCTACCGTTGTAGCGAGAGCGCGCAGCGATATAAAACACCCAGAGTATTAAGCGACGCGTATCAGTTTCCGAAAAGTGTATTGCGAGGAGCGTAAGCCCCTGTAGACTGCCTGTGCAAACAAGGCGATGCAACTCTTTTCTACCATTGTAGCGAGAGCGCGCAGCGATATAAACCGCCCCGAGTATTATGCGACGCGTCTCAGTTTCCGAAAAGTGTTTTGCGAGCAGCGTAAGCCCCAGTAGACTGCCAGTGCAAAACATGGCGATGCAACCCTTTTCTAGAGATGCAACGACAGCGCGCAGCGATATAAAGCGCCCCGAGTTTTATGCGACGCATCTCAGTTTCAGAAAAGTCTTTATTGCGAGAAGCGAAAGCCCCAGTAGACAGCCTGTGCAAACAAGGCGATGCAACTCTTTTCTACCATTGTAGCGAGAGCGCGCAGCGATATAAACCGCCCCGAGTATTATGTGACGCATCTTAGTTTCCGAAAAGTGTATTGCGAGCAGCGTAAGCCCCAGTAAACTGCCTGTGCAAACAAGGAGATGCAACCCTTTTCTACCGTTGTAGCGAGAGCGCGCAGCGATATAAAGCGCCCCGAGTGTTATGCGCCGCGTCTCAGTTTCCGAACAGTGTATTGCGAGCAGCGTAAGCCCCTGTAGACTGCCTGTGCAAACAAGGCGATGCAACACTTTTCTACCGTTGTAGCGAGTGCGCGCAGCGATATATTGCGCCCCGAGTGTGATGCGACGCGTCTCAAATTCCGCAAAGTGTATTGCAAGCCGCGTAAGCCCCAGTAGACTGCCTTTGCAAAACATGGCGATGCAACCCTGTTCTACCGTTGTAGCGAGAGCGCGCAGCGATATAAAGCGCCCCGAGTATTATGCGACGCGTCTCAGTTTCTGAAAAATCTTTATTGCGAGCAGTGTAAGCCCCAGTGGACTGTCTGTGCTAAACAAACCGATGCAACCCTTTATAACCGTTGCAGTGAGAGCGCGCAGCGATATAAACAGCCCTCAATGTTATGCGACGCGTCTCAGTTTCGGAAAAGTGTATTGCGAACAGCGTAAGCCCCAGTAGGCAGCCTGTGCAAAACAAGGCGATGCAACCCTTTTCTACCATTGTAGCGAGAGCGCGCAGCGATATAAACCGCCCCGAGTATTATGTGACGCGTCTTAGTTTCCGAAAAGTGTATTGCGAGCAGCGTAAACTCCAGTAAACTGCCTGTGCAAACAAGGCCATGCAACACTTTTCTACCGTTGTAGCGAGTGCGCGCAGCGATATATTGCGCCCCGAGTGTGATGCGACGCGTCTCAATTTCCGCAAAGTGTATTGCAAGCCGCGTAAGCCCCAGTAGACTGCCTTTGCAAAACATGGCGACGCAACCCGGTTCTACCGTTGTAGCGAGAGCGCGCAGTGATATAAAGCGCCCGGAGTATTATGCGACGCGTCTCAGTTTCTGAAAAATCTTTATTGCGAGCAGTGTAAGCCCCTGTGTACTGCCTGTGCTAAACAAACCGATGCAACCCTTTATAACCGTTGCAGTGAGAGCGCGCAGCGATATAAACAGCCCTCAGTGTTATGCGACGCGTCTCAGTTTCGGAAAAGTGTATTGCGAGCAGCGTAAGCCCCAGTAGGCAGCCTGTGCAAAACAAGGCGATGCAACCGTTTTCTACCGTTGTAGCGAGTGCGCGCAGCGATATAAAGCGCCCCGAGTGTTATGCGCCGCGTCTCAGTTTCCGAACAGTGTATTGCGAGCAGCGTAAGCCCTTCTAGACTGCCTGTGCAAACAAGGCGATGCAACCCTTTTCTACCGTTGTAGCGCGTGCGCGCAGCGATATATAGCGCCACGAGTGTGATGCGACGCGTGCCAGTTTCCGAAAAGTGTATTGCGAACAGCGTAACCCCGGTAGACAGTTTGTGCAAAACATGGCGATGCAACCCTGTTCTACCGTTGTAGCGAGAGCGCGCAGCGATATAAAGCGCCCCGAGTGTTATGCGCCGCGTCTCAGTTTCCGAACAGCGTATTGCGAGCAGCGTAAGCCCCTGTAGACTGCCTGTGCAAACAAGGTGATGCAACTCTTGTCTACCGTTGTAGCCAGTGCGCGCAGCGATAATTAGCGCCCCGAGTGTGATGCGACGCGTCTCAATTTCCGCAAAATGTATTGCAAGCCGCGTAAGCCCCAGTAGACTGCCTGTGCAAAACATGGCGATGCAACCCTGTTCTACCATTGTATCGAGAGCGCGCAGCGGTATAAACCGCCCCGAGTATTATGCGACGCGTCTTAGTTTCCGAAAAGTGTATTGCGAGCAGTGTAAGCCCCTGTAAACTGCCTAAGCAAACATGGAGATGCAACACTTTTCTACCGTTGTAGCGGGTGCGCGCAGTGATAAAAAGGGCGCCGGGTGTTGTGCGACGCGTCTCAGTTTCAGAAAAGTCTTTATTGCGAGCAGCGAAAGCCCCAGTAGACAGCCTGTCCAAAACTAGCCGATGCAACCCTTTTCTACCGTTGCAGCGAGAGGGCGCAGCGATATAAAGAGCCCCGAGTGTTGTGCGACGCGTCTCAGTTTCCGAAGAGTGTATTGCGAGCAGCGTAAGCCCCTGTAGACTGCCTGTGCAAACAAGGCGATGCAAGCCTTTTCTACCGTTGTAGCGAGTGCGCGCAGCGATATATAGCGCCGCGAGTGTGATGCGACGCGTGTCAGTTTCCGAAAAGTGTATTGCGAGCAGCGTAAGCCCCAGTAGACAGCCTGTGCAAAAAATGGCGACGCAACCCTGTTCTACCGTTGTAGCGAGAGCGCGCAGTGATATAAAGCGCCCCGAGTATTATGCGACGATTCTCAGTTTCTGAAAAGTGTATTGCGAGGAGCGTAAGCCCCTGTAGACTGCCTGTGCAAACAAGTCAATGCAACTCTTTTCTACCATTTTTGCGAGAGCGCGCAGCGATATAAAGCGCCCCGAGTATTATGCGACGCGTCTCAGTTTCAGAAAAGTGTATTGCGAGCAGCGTAAGCCCCAGTAGACAGCCTGTGCAAAAAATGGCGATGCAACCCTGTTCTACCGTTGTAGCGAGAGCGCGCGGCGATATAAAGCGCCACGAGTATTATGCGACGCGTCTCAGTTTCCGAAAAGTGTATTGCGAGGAGCGTAAGCCCCTGTAGACTGCCTGTGCAAACAAGGCGATGCAACACTTTTCTACCGTTGTAGCGAGTGCGCGCAGCGATATATTGCGCCCCGAGTGTGATGCGACGCGTCTCAATTTCCGCAAAGTGTATTGCAAGCCGCGTAAGCCCCAGTAGACTGCCTTTGCAAAACATGGCGATGCAACCCTGTTCTACCGTTGTAGCGAGAGCGCGCAGTGATATAAAGCGCCCCGAGTATTATGCGACGCGTCTCAGTTTCTGAAAAATCTTTATTGCGAGCAGTGTAAGCCCCAGTGGACTGCCTGTGCAAAACAAGGCGATGCAACCCTTTTCTACCGTTGTAGCGAGTGCGCGCAGTGATATAAAGCGCCCCGAGTGTTATGCGCCGCGTCTCAGTTTCCGAACAGTGTATTGCGAGCAGCGTAAACCCCTGTAGACTGCCTGTGCAAACAAGGCGATGCAACCCTTTTCTACCGTTGTAGCGAGTGCGCGCAGCGATATATAGCGCCACGAGTGTGATGCGACGTGTGTCAGTTTCCGAAAAGTGTATTGGGAGCAGCGTATAAGCCCCAGTGGACGGCCTGTGCAAAACAAGGCGATGCAACCCTGTCCTACCGTTTTAGCGAGAGCGCGCAGCGATATAAAGCGCCCCGAGTATTAAGCGACGCGTATCAGTTTCCGAAAAGTGTATTGCGAGGAGCGTAAGCCCCTGTAGACTGCCTGTGCAAACAAGGCGATGCAACTCTTTTCTACCATTGTAGCGAGAGCGCGCAGCGATATAAACCGCCCCGAGTATTATGTGACGCGTCTTAGTTTCCGAAAAGTGTATTGCGAGCAGCGTAAACTCCAGTAAACTGCCTGTGCAAACAAGGAGATGCAACACTTTTCTACCGTTGTAGCGAGAGCGCGCAGTGATAAAAAAGGCGCCGGGTGTTGTGCGACGCGTCCCAGTTTCCGAAAAGTGTTTTGCGAGCAGCGTAAGCCCCAGAAGACTGCCTGTGCAAACAAGGCGATGCAACCCTTTTCTACCGTTGTAGCGAGTGCGCGCAGAGATATATAGCGCCACGAGTGTGATGTGACGTGTGTCAGTTTCCGAAAAGTGTATTGCGAGCAGCGTATAAGCCCCAGTGGACGGCCTGTGCAAAACAAGGCGATGCAACCCTGTCCTGCCGTTGTAGCGAGAGCGCGCAGCGATATAAAGCGCCCCGAGTTTTATGCGACGCATCTCAGTTTCAGAAAAGTCTTTATTGCGAGAAGCGAAAGCCCCAGTAGACAGCCTGTGCAAAGCTAGCCGATGCAACCCTTTTCCACCGTTGCAGCGAGAGCGCGCAGCGATATAAAGGGCCCCGAGTGTTATGCGCCGCGCCTCAGTTTCCGAACAGTGTATTGCGAGCAGCGTAAGCCCCTGTAGACTGCCTGTGCAAACAAGGCGATGCAACACTTTTCTACCGTTGTAGCGAGTGCGCGCAGCGATATATTGCGCCCCGAGTGTGATGCGACGCGTCTCAATTTCCGCAAAGTGTATTGCAAGCCGCGTAAGCGCCAGTAGACTGCCTTTGCAAAACATGGCGATGCAACCCGGTTCTACCGTTGTAGCGAGAGCGCGCAGTGATATAAAGTGGCCCGGGTATTATGCGACGCGTCTCAGTTTCTGAAAAATCTTTATTGCGAGCAGTGTAAGCCCCAGTGGACTGCCTGTGCTAAACAAACCGATGTAACCCTTTATAACCGTTGCAGTGAGAGCGCGCAGCGATATAAACAGCCCTCAGTGTTATGCGACGCGTCTCAGTTTCGGAAAAGTGTATTGCGAGCAGCGTAAGCCCCAGTAGGCAGCCTGTGCAAAACAAGGCGATGCAACCGTTTTCTACCGTTGTAGCGAGTGCGCGCAGCGATATAAAGCGCCCCGAGTGTTATGCGCCGCGTCTCAGTTTCCGAACAGTGTATTGCGAGCAGCGTAAGCCCCTGTAGACTGCCTATGCAAACAAGGCGATGCAACCCTTTTCTACCGTTGTAGAGAGTGCGCGCAGCGATATATAGCGCCACGAGTGTGATGCGACGTGTGTCAGTTTCCGAAAAGTGTATTGCGAGCAGCGTAAGCCCCAGTAGACAGCATGTGCAAAACATGGCGATGCAACCCTTTTCTGCCGTTGCAGCGAGAGCGCGCAGCCAGATAAAGCGCCCCGAGTGTTATGCGACGCGTCTCAGTTTCAGAAAAATCTTTATTGCGAGCAGCGTAAGCCCCAGTGGACTGTCTGTGCTAAAAAAACCGATGCAACCCTTTTCCACCGTTGCAGCGAGAGCGCGCAGCGATGTAAAGCGCCGCGAGTGTTATACGACGCGTCTCAGTTTTGGAAAAGTGTATTGCGAGCAGCGTAAGCCCCAGTAGGCTGCCTGTGCAAAACAAGGCGATGCAACCCTATTCTACCGTTGCAGCGCTAGCGCACAGCGATATATAGCGCCTCGAGTGTTATGTGACGCGTCTCAGTTTCCGAAAAGTGTATTGCGAGCAGCGTATAAGCCCCAGTGGACGGCCTGTGCAAAACAAGGCGATGCAACCCTGTCCTACCGTTGTAGCGAGAGCGCGCAGCGATATAAAGCGCCCCGAGTATTAAGCGACGCGTATCAGTTTCCGAAAAGTGTATTGCGAGGAGCGTAAGCCCCTGTAGACTGCCTGTGCAAACAAGGCGATGAAACCCTTTTCTACCGTTGTAGCGAGTGCGCGCAGCGATATATAGCGCCACGAGTGTGATGCGACGTGTGTCAGTTTCCGAAAAGTGTATTGCGAGCACCGTATAAGCCCCAGTGGACGGCCTGTGCAAAACAAGGCGATGCAACCCTGTCCTACCGTTGTAGCGAGAGCGCGCAGCGATATAAAGCGCCCCGAGTTTTATGCGACGCATCTCAGTTTCAGAAAAGTCTTTATTGCGAGAAGCGAAAGCCCCAGTAGACAGCCTGTGTAAAGCTAGCGAGAGCGCGCAGTGTAGCGAGAGCGTTGTAGCGAGAGCGCGCAGTGATATAAAGCGCCCCGACTATTATGCAACGCGTGTCAGTTTCTGAAAAATCTTTATTGCGAGCAGTGTAAGCCCCAGTGGACTGCCTGTGCTAAACAAACCGATGTAACCCTTTATAACCGTTGCAGTGAGAGCGCGCAGCGATATAAACAGCCCTCAGTGTTATGCGACGCGTCTCAGTTTCGGAAAAGTGTATTGCGAGCAGCGTAAGCCCCAGTAGGCAGCCTGTGCAAAACAAGGCGATGCAACCGTTTTCTACCGTTGTAGCGAGTGCGCGCAGCGATATAAAGCGCCCCGAGTGTTATGCGCCGCGTCTCAGTTTCCGAACAGTGTATTGCGAGCAGCGTAAGCCCCTGTAGACTGCCTGTGCAAACAAGGCGATGCAACCCTTTTCTACCGATGTAGAGAGTGCGCGCAGCGATAAATAGCGCCCCGAGTGTGATGCGACGCGTCTCAATTTCCGCAAAGTGTATTGCAAGCCGCGTAAGCCCCAGTAGACTGCCTTTGCAAAACATGGCGATGCAACCCGGTTCTACCGTTGTAGCGAGAGCGCGCAGTGATATAAAGCGCCCCGAGTATTATGCGACGCGTCTCAGTTTCTGAAAAATCTTTATTGCGAGCAGTGTAAGCCCCAGTGGACTGCCTGTGCTAAACAAACCGATGTAACCCTTTATAACCGTTGCAGTGAGAGCGCGCAGCGATATAAACAGCCCTCAGTGTTATGCGACGCGTCTCAGTTTCGGAAAAGTGTATTGCGAGCAGCGTAAGCCCCAGTAGGCAGCCTGTGCAAAACAAGGCGATGCAACCGTTTTCTACCGTTGTAGCGAGTGCGCGCAGCGATATAAAGCGCCCCGAGTGTTATGCGCCGCGTCTCAGTTTCCGAACAGTGTATTGCGAGCAGCGTAAGCCCCTGTAGACTGCCTATGCAAACAAGGCGATGCAACCCTTTTCTACCGTTGTAGAGAGTGCGCGCAGCGATATATAGCGCCACGAGTGTGATGCGACGTGTGTCAGTTTCCGAAAAGTGTATTGCGAGCAGCGTAAGCCCCAGTAGACAGCATGTGCAAAACATGGCGATGCAACCCTTTTCTGCCGTTGCAGCGAGAGCGCGCAGCCAGATAAAGCGCCCCGAGTGTTATGCGACGCGTCTCAGTTTCAGAAAAATCTTTATTGCGAGCAGCGTAAGCCCCAGTGGACTGTCTTTGCTAAAAAAACCGATGCAACCCTTTTCCACCGTTGCAGCGAGAGCGCGCAGCGATGTAAAGCGCCGCGAGTGTTATACGACGCGTCTCAGTTTTGGAAAAGTGTATTGCGAGCAGCGTAAGCCCCAGTAGGCTGCCTGTGCAAAACAAGGCGATACAACCCTATTCTACCGTTGCAGCGCTAGCGCACAGCGATATATAGCGCCTCGAGTGTTATGTGACGCGTCTCAGTTTCCGAAAAGTGTATTGCGAGCAGCGTATAAGCCCCAGTGGACGGCCTGTGCAAAACAAGGCGATGCAACCCTGTCCTACCGTTGTAGCGAGAGCGCGCAGCGATATAAAGCGCCCCGAGTATTAAGCGACGCGTATCAGTTTCCGAAAAGTGTATTGCGAGGAGCGTAAGCCCCTGTAGACTGCCTGTGCAAACAAGGCGATGAAACCCTTTTCTACCGTTGTAGCGAGTGCGCGCAGCGATATATAGCGCCACGAGTGTGATGCGACGTGTGTCAGTTTCCGAAAAGTGTATTGCGAGCACCGTATAAGCCCCAGTGGACGGCCTGTGCAAAACAAGGCGATGCAACCCTGTCCTACCGTTGTAGCGAGAGCGCGCAGCGATATAAAGCACCCCGAGTTTTATGCGACGCATCTCAGTTTCAGAAAAGTCTTTATTGCGAGAAGCGAAAGCCCCAGTAGACAGCCTGTGTAAAGCTAGCGAGAGCGCGCAGTGTAGCGAGAGCGTTGTAGCGAGAGCGCGCAGTGATATAAAGCGCCCCGACTATTATGCGACGCGTCTCAGTTTCTGAAAAATCTTTATTGCGAGCAGTGTAAGCCCCAGTGGACTGCCTGTGCTAAACAAACCGATGTAACCCTTTATAACCGTTGCAATGAGAGCGCGCAGCGATATAAACAGCCCTCAGTGTTATGCGACGCGTCTCAGTTTCGGAAAAGTGTATTGCGAGCAGCGTAAGCCCCAGTAGGCAGCCTGTGCAAAACAAGGCGATGAAACCGTTTTCTACCGTTGTAGCGAGTGCGCGCAGCGATATAAAGCGCCCCGAGTGTTATGCGCCGCGTCTCAGTTTCCGAACAGTGTATTGCGAGCAGCGTAAGCCCCTGTAGACTGCCTGTGCAAACAAGGCGATGCAACCCTTTTCTACCGATGTAGAGAGTGCGCGCAGCGATATATAGCGCCCCGAGTGTGATGCGACGCGTCTCAATTTCCGCAAAGTGTATTGCAAGCCGCGTAAGCCCCAGTAGACTGCCTTTGCAAAACATGGCGATGCAACCCGGTTCTGCCGTTGTAGGGAGAGCGCGCAGTGATATAAAGCGCCCCGAGTATTATGCGACGCGTCTCAGTTTCTGAAAAATCTTTATTGCGAGCAGTGTAAGCCCCAGTGTACTGCCTGTGCTAAACAAACCGATGCAACCCTTTATAACCGTTGCAGTGAGAGCGCGCAGCGATATAAACAGCCCTCAGTGTTATGCGACGCGTCTCAGTTTCGGAAAAGTGTATTGCGAGCAGCGTAAGCCCCAGTAGACTGCCTTTGCAAAACATGGCGATGCAACCCTGTTCTACCGTTGTAGCGAGAGCGCGCAGTGATATAAAGCGCCCCGAGTATTATGCGACGCGTCTCAGTTTCTGAAAAATCTTTATTGCGAGCAGTGTAAGCCCCAGTGGACTGCCTGTGCAAAACAAGGCGATGCAACCCTTTTCTACCGTTGTAGCGAGTGCGCGCAGTGATATAAAGCGCCCCGAGTGTTATGCGCCGCGTCTCAGTTTCCGAACA
Organism: Dermacentor variabilis; assembly: GCF_050947875.1. Lineage (NCBI taxonomy): Eukaryota > Metazoa > Arthropoda > Arachnida > Ixodida > Ixodidae > Dermacentor > Dermacentor variabilis. Next base: position 323,652 of record NW_027460423.1, on the reverse strand, counting down.
GTGTATTGCGAGCAGCGTAAACCCCTGTAGACTGCCTGTGCAAACAAGGCGATGCAACCCTTTTCTACCGTTGTAGCGAGTGCGCGCAGCGATATATAGCGCCACGAGTGTGATGCGACGTGTGTCAGTTTCCGAAAAGTGTATTGGGAGCAGCGTATAAGCCCCAGTGGACGGCCTGTGCAAAACAAGGCGATGCAACCCTGTCCTACCGTTTTAGCGAGAGCGCGCAGCGATATAAAGCGCCCCGAGTATTAAGCGACGCGTCTTAGTTTCCGAAAAGTGTATTGCGAGCAGCGTAAACTCCAGTAAACTGCCTGTGCAAACAAGGAGATGCAACACTTTTCTACCGTTGTAGCGAGAGCGCGCAGTGATAAAAAAGGCGCCGGGTGTTGTGCGACGCGTCCCAGTTTCCGAAAAGTGTTTTGCGAGCAGCGTAAGCCCCAGAAGACTGCCTGTGCAAACAAGGCGATGCAACCCTTTTCTACCGTTGTAGCGAGTGCGCGCAGAGATATATAGCGCCACGAGTGTGATGTGACGTGTGTCAGTTTCCGAAAAGTGTATTGCGAGCAGCGTATAAGCCCCAGTGGACGGCCTGTGCAAAACAAGGCGATGCAACCCTGTCCTGCCGTTGTAGCGAGAGCGCGCAGCGATATAAAGCGCCCCGAGTTTTATGCGACGCATCTCAGTTTCAGAAAAGTCTTTATTGCGAGAAGCGAAAGCCCCAGTAGACAGCCTGTGCAAAGCTAGCCGATGCAACCCTTTTCCACCGTTGCAGCGAGAGCGCGCAGCGATATAAAGGGCCCCGAGTGTTATGCGCCGCGCCTCAGTTTCCGAACAGTGTATTGCGAGCAGCGTAAGCCCCTGTAGACTGCCTGTGCAAACAAGGCGATGCAACACTTTTCTACCGTTGTAGCGAGTGCGCGCAGCGATATATTGCGCCCCGAGTGTGATGCGACGCGTCTCAATTTCCGCAAAGTGTATTGCAAGCCGCGTAAGCGCCAGTAGACTGCCTTTGCAAAACATGGCGATGCAACCCGGTTCTACCGTTGTAGCGAGAGCGCGCAGTGATATAAAGTGGCCCGGGTATTATGCGACGCGTCTCAGTTTCTGAAAAATCTTTATTGCGAGCAGTGTAAGCCCCAGTGGACTGCCTGTGCTAAACAAACCGATGTAACCCTTTATAACCGTTGCAGTGAGAGCGCGCAGCGATATAAACAGCCCTCAGTGTTATGCGACGCGTCTCAGTTTCGGAAAAGTGTATTGCGAGCAGCGTAAGCCCCAGTAGGCAGCCTGTGCAAAACAAGGCGATGCAACCGTTTTCTACCGTTGTAGCGAGTGCGCGCAGCGATATAAAGCGCCCCGAGTGTTATGCGCCGCGTCTCAGTTTCCGAACAGTGTATTGCGAGCAGCGTAAGCCCCTGTAGACTGCCTATGCAAACAAGGCGATGCAACCCTTTTCTACCGTTGTAGAGAGTGCGCGCAGCGATATATAGCGCCACGAGTGTGATGCGACGTGTGTCAGTTTCCGAAAAGTGTATTGCGAGCAGCGTAAGCCCCAGTAGACAGCATGTGCAAAACATGGCGATGCAACCCTTTTCTGCCGTTGCAGCGAGAGCGCGCAGCCAGATAAAGCGCCCCGAGTGTTATGCGACGCGTCTCAGTTTCAGAAAAATCTTTATTGCGAGCAGCGTAAGCCCCAGTGGACTGTCTGTGCTAAAAAAACCGATGCAACCCTTTTCCACCGTTGCAGCGAGAGCGCGCAGCGATGTAAAGCGCCGCGAGTGTTATACGACGCGTCTCAGTTTTGGAAAAGTGTATTGCGAGCAGCGTAAGCCCCAGTAGGCTGCCTGTGCAAAACAAGGCGATGCAACCCTATTCTACCGTTGCAGCGCTAGCGCACAGCGATATATAGCGCCTCGAGTGTTATGTGACGCGTCTCAGTTTCCGAAAAGTGTATTGCGAGCAGCGTATAAGCCCCAGTGGACGGCCTGTGCAAAACAAGGCGATGCAACCCTGTCCTACCGTTGTAGCGAGAGCGCGCAGCGATATAAAGCGCCCCGAGTATTAAGCGACGCGTATCAGTTTCCGAAAAGTGTATTGCGAGGAGCGTAAGCCCCTGTAGACTGCCTGTGCAAACAAGGCGATGAAACCCTTTTCTACCGTTGTAGCGAGTGCGCGCAGCGATATATAGCGCCACGAGTGTGATGCGACGTGTGTCAGTTTCCGAAAAGTGTATTGCGAGCACCGTATAAGCCCCAGTGGACGGCCTGTGCAAAACAAGGCGATGCAACCCTGTCCTACCGTTGTAGCGAGAGCGCGCAGCGATATAAAGCGCCCCGAGTTTTATGCGACGCATCTCAGTTTCAGAAAAGTCTTTATTGCGAGAAGCGAAAGCCCCAGTAGACAGCCTGTGTAAAGCTAGCGAGAGCGCGCAGTGTAGCGAGAGCGTTGTAGCGAGAGCGCGCAGTGATATAAAGCGCCCCGACTATTATGCAACGCGTCTCAGTTTCTGAAAAATCTTTATTGCGAGCAGTGTAAGCCCCAGTGGACTGCCTGTGCTAAACAAACCGATGTAACCCTTTATAACCGTTGCAGTGAGAGCGCGCAGCGATATAAACAGCCCTCAGTGTTATGCGACGCGTCTCAGTTTCGGAAAAGTGTATTGCGAGCAGCGTAAGCCCCAGTAGGCAGCCTGTGCAAAACAAGGCGATGCAACCGTTTTCTACCGTTGTAGCGAGTGCGCGCAGCGATATAAAGCGCCCCGAGTGTTATGCGCCGCGTCTCAGTTTCCGAACAGTGTATTGCGAGCAGCGTAAGCCCCTGTAGACTGCCTGTGCAAACAAGGCGATGCAACCCTTTTCTACCGATGTAGAGAGTGCGCGCAGCGATAAATAGCGCCCCGAGTGTGATGCGACGCGTCTCAATTTCCGCAAAGTGTATTGCAAGCCGCGTAAGCCCCAGTAGACTGCCTTTGCAAAACATGGCGATGCAACCCGGTTCTACCGTTGTAGCGAGAGCGCGCAGTGATATAAAGCGCCCCGAGTATTATGCGACGCGTCTCAGTTTCTGAAAAATCTTTATTGCGAGCAGTGTAAGCCCCAGTGGACTGCCTGTGCTAAACAAACCGATGTAACCCTTTATAACCGTTGCAGTGAGAGCGCGCAGCGATATAAACAGCCCTCAGTGTTATGCGACGCGTCTCAGTTTCGGAAAAGTGTATTGCGAGCAGCGTAAGCCCCAGTAGGCAGCCTGTGCAAAACAAGGCGATGCAACCGTTTTCTACCGTTGTAGCGAGTGCGCGCAGCGATATAAAGCGCCCCGAGTGTTATGCGCCGCGTCTCAGTTTCCGAACAGTGTATTGCGAGCAGCGTAAGCCCCTGTAGACTGCCTATGCAAACAAGGCGATGCAACCCTTTTCTACCGTTGTAGAGAGTGCGCGCAGCGATATATAGCGCCACGAGTGTGATGCGACGTGTGTCAGTTTCCGAAAAGTGTATTGCGAGCAGCGTAAGCCCCAGTAGACAGCATGTGCAAAACATGGCGATGCAACCCTTTTCTGCCGTTGCAGCGAGAGCGCGCAGCCAGATAAAGCGCCCCGAGTGTTATGCGACGCGTCTCAGTTTCAGAAAAATCTTTATTGCGAGCAGCGTAAGCCCCAGTGGACTGTCTGTGCTAAAAAAACCGATGCAACCCTTTTCCACCGTTGCAGCGAGAGCGCGCAGCGATGTAAAGCGCCGCGAGTGTTATACGACGCGTCTCAGTTTTGGAAAAGTGTATTGCGAGCAGCGTAAGCCCCAGTAGGCTGCCTGTGCAAAACAAGGCGATGCAACCCTATTCTACCGTTGCAGCGCTAGCGCACAGCGATATATAGCGCCTCGAGTGTTATGTGACGCGTCTCAGTTTCCGAAAAGTGTATTGCGAGCAGCGTATAAGCCCCAGTGGACGGCCTGTGCAAAACAAGGCGATGCAACCCTGTCCTACCGTTGTAGCGAGAGCGCGCAGCGATATAAAGCGCCCCGAGTATTAAGCGACGCGTATCAGTTTCCGAAAAGTGTATTGCGAGGAGCGTAAGCCCCTGTAGACTGCCTGTGCAAACAAGGCGATGAAACCCTTTTCTACCGTTGTAGCGAGTGCGCGCAGCGATATATAGCGCCACGAGTGTGATGCGACGTGTGTCAGTTTCCGAAAAGTGTATTGCGAGCACCGTATAAGCCCCAGTGGACGGCCTGTGCAAAACAAGGCGATGCAACCCTGTCCTACCGTTGTAGCGAGAGCGCGCAGCGATATAAAGCGCCCCGAGTTTTATGCGACGCATCTCAGTTTCAGAAAAGTCTTTATTGCGAGAAGCGAAAGCCTCAGTAGACAGCCTGTGTAAAGCTAGCGAGAGCGCGCAGTGTAGCGAGAGCGTTGTAGCGAGAGCGCGCAGTGATATAAAGCGCCCCGACTATTATGCGACGCGTCTCAGTTTCTGAAAAATCTTTATTGCGAGCAGTGTAAGCCCCAGTGGACTGCCTGTGCTAAACAAACCGATGTAACCCTTTATAACCGTTGCAGTGAGAGCGCGCAGCGATATAAACAGCCCTCAGTGTTATGCGACGCGTCTCAGTTTCGGAAAAGTGTATTGCGAGCAGCGTAAGCCCCAGTAGGCAGCCTGTGCAAAACAAGGCGATGCAACCGTTTTCTACCGTTGTAGCGAGTGCGCGCAGCGATATAAAGCGCCCCGAGTGTTATGCGCCGCGTCTCAGTTTCCGAACAGTGTATTGCGAGCAGCGTAAGCCCCTGTAGACTGCCTGTGCAAACAAGGCGATGCAACCCTTTTCTACCGATGTAGAGAGTGCGCGCAGCGATATATAGCGCCCCGAGTGTGATGCGACGCGTCTCAATTTCCGCAAAGTGTATTGCAAGCCGCGTAAGCCCCAGTAGACTGCCTTTGCAAAACATGGCGATGCAACCCGGTTCTACCGTTGTAGCGAGAGCGCGCAGTGATATAAAGCGCCCCGAGTATTATGCGACGCGTCTCAGTTTCTGAAAAATCTTTATTGCGAGCAGTGTAAGCCCCAGTGTACTGCCTGTGCTAAACAAACCGATGCAACCCTTTATAACCGTTGCAGTGAGAGCGCGCAGCGATATAAACAGCGCTCAGTGTTATGCGACGCGTCTCAGTTTCGGAAAAGTGTATTGCGAGCAGCGTAAGCCCCAGTAGGCAGCCTGTGCAAAACAAGGCGATGCAACCCTTTTCTACCGTTGTAGCGCGTGCGCGCAGCGATATATAGCGCCACGAGTGTGATGCGACGCGTGTCAGTTTCCGAAAAGTGTATTGCGAACAGCGTAACCCCGGTAGACAGTTTGTGCAAAACATGGCGATGCAACCCTGTTCTACCGTTGTAGCGAGAGCGCGCAGCGATATAAAGCGCCCCGAGTGTTATGCGCCGCGTCTCAGTTTCCGAACAGCGTATTGCGAGCAGCGTAAGCCCCTGTAGACTACCTGTGCAAACAAGGTGATGCAACTCTTGTCTACCGTTGTAGCGAGTGCGCGCAGCGATAATTAGCGCCCCGAGTGTGATGCGACGCGTCTCAATTTCCGCAAAATGTATTGCAAGCCGCGTAAGCCCCAGTAGACTGCCTGTGCAAAACATGGCGATGCAACCCTGTTCTACCGTTGTAGCGAGAGCGCGCAGTGATATAAAGCGCCCCGAGTATTATGCGACGCGTCTCAGTTTCTGAAAAGTGTATTGCGAGGAGCGTAAGCCCCTGTAGACTGCCTGTGCAAACAAGTCAATGCAAGTCTTTTCTACCATTGTATCGAGAGCGCGCAGCGATATAAACCGCCCCGAGTATTATGCGACGCGTCTTAGTTTCCGAAAAGTGTATTGCGAGCAGTGTAAGCCCCTGTAAACTGCCTGAGCAAACATGGAGATGCAACACTTTTCTACCGTTGTAGCGGGTGCGCGCAGTGATAAAAAGGGCGCCGGGTGTTGTGCGACGCGTCTCAGTTTCCGAAAAGTGTTTTGCGAGCAGCGTAAGCCCCAGTAGAGTGCCAGTGCAAAACATGGCAATGCAACCCTTTTCTAGCGATGCAACGACAGCGCGCAGCGATATAAAGCGCCCCGAGATTTATGCGACGTATCTCAGTTTCAGAAAAGTCTTTATTGCGAGCAGCGAAAGCCCCAGTAGACAGCCTGTCCAAAACTAGCCGATGCAACCCTTTTCTACCGTTGCAGCGAGAAGGCGCAGCGATATAAAGAGCCCCGAGTGTTGTGCGACGCGTCTCAGTTTCCGAAGAGTGTATTGCGAGCAGCGTAAGCCCCTGTAGACTGCCTGTGCAAACAAGGCGATGCAAGCCTTTTCTACCGTTGTAGCGAGTGCGCGCAGCGATATATAGCGCCGCGAGTGTGATGCGACGCGTGTCAGTTTCCGAAAAGTGTATTGCGAGCAGCGTAAGCCCCAGTAGACAGCCTGTGCAAAACATGGCGATGCAACCCTGTTCTACCGTTGTAGCGAGAGCGCGTGGCGATATAATGCGCCACGAGTATTATGCGACGCGTCTCAGTTTCCGAAAAGTGTATTGCGAGGAGCGTAAGCCCCTGTACACTGCCTGTGCAAACAAGGCGATGCAACCCTTTTCTACCGTTGTAGCGAGTGCGCGCAGCGATATATAGCGCCGCGAGAGTGATGCGACGCGTCTCAATTTCCGCAAAGTGTATTGCAAGCCGCGTTAGCCCCAGTAGACTGCCTGTGCAAAACATGGCGATGCAACCCTGTTCTACCGTTGTAGCGAGAGCGCGCAGTGATATAAAGCGCCCCGAGTATTATGCGACGATTCTCAGTTTCTGAAAAGTGTATTGCGAGGAGCGTAAGCCCCTGTAGACTGCCTGTGCAAACAAGTCAATGCAACTCTTTTCTACCATTTTTGCGAGAGCGCGCAGCGATATAAAGCGCCCCGAGTATTATGCGACGCGTCTCAGTTTCAGAAAAATCTTTATTGCGAGCAGTGTAAGCCCCAGTGGACTGCCTGTGCTAAACAAACCGATGCAACCCTTTATAACCGTTGCAGTGAGAGCGCGCAGCGATATAAACAGCCCGCATTGTTATGCGACGCGTCTTAGTTTCGGAAAAGTGTATTGCGAGCAGCGCAAGCCCCAGTAGGCTGCCTGTGCAAAACAAGGCTATGCAACCCTTTTCTACCGTTGTAGCGAGTGTGCGCAGCGATATAAAGCGCCCCGAGTGTTATTCGCCGCGTCTCAGTTTCCGAACAGTGTATTGCGAGCAGCGTAAGCCCCTGTAGAATGCCTGTGCAAACAAGGCGATGCACCCCTTTTTTACCGTTGTAGCGAGTGCGCGCAGTGATATATAGCGCCACGAGTGTGATGCGACGCGTGTCAGTTTCCGAAAAGTGTATTGCGAGCAGCGCAAGCCCCAGTAGACAGCCTGCGCAAAACATGGCGATGCAACCCTTTTCTGCCGTTGCAGCGAGAGCGCGCAGCCAGTAAAGCGCCCCGAGTGTTATGCGACGCGTCTCAGTTTCAGAAAAATCTTTATTGCGAGCAGCGTAAGCCGCAGTGGACTGTCTGTGCTAAAAAAACCGATGCAACCCTTTTCCACCGTTGCAGCGAGAGCGCGCAACGATGTAAAGCGCCGCGAGTGTTATACGACGCGTCTCAGTTTTGGAAAAGTGTATTGCGAGCAGCGTAAGCCCCAGTAGGCTGCCTGTGCAAAACAAGGCGATGCAACCCTATTCTACCGTTGCAGCGCTAGCGCACAGCGATATATAGCGCCTCGAGTGTTATGTGACGCGTCTCAGTTTCCGAAAAGTGTATTGCGAGCAGCGTATAAGCCCCAGTGGACGGCCTGTGCAAAACAAGGCGATGCAACCCTGTCCTACCGTTGTAGCGAGAGCGCGCAGCGATATAAAGCGCCCCGAGTATTAAGCGACGCGTATCAGTTTCCGAAAAGTGTATTGCGAGGAGCGTAAGCCCCTGTAGACTGCCTGTGCAAACAAGGCGATGAAACCCTTTTCTACCGTTGTAGCGAGTGCGCGCAGCGATATATAGCGCCACGAGTGTGATGCGACGTGTGTCAGTTTCCGAAAAGTGTATTGCGAGCACCGTATAAGCCCCAGTGGACGGCCTGTGCAAAACAAGGCGATGCAACCCTGTCCTACCGTTGTAGCGAGAGCGCGCAGCGATATAAAGCGCCCCGAGTTTTATGCGACGCATCTCAGTTTCAGAAAAGTCTTTATTGCGAGAAGCGAAAGCCCCAGTAGACAGCCTGTGTAAAGCTAGCGAGAGCGCGCAGTGTAGCGAGAGCGTTGTAGCGAGAGCGCGCAGTGATATAAAGCGCCCCGACTATTATGCGACGCGTCTCAGTTTCTGAAAAATCTTTATTGCGAGCAGTGTAAGCCCCAGTGGACTGCCTGTGCTAAACAAACCGATGTAACCCTTTATAACCGTTGCAGTGAGAGCGCGCAGCGATATAAACAGCCCTCAGTGTTATGCGACGCGTCTCAGTTTCGGAAAAGTGTATTGCGAGCAGCGTAAGCCCCAGTAGGCAGCCTGTGCAAAACAAGGCGATGCAACCGTTTTCTACCGTTGTAGCGAGTGCGCGCAGCGATATAAAGCGCCCCGAGTGTTATGCGCCGCGTCTCAGTTTCCGAACAGTGTATTGCGAGCAGCGTAAGCCCCTGTAGACTGCCTGTGCAAACAAGGCGATGCAACCCTTTTCTACCGATGTAGAGAGTGCGCGCAGCGATATATAGCGCCCCGAGTGTGATGCGACGCGTCTCAATTTCCGCAAAGTGTATTGCAAGCCGCGTAAGCCCCAGTAGACTGCCTTTGCAAAACATGGCGATGCAACCCGGTTCTACCGTTGTAGCGAGAGCGCGCAGTGATATAAAGCGCCCCGAGTATTATGCGACGCGTCTCAGTTTCTGAAAAATCTTTATTGCGAGCAGTGTAAGCCCCAGTGTACTGCCTGTGCTAAACAAACCGATGCAACCCTTTATAACCGTTGCAGTGAGAGCGCGCAGCGATATAAACAGCCCTCAGTGTTATGCGACGCGTCTCAGTTTCGGAAAAGTGTATTGCGAGCAGCGTAAGCCCCAGTAGGCAGCCTGTGCAAAACAAGGCGATGCAACCCTTTTCTACCGTTGTAGCGCGTGCGCGCAGCGATATATAGCGCCACGAGTGTGATGCGACGCGTGTCAGTTTCCGAAAAGTGTATTGCGAACAGCGTAACCCCGGTAGACAGTTTGTGCAAAACATGGCGATGCAACCCTGTTCTACCGTTGTAGCGAGAGCGCGCAGCGATATAAAGCGCCCCGAGTGTTATGCGCCGCGTCTCAGTTTCCGAACAGCGTATTGCGAGCAGCGTAAGCCCCTGTAGACTACCTGTGCAAACAAGGTGATGCAACTCTTGTCTACCGTTGTAGCCAGTGCGCGCAGCGATAATTAGCGCCCCGAGTGTGATGCGACGCGTCTCAATTTCCGCAAAATGTATTGCAAGCCGCGTAAGCCCCAGTAGACTGCCTGTGCAAAACATGGCGATGCAACCCTGTTCTACCGTTGTAGCGAGAGCGCGCAGTGATATAAAGCGCCCCGAGTATTATGCGACGCGTCTCAGTTTCTGAAAAGTGTATTGCGAGGAGCGTAAGCCCCTGTAGACTGCCTGTGCAAACAAGTCAATGCAAGTCTTTTCTACCATTGTATCGAGAGCGCGCAGCGATATAAACCGCCCCGAGTATTATGCGACGCGTCTTAGTTTCCGAAAAGTGTATTGCGAGCAGTGTAAGCCCCTGTAAACTGCCTGAGCAAACATGGAGATGCAACACTTTTCTACCGTTGTAGCGGGTGCGCGCAGTGATAAAAAGGGCGCCGGGTGTTGTGCGACGCGTCTCAGTTTCCGAAAAGTGTTTTGCGAGCAGCGTAAGCCCCAGTAGAGTGCCAGTGCAAAACATGGCAATGCAACCCTTTTCTAGCGATGCAACGACAGCGCGCAGCGATATAAAGCGCCCCGAGATTTATGCGACGTATCTCAGTTTCAGAAAAGTCTTTATTGCGAGCAGCGAAAGCCCCAGTAGACAGCCTGTCCAAAACTAGCCGATGCAACCCTTTTCTACCGTTGCAGCGAGAGGGCGCAGCGATATAAAGAGCCCCGAGTGTTGTGCGACGCGTCTCAGTTTCCGAAGAGTGTATTGCGAGCAGCGTAAGCCCCTGTAGACTGCCTGTGCAAACAAGGCGATGCAAGCCTTTTCTACCGTTGTAGCGAGTGCGCGCAGCGATATATAGCGCCGCGAGTGTGATGCGACGCGTGTCAGTTTCCGAAAAGTGTATTGCGAGCAGCGTAAGCCCCAGTAGACAGCCTGTGCAAAACTTGGCGATGCAACCCTGTTCTACCGTTGTAGCGAGAGCGCGCGGCGATATAATGCGCCACGAGTATTATGCGACGCGTCTCAGTTTCCGAAAAGTGTATTGCGAGGAGCGTAAGCCCCTGTACACTGCCTGTGCAAACAAGGCGATGCAACCCTTTTCTACCGTTGTAGCGAGTGCGCGCAGCGATATATAGCGCCGCGAGTGTGATGCGACGCGTCTCAATTTCCGCAAAGTGTATTGCAAGCCGCGTTAGCCCCAGTAGACTGCCTGTGCAAAACATGGCGATGCAACCCTGTTCTACCGTTGTAGCGAGAGCGCGCAGTGATATAAAGCGCCCCGAGTATTATGCGACGATTCTCAGTTTCTGAAAAGTGTATTGCGAGGAGCGTAAGCCCCTGTAGACTGCCTGTGCAAACAAGTCAATGCAACTCTTTTCTACCATTTTTGCGAGAGCGCGCAGCGATATAAAGCGCCCCGAGTATTATGCGACGCGTCTCAGTTTCAGAAAAATCTTTATTGCGAGCAGTGTAAGCCCCAGTGGACTGCCTGTGCTAAACAAACCGATGCAACCCTTTATAACCGTTGCAGTGAGAGCGCGCAGCGATATAAACAGCCCGCATTGTTATGCGACGCGTCTCAGTTTCGGAAAAGTGTATTGCGAGCAGCGCAAGCCCCAGTAGGCTGCCTGTGCAAAACAAGGCTATGCAACCCTTTTCTACCGTTGTAGCGAGTGTGCGCAGCGATATAAAGCGCCCCGAGTGTTATTCGCCGCGTCTCAGTTTCCGAACAGTGTATTGCGAGCAGCGTAAGCCCCTGTAGAATGCCTGTGCAAACAAGGCGATGCACCCCTTTTTTGCCGTTGTAGCGAGTGCGCGCAGTGATATATAGCGCCACGAGTGTGATGCGACGCGTGTCAGTTTCCGAAAAGTGTATTGCGAGCAGCGCAAGCCCCAGTAGACAGCCTGCACAAAACATGGCGATGCAACCCTTTTCTGCCGTTGCAGCGAGAGCGCGCAGCCAGATAAAGCGCCCCGAGTGTTATGCGACGCGTCTCAGTTTCAGAAAAATCTTTATTGCGAGCAGCGTAAGCCGCAGTGGACTGTCTGTGCTAAAAAAACCGATGCAACCCTTTTCCACCGTTGCAGCGAGAGCGCGCAACGATGTAAAGCGCCGCGAGTGTTATACGACGCGTCTCAGTTTTGGAAAAGTGTATTGCGAGCAGCGTAAGCCCCAGTAGGCTGCCTGTGCAAAACAAGGCGATGCAACCCTATTCTACCGTTGCAGCGCTAGCGCACAGCGATATATAGCGCCTCGAGTGTTATGTGACGCGTCTCAGTTTCCGAAAAGTGTATTGCGAGCAGCGTATAAGCCCCAGTGGACAGCCTGTGCAAAACAAGGCGATGCAACCCTGTCCTACCGTTGTAGCGAGAGCGCGCAGCGATATAAAGCGCCCCGAGTATTAAGCGACGCGTATCAGTTTCCGAAAAGTGTATTGCGAGGAGCGTAAGCCCCTGTAGACTGCCTGTGCAAACAAGGCGATGCAACTCTTTTCTACCATTGTAGCGAGAGCGTGCAGCGATATAAACCGCCCCGAGTATTATGCGACGCGTCTCAGTTTCCGAAAAGTGTTTTGCGAGCAGCGTAAGCCCCAGTAGACTGCCAGTGCAAAACATGGCGATGCAACCCTTTTCTAGCGATGCAACGACAGCGCGCAGCGATATAAAGCGCCCCGAGATTTATGCGACGTATCTCAGTTTCAGAAAAGTCTTTATTGCGAGCAGCGAAAGCCCCAGTAGACAGCCTGTCCAAAACTAGCCGATGCAACCCTTTTGTACCGTTGCAGCGAGAGGGCGCAGCGATATAAAGAGCCCCGAGTGTTGTGCGACGCGTCTCAGTTTCCGAAGAGTGTACTGCGAGCAGCGTAAGCCCCTGTAGACTGCCTGTGCAAACAAGGCGATGCAAGCCTTTTCTACCGTTGTAGCGAGTGCGCGCAGCGATATATAGCGCCGCGAGTGTGATGCGACGCGTGTCAGTTTCCGAAAAGTGTATTGCGAGCAGCGTAAGCCCCAGTAGACAGCCTGTGCAAAACATGGCGATGCAACCCTGTTCTACCGTTGTAGCGAGAGCGCGCGGCGATATAAAGCGCCACGAGTATTATGCGACGCGTCTCAGTTTCCGAAAAGTGTATTGCGAGGAGCGTAAGCCCCTGTAGACTGCCTGTGCAAACAAGGCGATGCAACCCTTTTCTACCGTTGTAGCGAGTGCGCGCAGCGATATATAGCGCCGCGAGTGTGATGCGACGCGTCTCAATTTCCGCAAAGTGTATTGCAAGCCGCGTAAGCCCCAGTAGACTGCCTGTGCAAAACATGGCGATGCAACCCTGTTCTACCGTTGTAGCGAGAGCGCGCAGTGATATAAAGCGCCCCGAGTATTATGCGACGATTCTCAGTTTCCGAAAAGTGTATTGCGAGGAGCGTAAGCCCCTGTAGACTGCCTGTGCAAACAAGTCAATGCAACTCTTTTCTACCATTTTTGCGAGAGCGCGCAGCGATATAAAGCGCCCCGAGTATTATGCGACGCGTCTCAGTTTCAGAAAAATCTTTATTGCGAGCAGTGTAAGCCCCAGTGGACTGCCTGTGCTAAACAAACCGATGCAACCCTTTATAACCGTTGCAGTGAGAGCGCGCAGCGATATAAACAGCCCGCATTGTTATGCGACGCGTCTCAGTTTCGGAAAAGTGTATTGCGAGCAGCGCAAGCCCCAGTAGGCTGCCTGTGCAAAACAAGGCTATGCAACCCTTTTCTACCGTTGTAACGAGTGTGCGCAGCGATATAAAGCGCCCCGAGTGTTATTCGCCGCGTCTCAGTTTCCGAACAGTGTATTGCGAGCAGCGTAAGCCCCTGTAGAATGCCTGTGCAAACAAGGCGATGCACCCCTTTTCTACCGTTGTAGCGAGTGCGCGCAGTGATATATAGCGCCACGAGTGTGATGCGACGCGTGTCAGTTTCCGAAAAGTGTATTGCGAGCAGCGCAAGCCCCAGTAGACAGCCTGCGCAAAACATGGCGATGCAACCCTTTTCTGCCGTTGCAGCGAGAGCGCGCAGCCAGATAAAGCGCCCCGAGTGTTATGCGACGCGTCTCAGTTTCAGAAAAATCTTTATTGCGAGCAGCGTAAGCTCCAGTGGACTGTCTGTGCTAAAAAAACCGATGCAACCCTTTTCCACCGTTGCAGCGAGAGCGCGCAGCGATGTAAAGCGCCGCGAGTGTTATACGACGCGTCTCAGTTTTGGAAAAGTGTATTGCGAGCAGCGTAAGCCCCAGTAGGCTGCCTGTGCAAAACAAGGCGATGCAACCCTATTCTACCGTTGCAGCGCTAGCGCACAGCGATATATAGCGCCTCGAGTGTTATGTGACGCGTCTCAGTTTCCGAAAAGTGTATTGCGAGCAGCGTATAAGCCCCAGTGGACGGCCTGTGCAAAACAAGGCGATGCAACCCTGTCCTACCGTTGTAGCGAGAGCGCGCAGCGATATAAACCGCCCCGAGTATTATGCGACGCGTCTCAGTTTCCGAAAAGTGTTTTGCGAGCAGCGTAAGCCCCAGTAGACTGCCAGTGCAAAACATGGCGATGCAACCCTTTTCTAGAGATGCAACGACAGCGCGCAGCGATATAAAGCGCCCCGAGTTTTATGCGACGCATCTCAGTTTCAGAAAAGTCTTTATTGCGAGAAGCGAAAGCCCCAGTAGACAGCCTGTGCAAACAAGGCGATGCAACTCTTTTCTACCATTGTAGCGAGAGCGCGCAGCGATATAAACAGCCCCGAGTATTATGTGACGCATCTTAGTTTCCGAAAAGTGTATTGCGAGCAGCGTAAGCCCAAGTAAACTGCCTGTGCAAACAAGGAGATGCAACCCTTTTCTTCCGTTGCAGCGAGAGCGCGCAGCGATATAAAGCGCCCCGAGTGTTATGCGCCGCGTCTCAGTTTCCGAACAGTGTATTGCGAGCAGCGTAAGCCCCTGTAGACTGCCTGTGCAAACAAGGCGATGCAACACTTTTCTACCGTTGTAGCGAGTGCGCGCAGCGATATATTGCGCCCCGAGTGTGATGCGACGCGTCTCAATTTCCGCAAAGTGTATTGCAAGCCGCGTAAGCCCCAGTAGACTGCCTTTGCAAAACATGGTGATGCAACCCTGTTCTACCGTTGTAGCGAGAGCGCGCAGTGATATAAAGCGCCCCGAGTATTATGCGACGCGTCTCAGTTTCTGAAAAATCTTTATTGCGAGCAGTGTAAGCCCCAGTGGACTGCCTGTGCAAAACAAGGCGATGCAACCCTTTTCTACCGTTGTAGCGAGTGCGCGCAGTGATATAAAGCGCCCCGAGTGTTATGCGCCGCGTCTCAGTTTCCGAACAGTGTATTGCGAGCAGCGTAAGCCCCTGTAGACTGCCTGTGCAAACAAGGCGATGCAACCCTTTTCTACCGTTGTAGCGAGTGCGCGCAGCGATATATAGCGCCACGAGTGTGATGCGACGTGTGTCAGTTTCCGAAAAGTGTATTGCGAGCAGCGTATAAGCCCCAGTGGACGGCCTGTGCAAAACAAGGCGATGCAACCCTGTCCTACCGTTTTAGCGAGAGCGCGCAGCGATATAAAGCGCCCCGAGTATTAAGCGACGCGTATCAGTTTCCGAAAAGGGTATTGCGAGGAGCGTAAGCCCCTGTAGACTGCCTGTGCAAACAAGGCGATGCAACTCTTTTCTACCATTGTAGCGAGAGCGCGCAGCGATATAAACCGCCCCGAGTATTATGTGACGCGTCTTAGTTTCCGAAAAGTGTATTGCGAGCAGCGTAAACTCCAGTAAACTGCCTGTGCAAACAAGGAGATGCAACACTTTTCTACCGTTGTAGCGAGAGCGCGCAGTGATAAAAAGGGCGCCGGGTGTTGTGCGACGCGTCCCAGTTTCCGAAAAGTGTTTTGCGAGCAGCGTAAGCCCCAGAAGACTGCCTGTGCAAACAAGGCGATGCAACCCTTTTCTACCGTTGTAGCGAGTGCGCGCAGAGATATATAGCGCCACGAGTGTGATGCGACGTGTGTCAGTTTCCGAAAAGTGTATTGCGAGCAGCGTATAAGCCCCAGTGGACGGCCTGTGCAAAACAAGGCGATGCAACCCTGTCCTGCCGTTGTAGCGAGAGCGCGCAGCGATATAAAGCGCCCCGAGTTTTATGCGACGCATCTCAGTTTCAGAAAAGTCTTTATTGCGAGAAGCGAAAGCCCCAGTAGACAGCCTGTGCAAAGCTAGCCGATGCAACCCTTTTCCACCGTTGCAGCGAGAGCGCGCAGCTTTATAAAGGGCCCCGAGTGTTATGCGCCGCGTCTCAGTTTCCGAACAGTGTATTGCGAGCAGCGTAAGCCCCTGTAGACTGCCTGTGCAAACAAGGCGATGCAACACTTTTCTACCGTTGTAGCGAGTGCGCGCAGCGATATATTGCGCCCCGAGTGTGATGCGACGCGTCTCAATTTCCGCAAAGTGTATTGCAAGCCGCGTAAGCCCCAGTAGACTGCCTTTGCAAAACATGGCGATGCAACCCGGTTCTACCGTTGTAGCGAGAGCGCGCAGTGATATAAAGCGCCCCGAGTATTATGCGACGCGTCTCAGTTTCTGAAAAATCTTTATTGCGAGCAGTGTAAGCCCCAGTGGACTGCCTGTGCTAAACAAACCGATGTAACCCTTTATAACCGTTGCAGTGAGAGCGCGCAGCGATATAAACAGCCCTCAGTGTTATGCGACGCGTCTCAGTTTCGGAAAAGTGTATTGCGAGCAGCGTAAGCCCCAGTAGGCAGCCTGTGCAAAACAAGGCGATGCAACCGTTTTCTACCGTTGTAGCGAGTGCGCGCAGCGATATAAAGCGCCCCGAGTGTTATGCGCCGCGTCTCAGTTTCCGAACAGTGTATTGCGAGCAGCGTAAGCCCCTGTAGACTGCCTGTGCAAACAAGGCGATGCAACCCTTTTCTACCGTTGTAGAGAGTGCGCGCAGCGATATATAGCGCCACGAGTGTGATGCGACGTGTGTCAGTTTCCGAAAAGTGTATTGCGAGCAGCGTATAAGCCCCAGTGGACGGCCTGTGCAAAACAAGGCGATGCAACCCTGTCCTACCGTTTTAGCGAGAGCGCGCAGCGATATAAAGCGCCCCGAGTATTAAGCGACGCGTATCAGTTTCCGAAAAGTGTATTGCGAGGAGCGTAAGCCCCTGTAGACTGCCTGTGCAAACAAGGCGATGCAACTCTTTTCTACCATTGTAGCGAGAGCGCGCAGCGATATATAGCGCCACGAGTGTGATGCGACGTGTGTCAGTTTCCGAAAAGTGTATTGCGAGCAGCGTATAAGCCCCAGTGGACGGCCTGTGCAAAACAAGGCGATGCAACCCTGTCCTGCCGTTGTAGCGAGAGCGCGCAGCGATATAAAGCGCACCGAGTTTTATGCGACGCATCTCAGTTTCAGAAAAGTCTTTATTGCGAGAAGCGAAAGCCCCAGTAGACAGCCTGTGCAAAGCTAGCCGATGCAACCCTTTTCCACCGTTGCAGCGAGAGCGCGCAGCGATATAAAGGGCCCCGAGTGTTATGCGCCGCGTCTCAGTTTCCGAACAGTGTATTGCGAGCAGCGTAAGCCCCTGTAGACTGCCTGTGCAAACAAGGCGATGCAACACTTTTCTACCGTTGTAGCGAGTGCGCGCAGCGATATATTGCGCCCCGAGTGTGATGCGACGCGTCTCAATTTCCGCAAAGTGTATTGCAAGCCGCGTAAGCCCCAGTAGACTGCCTTTGCAAAACATGGCGATGCAACCCGGTTCTACCGTTGTAGCGAGAGCGCGCAGTGATATAAAGCGCCCCGAGTATTATGCGACGCGTCTCAGTTTCTGCAAAATCTTTATTGCGAGCAGTGTAAGCCCCAGTAGGCAGCCTGTGCAAAACAAGGCGATGCAACCCTTTTCTACCGTTGTAGCGAGTTCGCGCAGCGATATAAAACGCCCCGAGTGTTATGCGCCGCGTCTCAGTTTTCGAACAGTGTATTGCGAGCAGCGTAAGCCCCTGTAGACTGCCTGTGCAAACAAGGCGACGCAACCCTTTTCTACCGTTGTAGCGAGTGCGCGCAGCGATATATAGCGCCACGAGTGTGATGCGACGTGTGTCAGTTTCCGTAAAGTGTATTGCGAGCAGCGTAAGCCCCAGTAGACAGCCTGTGCAAAACATGGCGATGCAACCCTATTCTACCGTTGTAGCGAGAGCGCGCAGCGATATAAAGCGCCCCGAGTGTTATGCGCCGCGTCTCAGTTTCCGAACAGCGTATTGCGAGGAGCGTAAGCCCCTGTAGACTGCCTTTGCAAACAAGGCGATGCAACCCTTGTCTACCGTTGTAGCGAGTGCGCGCAGTGATATATAGCGCCCCGAGTGTGATGCGACGCGTCTCAATTTCCGCAAAGTGTATTGCAAGCCGCGTAAGCCCCAGTAGACTGCCTGTGCAAAACATGGCGATGCAACCCTGTTCTACCGTTGTAGCGAGAGCGCGCAGTGATATAAAGCGCCCCGAGTGTTATGCGACACGTCTAAGTTTCCGAAAAGAGTATTGCGAGGAGCGTAAGCCCCTGTAGACTGCCTGTGCAAACAAGTCAATGCAACTCTTTTCTACCATTGTAGCGAGAGCGCGCAGCGACATAAACCGCCCCGAGTTTCTTACGACGCGTCTTAGTTTCCGAAAAGTGTATTGCGAGCAGCGTAAGCCCCTGTAGACTGCCTGTGCAAACAAGGCGATGCAACCCTTTTCTACCGCTGTAGCGAGTGCGCGCAGCGATACAAAGCGCCCCGAGTGTTATGCGACGCGTCTCAATTTCCGCAAAGTGTATTGCGAGCAGAGTAAGCCCCAGTAGACTGCCTGTGCAAAACATGGCGATGCAACCCTGTTCTACCGTTGTAGCGAGGGCGCGCAGTGATATAAAGCGCCCCGAGTGTTATGCGACACGTCTAAGTTTCCGAAAAGTGTATTGCGAGGAGCGTAAGCCCCTGTAGACTGCCTGTGCAAACAAGGCAATGCAACCCTTTTCTACCGTTGTGGCGAGAGCGCGCCGCAGTATAAAGCGCCCCGAGTGTAATGCGACGCGTCTCAGTTTCCGAAAAGTGCATTGCGAGCTGCGTAAGCCCCATTAGACTGCCTGTGCAAAACATGGCGATGCAACCCTTTTCTGCCGGTGCAGCGAGAGCGCGCAGCCTGATAAAGCACCTCGAGTGTTATGCGACGCGTCTCAGTTTCCGAAAAGTGTATTGCGAGAAGCCTATACGCCCTAGTAGACTGCCTGTGCAAAACAAGGCGATGCAACCCTTTTCTACCGTTGCAGCGAGAGCGCGCAGCGATGTAAAGCGCCGCGAGTGTTATACGACGCGTCTCACTTTTGGAAAAGTGTATTACGAGCAGCGTAAGCCCCAGTAGACTGCCTGTGCAAAACAAGGCGATAAAACCCTATTCTGCCGTTGCAGCGAGAGCGCGCAGCGATATAAAGCGCCCCGAGTATTGTGCGACGCGTCTCAGTTACCGAAAAGTGTATTGCGAGCAGGGTAAGCCCCACTAGACTGCCTGTGTTAAACATGGCGATGCAACCCTTTTCTACCGTTGTAGCGAGAGCGCGCCGCATTATAAAGCGCCCCGCGTGTTCTGCGACGCGTCTCAGTTTCCGAAAAGTGCATTGCGAGCTGCGTAAGCCCCAGTAGACTGCCTGTGCAATACATGGCGATACAACCCTTTTCTACCGTTGCAGCGGAGAGCGCGCAGCGATATATAGCGCCTCGAGTGTTATGCGACTCGTCTCAGTTTCCGAAAAGTGTATTGCGAGCAGCGTATAAGCCCCAGTAGACTGCCTTTGCAAAACAAGGCGTTGCAACCCTGTTCTACCTTTGTAGCGAGAGCGCGCAGCGATATAAAGCGCCCCGAGTATTATGCGACGCGTCTCTGTTTCCGAAAAGTGTATTGCGATCAGCGAAAGCCCCAGTAGACAGCCTGTGCAAAACTAGCCGATGCAACCCTTTTGTACCGTTGCAGCGAGAGCGCGCAGCGATATAAAGAGCCCCGAGTGTTATGCGCCGCGTCTCAGTTTCCGAAAAGTGCATTGCGAGCTGCGTAAGCCCCAGTAGACTGCCTGTGCAAAACATGGCGATGCAACCCTTTTCTGCCGTTGCAGCGAGAGCGCGCAGCCAGATAAAGCACCTCGAGTGTTATGCGCCGCGTCTCAGTTTCCTAAAAGTGTATTGCGAGGAGCGTAAGCCCCTGTAGACTGCCTGTGCAAACAAGGCAATGCAACCCTTTTCTACCGTTGTAGCGAGTGCGCGCAGCGATCTAAAGCGCCCCGAGTGTTATGCGCCGCGTCTCAGTTTCCGAACAGTGTATTGCGAGCAGCGTAAGCCCCTGTAGACTGCCTGTGCAAACAAGGCGATGCAACCCTATTCTACCGTTGCAGCGATAGCGCACAGCGATATACAGCGCCTCGAGTGTTATGCGACGCGTCTCAGTTTCCGAAAAGTGTATTGCGAGCAGCGTATAAGCCCCAGTGGACTTCCTGTGCAAAAGAAGGCGATGCAACCCTGTCCTACCGTTGTAGCGAAAGCGCGCAGCGATATAAAGCGCCCCGAGTATTAAGCGACGCGTCTCAGTTTCCGAAAAGTGTATTGCGAGGAGCGTAAGCCCCTGTAGACTGCCTGTGCAAAACATGGCGATGCAACCCTGTTCTACCGTTGTAGCGAGAGCGCGCAGTGATATAAAGCGCCCCGAGTATTATGCAACGCGTCTCAGTTTCTGAAAAGTGTATTGCGAGGAGCGTAAGCCCCTGTAGACTGCCTGTGCAAACAAGTCAATGCAACTCTTTTCTACCATTGTAGCGAGAGCGCGCAGCGATATAAACCGCCCCGAGTATTATGCGACGCGTCTTAGTTTCCGAAAAGTGTATTGCGAGCAGCCTAAGCCCCAGCAAACTGCCTGTGCAAACAAGGAGATGCAACACTTTTCTCCGAAAAGTGTATTGCCAGCAGCCTAAGCCCCAGTAATCTGCCTGTGCAAACAAGGAGATGCAACCCTTTTCTAGCGATGCAACGACAGCGCGCAGCGATATAAAGCGCCCCGAGTTTTATGCGACGTATCTCAGTTTCCGAAAAGTGTATTGCGAGCAGCGTAAGCCCCAGTAGACAGCCTGAGCAAAACATGGCGATGCAACCCTGTTCTACCGTTGTAGCGAGAGCGCGCAGCGATATAAAGCGCCGCGAGTATTATGCGACGCGTCTCAGTTTCCGAAAAGTGTATTGCGAGGAGCGTAAGCCCCTGTAGACTGCCTGTGCAAACAAGGCCATGCAACTCTTTTCTACCATTGTAGTGAGAGCGTGCAGCGATATAAAGCGCCCCGAGTATTGTGCGACGCGTCTCAGTTTTAGAAAAATCTTTATTGCGAGCACTGTAAGCCCCAGTGGACTGCCTGGGCTAAACAAACCGATGCAACCCTTTATAAACGTTGCAGTGAGAGCGCGCAGCGATATAAACAGCCCTCAGTGTTATGCGACGGGTCTCAGTTTCGGAAAAGTGTATTGCGAGCAGCGTAAGCCCCAGTAGGCTGCCTGTGCAAAACAAGGCGATGCAACCCTTTTCTACCGTTGTAGCGAGTGCGCGCAGCGATATAAAGCGCCCCGAGTATTATGTGACGCGTCTTAGTTTCCGAAAAGTGTATTGCGAGCAGCGTAAGCCCCAGTAAACTGCCTGTGCAAACAAGGAGATGCAACACTTTTCTACCGTTGTAGCGAGAGCGCGCAGTGATAAAAAGGGCGCCGGGTGTTGTGCGACGCGTCTCAGTTTCCGAAAAGTGTTTTGCGAGCAGCGTAAGCCCCAGTAGACTGCCTGTGCAAAACATGGCGATGCAACCCTGTTCTACCGTTGTAGCGAGAGCGCGTTGATATAAAGCGCCCCGAGTGTTATGCGACACGTCTAAGTTTCCGAAAAGAGTATTGCGAGGAGCGTAAGCCCCTGTAGACTGCCTGTGCAAACAAGTCAATGCAACTCTTTTCTACCATTGTAGCGAGAGCGCGCAGCGACATAAACCGCCCCGAGTATTTTACGACGCGTCTTAGTTTCCGAAAAGTGTATGGCGAGCAGCGTAAGCCCCTGTAGACTGCCTGTGCAAACAAGGCGATGCAACCCTTTTCTACCGCTGTAGCGAGTGCGCGCAGCGATATAAAGCGCCCCGAGTGTTATGCGACGCGTCTCAATTTCCGCAAAGTGTATTGCGAGCAGAGTAAGCCCCAGTAGACTGCCTGTGCAAAACATGGCGATGCAACCCTGTTCTACCGTTGTAGCGAGGGCGCGCAGTGATATAAAGCGCCCCGAGTATTATGCGACGCGTCTCAATTTCCGCAAAGTGTTTTGGGAGCAGCGTAAGCCCCAGTAGACTCCCTGTGCAAAACACGGCGATGCAACCCTTTTCTAGCGATGCAACGACAGCGCGCAGCGATATAAAGCGCCCCGAGTTTTATGCGCCGCGTCTCAGTTTCCGAACAGTGCATTGCGAGCTGCGTAAGCCCCAGTAGACTACCTGTGAAAAACATGGCGATGCAACCCTGTTCTACTGTTGTAGCGAGAGCGCGCAGCGATATAAAGCGCCCCGAGTATTATGCGACGCGTCTCAGTTTCCGAAAAGTGTATTGCGAGGAGCGTAAGCCCCTGTAGACTGCCTGTGCAAACAAGGCAATGCAACCCTTTTCTACCGTTGTAGCGAGAGCGCGCCGCAGTATAAAGCGCCCCGAGTGTAATGCGACGCGTCTCAGTTTCCGAAAAGTGCATTGCGAGCTGCGTAAGCCCCAGTAGACTGCCTGTGCAAAACATGGCGATGCAACCCTTTTCTGCCGTTGCAGCGAGAGCGCGCAGCGATGTAAAGCGCCGCGAGTGTTATACGACGCGTCTCAGTTTTGGAAAAGTGTATTACGAGCAGCGTAAGCCCCAGTAGACTGCCTGTGCAAAACAAGGCGATAAAACCCCATTCTACCGTTGCAGCGAGAGCGCGCAGCGATATAAAGCGCCCCGAGTATTGTGCGACGCGTCTCAGTTACCGAAAAGTGTATTGCGAGCAGGGTAAGCCCCACTAGACTGCCTGTGTTAAACATGGCGATGCAACCCTTTTCTACCGTTGTAGCGAGAGCGCGCCGCATTATAAAGCGCCCCGCGTGTTCTGCGACGCGTCTCAGTTTCCGAAAAGTGCATTGCGAGCTGCGTAAGCCCCAGTAGACTGCCTGTGCAATACATGGCGATGCAACCCTTTTCTGCCGTTTGAGCGAGAGCGCGTAGCGATGTAAAGCGCCGCGAGTGTTATACGACGCGTCTCAGTTTCGCAAAAGTGTATTGCGAGCAGCGTAAGCCCCAGGAGACTGCCTGTGCAAAACAAGGCGATGCAACCCTTTTCTACCGTTCCAGCGGAGAGCGCGCAGCGATATATAGCGCCTCGAGTGTTCTGCGACTCGTCTCAGTTTCCGAAAAGTGTATTGCGAGCAGCGTATAAGCCCCAGTAGACTGCCTTTGCAAAACAAGGCGTTGCAACCCTGTTCTACCTTTGTAGCGAGAGCGCGCAGCGATATAAAGCGCCCCGAGTATTATGCGACGCGTCTCAGTTTCCGAAAAGTGTATTGCGATCAGCGAAAGCCCCAGTAGACAGCCTGTGCAAAACTAGCCGATGCAACCCTTTTGTACCGTTGCAGCGAGTGCGCGCAGCGATATAAAGAGCCCCGAGTGTTATGCGCCGCGTCTCAGTTTCCGAAAAGTGCATTGCGAGCTGCGTAAGCCCCAGTAGACTGCCTGTGCAAAACATGGCGATGCAACCCTTTTCTGCCGTTGCAGCGAGAGCGCGCAGCCAGATAAAGCACCTCGAGTGTTATGCGCCGCGTCTCAGTTTCCTAAAAGTGTATTGCGAGGAGCGTAAGCCCCTGTAGACTGCCTGTGCAAACAAGGCAATGCAACCCTTTTCTACCGTTGTAGCGAGTGCGCGCAGCGATCTAAAGCGCCCCGAGTGTTATGCGCCGCGTCTCAGTTTCCGAACAGTGTATTGCGAGCAGCGTAAGCCCCTGTAGACTGCCTGTGCAAACAAGGCGATGCAACCCTATTCTACCGTTGCAGCGATAGCGCACAGCGATATACAGCGCCTCGAGTGTTATGCGACGCGTCTCAGTTTCCGAAAAGTGTATTGCGAGCAGCGTATAAGCCCCAGTGGACTTCCTGTGCAAAAGAAGGCGATGCAACCCTGTCCTACCGTTGTAGCGAGAGCGCGCAGCGATATAAAGCGCCCCGAGTATTAAGCGACGCGTCTCAGTTTCCGAAAAGTGAATTGCGAGGAGCGTAAGCCCCTGTAGACTGCCTGTGCAAAACATGGCGATGCAACCCTGTTCTACCGTTGTAGCGAGAGCGCGCAGTGATATAAAGCGCCCCGAGTATTATGCGACGCGTCTCAGTTTCTGAAAAGTGTATTGCGAGGAGCGTAAGCCCCTGTAGACTGCCTGTGCAAACAAGTCAATGCAACTCTTTTCTACCATTGTAGCGAGAGCGCGCAGCGATATAAACCGCCCCGAGTATTATGCGACGCGTCTTAGTTTCCGAAAAGTGTATTGCGAGCAGCCTAAGCCCCAGTAAACTGCCTGTGCAAACAAGGAGATGCAACACTTTTCTCCGAAAAGTGTATTGCGAGCAGCCTAAGCCCCAGTAATCTGCCTGTGCAAACAAGGAGATGCAACCCTTTTCTAGCGATGAAACGACAGCGCGCAGCGATATAAAGCGCCCCGAGTTTTATGCGACGTATCTCAGTTTCAGAAAAGTCTTTATTGCGAGCAGCGAAAGCCCCAGTAGACAGCCTGTGCAAAACTAGCCGATGCAACCCTTTTCTACCGTTGCAGCGAGAGCGCGCAGCGATATATAGCGCCCCGAGAGTGATGCGACGCGTGTCAGTTTCCGAAAAGTGTATTTCGAGCAGCGTAAGCCCCAGTAGACAGCCTGTGCAAACAAGGCCATGCAACTCTTTTCTACCATTGTAGTGAGAGCGTGCAGCGATATAAAGCGCCCCGAGTATTGTGCGACGCGTCTCAGTTTTAGAAAAATCTTTATTGCGAGCACTGTAAGCCCCAGTGGACTGCCTGTGCTAAACAAACCGATGCAACCCTTTATAAACGTTGCAGTGAGAGCGCGCAGCGATATAAACAGCCCTCAGTGTTATGCGACGGGTCTCAGTTTCGGAAAAGTGTATTGCGAGCAGCGTAAGCCCCAGTAGGCTGCCTGTGCAAAACAAGGCGATGCAACCCTTTTCTACCGTTGTAGCGAGTGCGCGCAGCGAT
Source organism: Dermacentor variabilis (assembly GCF_050947875.1). Lineage (NCBI taxonomy): Eukaryota > Metazoa > Arthropoda > Arachnida > Ixodida > Ixodidae > Dermacentor > Dermacentor variabilis. Next base: position 298,900 of record NW_027460423.1, on the reverse strand, counting down.
ATAAAGCACCCCGAGTATTATGTGACGCGTCTTAGTTTCCGAAAAGTGTATTGCGAGCAGCGTAAGCCCCAGTAAACTGCCTGTGCAAACAAGGAGATGCAACACTTTTCTACCGTTGTAGCGAGAGCGCGCAGTGATAAAAAGGGCGCCGGGTGTTGTGCGACGCGTCTCAGTTTCCGAAAAGTGTTTTGCGAGCAGCGTAAGTCCCAGTAGACTGCCAGTGCAAAACATGGCGATGCAACCCTTTTCTAGAGATGCAACGACAGCGCGCAGCGATATAAAGCGCCCCGAGTTTTATGCGACGCATCTCAGTTTCAGAAAAGTCTTTATTGGGAGAAGCGAAAGCCCCAGTAGACAGCCTGTGCAAAACTAGCCGATGCAACCCTTTTCTACCGTCGCAGCGAGAGCGCGCAGCGATATAAAGCGCCCCGAGTGTTATGCGCCGCGCGCTCAGTTTCCGAACAGTGTATTGCGAGCAGCGTAAGCCCCTGTAGACTGCCTGTGCAAACAAGGCGATGCAACCCTTTTCTACGGTTGCAGCGAGTGCGCGCAGCGATATATAGCGCCCCGAGTGTTTTGCGACGCGTCTCAATTTCCGCAAAGTGTATTGCAAGCCGCGTAAGCCCCAGTAGACTGCCTGTGCAAAACATGGCGATGCAACCCTGTTCTACCGTTGAAGCGAGAGCGCGCAGTGATATAAAGCGCCCCGAGTATTGTGCGACGCGTCTCAGTTTTAGAAAAATCTTTATTGCGAGCACTGTAAGCCCCAGTGGACTGCCTGTGCTAAATAAACCGATGCAACCCTTTATAACCGTTGCAGTGAGAGCGCGCAGCGATATAAACAGCCCTCAGTGTTATGCGACGGGTCTCAGTTTCGGAAAAGTGTATTGCGAGCAGCGTTAGCGCCAGTAGGCTGCCTGTGCAAAACAAGGCGATGCAACCCTTTTCTACCGTTGTAGCGAGTGCGCGCAGCGATAGAAAGCGCCCCGAGTGTTGTGCGCCGCGTCTCAGTTTCCGAACAGTGTATTGCGAGCAGCGTAAGCCCCTGTAGACTGCCTGTGCAAACAAGGCGATGCAAGCCTTTTCTACCGTTGTAGCGAGTGCGCGCAGCGATATATAGCGCCGCGAGTGTGACCCGACGCGTGTCAGTTTCCGAAAAGTGTATTGCGAGCAGCGTAAGCCCCAGTAGACAGCCTGTGCAAAACATGGCGATGCAACCCTGTTCTACCGTTGTAGCGAGAGCGCGCAGCGATATAAAGCGCCACCAGTATTATGCGACGCGTCTCAGTTTCCGAAAAGTGTATTGCGAGGAGCGTAAGCCCCTGTAGACTGCCTGTGCAAACAAGGCAATGCAACTCTTTTCTACCATTGTAGCGAGAGCGCGCAGCGATATAAAGCGCCCCGAGTATTATGCGACGCGTCAGTTTCCGAAAAGAGTATTGCGAGGAGCGTAAGCCCCTGTAGACTGCCTGTGCAAACAAGGCAATGCAACTCTTTTCTAGAGATGTAACGACAGCGCGCAGCGATATAAAGCGCCCCGAGTTTTATGCGACGCATCTCAGTTTCAGAAAAGTCTTTATTGCGAGAAGCGAAAGCCCCAGTAGACAGCCTGTGCAAACAAGGCGATGCAACTCTTTTCTACCATTGTAGCGAGAGCGCGCAGCGATATAAACCTCCCCGAGTATTATGTGACGCATCTTAGTTTCCGAAAAGTGTATTGCGAGCAGCGTAAGCCCCTGTAGACTGCCTGTGCAAACAAGGCGATGCAACACTTTTCTACCGTTGTAGCGAGTGCGCGCAGCGATATATTGCGCCCCGAGTGTGATGCGACGCGTCTCAATTTCCGCAAAGTGTATTGCAAGCCGCGTAAGCCCCAGTAGAATGCCTTTGCAAAACATGGCGATGCAACCCTGTTCTACCGTTGTAGCGAGAGCGCGCAGTGATATAAAGCGCCCCGAGTGTTATGCGACACGTCTAAGTTTCCGAAAAGAGTATTGCGAGGAGCGTAAGCCCCTGTAGACTGCCTGTGCAAACAAGTCAATGCAACTCTTTTCTACCATTGTAGCGAGAGCGCGCAGCGACATAAACCGCCCCGAGTATTTTACGACGCGTCTTAGTTTCCGAAAAGTGTATTGCGAGCAGCGTAAGCCCCTGTAGACTGCCTGTGCAAACAAGGCGATGCAACCCTTTTCTACCGCTGTAGCGAGTGCGCGCAGCGATATAAAGCGCCCCGAGTGTTATGCGACGCGTCTCAATTTCCGCAAAGTGTATTGCGAGCAGAGTAAGCCCCAGTAGACTGCCTGTGCAAAACATGGCGATGCAACCCTGTTCTACCGTTGTAGCGAAGGCGCGCAGTGATATAAAGCGCCCCGAGTGTTATGCGACACGTCTAAGTTTCCGAAAAGAGTATTGCGAGGAGCGTAAGCCCCTGTAGGCTGCCTGTGCAAACAAGGCGATGCAACCCTTTTCTACCGTTGTAGCGAGTGCGTGAAACGTTATGTAGCGCCCCGAGTGTTATGCGACGCGTCTCAATTTCCGCAAAGTGTTTTGGGAGCAGCGTAAGCCCCAGTAAACTCCCTGTGCAAAACACGGCGATGCAACCCTTTTCTAGCGATGCAACGACAGCGCGCAGCGATATAAAGCGCCCCGAGTTTTATGCGCCGCGTCTCAGTTTCCGAACAGTGGATTGCGAGCTGAGTAAGCCCCAGTAGACTACCTGTGAAAAACATGGCGATGCAACCCTGTTCTACTGTTGTAGCGAGAGCGCGCAGCGATATAAAGCGCCCCGAGTATTATGCGACGCGTCTCAGTTTCCGAAAAGTGTATTGCGAGGAGCGTAAGCCCCTGTAGACTGCCTGTGCAAACAAGGCAATGCAACCCTTTTCTACCGTTGTGGCGAGAGCGCGCCGCAGTATAAAGCGCCCCGAGTGTAATGCGACGCGTCTCAGTTTCCGAAAAGTGCATTGCGAGCTGCGTAAGCCCCAGTAGACTGCCTGTGCAAAACATGGCGATGCAACCCTTTTCTGCCGGTGCAGCGAGAGCGCGCAGCCTGATAAAGCACCTCGAGTGTTATGCGACGCGTCTCAGTTTCCGAAAAGTGTATTGCGAGAAGCCTATACGCCCTAGTAGACTGCCTGTGCAAAACAAGGCGATGCAACCCTTTTCTACCGTTGCAGCGAGAGCGCGCAGCGATGTAAAGCGCCGCGAGTGTTATACGACGCGTCTCACTTTTGGAAAAGTGTATTACGAGCAGCGTAAGCCCCAGTAGACTGCCTGTGCAAAACAAGGCGATAAAACCATATTCTACCGTTGCAGCGAGAGCGCGCAGCGATATAAAGCGCCCCGAGTATTGTGCGACGCGTCTCAGTTACCGAAAAGTGTATTGCGAGCAGGGTAAGCCCCACTAGACTGCCTGTGTTAAACATGGCGATGCAACCCTTTTCTACCGTTGTAGCGAGAGCGCGCCGCATTATAAAGCGCCCCGCGTGTTCTGCGACGCGTCTCAGTTTCCGAAAAGTGCATTGCGAGCTGCGTAAGCCCCAGCAGACTGCCTGTGCAATACATGGCGATACAACCCTTTTCTACCGTTGCAGCGGAGAGCGCGCAGCGATATATAGCGCCTCGAGTGTTATGCGACTCGTCTCAGTTTCCGAAAAGTGTATTGCGAGCAGCGTATAAGCCCCAGTAGACTGCCTTTGCAAAACAAGGCGTTGCAACCCTGTTCTACCTTTGTAGCGAGAGCGCGCAGCGATATAAAGCGCCCCGAGTATTATGCGACGCGTCTCTGTTTCCGAAAAGTGTATTGCGATCAGCGAAAGCCCCAGTAGACAGCCTGTGCAAAACTAGCCGATGCAACCCTTTTGTACCGTTGCAGCGAGAGCGCGCAGCGATATAAAGAGCCCCGAGTGTTATGCGCCGCGTCTCAGTTTCCGAAAAGTGCATTGCGAGCTGCGTAAGCCCCAGTAGACTGCCTGTGCAAAACATGGCGATGCAACCCTTTTCTGCCGTTGCAGCGAGAGCGCGCAGCCAGATAAAGCACCTCGAGTGTTATGCGCCGCGTCTCAGTTTCCTAAAAGTGTATTGCGAGGAGCGTAAGCCCCTGTAGACTGCCTGTGCAAACAAGGCAATGCAACCCTTTTCTACCGTTGTAGCGAGTGCGCGCAGCGATCTAAAGCGCCCCGAGTGTTATGCGCCGCGTCTCAGTTTCCGAACAGTGTATTGCGAGCAGCGTAAGCCCCTGTAGACTGCCTGTGCAAACAAGGCGATGCAACCCTATTCCACCGTTGCAGCGATAGCGCACAGCGATATACAGCGCCTCGAGTGTTATGCGACGCGTCTCAGTTTCCGAAAAGTGTATTGCGAGCAGCGTATAAGCCCCAGTGGACTTCCTCTGCAAAAGAAGGCGATGCAACCCTGTCCTACCGTTGTAGCGAGAGCGCGCAGCGATATAAAGCGCCCCGAGTATTAAGCGACGCGTCTCAGTTTCCGAAAAGTGTATTGCGAGGAACGTAAGCCCCTGTAGACTGCCTGTGCAAAACATGGCGATGCAACCCTGTTCTACCGTTGTAGCGAGAGCGCGCAGTGATATAAAGCGCCCCGAGTATTATGCGACGCGTCTCAGTTTCTGAAAAGTGTATTGCGAGGAGCGTAAGCCCCTGTAGACTGCCTGTGCAAACAAGTCAATGCAACTCTTTTCTACCATTGTAGCGAGAGCGCGCAGCGATATAAACCGCCCCGAGTATTATGCGACGCGTCTTAGTTTCCGAAAAGTGTATTGCGAGCAGCCTAAGCCCCAGCAAACTGCCTGTGCAAACAAGGAGATGCAACACTTTTCTCCGAAAAGTGTATTGCGAGCAGCCTAAGCCCCAGTAATCTGCCTGTGCAAACAAGGAGATGCAACCCTTTTCTAGCGATGCAACGACAGCGCGCAGCGATATAAAGCGCCCCGAGTTTTATGCGACGTATCTCAGTTTCAGAAAAGTCTTTATTGCGAGCAGCGAAAGCCCCAGTAGACAGCCTGTGCAAAACTAGCCGATGCAACACTTTTCTACCGTTGCAGCGAGAGCGCGCAGCGATATATAGCGCCCCGAGAGTGATGCGACGCGTGTCAGTTTCCGAAAAGTGTATTGCGAGCAGCGTAAGCCCCAGTAGACAGCCTGAGCAAAACATGGCGATGCAACCCTGTTCTAGCGTTGTAGCGAGAGCGCGCAGCGATATAAAGCGCCGCGAGTATTATGCGACGCGTCTCAGTTTCCGAAAAGTGTATTGCGAGGAGCGTAAGCCCCTGTAGACTGCCTGTGCAAACAAGGCCATGCAACTCTTTTCTACCATTGTAGTGAGAGCGTGCAGCGATATAAAGCGCCCCGAGTATTGTGCGACGCGTCTCAGTTTTAGAAAAATCTTTATTGCGAGAACTGTAAGCCCCAGTGGACTGCCTGGGCTAAACAAACCGATGCAACCCTTTATAAACGTTGCAGTGAGAGCGCGCAGCGATATAAACAGCCCTCAGTGTTATGCGACGGGTCTCAGTTTCGGAAAAGTGTATTGCGAGCAGCGTAAGCCCCAGTAGGCTGCCTGTGCAAAACAAGGCGATGCAACCCTTTTCTACCGTTGTAGCGAGTGCGCGCAGCGATATAAAGCGCCCCGAGTATTATGTGACGCGTCTTAGTTTCCGAAAAGTGTATTGCGAGCAGCGTAAGCCCCAGTAAACTGCCTGTGCAAACAAGGAGATGCAACACTTTTCTACCGTTGTAGCGAGAGCGCGCAGTGATAAAAAGGGCGCCGGGTGTTGTGCGACGCGTCTCAGTTTCCGAAAAGTGTTTTGCGAGCAGCGTAAGCCCCAGTAGACTGCCTGTGCAAAACATGGCGATGCAACCCTGTTCTACCGTTGTAGCGAGAGCGCGTTGATATAAAGCGCCCCGAGTGTTATGCGACACGTCTAAGTTTCCGAAAAGAGTATTGCGAGGAGCGTAAGCCCCTGTAGACTGCCTGTGCAAACAAGTCAATGCAACTCTTTTCTACCATTGTAGCGAGAGCGCGCAGCGACATAAACCGCCCCGAGTATTTTACGACGCGTCTTAGTTTCCGAAAAGTGTATGGCGAGCAGCGTAAGCCCCTGTAGACTGCCTGTGCAAACAAGGCGATGCAACCCTTTTCTACCGCTGTAGCGAGTGCGCGCAGCGATATAAAGCGCCCCGAGTGTTATGCGACGCGTCTCAATTTCCGCAAAGTGTATTGCGAGCAGAGTAAGCCCCAGTAGACTGCCTGTGCAAAACATGGCGATGCAACCCTGTTCTACCGTTGTAGCGAGGGCGCGCAGTGATATAAAGCGCCCCGAGTATTATGCGACACGTCTAAGTTTCCGAAAAGAGTATTGCGAGGAGCGTAAGCCCCTGTAGGCTGCCTGTGCAAACAAGGCGATGCAACCCTTTTCTACCGTTGTAGCGAGTGCGTGAAACGTTATGTAGCGCCCCGAGTGTTATGCGACGCGTCTCAATTTCCGCAAAGTGTTTTGGGAGCAGCGTGAGCCCCAGTAGACTCCCTGTGCAAAACACGGCGATGCAACCCTTTTCTAGCGATGCAACGACAGCGCGCAGCGATATAAAGCGCCCCGAGTTTTATGCGCCGCGTCTCAGTTTCCGAACAGTGCATTGCGAGCTGCGTAAGCCCCAGTAGACTACCTGTGAAAAACATGGCGATGCAACCCTGTTCTACTGTTGTAGCGAGAGCGCGCAGCGATATGAAGCGCCCCGAGTATTATGCGACGCGTCTCAGTTTCCGAAAAGTGTATTGCGAGGAGCGTAAGCCCCTGTAGACTGCCTGTGCAAACAAGGCAATGCAACCCTTTTCTACCGTTGTAGCGAGAGCGCGCCGCAGTATAAAGCGCCCCGAGTGTAATGCGACGCGTCTCAGTTTCCGAAAAGTGCATTGCGAGCTGCGTAAGCCCCAGTAGACTGCCTGTGCAAAACATGGCGATGCAACCCTTTTCTGCCGGTGCAGCGAGAGCGCGCAGCCTGATAAAGCACCTCGAGTGTTATGCGACGCGTCTCAGTTTCCGAAAAGTGTATTGCGAGAAGCGTATACGCCCTAGTAGACTGCCTGTGCAAAACAAGGCGATGCAACCCTTTTCTACCGTTGCAGCGAGAGCGCGCAGCGATGTAAAGCGCCGCGAGTGTTATACGACGCGTCTCAGTTTTGGAAAAGTGTATTACGAGCAGCGTAAGCCCCAGTAGACTGCCTGTGCAAAACAAGGCGATAAAACCCCATTCTACCGTTGCAGCGAGAGCGCGCAGCGATATAAAGCGCCCCGAGTATTGTGCGACGCGTCTCAGTTACCGAAAAGTGTATTGCGAGCAGGGTAAGCCCCACTAGACTGCCTGTGTTAAACATGGCGATGCAACCCTTTTCTACCGTTGTAGCGAGAGCGCGCCGCATTATAAAGCGCCCCGCGTGTTCTGCGACGCGTCTCAGTTTCCGAAAAGTGCATTGCGAGCTGCGTAAGCCCCAGTAGACTGCCTGTGCAATACATGGCGATGCAACCCTTTTCTGCCGTTTGAGCGAGAGCGCGTAGCGATGTAAAGCGCCGCGAGTGTTATACGACGCGTCTCAGTTTCGCAAAAGTGTATTGCGAGCAGCGTAAGCCCCAGGAGACTGCCTGTGCAAAACAAGGCGATGCAACCCTTTTCTACCGTTCCAGCGGAGAGCGCGCAGCGATATATAGCGCCTCGAGTGTTATGCGACTCGTCTCAGTTTCCGAAAAGTGTATTGCGAGCAGCGTATAAGCCCCAGTAGACTGCCTTTGCAAAACAAGGCGTTGCAACCCTGTTCTACCTTTGTAGCGAGAGCGCGCAGCGATATAAAGCGCCCCGAGTATTATGCGACGCGTCTCAGTTTCCGAAAAGTGTATTGCGATCAGCGAAAGCCCCAGTAGACAGCCTGTGCAAAACTAGCCGATGCAACCCTTTTGTACCGTTGCAGCGAGAGCGCGCAGCGATATAAAGAGCCCCGAGTGTTATGCGCCGCGTCTCAGTTTCCGAAAAGTGCATTGCGAGCTGCGTAAGCCCCAGTAGACTGCCTGTGCAAAACATGGCGATGCAACCCTTTTCTGCCGTTGCAGCGAGAGCGCGCAGCCAGATAAAGCACCTCGAGTGTTATGCGCCGCGTCTCAGTTTCCTAAAAGTGTATTGCGAGGAGCGTAAGCCCCTGTAGACTGCCTGTGCAAACAAGGCAATGCAACCCTTTTCTACCGTTGTAGCGAGTGCGCGCAGCGATCTAAAGCGCCCCGAGTGTTATGCGCCGCGTCTCAGTTTCCGAACAGTGTATTGCGAGCAGCGTAAGCCCCTGTAGACTGCCTGTGCAAACAAGGCGATGCAACCCTATTCTACCGTTGCAGCGATAGCGCACAGCGATATACAGCGCCTCGAGTGTTATGCGACGCGTCTCAGTTTCCGAAAAGTGTATTGCGAGCAGCGTATAAGCCCCAGTGGACTTCCTGTGCAAAAGAAGGCGATGCAACCCTGTCCTACCGTTGTAGCGAGAGCGCGCAGCGATATAAAGCGCCCCGAGTATTAAGAGACGCGTCTCAGTTTCCGAAAAGTGTATTGCGAGGAGCGTAAGCCCCTGTAGATTGCCTGTGCAAAACATGGCGATGCAACCCTGTTCTACCGTTGTAGCGAGAGCGCGCAGTGATATAAAGCGCCCCGAATATTATGCGACGCGTCTCAGTTTCTGAAAAGTGTATTGCGAGGAGCGTAAGCCCCTGTAGACTGCCTGTGCAAACAAGTCAATGCAACTCTTTTCTACCATTGTAGCGAGAGCGCGCAGCGATATAAACCGCCCCGAGTGTTATGCGACACGTCTAAGTTTCCGAAAAGAGTATTGCGAGGAGCGTAAGCCCCTGTAGACTGCCTGTGCAAACAAGTCAATGCAACTCTTTTCTACCATTGTAGCGAGAGCGCGCAGCGACATAAACCGCCCCGAGTATTTTACGACGCGTCTTAGTTTCCGAAAAGTGCATTGCGAGCAGCGTAAGCCCCTGTAGACTGCCTGTGCAAACAAGGCGATGCAACCCTTTTCTACCGCTGTAGCGAGTGCGCGCAGCGATATAAAGCGCCCCGAGTGTTATGCGACGCGTCTCAATTTCCGCAAAGTGTATTGCGAGCAGAGTAAGCCCCAGTAGACTGCCTGTGCAAAACATGGCGATGCAACCCTGTTCTACCGTTGTAGCGAGGGCGCGCAGTGATATAAAGCGCCCCGAGTGTTATGCGACACGTCTAAGTTTCCGAAAAGAGTATTGCGAGGAGCGTAAGCCCCTGTAGGCTGCCGGTGCAAACAAGGCGATGCAACCCTTTTCTACCGTTGTAGCGAGTGCGTGAAACGTTATGTAGCGCCCCGAGTGTTATGCGACGCGTCTCAATTTCCGCAAAGTGTTTTGGGAGCAGCGTAAGCCCCAGTAGACTCCCTGTGCAAAACACGGCGATGCAACCCTTTTCTAGCGATGCAACGACAGCGCGCAGCGATATAAAGCGCCCCGAGTTTTATGCGCCGCGTCTCAGTTTCCGAACAGTGCATTGCGAGCTGCGTAAGCCCCAGTAGACTACCTGTGAAAAACATGGCGATGCAACCCTGTTCTACTGTTGTAGCGAGAGCGCGCAGCGATATAAAGCGCCCCGAGTATTATGCGACGCGTCTCAGTTTCCGAAAAGTGTATTGCGAGGAGCGTAAGCCCCTGTAGACTGCCTGTGCAAACAAGGCAATGCAACCCTTTTCTACCGTTGTAGCGAGAGCGCGCCGCAGTATAAAGCGCCCCGAGTGTAATGCGACGCGTCTCAGTTTCCGAAAAGTGCATTGCGAGCTGCGTAAGCCCCAGTAGACTGCCTGTGCAAAACATGGCGATGCAACCCTTTTCTGCCGGTGCAGCGAGAGCGCGCAGCCTGATAAAGCACCTCGAGTGTTATGCGACGCGTCTCAGTTTCCGAAAAGTGTATTGCGAGAAGCGTATACGCCCTAGTAGACTGCCTGTGCAAAACAAGGCGATGCAACCCTTTTCTACCGTTGCAGCGAGAGCGCGCAGCGATGTAAAGCGCCGCGAGTGTTATACGACGCGTCTCAGTTTTGGAAAAGTGTATTACGAGCAGCGTAAGCCCCAGTAGACTGCCTGTGCAAAACAAGGCGATAAAACCCCATTCTACCGTTGCAGCGAGAGCGCGCAGCGATATAAAGCGCCCCGAGTATTGTGCGACGCGTCTCAGTTACCGAAAAGTGTATTGCGAGCAGGGTAAGCCCCACTAGACTGCCTGTGTTAAACATGGCGATGCAACCCTTTTCTACCGTTGTAGCGAGAGCGCGCCGCATTATAAAGCGCCCCGCGTGTTCTGCGACGCGTCTCAGTTTCCGAAAAGTGCATTGCGAGCTGCGTAAGCCCCAGTAGACTGCCTGTGCAAAACAAGGCGATGCAACCCTTTTCTACCGTTGTAGCGAGTGCGCGCAGCGATATAAAGCGCCCCGAGTATTATGTGACGCGTCTTAGTTTCCGAAAAGTGTATTGCGAGCAGCGTAAGCCCCAGTAAACTGCCTGTGCAAACAAGGAGATGCAACACTTTTCTACCGTTGTAGCGAGAGCGCGCAGTGATAAAAAGGGCGCCGGGTGTTGTGCGACGCGTCTCAGTTTCCGAAAAGTGTTTTGCGAGCAGCGTAAGCCCCAGTAGACTGCCTGTGCAAAACATGGCGATGCAACCCTGTTCTACCGTTGTAGCGAGAGCGCGTTGATTTAAAGCGCCCCGAGTGTTATGCGACACGTCTAAGTTTCCGAAAAGAGTATTGCGAGGAGCGTAAGCCCCTGTAGACTGCCTGTGCAAACAAGTCAATGCAACTCTTTTCTACCATTGTAGCGAGAGCGCGCAGCGACATAAACCGCCCCGAGTATTTTACGACGCGTCTTAGTTTCCGAAAAGTGTATGGCGAGCAGCGTAAGCCCCTGTAGACTGCCTGTGCAAACAAGGCGATGCAACCCTTTTCTACCGCTGTAGCGAGTGCGCGCAGCGATATAAAGCGCCCCGAGTGTTATGCGACGCGTCTCAATTTCCGCAAAGTGTATTGCGAGCAGAGTAAGCCCCAGTAGACTGCCTGTGCAAAACATGGCGATGCAACCCTGTTCTACCGTTGTAGCGAGGGCGCGCAGTGATATAAAGCGCCCCGAGTGTTATGCGACACGTCTAAGTTTCCGAAAAGAGTATTGCGAGGAGCGTAAGCCCCTGTAGGCTGCCTGTGCAAACAAGGCGATGCAACCCTTTTCTACCGTTGTAGCGAGTGCGTGAAACGTTATGTAGCGCCCCGAGTGTTATGCGACGCGTCTCAATTTCCGCAAAGTGTTTTGGGAGCAGCGTAAGCCCCAGTAGACTCCCTGTGCAAAACACGGCGATGCAACCCTTTTCTAGCGATGCAACGACAGCGCGCAGCGATATAAAGCGCCCCGAGTTTTAGGCGCCGCGTCTCAGTTTCCGAACAGTGCATTGCGAGCTGCGTAAGCCCCAGTAGACTACCTGTGAAAAACATGGCGATGCAACCCTGTTCTACTGTTGTAGCGAGAGCGCGCAGCGATATAAAGCGCCCCGAGTATTATGCGACGCGTCTCAGTTTCCGAAAAGTGTATTGCGAGGAGCGTAAGCCCCTGTAGACTGCCTGTGCAAACAAGGCAATGCAACCCTTTTCTACCGTTGTAGCGAGAGCGCGCCGCAGTATAAAGCGCCCCGAGTGTAATGCGACGCGTCTCAGTTTCCGAAAAGTGCATTGCGAGCTGCGTAAGCCCCAGTAGACTGCCTGTGCAAAACATGGCGATGCAACCCTTTTCTGCCGGTGCAGCGAGAGCGCGCAGCCTGATAAAGCACCTCGAGTGTTATGCGACGCGTCTCAGTTTCCGAAAAGTGTATTGCGAGAAGCGTATACGCCCTAGTAGACTGCCTGTGCAAAACAAGGCGATGCAACCCTTTTCTACCGTTGCAGCGAGAGCGCGCAGCGATGTAAAGCGCCGCGAGTGTTATACGACGCGTCTCAGTTTTGGAAAAGTGTATTACGAGCAGCGTAAGCCCCAGTAGACTGCCTGTGCAAAACAAGGCGATAAAACCCCATTCTACCGTTGCAGCGAGAGCGCGCAGCGATATAAAGCGCCCCGAGTATTGTGCGACGCGTCTCAGTTACCGAAAAGTGTATTGCGAGCAGGGTAAGCCCCACTAGACTGCCTGTGTTAAACATGGCGATGCAACCCTTTTCTACCGTTGTAGCGAGAGCGCGCCGCATTATAAAGCGCCCCGCGTGTTCTGCGACGCGTCTCAGTTTCCGAAAAGTGCATTGCGAGCTGCGTAAGCCCCAGTAGACTGCCTGTGCAATACATGGCGATGCAACCCTTTTCTGCCGTTTGAGCGAGAGCGCGTAGCGATGTAAAGCGCCGCGAGTGTTATACGACGCGTCTCAGTTTCGCAAAAGTGTATTGCGAGCAGCGTAAGCCCCAGGAGACTGCCTGTGCAAAACAAGGCGATGCAACCCTTTTCTACCGTTCCAGCGGAGAGCGCGCAGCGATATATAGCGCCTCGAGTGTTATGCGACTCGTCTCAGTTTCCGAAAAGTGTATTGCGAGCAGCGTATAAGCCCCAGTAGACTGCCTTTGCAAAACAAGGCGTTGCAACCCTGTTCTACCTTTGTAGCGAGAGCGCGCAGCGATATAAAGCGCCCCGAGTATTATGCGACGCGTCTCAGTTTCCGAAAAGTGTATTGCGATCAGCGAAAGCCCCAGTAGACAGCCTGTGCAAAACTAGCCGATGCAACCCTTTTGTACCGTTGCAGCGAGAGCGCGCAGCGATATAAAGAGCCCCGAGTGTTATGCGCCGCGTCTCAGTTTCCGAAAAGTGCATTGCGAGCTGCGTAAGCCCCAGTAGACTGCCTGTGCAAAACATGGCGATGCAACCCTTTTCTGCCGTTGCAGCGAGAGCGCGCAGCCAGATAAAGCACCTCGAGTGTTATGCGCCGCGTCTCAGTTTCCTAAAAGTGTATTGCGAGGAGCGTAAGCCCCTGTAGACTGCCTGTGCAAACAAGGCAATGCAACCCTTTTCTACCGTTGTAGCGAGTGCGCGCAGCGATCAAAAGCGCCCCGAGTGTTATGCGCCGCGTCTCAGTTTCCGAACAGTGTATTGCGAGCAGCGTAAGCCCCTGTAGACTGCCTGTGCAAACAAGGCGATGCAACCCTATTCTACCGTTGCAGCGATAGCGCACAGCGATATACAGCGCCTCGAGTGTTATGCGACGCGTCTCAGTTTCCGAAAAGTGTATTGCGAGCAGCGTATAAGCCCCAGTGGACTTCCTGTGCAAAAGAAGGCGATGCAACCCTGTCCTACCGTTGTAGCGAGAGCGCGCAGCGATATAAAGCGCCCCGAGTATTAAGCGACGCGTCTCAGTTTCCGAAAAGTGTATTGCGAGGAGCGTAAGCCCCTGTAGACTGCCTGTGCAAAACATGGCGATGCAACCCTGTTCTACCGTTGTAGCGAGAGCGCGCAGTGATATAAAGCGCCCCGAATATGATGCGACGCGTCTCAGTTTCTGAAAAGTGTATTGCGAGGAGCGTAAGCCCCTGTAGACTGCCTGTGCAAACAAGTCAATGCAACTCTTTTCTACCATTGTAGCGAGAGCGCGCAGCGATATAAACCGCCCCGAGTATTATGCGACGCGTCTTAGTTTCCGAAAAGTGTATTGCGAGCAGCCTAAGCCCCAGTAAACTGCCTGTGCAAACAAGGAGATGCAACACTTTTCTCCGAAAAGTGTATTGCGAGCAGCCTAAGCCCCAGTAATCTGCCTGTGCAAACAAGGAGATGCAACCCTTTTCTAGCGATGAAACGACAGCGCGCAGCGATATAAAGCGCCCCGAGTTTTATGCGACGTATCTCAGTTTCAGAAAAGTCTTTATTGCGAGCAGCGAAAGCCCCAGTAGACAGCCTGTGCAAAACTAGCCGATGCAACCCTTTTCTACCGTTGCAGCGAGAGCGCGCAGCGATATATAGCGCCCCGAGAGTGATGCGACGCGTGTCAGTTTCCGAAAAGTGTATTTCGAGCAGCGTAAGCCCCAGTAGACAGCCTGTGCAAACAAGGCCATGCAACTCTTTTCTACCATTGTAGTGAGAGCGTGCAGCGATATAAAGCGCCCCGAGTATTGTGCGACGCGTCTCAGTTTTAGAAAAATCTTTATTGCGAGCACTGTAAGCCCCAGTGGACTGCCTGTGCTAAACAAACCGATGCAACCCTTTATAAACGTTGCAGTGAGAGCGCGCAGCGATATAAACAGCCCTCAGTGTTATGCGACGGGTCTCAGTTTCGGAAAAGTGTATTGCGAGCAGCGTAAGCCCCAGTAGGCTGCCTGTGCAAAACAAGGCGATGCAACCCTTTTCTACCGTTGTAGCGAGTGCGCGCAGCGATATAAAGCGCCCCGAGTATTATGTGACGCGTCTTAGTTTCCGAAAAGTGTATTGCGAGCAGCGTAAGCCCCAGTAAACTGCCTGTGCAAACAAGGAAATGCAACACTTTTCTACCGTTGTAGCGAGAGCGCGCAGTGATAAAAAGGGCGCCGGGTGTTGTGCGACGCGTCTCAGTTTCCGAAAAGTGTTTTGCGAGCAGCGTAAGTCCCAGTAGACTGCCAGTGCAAAACATGGCGATGCAACCCTTTTCTAGAGATGCAACGACAGCGCGCAGCGATATAAAGCGCCCCGAGTTTTATGCGACGCATCTCAGTTTCAGAAAAGTCTTTATTGGGAGAAGCGAAAGCCCCAGTAGACAGCCTGTGCAAAACTAGCCGATGCAACCCTTTTCTACCGTCGCAGCGAGAGCGCGCAGCGATATAAAGCGCCCCGAGTGTTATGCGCCGCGCGCTCAGTTTCCGAACAGTGTATTGCGAGCAGCGTAAGCCCCTGTAGACTGCCTGTGCAAACAAGGCGATGCAACCCTTTTCTACGGTTGTAGCGAGTGCGCGCAGCGATATATAGCGCCCCGAGTGTTTTGCGACGCGTCTCAATTTCCGCAAAGTGTATTGCAAGCCGCGTAAGCCCCAGTAGACTGCCTGTGCAAAACATGGCGATGCAACCCTGTTCTACCGTTGAAGCGAGAGCGCGCAGTGATATAAAGCGCCCCGAGTATTGTGCGACGCGTCTCAGTTTTAGAAAAATCTTTATTGCGAGCACTGTAAGCCCCAGTGGACTGCCTGTGCTAAATAAACCGATGCAACCCTTTATAACCGTTGCAGTGAGAGCGCGCAGCGATATAAACAGCCCTCAGTGTTATGCGACGGGTCTCAGTTTCGGAAAAGTGTATTGCGAGCAGCGTAAGCGCCAGTAGGCTGCCTGTGCAAAACAAGGCGATGCAACCCTTTTCTACCGTTGTAGCGAGTGCGCGCAGCGATAGAAAGCGCCCCGAGTGTTGTGCGCCGCGTCTCAGTTTCCGAACAGTGTATTGCGAGCAGCGTAAGCCCCTGTAGACTGCCTGTGCAAACAAGGCGATGCAAGCCTTTTCTACCGTTGTAGCGAGTGCGCGCAGCGATATATAGCGCCGCGAGTGTGGCCCGACGCGTGTCAGTTTCCGAAAAGTGTATTGCGAGCAGCGTAGACGCGTGTCAGTTTCCGAAAAGTGTATTGCGAGCAGCGTAAGCCCCAGTAGACAGCCTGTGCAAAACATGGCGATGCAACCCTGTTCTACCGTTGTAGCGAGAGCGCGCAGCGATATAAAGCGCCCCGAGTATTAAGCGACGCGTCTCAGTTTCCGAAAAGTGTATTGCGAGGAGCGTAAGCCCCTGTAGACTGCCTGTGCAAAACATGGCGATGCAACCCTGTTCTACCGTTGTAGCGAGAGCGCGCAGTGATATAAAGCGCCCCGAATATTATGCGACGCGTCTCAGTTTCTGAAAAGTGTATTGCGAGGAGCGTAAGCCCCTGTAGACTGCCTGTGCAAACAAGTCAATGCAACTCTTTTCTACCATTGTAGCGAGAGCGCGCAGCGATATAAACCGCCCCGAGTATTATGCGACGCGTCTTAGTTTCCGAAAAGTGTATTGCGAGCAGCCTAAGCCCCAGTAAACTGCCTGTGCAAACAAGGAGATGCAACACTTTTCTCCGAAAAGTGTATTGCGAGCAGCCTAAGCCCCAGTAATCTGCCTGTGCAAACAAGGAGATGCAACCCTTTTCTAGCGATGAAACGACAGCGCGCAGCGATATAAAGCGCCCCGAGTTTTATGCGACGTATCTCAGTTTCAGAAAAGTCTTTATTGCGAGCAGCGAAAGCCCCACTAGACAGCCTGTGCAAAACTAGCCGATGCAACCCTTTTCTACCGTTGCAGCGAGAGCGCGCAGCGATATATAGCGCCCCGAGAGTGATGCGACGCGTGTCAGTTTCCGAAAAGTGTATTTCGAGCAGCGTAAGCCCCAGTAGACAGCCTGTGCAAACAAGGCCATGCAACTCTTTTCTACCATTGTAGTGAGAGCGTGCAGCGATATAAAGCGCCCCGAGTATTGTGCGACGCGTCTCAGTTTTAGAAAAATCTTTATTGCGAGCACTGTAAGCCCCAGTGGACTGCCTGTGCTAAACAAACCGATGCAACCCTTTATAAACGTTGCAGTGAGAGCGCGCAGCGATATAAACAGCCCTCAGTGTTATGCGACGGGTCTCAGTTTCGGAAAAGTGTATTGCGAGCAGCGTAAGCCCCAGTAGGCTGCCTGTGCAAAACAAGGCGATGCAACCCTTTTCTACCGTTGTAGCGAGTGCGCGCAGCGATATAAAGCGCCCCGAGTATTATGTGACGCGTCTTAGTTTCCGAAAAGTGTATTGCGAGCAGCGTAAGCCCCAGTAAACTGCCTGTGCAAACAAGGAGATGCAACACTTTTCTACCGTTGTAGCGAGAGCGCGCAGTGATAAAAAGGGCGCCGGGTGTTGTGCGACGCGTCTCAGTTTCCGAAAAGTGTTTTGCGAGCAGCGTAAGTCCCAGTAGACTGCCAGTGCAAAACATGGCGATGCAACCCTTTTCTAGAGATGCAACGACAGCGCGCAGCGATATAAAGCGCCCCGAGTTTTATGCGACGCATCTCAGTTTCAGAAAAGTCTTGATTGGGAGAAGCGAAAGCCCCAGTAGACAGCCTGTGCAAACAAGGCGATGCAACTCTTTTCTACCATTGTAGCGAGAGCGCGCAGCGATATAAACCTCCCCGAGTATTATGTGACGCATCTTAGTTTCCGAAAAGTGTATTGCGAGCAGCGTAAGCCCCTGTAGACTGCCTGTGCAAACAAGGCGATGCAACACTTTTCTACCGTTGTAGCGAGTGCGCGCAGCGATATATAGCGCCCCGAGTGTTTTGCATCGCGTCTCAATTTCCGCAAAGTGTATTGCAAGCCGCGTAAGCCCCAGTAGACTGCCTGTGCAAAACATGGCGATGCAACCCTGTTCTACCGTTGAAGCGAGAGCGCGCAGTGATATAAAGCGCCCCGAGTATTGTGCGACGCGTCTCAGTTTTAGAAAAATCTTTATTGCGAGCACTGTAAGCCCCAGTGGACTGCCTGTGCTAAATAAACCGATGCAACCCTTTATAACCGTTGCAGTGAGAGCGCGCAGCGATATAAACAGCCCTCAGTGTTATGCGACGGGTCTCAGTTTCGGAAAAGTGTATTGCGAGCAGCGTAAGCGCCAGTAGGCTGCCTGTGCAAAACAAGGTGATGCAACCCTTTTCTACCGTTGTAGCGAGTGCGCGCAGCGATATAAAGCGCCCCGAGTGTTGTGCGCCGCGTCTCAGTTTCCGAACAGTGTATTGCGAGCAGCGTAAGCCCCTGTAGACTGCCTGTGCAAACAAGGCGATGCAAGCCTTTTCTACCGTTGTAGCGAGTGCGCGCAGCGATATATAGCGCCGCGAGTGTGACGCGACGCGTGTCAGTTTCCGAAAAGTGTATTGCGAGCAGCGTAAGCCCCAGTAGACAGCCTGTGCAAAACATGGCGATGCAACCCTGTTCTACCGTTGTAGCGAGAGCGCGCAGCGATATAAAGCGCCACCAGTATTATGCGACGCGTCTCAGTTTCCGAAAAGTGTATTGCGAGGAGCGTAAGCCCCTGTAGACTGCCTGTGCAAACAAGGCAATGCAACTCTTTTCTACCATTGTAGCGAGAGCGCGCAGCGATATAAAGCGCCCCGAGTATTATGCGACGCGTCAGTTTCCGAAAAGTGTATTGCGAGGAGCGTAAGCCCCTGTAGACTGCCTGTGCAAACAAGGCAATGCAACTCTTTTGTACCATTGTAGCGAGTGCGCTCAGCGATATATAGCGCCCCGAGTGTGATGCGACGCGTCTCAATTTCCGCAAAGTGTATTGCAAGCCGCGTAAGCCCCAGTAGACTGCCTGTGCAAAACATGGCGATGCAACACTGTTCTACCGTTGTAGCGAGAGCGCGCAGTGATATAAAGCGCCCCGAGTGTTATGCGACACGTCTAAGTTTCCGAAAAGAGTATTGCGAGGAGCGTAAGCCCCTGTAGACTGCCTGTGCAAACAAGTCAATGCAACTCTTTTCTACCATTGTAGCGAGAGCGCGAAGCGACATAAACCGCCCCGAGTATTTTACGACGCGTCTCAATTTCCGCAAAGTGTATTGCGAGCAGCGTAAGCCCCAGTAGACTGCCTGTGCAAAACATGGCGATGCAACCCTGTTCTACCGTTGTAGCGAGGGCGCGCAGTGATATAAAGCGCCCCGAGTGTTATGCGACACGTCTACGTTTCCGAACAGTGTATTGCGAGCAGCGTAAGCCCCTGTAGACTGCCTGTGCAAACAAGGCGATGCAAGCCTTTTCTACCGTTGTAGCGAGTGCGCGCAGCGATATATAGCGCCGCGAGTGTGGCCCGACGCGTGTCAGTTTCCGAAAAGTGTATTGCGAGCAGCGTAGACGCGTGTCAGTTTCCGAAAAGTGTATTGCGAGCAGCGTAAGCCCCAGTAGACAGCCTGTGCAAAACATGGCGATGCAACCCTGTTCTACCGTTGTAGCGAGAGCGCGCAGCGATATAAAGCGCCACCAGTATTATGCGACGCGTCTCAGTTTCCGAAAAGTGTATTGCGAGGAGCGTAAGCCCCTGTAGACTGCCTGTGCAAACAAGGCAATGCAACTCTTTTCTACCATTGTAGCGAGAGCGCGCAGCGATATAAAGCGCCCCGAGTATTATGCGACGCGTCAGTTTCCGAAAAGTGTATTGCGAGGAGCGTAAGCCCCTGTAGACTGCCTGTGCAAACAAGGCAATGCAACTCTTTTCTAGAGATGTAACGACAGCGCGCAGCGATATAAAGCGCCCCGAGTTTTATGCGACGCATCTCAGTTTCAGAAAAGTCTTTATTGCGAGAAGCGAAAGCCCCAGTAGACAGCCTGTGCAAACAAGGCGATGCAACTCTTTTCTACCATTGTAGCGAGAGCGCGCAGCGATATAAACCTCCCCGAGTATTATGTGACGCATCTTAGTTTCCGAAAAGTGTATTGCGAGCAGCGTAAGCCCCTGTAGACTGCCTGTGCAAACAAGGCGATGCAACACTTTTCTACCGTTGTAGCGAGTGCGCGCAGCGATATATAGCGCCCCGAGTGTTTTGCATCGCGTCTCAATTTCCGCAAAGTGTATTGCAAGCCGCGTAAGCCCCAGTAGACTGCCTGTGCAAAACATGGCGATGCAACCCTGTTCTACCGTTGAAGCGAGAGCGCGCAGTGATATAAAGCGCCCCGAGTATTGTGCGACGCGTCTCAGTTTTAGAAAAATCTTTATTGCGAGCACTGTAAGCCCCAGTGGACTGCCTGTGCTAAATAAACCGATGCAACCCTTTATAACCGTTGCAGTGAGAGCGCGCAGCGATATAAACAGCCCTCAGTGTTATGCGACGGGTCTCAGTTTCGGAAAAGTGTATTGCGAGCAGCGTAAGCGCCAGTAGGCTGCCTGTGCAAAACAAGGTGATGCAACCCTTTTCTACCGTTGTAGCGAGTGCGCGCAGCGATATAAAGCGCCCCGAGTGTTGTGCGCCGCGTCTCAGTTTCCGAACAGTGTATTGCGAGCAGCGTAAGCCCCTGTAGACTGCCTGTGCAAACAAGGCGATGCAAGCCTTTTCTACCGTTGTAGCGAGTGCGCGCAGCGATATATAGCGCCGCGAGTGTGACGCGACGCGTGTCAGTTTCCGAAAAGTGTATTGCGAGCAGCGTAAGCCCCAGTAGACAGCCTGTGCAAAACATGGCGATGCAACCCTGTTCTACCGTTGTAGCGAGAGCGCGCAGCGATATAAAGCGCCACCAGTATTATGCGACGCGTCTCAGTTTCCGAAAAGTGTATTGCGAGGAGCGTAAGCCCCTGTAGACTGCCTGTGCAAACAAGGCAATGCAACTCTTTTCTACCATTGTAGCGAGAGCGCGCAGCGATATAAAGCGCCCCGAGTATTATGCGACGCGTCAGTTTCCGAAAAGTGTATTGCGAGGAGCGTAAGCCCCTGTAGACTGCCTGTGCAAACAAGGCAATGCAACTCTTTTGTACCATTGTAGCGAGTGCGCTCAGCGATATATAGCGCCCCGAGTGTGATGCGACGCGTCTCAATTTCCGCAAAGTGTATTGCAAGCCGCGTAAGCCCCAGTAGACTGCCTGTGCAAAACATGGCGATGCAACACTGTTCTACCGTTGTAGCGAGAGCGCGCAGTGATATAAAGCGCCCCGAGTGTTATGCGACACGTCTAAGTTTCCGAAAAGAGTATTGCGAGGAGCGTAAGCCCCTGTAGACTGCCTGTGCAAACAAGTCAATGCAACTCTTTTCTACCATTGTAGCGAGAGCGCGAAGCGACATAAACCGCCCCGAGTATTTTACGACGCGTCTCAATTTCCGCAAAGTGTATTGCGAGCAGCGTAAGCCCCAGTAGACTGCCTGTGCAAAACATGGCGATGCAACCCTGTTCTACCGTTGTAGCGAGGGCGCGCAGTGATATAAAGCGCCCCGAGTGTTATGCGACACGTCTACGTTTCCGAAAAGAGTATTGCGAGGAGCGTAAGCCCCTGTAGGCTGCCTGTGCAAACAAGGCGATGCAACCCTTTTCTACCGTTGTAGCGAGTGCGTGAAACGTTATGTAGCGCCCCGAGTGTTATGCGACGCGTCTCAATTTCCGCAAAGTGTTTTGGGAGCAGCGTAAGCCCCAGTAGACTCCCTGTGCAAAACATGGCGATGCAACCCTTTTCTAGCGATGCATAGACAGCGCGCAGCGATATAAAGCGCCCCGAGTTTTATGCGCCGCGTCTCAGTTTCCGAACAGTGTATTGCGAGAGGCGTAAGCCCCTGTAGACTGCCTGTGCAAAGAAGGCGATGCAACCCTTTTCTATCGTTGTAGCGAGTGCGCGCAGCGATATATAGCGCCCCGAGTGTTATGCGACGCGTCTCAATTTCCGCAAAGTGTATTGCGAGCAGCGTAAGCCCCTGTAGACTGCCTGTGGAAACAAGGCAATGCAACCCTTTTCTACCGTTGTAGCGAGAGCGCGCCGCAGTATAAAGCGCCCCGAGTGTTATGCGACGCGTCTGAGTTTCCGAAAAGTGCATTGCGAGCTGCGTAAGCCCCAGTAGACTACCTGTGCAAAACATGGCGATGCAACCCTGTTCTACCGTTGTAGCGAGAGCGCGCAGCGATAATAGCGCCCCGAGTATTATGCGACGCGTCTCAGTTTCCGAAAAGTGTATTGCGAGGAGCGTAAGCCCCTGTAGACTGCCTGTGCAAACAAGGCAATGCAACCCTTTTCTACCGTTGTAGCGAGAGCGCGCCGCAGTATAAAGCGCCCCGAGTGTAATGCGACGCGTCTCAGTTTCCGAAAAGTGCATTGCGAGCTGCGTAAGCCCCAGTAGACTGCCTGTGCAAAACATGGCGATGCAACCCTTTTCTGCCGGTGCAGCGAGAGCGCGCAGCCTGATAAAGCACCTCGAGTGTTATGCGACGCGTCTCAGTTTCCGAAAAGTGTATTGCGAGAAGCGTATACGCCCTAGTAGACTGCCTGTGCAAAACAAGGCGATGCAACCCTTTTCTACCGTTGCAGCGAGAGCGCGCAGCGATGTAAAGCGCCGCGAGTGTTATACGACGCGTCTCAGTTTTGGAAAAGTGTATTACGAGCAGCGTAAGCCCCAGTAGACTGCCTGTGCAAAACAAGGCTATAAAACCCTATTCTACCATTGCAGCGATAGCGCACAGCGATATATAGCGCCTCGAGTGTTATGCGACGCGCCTCAGTTTCCGAAAAGTGTATTGCGAGAAGCCTATACGCCCAAGTAAACGGCCTGTGCAAAACAAGGCGATGCAACCCTGTTCTACCGTTGTAGCGAGAGCGCGCAGCGATATAAAGCGCCCCGAGTATTGTGCGACGCGTCTCAGTTACCGAAAAGTGTATTGCGAGCAGGGTAAGCCCCACTAGACTGCCTGTGTTAAACGTGGCGATGCAACCCTTTTCTACCGTTGTAGGGAGAGCGCGCCGCATTATAAAGCGCCCCGCGTGTTCTGCGACACGTCTCAGTTTCCGAAAAGTGCATTGCGAGCTGCGTAAGCCCCAGTAGACTGCCTGTGCAAAACATGGCGATGCAACCCTTTTCTGCCGTTTGAGCGAGAGCGCGTAGCGATGTAAAGCGCCGCGAGTGTTATACGACGCGTCTCAGTTTCGCAAAAGTGTATTGCGAGCAGCGTAAGCCCCAGGAGACTGCCTGTGCAAAACAAGGCGATACAACCCTTTTCTACCGTTGCAGCGGAGAGCGCACAGCGATATATAGCGCCTCGAGTGTTATGCGACTCGTCTCAGTTTCCGAAAAGTGTATTGCGAGCAGCGTATAAGCCCCAGTAGACTGCCTTTGCAAAACAAGGCGATGCAACGCTGTTCTACCTTTGTAGCGAGAGCGCGCAGCGATATAAAGCGCCCCGAGTATTATGCGACGCGTCTCAGTTTCCGAAAAGTGTATTGCGATCAGTGAAAGCCCCAGTAGACAGCCTGTGCAAAACTAGCCGATGCAACCCTTTTCTACCGTTGCAGCGAGAGCGCGCAGCGATATAAAGAGCCCCGAGTGTTATGCGCCGCGTCTCAGTTTCCGAACAGTGTATTGCGAGAAGCGTAAGCCCCTGTAGACTGCCTGTGCAAACAAGGCAATGCAACCCTTTTCTACCGTTGTAGCGAGAGCACGCCGCCGTCTAAAGCGCCCCGAGTGTCATGCGACGCGTCTCAGTTTCCGAAAAGTGCATTGCGAGCACTGTAAGCCCCAGTGGACTGCCTGTGCTAAACAAACCGATGCAACCCTTTATAAACGTTGCAGTGAGAGCGCGCAGCGATATAAACAGCCCTCAGTGTTATGCGACGGGTCTCAGTTTCGGAAAAGTGTATTGCGAGCAGCGTAAGCCCCAGTAGGCTGCCTGTGCAAAACAAGGCGATGCAACCCTTTTCTACCGTTGTAGCGAGTGCGCGCAGCGATATAAAGCGCCCCGAGTATTATGTGACGCGTCTTAGTTTCCGAAAAGTGTATTGCGAGCAGCGTAAGCCCCAGTAAACTGCCTGTGCAAACAAGGAGATGCAACACTTTTCTACCGTTGTAGCGAGAGCGCGCAGTGATAAAAAGGGCGCCGGGTGTTGTGCGACGCGTCTCAGTTTCCGAAAAGTGTTTTGCGAGCAGCGTAAGTCCCAGTAGACTGCCAGTGCAAAACATGGCGATGCAACCCTTTTCTAGAGATGCAACGACAGCGCGCAGCGATATAAAGCGCCCCGAGTTTTATGCGACGCATCTCAGTTTCAGAAAAGTCTTTATTGGGAGAAGCGAAAGCCCCAGTAGACAGCCTGTGCAAAACTAGCCGATGCAACCCTTTTCTACCGTCGCAGCGAGAGCGCGCAGCGATATAAAGCGCCCCGAGTGTTATGCGCCGCGCGTTCAGTTTCCGAACAGTGTATTGCGAGCAGCGTAAGCCCCTGTAGACTGCCTGTGCAAACAAGGCGATGCAACCCTTTTCTACCGTTGTAGCGAGTGCGCGCAGCGATATATAGCGCCCCGAGTGTTTTGCGACGCGTCCCAATTTCCGCAAAGTGTATTGCAAGCCGCGTAAGCCCCAGTAGACTGCCTGTGCAAAACATGGCGATGCAACCCTGTTCTACCGTTGAAGCGAGAGCGCGCAGTGATATAAAGCGCCCCGAGTATTGTGCGACGCGTCTCAGTTTTAGAAAAATCTTTATTGCGAGCACTGTAAGCCCCAGTGGACTGCCTGTGCTAAATAAACCGATGCAACCCTTTATAACCGTTGCAGTGAGAGCGCGCAGCGATATAAACAGCCCTCAGTGTTATGCGACGGGTCTCAGTTTCGGAAAAGTGTATTGCGAGCAGCGTAAGCGCCAGTAGGCTGCCTGTGCAAAACAAGGCGATGCAACCCTTTTCTACCGTTGTAGCGAGTGCGCGCAGCGATATAAAGCGCCCCGAGTGTTGTGCGCCGCGTCTCAGTTTCCGAACAGTGTATTGCGAGCAGCGTAAGCCCCTGTAGACTGCCTGTGCAAACAAGGCGATGCAAGCCTTTTCTACCGTTGTAGCGAGTGCGCGCAGCGATATATAGCGCCGCGAGTGTGACGCGACGCGTGTCAGTTTCCGAAAAGTGTATTGCGAGCAGCGTAAGCCCGAGTAGACAGCCTGTGCAAAACATGGCGATGCAACCCTGTTCTACCGTTGTAGCGAGAGCGCGCAGCGATATAAAGCGCCACCAGTATTATGCGACGCGTCTCAGTTTCCGAAAAGTGTATTGCGAGGAGCGTAAGCCCCTGTAGACTGCCTGTGCAAACAAGGCAATGCAACTCTTTTCTACCATTGTAGCGAGAGCGCGCAGCGATATAAAGCGCCCCGAGTATTAGGCGACGCGTCAGTTTCCGAAAAGTGTATTGCGAGGAGCGTAAGCCCCTGTAGACTGCCTGTGCAAACAAGGCAATGCAACTCTTTTCTACCATTGTAGCGAGTGCGCGCAGCGATATATAGCGCCCCGAGTGTGATGCGACGCGTCTCAATTTCCGCAAAGTGTATTGCAAGCCGCGTAAGCCCCAGTAGACTGCCTGTGCAAAACATGGCGATGCAACACTGTTCTACCGTTGTAGCGAGAGCGCGCAGTGATATAAAGCGCCCCGAGTGTTATGCGACACGTCTAAGTTTCCGAAAAGAGTATTGCGAGGAGCGTAAGCCCCTGTAGACTGCCTGTGCAAACAAGTCAATGCAACTCTTTTCTACCATTGTAGCGAGAGCGCGAAGCGACATAAACCGCCCCGAGTATTTTACGACGCGTCTTAGTTTCCGAAAAGTGTATTGCGAGCAGCGTAAGCCCCTGTAGACTGCCTGTGCAAACAAGGCGATGCAACCATTTTCTACCGTTGTAGCGAGTGCGCGCAGCGATATATAGCGCCCCGAGTGTTTTGCGACGCGTCCCAATTTCCGCAAAGTGTATTGCAAGCCGCGTAAGCCCCAGTAGACTGCCTGTGCAAAACATGGCGATGCAACCCTGTTCTACCGTTGAAGCGAGAGCGCGCAGTGATATAAAGCGCCCCGAGTATTGTGCGACGCGTCTCAGTTTTAGAAAAATCTTTATTGCGAGCACTGTAAGCCCCAGTGGACTGCCTGTGCTAAATAAACCGATGCAACCCTTTATAACCGTTGCAGTGAGAGCGCGCAGCGATATAAACAGCCCTCAGTGTTATGCGACGGGTCTCAGTTTCGGAAAAGTGTATTGCGAGCAGCGTAAGCGCCAGTAGGCTGCCTGTGCAAAACAAGGCGATGCAACCCTTTTCTACCGTTGTAGCGAGTGCGCGCAGCGATATAAAGCGCCCCGAGTGTTGTGCGCCGCGTCTCAGTTTCCGAACAGTGTATTGCGAGCAGCGTAAGCCCCTGTAGACTGCCTGTGCAAACAAGGCGATGCAAGCCTTTTCTACCGTTGTAGCGAGTGCGCGCAGCGATATATAGCGCCGCGAGTGTGACGCGACGCGTGTCAGTTTCCGAAAAGTGTATTGCGAGCAGCGTAAGCCCGAGTAGACAGCCTGTGCAAAACATGGCGATGCAACCCTGTTCTACCGTTGTAGCGAGAGCGCGCAGCGATATAAAGCGCCACCAGTATTATGCGACGCGTCTCAGTTTCCGAAAAGTGTATTGCGAGGAGCGTAAGCCCCTGTAGACTGCCTGTGCAAACAAGGCAATGCAACTCTTTTCTACCATTGTAGCGAGAGCGCGCAGCGATATAAAGCGCCCCGAGTATTATGCGACGCGTCAGTTTCCGAAAAGTGTATTGCGAGGAGCGTAAGCCCCTGTAGACTGCCTGTGCAAACAAGGCAATGCAACTCTTTTCTACCATTGCAGCGAGTGCGCGCAGCGATATATAGCGCCCCGAGTGTGATGCGACGCGTCTCAATTTCCGCAAAGTGTATTGCAAGCCGCGTAAGCCCCAGTAGACTGCCTGTGCAAAACATGGCGATGCAACACTGTTCTACCGTTGTAGCGAGAGCGCGCAGTGATATAAAGCGCCCCGAGTGTTATGCGACACGTCTAAGTTTCCGATAAGAGTATTGCGAGGAGCGTAAGCCCCTGTAGACTGCCTGTGCAAACAAGTCAATGCAACTCTTTTCTACCATTGTAGCGAGAGCGCGAAGCGACATAAACCGCGCCGAGTATTTTACGACGCGTCTTAGTTTCCGAAAAGTGTATTGCGAGCAGCGTAAGCCCCTGTAGACTGCCTGTGCAAACAAGGCGATGCAACCCTTTTCTACCGCTGTAGCGAGTGCGCGCGGCGATATAAAGCGACCCGAGTGTTATGCGACGCGTCTCAATTTCCGCAAAGTGTATTGCGAGCAGCGTAAGCCCCAGTAGACTGCCTGTGCAAAACATGGCGATGCAACCCTGTTCTACCGTTGTAGCGAGGGCGCGCAGTGATATAAAGCGCCCCGAGTGTTATGCGACACGTCTACGTTTCCGAAAAGAGTATTGCGAGGAGCGTAAGCCCCTGTAGGCTGCCTGTGCAAACAAGGCGATGCAACCCTTTTCTACCGTTGTAGCGAGTGCGTGAAACGTTATGTAGCGCCCCGAGTGTTATGCGACGCGTCTCAATTTCCGCAAAGTGTTTTGGGAGCAGCGTAAGCCCCAGTAGACTCCCTGTGCAAAACATGGCGATGCAACCCTTTTCTAGCGATGCATAGACAGCGCGCAGCGATATAAAGCGCCCCGAGTTTTATGCGCCGCGTCTCAGTTTCCGAACACTGTATTGCGAGCTGCGTAAGCCCCAGTAGACTACCTGTGCAAAACATGGCGATGCAACCCTGTTCTACCGTTGTAGCGAGAGCGCGCAGCGATATAAAGCGCCCCGAGTATTATGCGACGCGTCTCAGTTTCCGAAAAGTGTATTGCGAGGAGCGTAAGCCCCTGTAGACTGCCTGTGCAAACAAGGCAATGCAACCCTTTTCTACCGTTGTAGCGAGAGCGCGCCGCAGTATAAAGCGCCCCGAGTGTAATGCGACGCGTCTCAGTTTCCGAAAAGTGCATTGCGAGCTGCGTAAGCCCCAGTAGACTGCCTGTGCAAAACAAGGCGATGCAACCCTTTTCTACCGTTGCAGCGAGAGCGCGCAGCGATGTAAAGCGCCGCGAGTGTTATACGACGCGTCTCAGTTTTGGAAAAGTGTATTACGAGCAGCGTAAGCCCCAGTAGACTGCCTGTGCAAAACAAGGCTATAAAACCCTATTCTACCATTGCAGCGATAGCGCACAGCGATATATAGCGCCTCGAGTGTTATGCGACGCGCCTCAGTTTCCGAAAAGTGTATTGCGAGAAGCCTATACGCCCAAGTAAACGGCCTGTGCAAAACAAGGCGATGCAACCCTGTTCTACCGTTGTAGCGAGAGCGCGCAGCGATATAAAGCGCCCCGAGTATTGTGCGACGCGTCTCAGTTACCGAAAAGTGTATTGCGAGCAGGGTAAGCCCCACTAGACTGCCTGTGTTAAACGTGGCGATGCAACCCTTTTCTACCGTTGTAGCGAGAGCGCGCCGCATTATAAAGCGCCCCGCGTGTTCTGCGACGCGTCTCAGTTTCCGAAAAGTGCATTGCGAGCTGCGTAAGCCCCAGTAGACTGCCTGTGCAAAACATGGCGATGCAACCCTTTTCTGCCGTTTGAGCGAGAGCGCGTAGCGATGTAAAGCGCCGCGAGTGTTATACGACGCGTCTCAGTTTCGCAAAAGTGTATTGCGAGCAGCGTAAGCCCCAGGAGACTGCCTGTGCAAAACAAGGCGATACAACCCTTTTCTACCGTTGCAGCGGAGAGCGCACAGCGATATATAGCGCCTCGAGTGTTATGCGACTCGTCTCAGTTTCCGAAAAGTGTATTGCGAGCAGCGTATAAGCCCCAGTAGACTGCCTTTGCAAAACAAGGCGATGCAACGCTGTTCTACCTTTGTAGCGAGAGCGCGCAGCGATATAAAGCGCCCCGAGTATTATGCGACGCGTCTCAGTTTCCGAAAAGAGTATTGCGATCAGTGAAAGCCCCAGTAGACAGCCTGTGCAAAACTAGCCGATGCAACCCTTTTCTACCGTTGCAGCGAGAGCGCGCAGCGATATAAAGAGCCCCGAGTGTTATGCGCCGCGTCTCAGTTTCCGAACAGTGTATTGCGAGAAGCGTAAGCCCCTGTAGACTGCCTGTGCAAACAAGGCAATGCAACCCTTTTCTACCGTTGTAGCGAGAGCACGCCGCCGTCTAAAGCGCCCCGAGTGTCATGCGACGCGTCTCAGTTTCCGAAAAGTGCATTGCGAGCTGCGTAAGCCCCAGTAGACTGCCTGTGCAAAACATGGCGATGCAACCCTTTTCTGCCGTTGCAGCGAGAGCGCGCAGCCAGATAAAGCACCTCGAGTGTTATGCGCCGCGTCTCAGTTTCCTAAAAGTGTATTGCGAGGAGCGTAAGCCCCTGTAGACTGCCTGTGCAAACAAGGCAATGCAACCCTTTTCTACCGTTGTAGCGAGTGCGCGCAGCGATCTAAAGCGCCCCGAGTGTTATGCGCCGCGTCTCAGTTTCCGAACAGTGTATTGCGAGCAGCGTAAGCCCCTGTAGACTGCCTGTGCAAACAAGGCGATGCAACCCTATTCTACCGTTGCAGCGATAGCGCACAGCGATATACAGCGCCTCGAGCGTTATGCGACGCGTCTCAGTTTCCGAAAAGTGTATTGCGAGCAGCGTATAAGCCCCAGTGGACTTCCTGTGCAAAACAAGGCGATGCAACCCTGTCCTACCGTTGTAGCGAGAGCGCGCAGCGATATAAAGCGCCCCGAGTATTAAGCGACGCGTCTCAGTTTCCGAAAAGTGTATTGCGAGGAGCGTAAGCCCCTGTAGACTGCCTGTGCAAAACATGGCGATGCAACCCTTTTCTACCGTTGTAGCGAGTGCGCGCAGCGATATATAGCGCCCCGAGTGTTTTGCGACGCGTCCCAATTTCCCCAAAGTGTATTGCAAGCCGCGTAAGCCCCAGTAGACTGCCTGTGCAAAACATGGCGATGCAACCCTGTTCTACCGTTGAAGCGAGAGCGCGCAGTGATATAAAGCGCCCCGAGTATTGTGCGACGCGTCTCAGTTTTAGAAAAATCTTTATTGCGAGCACTGTAAGCCCCAGTGGACTGCCTGTGCTAAATAAACCGATGCAACCCATTATAACCGTTGCAGTGAGAGCGCGCAGCGATATAAACAGCCCTCAGTGTTATGCGACGGGTCTCAGTTTCGGAAAAGTGTATTGCGAGCAGCGTAAGCGCCAGTAGGCTGCCTGTGCAAAACAAGGCGATGCAACCCTTTTCTACCGTTGTAGCGAGTGCGCGCAGCGATATAAAGCGCCCCGAGTGTTGTGCGCCGCGTCTCAGTTTCCGAACAGTGTATTGCGAGCAGCGTAAGCCCCTGTAGACTGCCTGTGCAAACAAGGCGATGCAAGCCTTTTCTACCGTTGTAGCGAGTGCGCGCAGCGATATATAGCGCCGCGAGTGTGACGCGACGCGTGTCAGTTTCCGAAAAGTGTATTGCGAGCAGCGTAAGCCCGAGTAGACAGCCTGTGCAAAACATGGCGATGCAACCCTGTTCTACCGTTGTAGCGAGAGCGCGCAGCGATATAAAGCGCCACCAGTATTATGCGACGCGTCTCAGTTTCCGAAAAGTGTATTGCGAGGAGCGTAAGCCCCTGTAGACTGCCTGTGCAAACAAGGCAATGCAACTCTTTTCTACCATTGTAGCGAGAGCGCGCAGCGATATAAAGCGCCCCGAGTATTATGCGACGCGTCAGTTTCCGAAAAGTGTATTGCGAGGAGCGTAAGCCCCTGTAGACTGCCTGTGCAAACAAGGCAATGCAACTCTTTTCTACCATTGTAGCGAGTGCGCGCAGCGATATATAGCGCCCCGAGTGTGATGCGACGCGTCTCAATTTCCGCAAAGTGTATTGCAAGCCGCGTAAGCCCCAGTAGACTGCCTGTGCAAAACATGGCGATGCAACACTGTTCTACCGTTGTAGCGAGAGCGCGCAGTGATATAAAGCGCCCCGAGTGTTATGCGACACGTCTAAGTTTCCGAAAAGAGTATTGCGAGGAGCGTAAGCCCCTGTAGACTGCCTGTGCAAACAAGTCAATGCAACTCTTTTCTACCATTGTAGCGAGAGCGCGAAGCGACATAAACCGCCCCGAGTATTTTACGACGCGTCTTAGTTTCCGAAAAGTGTATTGCGAGCAGCGTAAGCCCCTGTAGACTGCCTGTGCAAACAAGGCGATGCAACCCTTTTCTACCGCTGTAGCGAGTGCGCGCAGCGATATAAAGCGACCCGAGTGTTATGCGACGCGTCTCAATTTCCGCAAAGTGTATTGCGAGCAGCGTAAGCCCCAGTAGACTGCCTGTGCAAAACATGGCGATGCAACCCTGTTCTACCGTTGTAGCGAGGGCGCGCAGTGATATAAAGCGCCCCGAGTGTTATGCGACACGTCTACGTTTCCGAAAAGAGTATTGCGAGGAGCGTAAGCCCCTGTAGGCTGCCTGTGCAAACAAGGCGATGCAACCCTTTTCTACCGTTGTAGCGAGTGCGTGAAACGTTATGTAGCGCCCCGAGTGTTATGCGACGCGTCTCAATTTCCGCAAAGTGTTTTGGGAGCAGCGTAAGCCCCAGTAGACTCCCTGTGCAAAACATGGCGATGCAACCCTTTTCTAGCGATGCATAGACAGCGCGCAGCGATATAAAGCGCCCCGAGTTTTATGCGCCGCGTCTCAGTTTCCGAACACTGTATTGCGAGCAGCGTAAGCCCGAGTAGACAGCCTGTGCAAAACATGGCGATGCAACCCTGTTCTACCGTTGTAGCGAGAGCGCGCAGCGATATAAAGCGCCACCAGTATTATGCGACGCGTCTCAGTTTCCGAAAAGTGTATTGCGAGGAGCGTAAGCCCCTGTAGACTGCCTGTGCAAACAAGGCAATGCAACTCTTTTCTACCATTGTAGCGAGAGCGCGCAGCGATATAAAGCGCCCCGAGTATTATGCGACGCGTCAGTTTCCGAAAAGTGTATTGCGAGGAGCGTAAGCCCCTGTAGACTGCCTGTGCAAACAAGGCAATGCAACTCTTTTCTACCATTGTAGCGAGTGCGCGCAGCGATATATAGCGCCCCGAGTGTGATGCGACGCGTCTCAATTTCCGCAAAGTGTATTGCAAGCCGCGTAAGCCCCAGTAGACTGCCTGTGCAAAACATGGCGATGCAACACTGTTCTACCGTTGTAGCGAGAGCGCGCAGTGATATAAAGCGCCCCGAGTGTTATGCGACACGTCTAAGTTTCCGAAAAGAGTATTGCGAGGAGCGTAAGCCCCTGTAGACTGCCTGTGCAAACAAGTCAATGCAACTCTTTTCTACCATTGTAGCGAGAGGCCGAAGCGACATAAACCGCCCCGAGTATTTTACGACGCGTCTTAGTTTCCGAAAAGTGTATTGCGAGCAGCGTAAGCCCCTGTAGACTGCCTGTGCAAACAAGGCGATGCAACCCTTTTCTACCGCTGTAGCGAGTGCGC
This sequence comes from Dermacentor variabilis, assembly GCF_050947875.1. Classification (NCBI taxonomy): domain Eukaryota; kingdom Metazoa; phylum Arthropoda; class Arachnida; order Ixodida; family Ixodidae; genus Dermacentor; species Dermacentor variabilis. Next base: position 266,811 of record NW_027460423.1, on the reverse strand, counting down.
GCAGCGATATAAAGCGACCCGAGTGTTATGCGACGCGTCTCAATTTCCGCAAAGTGTATTGCGAGCAGCGTAAGCCCCAGTAGACTGCCTGTGCAAAACATGGCGATGCAACCCTGTTCTACCGTTGTAGCGAGGGCGCGCAGTGATATAAAGCGCCCCGAGTGTTATGCGACACGTCTACGTTTCCGAAAAGAGTATTGCGAGGAGCGTAAGCCCCTGTAGGCTGCCTGTGCAAACAAGGCGATGCAACCCTTTTCTACCGTTGTAGCGAGTGCGTGAAACGTTATGTAGCGCCCCGAGTGTTATGCGACGCGTCTCAATTTCCGCAAAGTGTTTTGGGAGCAGCGTAAGCCCCAGTAGACTCCCTGTGCAAAACATGGCGATGCAACCCTTTTCTAGCGATGCATAGACAGCGCGCAGCGATATAAAGCGCCCCGAGTTTTATGCGCCGCGTCTCAGTTTCCGAACACTGTATTGCGAGCTGCGTAAGCCCCAGTAGACTACCTGTGCAAAACATGGCGATGCAACCCTGTTCTACCGTTGTAGCGAGAGCGCGCAGCGATATAAAGCGCCCCGAGTATTATGCGACGCGTCTCAGTTTCCGAAAAGTGTATTGCGAGGAGCGTAAGCCCCTGTAGACTGCCTGTGCAAACAAGGCAATGCAACCCTTTTCTACCGTTGTAGCGAGAGCGCGCCGCAGTATAAAGCGCCCCGAGTGTAATGCGACGCGTCTCAGTTTCCGAAAAGTGCATTGCGAGCTGCGTAAGCCCCAGTAGACTGCCTGTGCAAAACATGGCGATGCAACCCTTTTCTGCCGGTGCAGCGAGAGCGCGCAGCCTGATAAAGCACCTCGAGTGTTATGCGACGCGTCTCAGTTTCCGAAAAGTGTATTGCGAGAAGCGTATACGCCCTAGTAGACTGCCTGTGCAAAACAAGGCGATGCAACCCTTTTCTACCGTTGCAGCGAGAGCGCGCAGCGATGTAAAGCGCCGCGAGTGTTATACGACGCGTCTCAGTTTTGGAAAAGTGTATTACGAGCAGCGTAAGCCCCAGTAGACTGCCTGTGCAAAACAAGGCTATAAAACCCTATTCTACCATTGCAGCGATAGCGCACAGCGATATATAGCGCCTCGAGTGTTATGCGACGCGCCTCAGTTTCCGAAAAGTGTATTGCGAGAAGCCTATACGCCCAAGTAAACGGCCTGTGCAAAACAAGGCGATGCAACCCTGTTCTACCGTTGTAGCGAGAGCGCGCAGCGATATAAAGCGCCCCGAGTATTGTGCGACGCGTCTCAGTTACCGAAAAGTGTATTGCGAGCAGGATAAGCCCCACTAGACTGCCTGTGTTAAACGTGGCGATGCAACCCTTTTCTACCGTTGTAGCGAGAGCGCGCCGCATTATAAAGCGCCCCGCGTGTTCTGCGACGCGTCTCAGTTTCCGAAAAGTGCATTGCGAGCTGCGTAAGCCCCAGTAGACTGCCTGTGCAAAACATGGCGATGCAACCCTTTTCTGCCGTTTGAGCGAGAGCGCGTAGCGATGTAAAGCGCCGCGAGTGTTATACGACGCGTCTCAGTTTCGCAAAAGTGTATTGCGAGCAGCGTAAGCCCCAGGAGACTGCCTGTGCAAAACAAGGCGATACAACCCTTTTCTACCGTTGCAGCGGAGAGCGCACAGCGATATATAGCGCCTCGAGTGTTATGCGACTCGTCTCAGTTTCCGAAAAGTGTATTGCGAGCAGCGTATAAGCCCCAGTAGACTGCCTTTGCAAAACAAGGCGATGCAACGCTGTTCTACCTTTGTAGCGAGAGCGCGCAGCGATATAAAGCGCCCCGAGTATTATGCGACGCGTCTCAGTTTCCGAAAAGAGTATTGCGATCAGTGAAAGCCCCAGTAGACAGCCTGTGCAAAACTAGCCGATGCAACCCTTTTCTACCGTTGCAGCGAGAGCGCGCAGCGATATAAAGAGCCCCGAGTGTTATGCGCCGCGTCTCAGTTTCCGAACAGTGTATTGCGAGAAGCGTAAGCCCCTGTAGACTGCCTGTGCAAACAAGGCAATGCAACCCTTTTCTACCGTTGTAGCGAGAGCACGCCGCCGTCTAAAGCGCCCCGAGTGTCATGCGACGCGTCTCAGTTTCCGAAAAGTGCATTGCGAGCTGCGTAAGCCCCAGTAGACTGCCTGTGCAAAACATGGCGATGCAACCCTTTTCTGCCGTTGCAGCGAGAGCGCGCAGCCAGATAAAGCACCTCGAGTGTTATGCGCCGCGTCTCAGTTTCCTAAAAGTGTATTGCGAGGAGCGTAAGCCCCTGTAGACTGCCTGTGCAAACAAGGCAATGCAACCCTTTTCTACCGTTGTAGCGAGTGCGCGCAGCGATCTAAAGCGCCCCGAGTGTTATGCGCCGCGTCTCAGTTTCCGAACAGTGTATTGCGAGCAGCGTAAGCCCCTGTAGACTGCCTGTGCAAACAAGGCGATGCAACCCTATTCTACCGTTGCAGCGATAGCGCACAGCGATATACAGCGCCTGGAGCGTTATGCGACGCGTCTCAGTTTCCGAAAAGTGTATTGCGAGCAGCGTATAAGCCCCAGTGGACTTCCTGTGCAAAACAAGGCGATGCAACCCTGTCCTACCGTTGTAGCGAGAGCGCGCAGCGATATAAAGCGCCCCGAGTATTAAGCGACGCGTCTCAGTTTCCGAAAAGTGTATTGCGAGGAGCGTAAGCCCCTGTAGACTGCCTGTGCAAAACATGGCGATGCAACCCTGTTCTACCGTTGTAGCGAGAGCGCGCAGTGATATAAAGCGCCCCGAGTATTATGCGACGCGTCTCAGTTTCTGAAAAGTGTATTGCGAGGAGCGTAAGCCCCTGTAGACTGCCTGTGCAAACAAGTCAATGCAACTCTTTTCTACCATTGTAGCGAGAGCGCGCAGCGATATAAACCGCCCCGAGTATTATGCGACGCGTCTTAGTTTCCGAAAAGTGTATTGCGAGCAGCCTAAGCCCCAGTAAACTGCCTGTGCAAACAAGGAGATGCAACACTTTTCTCCGAAAAGTGTATTGCGAGCAGCCTAAGCCCCAGTAATCTGCCTGTGCAAACAAGGAGATGCAACCCTTTTCTAGCGATGCAACGACAGCGCGCAGCGATATAAAGCGCCCCGAGTTTTATGCGACGTATCTCAGTTTCAGAAAAGTCTTTATTGCGAGAAGCGAAAGCCCCAGTAGACAGCCTGTGCAAAACTAGCCGATGCAACCCTTTTCTACCGTTGCAGCGAGAGCGCGCAGCGATATATAGCGCCCCGAGTGTGATGCGACGCGTGTCAGTTTCCGAAAAGTGTATTGCGAGCAGCGTAAGCCCCAGTAGACAGCCTGAGCAAACATGGCGATGCAACCCTGTTCTACCGTTGTAGCGAGAGCGCGCAGCGATATAAAGCGCCGCGAGTATTATGCGACGCGTTTCAGTTTCCGAAAAGTGTATTGCGAGGAGCGTAAGCCCCTGTAGACTGCCTGTGCAAACAAGGCCATGCAACTCTTTTCTACCATTGTAGTGAGAGCGTGCAGCGATATAAAGCGCCCCGAGTATTGTGCGACGCGTCTCAGTTTTAGAAAAATCTTTATTGCGAGCACTGTAAGCCCCAGTGGACTGCCTGTACTAAACAAACCGATGCAACCCTTTATAACCGTTGCAGTGAGAGCGCGCAGCGATATAAACAGCCCTCAGTGTTATGCGACGGGTCTCAGTTTCCGAAAAGTGTATTGCGAGCAGCGTAAGCCCCAGTAGGCTGCCTGTGCAAAACAAGGCGATGCAACCCTTTTCTACCATTGTAGCGAGTGCGCGCAGCGATATAAAGCGCCCCGAGTGTTGTGCGGCGCGTCTCAGTTTCCGCACAGTGTATTGCGAGCAGCGTAACCCCTTGTAGACTGCCTGTGCAAACAAGGCAATGCAACTCTTTTCTACCATTGTAGCGAGAGCGCGCAGCGATATAAAGCGCCCCGAGTATTATGTGACGCGTCTTAGTTTCCGAAAAGTGTATTGCGAGCAGCGTAAGCCCCAGTAAACTGCCTGTGCAAACAAGGCAATGCAACTCTTTTCTACCATTGTAGCGAGAGCGCGCAGCGATATAAAGCGCCCCGAGTATTATGTGACGCGTCTTAGTTTCCGAAAAGTGTATTGCGAGCAGCGTAAGCCCCAGTAGACAGCCTGTGCAAAACTAGCCGATGCAACCCTTTTCTACCGTCGCAGCGAGAGCGCGCAGCGATATAAAGCGCCCCGAGTGTTATGCGCCGCGTCTCAGTTTCCGAACAGTGTATTGCGAGCAGCGTAAGCCCCTGTAGACTGCCTGTGCAAACAAGGCGATGCAACCCTTTTCTACCGTTGTAGCGAGTGCGCGCAGCGATATATAGCGCCCCGAGTGTTTTGCGACGCGTCTCAATTTCCGCAAAGTGTATTGCAAGCCGCGTAAGCCCCAGTAGACTGCCTGTGCAAAACATGGCGATGCAACCCTGTTCTACCGTTGAAGCGAGAGCGCGCAGTGATATAAAGCGCCCCGAGTATTGTGCGACGCGTCTCAGTTTTAGAAAAGTCTTTATTGCCAGCAGCGAAAGCCCCAGTAGACAGCCTGTGCAAAACTAACCGATGCAACCCTTTTCAACCGTTGCAGCGAGAGCGCGCAGCGATATAAAGCGCCACCAGTATTATGCGACGCGTCTCAGTTTCCGAAAAGTGTATTGCGAGGAGCGTAAGCCCCTGTAGACTGCCTGTGCAAACAAGGCAATGCAACTCTTTTCTACCATTGTAGCGAGAACGCGCAGCTATATAAAGCGCCCCGAGTATTATGCGACGCGTCAGTTTCCGAAAAGTGTATTGCGAGGAGCGTAAGCCCCTGTAGACTGCCTGTGCAAACAAGGCAATGCAACTCTTTTTTACCATTGTAGCGAGTGCGCGCAGCGATATATAGCGCCCCGAGTGTGATGCGACGCGTCTCAATTTCCGCAAAGTGTATTGCAAGCCGCGTAAGCCCCAGTAGACTGCCTGTGCTAAACATGGCGATGCAACCCTGTTCTACCGTTGTAGCGAGAGCGCGCAGCCAGATAAAGCGCCCCGAGTGTTATGCGACGCGTCTCAGTTTCAGAAATATCTTTATTGCGAGCAGCGTAAGCCCCAGTGGACTGTCTGTGCTAAAAAAACCGATGCAACCCTTTTCCACCGTTGCAGCGAGAGCGCGCAGCGATGTAAAGCGCCGCGAGTGTTATACGACGCGTCTCAGTTTCGGAAAAGTGTATTGCGAGCAGCGTAAGCCCCAGTAGGCTGCCTGTGCAAAACTAGGCGATGCAACCCTATTCTACCGTTGCAGCGGTAGCGCACAGCGATATATAGCGCCTCGAGTGTTATGCGACGCGGCTCAGTTTCCGAAAAGCGTATTGCGAGCAGCGTATAAGCCCCAGTGGACGGCCTGTGCAAAACAAGGCGATGCAACCCTGTCCTACCGTTGTAGCGAGAGCGCGCAGTGATATAAAGCGCCCCGAGTATTATGCGACGCGTCTCAGTTTCTGAAAAGTGTATTGCGAGGAGTGTAAGCCCCTGTAGACTGCCTGTGCAAACAAGTCAATGCAACTCTTTTCTACCATTTTTGCGAGAGCGCGCAGCGATATAAAGCGCCCCGAGTATTATGCGACGCGTCTCAGTTTCAGAAAAATCTTTATTGCGAGCAGTGTAAGCCCCAGTGGACTGCCTGTGCTAAACAAACCGATGCAACCATTATTAACCGTTGCAGTGAGAGCGCGCAGCGATAAACACAGCCCTCATTGTTATGCGACGCGTCTCAGTTTCGGAAAAGTGTATTGCGAGCAGCGTAAGCCCCAGTAGGCTGCCTGCGCAAAACAAGGTGATGCAACCCTGTTCTACCGTTGTAGCGAGAGCGCGTTGATATAAAGCGCCCCGAGTGTTATGCGACACGTCTAAGTTTCCGAAAAGAGTATTGCGAGGAGCGTAAGCCCCTGTAGACTGCCTGTGCAAACAAGTCAATGCAACTCTTTTCTACCATTGTAGCGAGAGCGCGCAGCGACATAAACCGCCCCGAGTATTTTACGACGCGTCTTAGTTTCCGAAAAGTGTATTGCGAGCAGCCTAAGCCCCAGTAAACTGCCTGTGCAAACAAGGAGATGCAACACTTTTCTCCGAACAGTGTATTGCGAGCAGCCTAAGCCCCAGTAATCTGCCTGTGCAAACAAGGAGATGCAACCCTTTTCTAGCGATGAAACGACAGCGCGCAGCGATATAAAGCGCCCCGAGTTTTATGCGACGTATCTCAGTTTCAGAAAAGTCTTTATTGCGAGCAGCGAAAGCCCCAGTAGACAGCCTGTGCAAAACTAGCCGATGCAACCCTTTTCTACCGTTGCAGCGAGAGCGCGCAGCGATATATAGCGCCCCGAGAGTGATGCGACGCGTGTCAGTTTCCGAAAAGTGTATTTCGAGCAGCGTAAGCCCCAGTAGACAGCCTGTGCAAACAAGGCCATGCAACTCTTTTCTACCATTGTAGTGAGAGCGTGCAGCGATATAAAGCGCCCCGAGTATTGTGCGACGCGTCTCAGTTTTAGAAAAATCTTTATTGCGAGCACTGTAAGCCCCAGTGGACTGCCGGTGCTAAACAAACCGATGCAACCCTTTATAAACGTTGCAGTGAGAGCGCGCAGCGATATAAACAGCCCTCAGTGTTATGCGACGGGTCTCAGTTTCGGAAAAGTGTATTGCGAGCAGCGTAAGCCCCAGTAGGCTGCCTGTGCAAAACAAGGCGATGCAACCCTTTTCTACCGTTGTAGCGAGTGCGCGCAGCGATATAAAGCGCCCCGAGTATTATGTGACGCGTCTTAGTTTCCGAAAAGTGTATTGCGAGCAGCGTAAGCCCCAGTAAACTGCCTGTGCAAACAAGGAGATGCAACACTTTTCTACCGTTGTAGCGAGAGCGCGCAGTGATAAAAAGGGCGCCGGGTGTTGTGCGACGCGTCTCAGTTTCCGAAAAGTGTTTTGCGAGCAGCGTAAGTCCCAGTAGACTGCCAGTGCAAAACATGGCGATGCAACCCTTTTCTAGAGATGCAACGACAGCGCGCAGCGATATAAAGCGCCCCGAGTTTTATGCGACGCATCTCAGTTTCAGAAAAGTCTTTATTGGGAGAAGCGAAAGCCCCAGTAGACAGCCTGTGCAAAACTAGCCGATGCAACCCTTTTCTACCGTCGCAGCGAGAGCGCGCAGCGATATAAAGCGCCCCGAGTGTTATGCGCCGCGCGCTCAGTTTCCGAACAGTGTATTGCGAGCAGCGTAAGCCCCTGTAGACTGCCTGTGCAAACAAGGCGATGCAACCCTTTTCTACCGTTGTAGCGAGTGCGCGCAGCGATATATAGCGCCCCGAGTGTTTTGCGACGCGTCTCAATTTCCGCAAAGTGTATTGCAAGCCGCGTAAGCCCCAGTAGACTGCCTGTGCAAAACATGGCGATGCAACCCTGTTCTACCGTTGAAGCGAGAGCGCGCAGTGATATAAAGCGCCCCGAGTATTGTGCGACGCGTCTCAGTTTTAGAAAAATCTTTATTGCGAGCACTGTAAGCCCCAGTGGACTGCCTGTGCTAAATAAACCGATGCAACCCTTTATAACCGTTGCAGTGAGAGCGCGCAGCGATATAAACAGCCCTCAGTGTTATGCGACGGGTCTCAGTTTCGGAAAAGTGTATTGCGAGCAGCGTAAGCGCCAGTAGGCTGCCTGTGCAAAACAAGGCGATGCAACCCTTTTCTATCGTTGTAGCGAGTGCGCGCAGCGATATAAAGCGCCCCGAGTGTTGTGCGCCGCGTCTCAGTTTCCGAACAGTGTATTGCGAGCAGCGTAAGCCCCTGTAGACTGCCTGTGCAAACAAGGCGATGCAAGCCTTTTCTACCGTTGTAGCGAGTGCGCGCAGCGATATATAGCGCCGCGAGTGTGACGCGACGCGTGTCAGTTTCCGAAAAGTGTATTGCGAGCAGCGTAAGCCCCAGTAGACAGCCTGTGCAAAACATGGCGATGCAACCCTGTTCTACCGTTGTAGCGAGAGCGCGCAGCGATATAAAGCGCCACCAGTATTATGCGACGCGTCTCAGTTTCCGAAAAGTGTATTGCGAGGAGCGTAAGCCCCTGTAGACTGCCTGTGCAAACAAGGCAATGCAACTCTTTTCTACCATTGTAGCGAGAGCGCGCAGCGATATAAAGCGCCCCGAGTATTATGCGACGCGTCAGTTTCCGAAAAGTGTATTGCGAGGAGCGTAAGCCCCTGTAGACTGCCTGTGCAAACAAGGCAATGCAACTCTTTTCTACCATTGTAGCGAGTGCGCGCAGCGATATATAGCGCCCCGAGTGTGATGCGACGCGTCTCAATTTCCGCAAAGTGTATTGCAAGCCGCTAAGCCCCAGTAGACTGCCTGTGCAAAACATGGCGATGCAACACTGTTCTACCGTTGTAGCGAGAGCGCGCAGTGATATAAAGCGTCCCGAGTGTTATGCGACACGTCTAAGTTTCCGAAAAGAGTATTGCGAGGAGCGTAAGCTCCTGTAGACTGCCTGTGCAAACAAGTCAATGCAACTCTTTTCTACCATTGTAGCGAGAGCGCGAAGCGACATAAACCGCCCCGAGTATTTTACGACGCGTCTCAATTTCCGCAAAGTGTATTGCGAGCAGCGTAAGCCCCAGTAGACTGCCTGTGCAAAACATGGCGATGCAACCCTGTTCTACCGTTGTAGCGAGGGCGCGCAGTGATATAAAGCGCCCCGAGTGTTATGTGACACGTCTACGTTTCCGAAAAGAGTATTGCGAGGAGCGTAAGCCCCTGTAGGCTGCCTGGGCAAACAAGGCGATGCAACCCTTTTCTACCGTTGTAGCGAGTGCGTGAAACGTTATGTAGCGCCCCGAGTGTTATGCGACGCGTCTCAATTTCCGCAAAGTGTTTTGGGAGCAGCGTAAGCCCCAGTAGACTCCCTGTGCAAAACATGGCGATGCAACCCTTTTCTAGCGATGCATAGACAGCGCGCAGCGATATAAAGCGCCCCGAGTTTTATGCGCCGCGTCTCAGTTTCCGAACAGTGTATTGCGAGAGGCGTAAGCCCCTGTAGACTGCCTGTGCAAAGAAGGCGATGCAACCCTTTTCTATCGTTGTAGCGAGTGCGCGCAGCGATATATAGCGCCCCGAGTGTTATGCGACGCGTCTCAATTTCCGCAAAGTGTATTGCGAGCAGCGTAAGCCCCTGTAGACTGCCTGTGGAAACAAGGCAATGCAACCCTTTTCTACCGTTGTAGCGAGAGCGCGCCGCAGTATAAAGCGCCCCGAGTGTTATGCGACGCGTCTGAGTTTCCGAAAAGTGCATTGCGAGCTGCGTAAGCCCCAGTAGACTACCTGTGCAAAACATGGCGATGCAACCCTGTTCTACCGTTGTAGCGAGAGCGCGCAGCGATATAAAGCGCCCCGAGTATTATGCGACGCGTCTCAGTTTCCGAAAAGTGTATTGCGAGGAGCGTAAGCCCCTGTAGACTGCCTGTGCAAACAAGGCAATGCAACCCTTTTCTACCGTTGTAGCGAGAGCGCGCCGCAGTATAAAGCGCCCCGAGTGTAATGCGACGCGTCTCAGTTTCCGAAAAGTGCATTGCGAGCTGCGTAAGCCCCAGTAGACTGCCTGTGCAAAACATGGCGATGCAACCCTTTTCTGCCGGTGCAGCGAGAGCGCGCAGCCTGATAAAGCACCTCGAGTGTTATGCGACGCGTCTCAGTTTCCGAAAAGTGTATTGCGAGAAGCGTATACGCCCTAGTAGACTGCCTGTGCAAAACAAGGCGATGCAACCCTTTTCTACCGTTGCAGCGAGAGCGCGCAGCGATGTAAAGCGCCGCGAGTGTTATACGACGCGTCTCAGTTTTGGAAAAGTGTATTACGAGCAGCGTAAGCCCCAGTAGACTGCCTGTGCAAAACAAGGCTATAAAACCTTATTCTACCATTGCAGCGATAGCGCACAGCGATATATAGCGCCTCGAGTGTTATGCGACGCGCCTCAGTTTCCGAAAAGTGTATTGCGAGAAGCCTATACGCCCAAGTAAACGGCCTGTGCAAAACAAGGCGATGCAACCCTGTTCTACCGTTGTAGCGAGAGCGCGCAGCGATATAAAGCGCCCCGAGTATTGTGCGACGCGTCTCAGTTACCGAAAAGTGTATTGCGAGCAGGGTAAGCCCCACTAGACTGCCTGTGTTAAACGTGGCGATGCAACCCTTTTCTACCGTTGTAGCGAGAGCGCGCCGCATTATAAAGCGCCCCGCGTGTTCTGCGACGCGTCTCAGTTTCCGAAAAGTGCATTGCGAGCTGCGTAAGCCCCAGTAGACTGCCTGTGCAAAACATGGCGATGCAACCCTTTTCTGCCGTTTGAGCGAGAGCGCGTAGCGATGTAAAGCGCCGCGAGTGTTATACGACGCGTCTCAGTTTCGCAAAAGTGTATTGCGAGCAGCGTAAGCCCCAGGAGACTGCCTGTGCAAAACAAGGCGATACAACCCTTTTCTACCGTTGCAGCGGAGAGCGCACAGCGATATATAGCGCCTCGAGTGTTATGCGACTCGTCTCAGTTTCCGAAAAGTGTATTGCGAGCAGCGTATAAGCCCCAGTAGACTGCCTTTGCAAAACAAGGCGATGCAACGCTGTTCTACCTTTGTAGCGAGAGCGCGCAGCGATATAAAGCGCCCCGAGTATTATGTGACGCGACTCAGTTTCCGAAAAGTGTATTGCGATCAGTGAAAGCCCCAGTAGACAGCCTGTGCAAAACTAGCCGATGCAACCATTTTCTACCGTTGCAGCGAGAGCGCGCAGCGATATAAAGAGCCCCGAGTGTTATGCGCCGCGTCTCAGTTTCCGAACAGTGTATTGCGAGAAGCGTAAGCACCTGTAGACTGCCTGTACAAACAAGGCAATGCAACCCTTTTCTACCGTTGTAGCGAGAGCACGCCGCCGTCTAAAGCGCCCCGAGTGTCATGCGACGCGTCTCAGTTTCCGAAAAGTGCATTGCGAGCTGCTTAAGCCCCAGTAGACTGCGTGTGCAAAACATGGCGATGCAACCCTTTTCTGCCGTTGCAGCGAGAGCGCGCAGCCAGATAAAGCACCTCGAGTGTTATGCGCCGCGTCTCAGTTTCCTAAAAGTGTATTGCGAGCAGCGTAAGCCCCTGTAGACTGCCTGTGCAAACAAGGCGATGCAACCCTATTCTACCGTTGCAGCGATAGCGCACAGCGATATACAGCGCCTCGAGCGTTATGCGACGCGTCTCAGTTTCCGAAAAGTGTATTGCGAGCAGCGTATAAGCCCCAGTGGACTTCCTGTGCAAAACAAGGCGATGCAACCCTGTCCTACCGTTGTAGCGAGAGCGCGCAGCGATATAAAGCGCCCCGAGTATTAAGCGCCGCGTCTCAGTTTCCGAACAGTGTATTGCGAGAAGCGGAAGCCCCTGCAGACTGCCTGTGCAAACAAGGCAATGCAACCCTTTTCTACCGTTGTAGCGAGAGCACGCCGCCGTCTAAAGCGCCCCGAGTGTCATGCGACGCGTCTCAGTTTCCGAAAAGTGCATTGCGAGCTGCTTAAGCCCCAGTAGACTGCCTGTGCAAAACATGGCGATGCAACCCTTTTCTGCCGTTGCAGCGAGAGCGCGCAGCCAGATAAAGCACCTCGAGTGTTATGCGCCGCGTCTCAGTTTCCTAAAAGTGTATTGCGAGGAGCGTAAGCCCCTGTAGACTGCCTGTGCAAAACATGGCGATGCAACCCTGTTCTACCGTTGTAGCGAGAGCGCGCAGTGATATAAAGCGCCCCGAGTATTATGCGACGCGTCTCAGTTTCTGAAAAGTGTATTGCGAGGAGCGTAAGCCCCTGTAGACTGCCTGTGCAAACAAGTCAATGCAACTCTTTTCTACCATTGTAGCGAGAGCGCGCAGCGATATAAACCGCCCCGAGTATTATGCGACGCGTCTTAGTTTCCGAAAAGTGTATTGCGAGGAGCCTAAGCCCCAGTAAACTGCCTGTGCAAACAAGGAGATGCAACACTTTTCTCCGAAAAGTGTATTGCGAGCAGCCTAAGCCCCAGTAATCTGCCTGTGCAATCAAGGAGATGCAACCCTTTTCTAGCGATGCAACGACAGCGCGCAGCGATATAAAGCGCCCCGAGTTTTATGCGACGTATCTCAGTTTCAGAAAAGTCTTTATTGCGAGAAGCGAAAGCCCCAGTAGACAGCCTGTGCAAAACTAGCCGATGCAACCCTTTTCTACCGTTGCAGCGAGAGCGCGCAGCGATATATAGCGCCCCGAGTGTGATGCGACGCGTGTCAGTTTCCGAAAAGTGTATTGCGAGCAGCGTAAGCCCCAGTAGACAGCCTGAGCAAACATGGCGATGCAACCCTGTTCTACCGTTGTAGCGAGAGCGCGCAGCGATATAAAGCGCCGCGAGTATTATGCGACGCGTTTCAGTTTCCGAAAAGTGTATTGCGAGGAGCGTAAGCCCCTGTAGACTGCCTGTGCAAACAAGGCCATGCAACTCTTTTCTACCATTGTAGTGAGAGCGTGCAGCGATATAAAGCGCCCCGAGTATTGTGCGACGCGTCTCAGTTTTAGAAAAATCTTTATTGCGAGCACTGTAAGCCCCAGTGGACTGCCTGTACTAAACAAACCGATGCAACCCTTTATAACCGTTGCAGTGAGAGCGCGCAGCGATATAAACAGCCCTCAGTGTTATGCGACGGGTCTCAGTTTCCGAAAAGTGTATTGCGAGCAGCGTAAGCCCCAGTAGGCTGCCTGTGCAAAACAAGGCGATGCAACCCTTTTCTACCATTGTAGCGAGTGCGCGCAGCGATAAAAAGCGCCCCGAGTGTTGTGCGGCGCGTCTCAGTTTCCGAACAGTGTATTGCGAGCAGCGTAAGCCCTTGTAGACTGCCTGTGCAAACAAGGCAATGCAACTCTTTTCTACCATTGTAGCGAGAGCGCGCAGCGATATAAAGCGCCCCGAGTATTATGTGACGCGTCTTAGTTTCCGAAAAGTGTATTGCGAGCAGCGTAAGCCCCAGTAAACTGCCTGTGCAAACAAGGCAATGCAACTCTTTTCTACCGTTGTAGCGAGAGCGCGCAGCGATATAAAGCGCCCCGAGTATTATGTGACGCGTCTTAGTTTCCGAAAAGTGTATTGCGAGCAGCGTAAGCCCCAGTAGACAGCCTGTGCAAAACTAGCCGATGCAACCCTTTTCTACCGTCGCAGCGAGAGCGCGCAGCGATATAAAGCGCCCCGAGTGTTATGCGCCGCGTCTCAGTTTCCGAACAGTGTATTGCGAGCAGCGTAAGCCCCTGTAGACTGCCTGTGCAAACAAGGCGATGCAACCCTTTTCTACCGTTGTAGCGAGTGCGCGCAGCGATATATAGCGCCCCGAGTGTTTTGCGACGCGTCTCAATTTCCGCAAAGTGTATTGCAAGCCGCGTAAGCCCCAGTAGACTGCCTGTGCAAAACATGGCGATACAACCCTGTTCTACCGTTGAAGCGAGAGCGCGCAGTGATATAAAGCGCCCCGAGTATTGTGCGACGCGTCTCAGTTTTAGAAAAGTCTTTATTGCGAGCAGCGAAAGCCCCAGTAGACAGCCTGTGCAAAACTAACCGATGCAACCCTTTTCAACCGTTGCAGCGAGAGCGCGCAGCGATATAAAGCGCCACCAGTATTATGCGACGCGTCTCAGTTTCCGAAAAGTGTATTGCGAGGAGCGTAAGCCCCTGTAGACTGCCTGTGCAAACAAGGCAATGCAACTCTTTTCTACCATTGTAGCGAGAACGCGCAGCTATATAAAGCGCCCCGAGTATTATGCGACGCGTCAGTTTCCGAAAAGTGTATTGCGAGGAGCGTAAGCCCCTGTAGACTGCCTGTGCAAACAAGGCAATGCAACTCTTTTCTACCATTGTAGCGAGTGCGCGCAGCGATATATAGCGCCCCGAGTGTTATGCGACGCGTCTCAATTTCCGCAAAGTGTATTGCAAGCCGCGTAAGCCCCAGTAGACTGCCTGTGCTAAACATGGCGATGCAACCCTGTTCTACCGTTGTAGCGAGAGCGCGCAGCCAGATAAAGCGCCCCGAGTGTTATGCGACGCGTCTCAGTTTCAGAAATATCTTTATTGCGAGCAGCGTAAGCCCCAGTGGACTGTCTGTGCTAAAAAAACCGATGCAACCCTTTTCCACCGTTGCAGCGAGAGCGCGCAGCGATGTAAAGCGCCGCGAGTGTTATACGACGCGTCTCAGTTTCGGAAAAGTGTATTGCGAGCAGCGTAAGCCCCAGTAGGCTGCCTGTGCAAAACTAGGCGATGCAACCCTATTCTACCGTTGCAGCGGTAGCGCACAGCGATATATAGCGCCTCGAGTGTTATGCGACGCGTCTCAGTTTCCGAAAAGTGTATTGCGAGCAGCGTATAAGCCCCAGTGGACGGCCTGTGCAAAACAAGGCGATGCAACCCTGTCCTACCGTTGTAGCGAGAGCGCGCAGTGATATAAAGCGCCCCGAGTATTATGCGACGCGTCTCAGTTTCTGAAAAGTGTATTGCGAGGAGTGTAAGCCCCTGTAGACTGCCTGTGCAAACAAGTCAATGCAACTCTTTTCTACCATTTTTGCGAGAGCGCGCAGCGATATAAAGCGCCCCGAGTATTATGCGACGCGTCTCAGTTTCAGAAAAATCTTTATTGCGAGCAGTGTAAGCCCCAGTGGACTGTCTGTGCTAAACAAACCGATGCAACCATTATTAACCGTTGCAGTGAGAGCGCGCAGCGATAAACACAGCCCTCATTGTTATGCGACGCGTCTCAGTTTCGGAAAAGTGTATTGCAAGCAGCGTAAGCCCCAGTAGGCTGCCTGCGCAAAACAAGGTGATGCAACCCTTTTCTACCGTTGTAGCGAGTGCGCGCAGCGATATAAAGCGCCCCAAGTGTTATTCGCCGCGTCTCAGTTTCCGAACAGTGTATTGCGAGCAGCGTAAGCCCCTGTGAACTGCCTGTGCAAACAAGGCGATGCACCCCTTTTCTACCGTTGTAGCGAGTGCGCGCAGCGATATATAGCGCCACGAGTGTGATGCGACGCGTGTCAGTTTCCGAAAAGTGTATTGCGGCAGCGCAAGGCCCAGTAGACAGCCGGTGCAAAACATGCCGATGCAACCCTTTTCTGCCGTTGCAGCGAGAGCGCGCAGCCAGATAAAGCGCCCCGAGTGTTATGCGACGCGTCTCAGTTTCAGAAATATCTTTATTGCGAGCAGCGTAAGCCCCAGTGGACTGTCTGTGCTAAAAAAACCGATGCAACCCTTTTCCACCGTTGCAGCGAGAGCGCGCAGCGATGTAAAGCGCCGCGAGTGTTATACGACGCGTCTCAGTTTCGGAAAAGTGTATTGCGAGCAGCGTAAGCCCCAGTAGGCTGCCTGTGCAAAACTAGGCGATGCAACCCTATTCTACCGTTGCAGCGGTAGCGCACAGCGATATATAGCGCCTCGAGTGTTATGCGACGCGTCTCAGTTTCCCAAAAGTGTATTGCGAGCAGCGTATAAGCCCCAGTCGACGGCCTGTGCAAAACAAGGCGATGCAACCCTGTCCTACCGTTGTAGCGAGAGCGCGCAGTGATATAAAGCGCCCCGAGTATTATGCGACGCGTCTCAGTTTCTGAAAAGTGTATTGCGAGCAGCGTAAGCCCCAGTAGGCTGCCTGTGCAAAACAAGGCGATGCAACCCTTTTCTACCATTGTAGCGAGTGCGCGCAGCGAAAAAAGCGCCCCGAGTATTATGCGACGCGTCTCAGTTTCTGAAAAGTGTATTGCGAGGAGTGTAAGCTCCTGTAGACTGCCTGTGCAAACAAGTCAATGCAACTCTTTTCTACCATTTTTGCGAGAGCGCGCAGCGATATAAAGCGCCCCGAGTATTATGCGACGCGTCTCAGTTTCAGAAAAATCTTTATTGCGAGCAGTGTAAGCCCCAGTGGACTGCCTGTGCTAAACAAACCGATGCAACCATTATTAACCGTTGCAGTGAGAGCGCGCAGCTATAAACACAGCCCTCATTGTTATGCGACGCGTCTCAGTTTCGGAAAAGTGTATTGCGAGCAGCGTAAGCCCCAGTAGGCTGCCTGCGCAAAACAAGGCGATGCAACCCTTTTCTACCGTTGTAGCGAGTGCGCGCAGCGATATAAAGCGCCCCAAGTGTTATTCGCCGCGTCTCAGTTTCCGAACAGTGTATTGCGAGCAGCGTAAGCCCCTGTAGACTGCCTCTGCAAACAAGGCGATGCACCCCTTTTCTACCGTTGTAGCGAGTGCGCGCAGCGATATATAGCGCTTCGAGTGTGATGCGACGCGTGTCAGTTTCCGAAAAGTGTATTGCGAGCAGCGCAAGGCCCAGTAGACAGCCGGTGCAAAACATGCCGATGCAACCCTTTTCTGCCGTTGCAGCGAGAGCGCGCAGCCAGATACAGCGCCCCGAGTGTTATGCCACGTGTCTCAGTTTCAGAAATATCTTTATTGCGAGCAGCGTAAGCCCCAGTGGACTGTCTGTGCTAAAAAAACCGATGCAACCCTTTTCCACCGTTGCAGCGAGAGCGCGCAGCGATGTAAAGCGCCGCGAGTGTTATACGACGCGTCTCAGTTTCGGAAAAGAGTATTGCGAGCAGCTTAACCCCAGTAGGCTGCCTGTGCAAAACTAGGCGATGCAACCCTATTCTACCGTTGCAGCGGTAGCGCACAGCGATATATAGCGCCTCGAGTGTTATGCGACGCGTCTCAGTTTCCGAAAAGTGTATTGCGAGCAGCGTATAAGCCCCAGTGGACGGCCTGTGCAAAACAAGGCGATGCAACCCTGTCCTACCGTTGTAGCGAGAGCGCGCAGCGATATAAAGCACCCCGAGTATTAAGCGACGCGTATCAGTTTCCGAAAAGTGTATTGCGAGGAGCGTAAGCCCCTGTAGACTGCCTGTGCAAACAAGGCGATGCAACTCTTTTCTACCATTGTAGCGAGAGCGCGCAGCGATATAAACCGCCCCGAGTATTATGTGACGCGTCTTAGTTTCCGGAAAGTGTATTGCGAGCAGCGTAAGCCCCAGTAAACTGCCTGTGCAAACAAGGAGATGCAACACTTTTCTACCGTTGTAGCGAGACCGCGCAGTGATTAAAAGGGCGCCGGGTGTTGTGCGACGCGTCTCAGTTTCCGAAAAGTGTTTTGCGAGCAGCGTAAGCCCCAGTAGACTGGCAGTGCAAAACATGGCGATGCAACACTTTTCTAGAGATGCAACGACAGCGCGCAGCGATATAAAGCGCCCCAAGTTTTATGCGATGCATCTCAGTTTCAGAAAAGTCTTTATTGCGAGAAGCGAAAGCCCCAGTAGACAGCCTGTGCAAAGCTAGCCGATGCAACCCTTTTCTACCGTTGCAGCGAGAGCGCGCAGGGATATAAAGCGCCCCGAGTGTTATGCGCCGCGTCTCAGTTTCCGAACAGTGTATTGCGAGCAGCGTAAGCCCCTGTAGACTGCCTGTGCAAACAAGGCGATGCAACACTTTTCTACCGTTGTAGCGAGTGCGCGCAGCGATATATACCGCCACGAGTGTGATGCGACGCGTCTCAATTTCCGCAAAGTGTATTGCAAGCCGCGTGAGCCCCAGTAGACTGCCTGTGCAAAACATGGCGATGCAACCCTGTTCTACCGTTGTAGCGAGAGCGTGCAGTGATATAAAGCGCCCCGAGTATTATGCGACGCGTCTCAGTTTCCGAAAAGTGTATTGCGAGCAGCGTAAGCCCCTGTAGAGTGCCTGTGCAAACAAGGCGATGCAACCCTTGTCTACCGTTGTAGCGAGTGCGCGCAGTGATATATAGCGCCCCGAGTGTGATGCGACGCGTCACAATTTCCGCAAAGTGTATTGCAAGCAGCGTAAGCCCCAGTGGACTGCCTGTGCAAAACATGGCGATGCAACCCTGTTCTACAGTTGTAGCGAGAGCGCGCAGTGATATAAAGCGCCCCGAGTATTATGCGACGCGTCTCAGTTTCTGAAAAGTGTAGTGCGACGAGCGTAAGCCCCTGTAGACTGCCTGTGCAAACAAGGAGATCCAACACTTTTCTACCGTTGTAGCGGGAGCGCGCAGTGATAAAAAGGGCGCCGGGTGTTGTGCGACGCGTCTCAGTTTCCGAAAAGTGTTTTGCGAGCAGTGTAAGCCCCAGTAGACTGCCAGTGCAAAACATGGCGATGCAACCCTTTTCTAGCGATGCAACGACAGCGCGCAGCGATATAAAGCGCCCCGAGTTTTATGCGACGTATCTCAGTTTCAGAAAAGTCTTTATTGCGAGCAGCGAAAGCCCCAGTAGACAGCGTGTGCAAAAGTATCCGATGCAACCCTTTTCTACTGTTGCAGCGAGAGTGCGCAGCGATATAAAGCGCCCCAAGTGTTATGCGCCGCGTTTCAGTTTCCGAAAAGTGTATTGCGAGCAGCGTAAGCCCCAGTAAACTGCCTGTGCAAACAAGGAGATCCAACACTTTTCTACCGTTGTAGCGGGAGCGCGCAGTGATAAAAAGGGCGCCGGGTGTTGTGCGACGCGTCTCAGTTTCCGAAAAGTGTTTTGCGAGCAGTGTAAGCCCCAGTAGACTGCCAGTGCAAAGCATGGCGATGCAACCCTTTTCTAGCGATGCAACGACAGCGCGCAGCGATATAAAGCGCCCCGAGTTTTATGCGACGTATCTCAGTTTCAGAAAAGTCTTTATTGCGAGCAGCGAAAGCCCCAGTAGACAGCGTGTGCAAAAGTATCCGATGCAACCCTTTTCTACTGTTGCAGCGAGAGTGCGCAGCGATATAAAGCGCCCCGAGTGTTATGCGCCGCGTCTCAGTTTTCAGGCAGTGTATTGCGAGCAGCGTAAGCCCCTGTAGACTGCCTGTGCAAACAAGGCGATGCAACCCTTTTCTAGCGTTGTAGCGAATGCGCGCAGCGATATATAGCGCCCGGAGTGTGATGCGACGCGTGTCAGTTTCAGAAAAGTGTATTGCGAGCAGCGTAAGCCCCAGGAGACAGCCTGTGCAAAAGCTGGCGATGCAACCCTGTTCTACCGTTGTAGCGGGAGCGCGCAGCGATATAAAGCGCCACGAGTATTATGCGACGCGTCTCATTTTCCGAAAAGTGTATTGCGAGGAGCGTAAGCCCCTGTAGACTGCCTCTGCAAACAAGGCAATGCAACTCTTTCCTACCATTGTAGCGAGAGCGTGCAGCGATATAAAGCGCCCCGAGTATTATGCGACGAGTCTCAGTTTTAGAAAAATCTTTATTGCGAGCAGTGTAAGTCCCAGTGGACTGCCTGTGCTAAACAAACCGATGCAACCCTTTATAACCGTTGCAGTGAGAGCGCGCAGCGATATAAACAGCCCTCAGTGTTATCGACGCGTCTCAGTTTCGGAAAAGTGTATTGCGAGCAGCGTAAGCCCCAGCAGGCTGCCTGTGCAAAAGAAGGCGATGCAAACTTTTTCTACCGTTGTAGCGAGTGCGCGCAGCGATATAAAGCGCCCCGAGTGTTATGCGCCGCCTCTCAGTTTCCGAACAGTGTATTGCGAGCAGCGTAAGCCCCTGTAGACTGCCTGTGGAAACAAGGCGATGCAACCCTTTTCTACCGTTGTAGCGAGTGCGCGCAGCGATATATAGCGCCACGAGTGTGATGCGACGCGTGTCAGTTTCCGAAAAGTGTATTGCGAGGAGCGTAAACCCCTGTAGACTGCCTGTGCAAACAAGGCACTGCAACTCATTTCTACAATTGTAGCGAGAGCGCGCAGCGATATAAAGCGCCCCGAGTATTATGCGACGCGTCTCAGTTTTAGAAAAATCTTTATTGCGAGCAGCGTAAGCCCCAGTGGACTACCTGTGCTAAACAAACCGATGCAACCCTTTTCCACCGTTGCAGCGAGAGCGCGCAGCGATGTAAAGCGCCGCGAGTGTTATACGACGCGTCTCAGTTTCGGAAAAGTGTATTGCGAGCAGCGTAAGCCCCAGTAGGCTGCCTGTGCAAAACAAGGCGATGCAACCCTATTCTACCGTTGCAGCCATAGCGCACAGCGATATATAGCGCCTCGAGTGTTATGCGACGCGTCTCAGTTTCCGAACAGTGTATTGCGAGCAGCGTAAGCCCCTGTAGACTGCCTGTGCAAACAAGGCGATGCAACCCTTTTCTACCGTTGTAGCGAGTGCGCGCAGCGATATATAGCGCCCCGAGTGTGATGCGACGCGTGTCAGTTTCAGAAAAGTGTATTGCGAGCAGCGTAAGCCCCAGTAGACAGCCTGTGCAAAACCTGGCGATGCAACCCTGTTCTACCGTTGTAGCGAGAGCGCGCAGCGATATAAATCGCCACGAGTATTATGCGACGCGTCTCAGTTTCCGAAAAGTGTATTGCGAGGAGCGTAAGCCCCTGTAGACTGCCTGTGCAAACAAGGCAATGCAACTCTTTTCTACCATTGTAGCGAGAGCGTGCAGCGATATAAAGCGCCCCGAGTATTATGCGACGAGTCTCAGTTTTAGAAAAATCTTTATTGCGAGAAGCGTAAGCCCCAGTGGACTGCCTGTGGTAAACAAACCGATGCAACCCTTTATAATCGTTGCAGTGAGAGCGCGCAGCGATATAAACAGCCCTCAGTGTTATGCGACGCGTCTCAGTTTCGGAAAAGTGTATTGCGCGCAGCGTAAGCCCCAGTAGGCTGCCTGTGCAAAACAAGGCGATGCAACCCTATTCCATCGTTGCAGCGATAGCGCACAGCGATATATAGCGCCTCGAGTGTTATGCGACGCGCCTCAGTTTTCGAAAAGTGTATTGCGAGCAGCGTATAAGCCCCAGTGGACTGCCTGTGCAAAACAAGGCGATGCAACCCTGTCCTACCGTTGTAGCGAGAGCGCGCAGCGATATAAAGCGCCCCGAGTATTATGCGACGCGTCTCAGTTTCCGAAAAGTGTATTGCGAGGAGCGTAAGCCCCTGTAGACTGCCTGTGCAAACAAGGCAATGCAACTCTTTTCTACCATTGTAGCGAGAGCGTGCAGCGATATAAAGCGCCCCGAGTATTATGCGACGAGTCTCAGTTTTAGAAAAATCTTTATTGCGAGAAGCGTAAGCCCCAGTGGACTGCCTGTGGTAAACAAACCGATGCAACCCTTTATAATCGTTGCAGTGAGAGCGCGCAGCGATATAAACAGCCCTCAGTGTTATGCGACGCGTCTCAGTTTCGGAAAAGTGTATTGCGCGCAGCGTAAGCCCCAGTAGGCTGCCTGTGCAAAACAAGGCGATGCAACCCTATTCCATCGTTGCAGCGATAGCGCACAGCGATATATAGCGCCTCGAGTGTTATGCGACGCGCCTCAGTTTTCGAAAAGTGTATTGCGAGCAGCGTATAAGCCCCAGTGGACTGCCTGTGCAAAACAAGGCGATGCAACCCTGTCCTACCGTTGTAGCGAGAGCGCGCAGCGATATAAAGCGCCCTGAGTATTAAGCGACGTGTCTCAGTTTCCGAAAAGTGTATTGCGAGGAACGTAAGCCCCTGTAGACAGCCAGTGCAAAACATGGCGATGCAACCCTTTTCTAGCGACGCAACGACAGCGCGCAGCGATATAAAGCGCCCCGAGTTTTATGCGACGCATCTCAGTTTCAGAAAAGTGTATTGCGCGCAGCGTAAGCCGCTGTAGACTGCCTGTGCAAACAAGGCGATGCAACCCTTTTCTACCGTTGTAGCGAGTGCGTGCAGCGATAGATAGCGCCAAGAGTGTGACGCGACGCGTGTCAGTTTCCGAAAAGTGTATTGCGAGCAGCGTAAGCCCCAGTAGACAGCCTGTGCAAAACATGGCGATGCAACCCTGTTCTACAGTTGTAGCGAGAGCGCGTAGCGATATAAAGCGCGACGAGTATTATGCGACGCGTCTCAGTTTCCGAAAAGTGTATTGCGAGGAGCGTAAGCCCCTGTAGACTGCCTGTGCAAACAAGGCAATGCAACTCCTTTCTACCATTGTAGCGAGAGCGCGCAGCGATATAAAGCGCCCCGAGTATTATGCGACGCGCCTCAGTTTTAGAAAAATCTTTATTGCGGGTAGCGTAAGCCCCAGTGGACTGCCTGTGCTAAACAAACCTATGCAATCCTTTATAACCGTTGCAGTGAGAGCGCGCAGCGATAGAAACAGCCCTCAGTGTTATGCGACGCGTCTCAGTTTCGGAAAAGTGTATTGCGCGCAGCGTAAGCCCCAGTAGGCTGCCTGTGCAAAACAAGGCGATGCAACCCTATTCCATCGTTGCAGCGATAGCGCACAGCGATATATAGCGCCTCGAGTGTTATGCGACGCGCCTCAGTTTTCGAAAAGTGTATTGCGAGCAGCGTATAAGCCCCAGTGGACTGCCTGTGCAAAACAAGGCGATGCAACCCCGTCCTACCGTTGTAGCGAGAGCGCGCAGCGATATAAAGCGCCCCGAGTATTATGCGACGCGTCTCAGTTTCCGAAAAGTGTATTGCGAGCTGCGTAAGCCCCAGTAGACTGCCTGTGCCAAACATGGCAATGCAACCCTGTTCTACCATTGTAATGAGAGCGCGCAGTGATATAAAGCGCCCCGGGTATTATGCGACGCGTCTCAGTTTCCGGAAAGTGTATTGCGAGGAGCGTAAGCCCCTGTAGACCGCCTGCGCAAGCAAGGCGATGCAACGCTTTTCTACCGTTGTAGCGAGTGCGTGCAGCGTTATATAGCACCCCGAGTGTTATGCGACGCGTCTCAATTTCCGCAAAGTGTTTTGCGAGCAGCGTAAGCCCCAGTAGACTCCCTGCGCAAAACATTGCGATGCAACCCTTTTCTAGCTATGCAACGACAGCGCCCAGCGATATAAAGCGCCCCGAGTTTTATGCGCCACGTCTCAGTTTCCGAACAGTGTATTGCGAGAGGCGTAAGCCCCTGTAGACTGCCTGTCCAAAGAAGGCGATGCAACCCTTTTCTGTCGTTGTAGCGACGGCGCGCAGCGATATATAGCGCCCCGAGTGTTATGCGACTGGTTTCACTTTCCGCAAAGTGTATTGCGAGCAGCGTTAGCCCCTGTCTGCCTGTGGAAACAAGGCAATGCAACCCTTTTCTACCGTTGTTGCGAGAGCGCGCCGCAGTATAAAGCGCCACGAGTATTATGCGACGTGTCCCAGTTTCCGAAAAGTGTATTGCGAGCAGCGTAAGCCCCTGTAGACTGCCTGTGCAAACAAGGCAATGCAACTCTTTTCTACCATTGTAGCGAGAGCGCGCAGCGATATAAAGCTCCACGAGTATTATGCGACGCGTCTCAGTTTCCGAAAAGTGTATTGCGGGGAGCGTAAGCCCCTGTAGACTGCCTGTGGAAACAAGGCGATGCAACCCTTTTCTACCGTTGTAGCGAGTGCGCGCAGCGATATATAGCGCCACGAGTGTGATGCGACGCGTGTCAGTTTCCGAAAAGTGTATTGCGAGGAGCGTAAGCCCCAGTAGACAGCCTGTGCAAACAAGGCACTGCAACTCATTTCTACAATTGTAGCGAGAGCGCGCAGCGATATAAAGCGCCCCGAGTATTATGCGACGCGTCTCAGTTTTAGAAAAATCTTTATTGCGAGCAGCGTAAGCCCAAGTGGACTACCTGTGCTAAACAAACCGATGCAACCCTTTTCCACCGTTCCAGCGAGAGCGCGCAGCGATGTAAAGCGCCGCGAGTGTTATACGACGCGTCTCAGTTTCGGAAAAGTGTATTGCGAGCAGCGTAAGCCCCAGTAGGCTGCCTGTGCAAAACAAGGCGATGCAACCCTATTCTACCGTTGCAGCCATAGCGCACAGCGATATATAGCGCCTCTAGTGTTATGCGACGCGTCTCAGTTTCCGAACAGTGTATTGCGAGCAGCGTAAGCCCCTGTAGACTGCCTGTGCAAACAAGGCGATGCAACCCTTTTCTACCGTTGTAGCGAGTGCGCGCAGCGATATATAGCGCCCCGAGTGTGATGCGACGCGTGTCAGTTTCAGAAAAGTGTATTGCGAGCAGCGTAAGCCCCAGTAGACAGCCTGTGCAAAACCTGGCGATGCAACCCTGTTCTACCGTTGTAGCGAGAGCGCGCAGCGATATAAATCGCCACGAGTATTATGCGACGCGTCTCAGTTTCCGAAAAGTGTATTGCGAGGAGCGTAAGCCCCTGTAGACTGCCTGTGCAAACAAGGCAATGCAACTCTTTTCTACCATTGTAGCGAGAGTGTGCAGCGATATAAAGCGCCCCGAGTATTATGCGACGAGTCTCAGTTTTAGAAAAATCTTTATTGCGAGAAGCGTAAGCCCCAGTGGACTGCCTGTGGTAAACAAACCGATGCAACCCTTTATAATCGTTGCAGTGAGAGCGCGCAGCGATATAAACAGCCCTCAGTGTTATGCGACGCGTCTCAGTTTCGGAAAAGTGTATTGCGCGCAGCGTAAGCCCCAGTAGGCTGCCTGTGCAAAACAAGGCGATGCAACCCTATTCCATCGTTGCAGCGATAGCGCACAGCGATATATAGCGCCTCGAGTGTTATGCGACGCGCCTCAGTTTTCGAAAAGTGTATTGCGAGCAGCGTATAAGCCCCAGTGGACTGCCTGTGCAAAACAAGGCGATGCAACCCTGTCCTACCGTTGTAGCGAGAGCGCGCAGCGATATAAAGCGCCCCGAGTATTATGCGACGCGTCTCAGTTTCCGAAAAGTGTATTGCGAGGAGCGTAAGCCCCTGTAGACTGCCTGTGCAAACAAGGCAATGCAACTCTTTTCTACCATTGTAGCGAGAGCGTGCAGCGATATAAAGCGCCCCGAGTATTATGCGACGAGTCTCAGTTTTAGAAAAATCTTTATTGCGAGAAGCGTAAGCCCCAGTGGACTGCCTGTGGTAAACAAACCGATGCAACCCTTTATAATCGTTGCAGTGAGAGCGCGCAGCGATATAAACAGCCCTCAGTGTTATGCGACGCGTCTCAGTTTCGGAAAAGTGTATTGCGCGCAGCGTAAGCCCCAGTAGGCTGCCTGTGCAAAACAAGGCGATGCAACCCTATTCCATCGTTGCAGCGATAGCGCACAGCGATATATAGCGCCTCGAGTGTTATGCGACGCGCCTCAGTTTTCGAAAAGTGTATTGCGAGCAGCGTATAAGCCCCAGTGGACTGCCTGTGCAAAACAAGGCGATGCAACCCTGTCCTACCGTTGTAGCGAGAGCGCGCAGCGATATAAAGCGCCCTGAGTATTAAGCGACGTGTCTCAGTTTCCGAAAAGTGTATTGCGAGGAACGTAAGCCCCTGTAGACAGCCAGTGCAAAACATGGCGATGCAACCCTTTTCTAGCGACGCAACGACAGCGCGCAGCGATATAAAGCGCCCCGAGTTTTATGCGACGCATCTCAGTTTCAGAAAAGTGTATTGCGCGCAGCGTAAGCCGCTGTAGACTGCCTGTGCAAACAAGGCGATGCAACCCTTTTCTACCGTTGTAGCGAGTGCGTGCAGCGATAGATAGCGTCAAGAGTGTGACGCGACGCGTGTCAGTTTCCGAAAAGTGTATTGCGAGCAGCGTAAGCCCCAGTAGACAGCCTGTGCAAAACATGGCGATGCAACCCTGTTCTACAGTTGTAGCGAGAGCGCGTAGCGATATAAAGCGCGACGAGTATTATGCGACGCGTCTCAGTTTCCGAAAAGTGTATTGCGAGGAGCGTAAGCCCCTGTAGACTGCCTGTGCAAACAAGGCAATGCAACTCTTTTCTACCATTGTAGCGAGAGCGCGCAGCGATATAAAGCGCCCCGAGTATTATGCGACGCGCCTCAGTTTTAGAAAAATCTTTATTGCGGGTAGCGTAAGCCCCAGTGGACTGCCTGTGCTAAACAAACCGATGCAATCCTTTATAACCGTTGCAGTGAGAGCGCGCAGCGATAGAAACAGCCCTCAGTGTTATGCGACGCGTCTCAGTTTCGGAAAAGTGTATTGCGCGCAGCGTAAGCCCCAGTAGGCTGCCTGTGCAAAACAAGGCGATGCAACCCTATTCCATCGTTGCAGCGATAGCGCACAGCGATATATAGCGCCTCGAGTGTTATGCGACGCGCCTCAGTTTTCGAAAAGTGTATTGCGAGCAGCGTATAAGCCCCAGTGGACTGCCTGTGCAAAACAAGGCGATGCAACCCCGTCCTACCGTTGTAGCGAGAGCGCGCAGCGATATAAAGCGCCCCGAGTATTATGCGACGCGTCTCAGTTTCCGAAAAGTGTATTGCGAGCTGCGTAAGCCCCAGTAGACTGCCTGTGCCAAACATGGCAATGCAACCCTGTTCTACCATTGTAATGAGAGCGCGCAGTGATATAAAGCGCCCCGGGTATCATGCGACGCGTCTCAGTTTCCGGAAAGTGTATTGCGAGGAGCGTAAGCCCCTGTAGACCGCCTGCGCAAGCAAGGCGATGCAACGCTTTTCTACCGTTGTAGCGAGTGCGTGCAGCGTTATATAGCACCCCGAGTGTTATGCGACGCGTCTCAATTTCCGCAAAGTGTTTTGCGAGCAGCGTAAGCCCCAGTAGACTCCCTGCGCAAAACATTGCGATGCAACCCTTTTCTAGCTATGCAACGACAACGCGCAGCGATATAAAGCGCCCCGAGTTTTATGCGCCACGTCTCAGTTTCCGAACAGTGTATTGCGAGAGGCGTAAGCCCCTGTAGACTGCCTGTCCAAAGAAGGCGATGCAACCCTTTTCTGTCGTTGTAGCGACGGCGCGCAGCGATATATAGCGCCCCGAGTGTTATGCGACTGGTTTCACTTTCCGCAAAGTGTATTGCGAGCAGCGTTAGCCCCTGTCTGCCTGTGGAAACAAGGCAATTCAACCCTTTTCTACCGTTGTTGCGAGAGCGCGCCGCAGTATAAAGCGCCACGAGTATTATGCGACGTGTCCCAGTTTCCGAAAAGTGTATTGCGAGCAGCGTAAGCCCCTGTAGACTGCCTGTGCAAACAAGGATATGCAACTCTTTTCTACCATTGTAGCGAGAGCGCGCAGCGATATAAAGCTCCACGAGTATTATGCGACGCGTCTCAGTTTCCGAAAAGTGTATTGCGGGGAGCGTAAGCCCCTGTAGACTGCCTCTGCAAACAAGGCAATGCAACTCTTTTCTACCATTGTAGCGAGAGCGCGCAGAGATATAAAACGCCCCGAGTATTATGCGACGCGTCTCAGTTTTAGAAAAATCTTTATTGCGAGCAGCGTAAGCCCCAGTGGACTGCCTGTGCTAAACAAACCGATGCAACCCTTTATAACCGTTGCAGTGAGAGCGCGCAGCGATATAAACAGCCTTCAGCGTTATGCGACGCGTCTCAGTTTCGGAAAAGTGTATTGCGAGCAGCGTAAGCCCCAGTAGGCTGCCTGTGCAAAACAAGGCGATGCAACCCTTTTCTACCGTTGTAGCGAGTGCGCGCAGCGATATGAAGCGCCTCGAGTGTTATGCGCCGCGTCGCAGTTTCCGAACTGTGTATTGCGAGCAGCGTAAGCCCCTGTAGACTGCCTGTGCAAACAAGGCGATGCAACCCTTTTCTACCGTTGTAGCGGGTGCGTGCAGCGATATATAGCGCCAAGAGTGTGACGCGACGCGTGTCAGTTTCCGGAAAGTGTATTGCGAGTAGCGTAAGCCCCAGTAGACAGCCTGTGCAAAACATGGCGATACAACCCTGTTCTACCGTTGTAGCGAGAGCGCGTAGCGATATAAAGCGCCACGAGTATTATGCGACGCGTCTCAGTTTCCGAAAAGTGTATTGCGAGGAGCGTAAGCCCCTGTAGACTGCCTGTGCAAACAAGGCTATGCAACTCTTTTCTACCATTGTAGCGAGAGCGCGCAGCGATATAAAGCGCCCCGAGTATTATGCGACGCGTCTCAGTTTTAGAAAAATCTTTATTGCGAGCAGCGTAAGCCCCAGTGGACTGCCTGTGCTAAACAAACCGATGCAATCCTTTATAACCGTTGCAGTGAGAGCGCGCAGCGATAGAAACAGCCCTCAGTGTTATGCGACGCGTCTGAGTTTCGGAAAAGTGTATTGCGAGCAGCGTAAGCCCCAGTAGGCTCCCTGTGCAAAACAAGGCGATGCAACCCTTTTCTACCGTTGTAGCGATAGCGCACAGCGATATATAGCGCCTCGAGTGTTATGCGACGCGTCTCAGTTTCCGAAAAGTGTATTGCGAGCAGCGTATAAGCCCCAGTGGACTGCCTGTACAAAACAAGGCGATGCAACCCTGTCCTACCGTTGTAGCGAGACCGCGCAGCGATATAAAGCGCCCCGAGTATTATGCGACGCGTCTCAGTTTCCGAAAAGTGCATTGCGAGCAGCGTAAGCCCCTGTAGACTGCCTGTGCAAACAAGGCAATGCAACTCTTTTCTACCATTGTAGCGAGAGCGCGCAGCGATATAAAGCGCCCCGAGCATTATGCGACGCGTCTCAGTTTTAGAAAAATCTTTATTGCGAGCAGCGTAAGCCCCAGTGGACTGCCTGTGCTAAACAAACCGATGCAATCATTTATGACCGTTGCAGTGAGAGCGCGCAGCGATAGAAACAGCCCTCAGTGTTATGCGACGCGTCTCAGTTTCGGAAAAGTGTATTGCGCGCAGCGTAATCCCCAGTAGGCTGCCTGTGCAAAACAAGGCGATGCAACCCTATTCTACCGTTGCAGCGAGTGCGCGCAGCGATATAAAGCGCCCCGAGTGTTATGCGACGCGTCTCAATTTCCGCAAAGTGTATTACGAGCAGCGTAAGCCCCAGTAGACTGCCTGTGCCAAACATGGCGATGCAACCCTGTTCTACCATTGTAGTGAGAGCGCGCAGTGATATAAAGCGCCCCGAGTATTATGTGACGTGTTTCAGTTTCCGAAAAGTGTATTGCGAGGCGCGTAAGCCCCTGTAGACTGCCTGCGCAAACAAGGCGATGCAACCCTTTTCTACCGTTGTAGCGAGTGCGTGCAGCGTTCTATAGCACCCCGAGTGTTATGCGACGCGTATCAATTTCCGTAAAGTGTTTTGCGAGCAGCGTAAGCCCCAGTAGACTCCCTGCGCAAAACATTGCGATGCAACCCTTTTCTAGCGATGCAACGACAGCGCGCAGCGATATAAAGCGCCCCGAGTTTTATGCGCCGCGTCTCAGTTTCCGGCAGTGTATTGCGAGAGGCGTAAGCCCCTGTAGACTGCCTGTGCAAAGAAGGCGATGCAACCCTTTTCTGTCGTTGTAGCGACTACGCGCAGCGATATATAGCGCCCCGAGTGTTATGCGACGCGTCTCAATTTCCGCAAAGTGTATTGCGAGCAGCGTTAGCCCCTGTAGACTGCCTGTGCAAACAAGGCAATGCAACTCTTTTCTACCATTGTAGCGGGAGCGCGCAGCTATATAAAGCGCCCCGAGTATTATGCGACGCGTCTCAGTTTTAGAAAAATCTTTATTGCGAGCAGCGTAAGCCCCAGTGGACTGCCTGTGCTAAACAAACCGATGCAATCCTTTATAACCGTTGCAGTGAGAGCGCGCAGCGATAGAAACAGCCCTCAGTGTTATGCGACGCGTCTCAGTTTCGGAAAAGTGTATTGCGCGCAGCGTAATCCCCAGTAGGCTGCCTGTGCAAAACAAGGCAATGCAACCCTTTTCTACCGTTGTAGCGAGAGCGCGCCGCAGTATAAAGCGCCACGAGTATTATGCGACGTGTCCCAGTTTCCGAAAAGTGCATTGCGAGCAGCGTAAGCCCCTGTAGACTGCCTGTGCAAACAAGGCAATGCAACTCTTTTCTACCATTGTAGCGAGAGCGCGCAGCGATATAAAGCTCCACGAGTATTATGCGACGCGTCTCAGTTTCCGAAAAGTGTATTGCGGGGAGCGTAAGGCCCTGTAGACTGCCTCTGCAAACAAGGCAACGCAACTCTTTTCTACCATTGTAGCGAGAGCGCGCAGAGATATAAAGCGCCCCGAGTATTATGCGACGCGTCTCAGTTTTAGAAAAATCTTTATTGCGAGCAGCGTAAGCCCCAGTGGACTGCCTGTGCTAAACAAACCGATGCAACCCTTTATAACCGTTGCAGTGAGAGCGCGCAGCGATATAAACAGCCCTCAGCGTTATGCGACGCGTCTCAGTTTCGGAAAAGTGTATTGCGAGCAGCGTAAGCCCCAGTAGGCTGCCTGTGCAAAACAAGGCGATGCAACCCTTTTCTACCGTTGTAGCGAGTGCGCGCAGTGATATGAAGCGCCTCGAGTGTTATGCGCCGCGTCTCAGTTTCCTAACTGTGTATTGCGAGCAGCGTAAGCCCCTGTAGACTGCCTGTGCAAACAAGGCGATGCAAACCTTTTCTACCGTTGTAGCGAGTGCGTGCAGCGATATATAGCGCCAAGAGAGTGACGCGACGCGTGTCAGTTTCCGAAAAGTGTATTGCGAGTAGCGTAAGCCCCAGTAGACAGCCTGTGCAAAACATGGCGATACAACCCTGTTCTACCGTTGTAGCGAGAGCGCGTAGCGATATAAAGCGATACGAGTATTATGCGACGCGTCTCAGTTTCCGAAAAGTGTATTGCGAGGAGCGTAAGCCCCTGTAGACTGCCTGTGCAAACAAGGCTATGCAACTCTTTTCTACCATTGTAGCGAGAGCGCGTAGCGATATAAAGCGCCCCGAGTAATATGCGACGCGTCTCAGTTTTAGAAAAATCTTTATTGCGAGCAGCGTAAGCCCCAGTGGACTGCCTGTGCTAAACAAACCGATTCAATCCTTTATGACCGTTGCAGTGAGAGCGCGCAGCGATAGAAACAGCCCTCAGTGTTATGCGACGCGTCTCAGTTTCGGAAAAGTGTATTGCGAGCAGCGTAAGCCCCAGTAGGCTGCCTGTGCAAAACAAGGCGATGCAACCCTTTTCTACCGTTGTAGCGATAGCGCACAGCGATATATAGCGCCTCGAGTGTTATGCGACGCGTCTCAGTTTCCGAAAAGTGTATTGCGAGCAGCGTATACGCCCCAGTGGACTGCCTGTGCAAAACAAGGTGATGCAACCCTGTCCTACCGTTGTAGCGAGAGCGCGCAGCGATATAAAGCGCCCCGAGTATTATGCGACGCGTCTCAGTTTCCGAAAAGTGTTTTGCGAGGAGCGTAAGCCCCTGTAGACTGCCTGTGCAAACAAGGCAATGCAACTCTTTTCTACCATTGTAGCGAGAGCGCGCAGCGATATAAAGCGCCCCGAGCATTATGCGACGCGTCTCAGTTTTAGAAAAATCTTTATTGCGAGCAGCGTAAGCCCCAGTGGACTGCCTGTGCTAAACAAACCGATTCAATCCTTTATGACCGTTGCAGTGAGAGCGCGCAGCGATAGAAACAGCCCTCAGTGTTATGCGACGCGTCTCAGTTTCGGAAAAGTGTATTGCGCGCAGCGTAATCCCCAGTAGGCTGCCTGTGCAAAACAAGGCGATGCAACCCTTTTCTACCGTTGCAGCGAGTGCGCGCAGCGATATAAAGCGCCCCGAGTGTTATGCGACGCGTCTCAATTTCCGCAAAGTGTATTGCGAGCAGCGTAAGCCCCAGTAGACTGCCTGTGCCAAACATGGCGATGCAACCCTGTTCTACCATTGTAGTGAGAGCGCGCAGTGATATAAAGCGCCCCGAGTATTATGCGACGTGTTTCAGTTTCCGAAAAGTGTATTGCGAGGCGCGTAAGCCCCTGTAGACTGCCTGCGTAAATAAGGCGATGCAACCCTTTTCTACCGTTGTAGTGAGTGCGTGCAGCGTTCTATAGCACCCCAAGTGTTATGCGACGCGTCTCAATTTCCGCAAAGTGTTTTGCGAGCCGCGTGAGCCCCAGTAGACTCCCTGCGCAAAACATTGCGATGCAACCCTTTTCTAGCGAAGCAACGACAGCGCGCAGCGATATAAAGCGCCCCGAGTTTTATGCGCCGCGTCTCAGTTTCCGACAGTGTATTGCGAGAGGCGTAAGCCCCTGTAGACTGCCTGTGCAAAGAAGGCGATGCAACCCTTTTCTGTCGTTGTAGCGACTGCGCGCAGCGATATATAGCGCCCCGAGTGTTATGCGACGCGTCTCAATTTCCGCAAAGTGTATTGCGAGCAGCGTTAGCCCCTGTAGACTGCCTGTGCAAACAAGGCAATGCAACTCTTTTCTACCATTGTAGCGAGAGCGCGCAGCGATATAAAGCGCCACGAGTATTATGCGACGCGTCTCAGTTTCCGAAAAGTGTATTGCGAGGAGCGTAAGCCCCTGTAGACTGCCTGTGCAAACAAGGCAATGCAACTCTTTTCTACCATTGTAGCGAGAGCGCGCAGCGATATAAAGCGCCCCGAGTATTATGCGACGCGTCTCAGTTTTAGAAAAATCTTTATTGCGAGCAGCGTAAGCCCCAGTGGACTGCCTGTGCTAAACTAACCGATGCAACCCTTTATAACCGTTGCAGTGAGAGCGCGCAGCGATATAAACAGCCCTCAGTGTTATGCAACGCGTCTCAGTTTCGGAAAAGTGTATTGCGAGCAGCGTAAGCCCCAGTAGGCTGCCTGTGCAAAACAAGGCGATGCAACCCTTTTCTACCGTTGTAACGAGTGCGCGCAGCGATATAAAGCGCCCCGAGTGTTATGCGCCGCGTCTCAGTTTCCGAACAGTGTATTGCGAGCAGCGTAAGCCCCTGTAGACTGCCTGTGCAAACAAGGCGATGCAACCCTTTTCTACCGTTGTAGCGAGTGCGCGCAGCGATATATAGCGCCAGGAGTGTGATGCGACGCGTGTCAGTTTCCGAAAAGTGTATTGTGAGCAGCGTAAGCCCCAGTAGACAGCCTGTGCAAAACATGGCGATGCAACCCTGTTCTACCGTTGTAGCGAGAGCGCGCAGCGATATAAAGCGCCACGAGTATTATGCGACGCGTCTCACTTTCCGAAAAGTGTATTGCGAGGAGCGTAAGCGCCTGTAGACTGCCTGTGCAAACAAGGCAATGCAACTCTTTTCTACCATTGTAGCGAGAGCGCGCAGCGATATAAAGCGCTCCGAGTATTATGCGACGCGTCTCAGTTTTAGCAAAATCTTTATTGCGAGCAGCGTAAGCCCCAGTGGACTGCCTGTGCCAAACAAACCGATGCAGCCCTTTATACCGTTGCAGTGGGAGCACGCAGCGATAGAAACAGCCCTCAGTGTTATGCGACACGTCTCAGTGTCGGAAAAGTGTATTGCGAGCAGCGTAAGCCCCAGTAGGCTGCCTGTGCAAAACAAGGCGATGCAACCCTTTTCCACCGTTGTAGCGAGTGCGCGCAGCGATATAAAGCGCCCCGAGTGTTATGCGCCGCTTCTCAGTTTCCGAACAGTGTATTGCGAGCAGCGTAAGCCCCTGTAGACTGCCTGTGCAAACAAGGCGATGCAACCCTTTTCTACCGTTGTAGCGAGTGCGTGCAGCGATATATAGCGCCAAGAGTGTGACGCGACGCGTGTCAGTTTCCGAAAAGTGTATTGCGAGCAGCGTAAGCCCCAGAACACAGCCTGCGCAAACCATGGCGATGCAACCCTGTTCTACCGTTGTAGCGAGAGCGCGTAGCGATATAAAGCGCCACGAGTATTGTGCGACGCGTCTCAGTTTCCGAAAAGTGTATTGCGAGGAGCGTAAGCCCCTGTAGACTGCCTGTGCAAACAAGGCAATGCAACTCTTTTCTACCATTGTAGCGAGAGCGCGCAGCGATATAAAGCGCCCCGAGTATTATGCGACGCGTCTCAGTTTTAGAAAAATCTTTATTGCGAGCAGCGTAAGCCCCAGTGGACTGCCTGTGCTAAACAAACCGATGCAATCCTTTATAACCGTTGCAGTGAGAGCGCGCAGCGATAGAAACAGCCCTCAGTGTTATGCGAGGCGTCTCAGTTTCGGAAAAGTGTATTGCGCGCTGCGTAAGCCCCAGTAGGCTGCCTGTGCAAAACAAGGCGATGCAACCCTATTCTACCGTTGCAGCGATAGCGCACAGCGATATATAGCGCCTCGAGTGTTATGCGACGCGTCTCAGTTTCCGAAAAGTGTATTGCGAGGGAGCGTATAAGCCCCAGTGGACTGCCTGTGTAAAACAAGGCGATGCAACCCTGTCCTACCGTTGTAGCGAGAGCGCGCAGCGATATAAAGCGCCCCGAGTATTATGCGACGCGTCTCAGGTTCCGAAAAGTGTATTGCGAGGAGCGTAAGCCCCTGTAGACTGCCTGTGCAAACAAGGCAATGCAACTCTTTTCTACCATTGTAGCGAGAGCGCTCAGCGATATAAAGTGCCCCGAGTGTTATGCGACGCGTCTCAATTTCCGCAAAGTGTATTGCGAGCAGCGTAAACCCCAGTAGGCTGCCTGTGCAAAACAAGGCGATGCAACCCTGTCCTACCGTTGTAGCGAGAGCGCGCAGCGATATAAAGCGCCCCGAGTATTATGCGACGCGTCTCAGGTTCCGAAAAGTGTATTGCGAGGAGCGTAAGCCCCTGTAGACTGCCTGTGCAAACAAGGCAATGCAACTCTTTTCTACCATTGTAGCGAGAGCGCTCAGCGATATAAAGTGCCCCGAGTGTTATGCGACGCGTCTCAATTTCCGCAAAGTGTATTGCGAGCAGCGTAAACCCCAGTAGGCTGCCTGTGCAAAACAAGGCGATGCAACCCTTTTCTACCGTTGTAGCGAGTGCGCGCAGCGATATAAAGCGCCCCGAGTGTTATGCGCCGCTTCTCAGTTTCCGAACAGTGTATTGCGAGAGGCGTAAGCCCCTGTAGACTGCCTGTGCAAAGAAGGCGATGCAACCCTTTTCTGTCGTTGTAGCGACTGCGCGCAGCGATTTATAGCGCCGGGAGTGTTATGCGACGCGTCTCAATTTCCGCAAAGTGTATTGCGAGCAGCGTTAGCCCCTGTAGACTGCCTGTGGAAAGAAGGCAATGCAAGCCTTTTCTACCGTTGTACCGAGAGCGCGCCGCAGTATAAAGCGCCACGAGTTTTATGCGACGTGTCTCACTTTCCGAAAAGTGTATTGCGAGGAGCGTAAGCCCCTGTAGACTGCCTGTGCAAACAAGGCAATGCAACTCTTTTCTACCATTGTAGCGAGAGCGCGCAGCGATATAAAGCGCCCCGAGTATTATTCGACGCGTCTCAGTTTTAGAAACAGTTTTATTGCGAGCAGTGTAAGCCCCAGTGGACTGCCTGTGCTAAACAAACCGATGCAGCCCTTTATAACCGTTGCAGTGAGGGCGCGCAGCGATAGAAACAGCCCTCAGTGTTATGCGACGCGTCGCAGTTTCGGAAAGTGTATTGCGCGCAGCGTAAGCCGCAGTAGGCTGCCTGTGCAAAACAAGGCGATGCAACCCTATTCTACCGTTGCAGCGATAGCGCACAGCGATATATAGCGCCTCGAGTGTTATGCGCCGCGTCTCAGTTTCCGAACAGTGTATTGCGAGCAGCGTAAGCCCCTGTAGACTGCCTGTGCAAACAAGGCGATGCAACCCCTTTCTACCATTGTAGCGAGTGCGCGCAGCGATATATAGCGCCACGAGTGTGATGCGACGCGTGTCAGTTTCCGAAAAGTGTATTGCGAGCAGCGTAAGCCCCAGTAGACAGCCTGTGCAAAACATGGCCATGCAACCCTGTTCTACCCTTGTAGCGAGAGCGCGCAGCGATATAAAGCGCCCCGAGTATTAAGCGACGCGTCTCAGTTTCCGAAAAGTGAATTGCGAGAAGCGTCATCCCCTGTAGACTGCCTGTGCAAACAAGGCGATGCAACTCTTTTCTACCATTGTAGCGAGAGCGCGCAGCGATATAAACCGCCCCGAGTATTATGTGACGCGTCTTAGTTTCCGAAAAGTGTATTGCGAGCAGCGTAAGCCCCAGTAAACTGCCTGTGCAAACAAGGAGATGCAAAACTTTTCTACCGTTGTAGCGAGAGCGCGCAGTGATAAAAAGTGCGCCGGGTGTTGTGCGACGCGTCTCAGTTTCGGAAAAGTGTTTTGCGAGTAGCGTAAGCCCCAGTAGACTGCCCGTGCAAAACATGGCGATGCAACCCTTTTCTAGAGATGCAACGACAGCGCGCAGCGATATAAAGCGCCCGAGTGTTATGCGCCGCGTCTCAGTTTCCGAACAGTGTATTGCGAGCACTGTAAGCCCCTGTAGACTGGATGTGCAAACAAGGCGATGCAACCCTTTTCTACCGTTGTAGCGAGTGCGCGCTGCGATATATAGCGCCCGAGTGTTTTGCGACGCGTCTCAATTTCCGCAAAGTAAATTGCAAGCCGCGTAAGCCCCAGTAGCCTGCCTGTGCAAAACATGGCGATGCAACCCTGTTCTACCGTTGTAGCGACAGCGCGTAGCGATATAAAGCGCCACGAGTATTATGCGACGCGTCTCAGTTTCCGAAAAGTGTATTGCGAGGAGCGTAAGCCCCAGTAGGCTGCCTGTGCAAAACAAGGCGATGCAACCCTATTCTACCGTTGCAGCGATAGCGCACAGCGATATATAGCGCCTCGAGTGTTATGCGACGCGTCTCAGTTTCCGAAAAGTGTATTGCGAGGGAGCGTATAAGCCCCAGTGGACTGCCTGTGTAAAACAAGGCGATGCAGCCCTTTTCTACCGTTGTAGCGAGGGCGTGCAGCGTTATATAGCACCCCGAGTGTTATGCGACGCGTCTCAATTTCCGCAAAGTGTTTTGCGAGCAGCATAAGCCCCAGTAGACTCCCTGCGCAAAACATTGCGATGCAACCCTTTTCTAGCGATGCAACGACAGCGCGCAGCGATATAAAGCGCCCCGAGTTTTATGCGCCGCGTCTCAGTTTCCGAACAGTGTATTGCGAGAGGCGTAAGCCCCTGTAGACTGCCTGTGCAAAGAAGGCGATGCAACCCTTTTGTGTAGTTGTAGCGACTGCGCGCAGCGATATATAGCGCCACGAGTATTATGCGACGTGTCTCAGTTTCCGAATAGTGTATTGCGAGGAGCGTAAGCTCATGTAGACTGCCTGTGCAAACAAGGCAATGCAACTCTTTTCTACCATTGTAGCGAGAGCGCACAGCGATATAAAGCGCCCCGAGTATTAGGCGACGGGTCTGAGTTTCAGAAAAATCTTTATTGCGAGCAGTGTAAGCCCCCGTGGACTGCCTGTGCTAAACAAACCGATGCAACCCTTTATAACCGTAGCAGTGAGAGCGCGCAGCGATATAAACAGCCCTCAGTGTTATGCGACGCGTCTCAGTTTCGGAAAAGTGTATTGCGAGCAGCGTAAGCCCCAGTACGCTGCCTGTGCAAAACAAGGCGATGCAACCCTATTCTACCGTTGCAGCGATAGCGCACAGCGATATATAGCGCCTCGAGTGTTATGCGACGCGTCTCAGTTTCCGAAAAGTGTATTGGGAGCAGCGTATACGCCCTAGTAGACTGCCTGTGCAAAACGAGGCGATGCAACCGCGTTCTACCGTTGTAGCGAGAGCGCGCAAGGATATAAAGCACCCCGAGTATTATGCGGCGCGTCTCAGTTTCCGAAAAGTGTATTGCGAGGAGCATAAGCCCCTGTAGACTGCCTGTGCAAACAAGTCAATGCAACTCTTTTCTACCATTGTAGCGAGAGCGCACAGCGATATAAAGCGCCCCGAGTATTAGGCGACGGGTCTGAGTTTCAGAAAAATCTTTATTGCGAGCAGTGTAAGCCCCCGTGGACTGCCTGTGCTAAACAAACCGATGCAACCCTTTATAACCGTAGCAGTGAGAGCGCGCAGCGATATAAACAGCCCTCAGTGTTATGCGACGCGTCTCAGTTTCGGAAAAGTGTATTGCGAGGAGCGTAAGCCCCAGTAGGTTGCCTGTGCAAAACAAGGCGATGCAACCCTATTCTACCGTTGCAGCGATAGCGCACAGCGATATATAGCGCCTCGAGTGTTATGCGACTCGTCTCAGTTTCCGAAAAGTGTATTGCGAGCAGCGTATACGCCCTAGTAGACTGCCTGTGCAAAAAAGGCGATGCAACCCCGTTCTACCGTTGTAGCGAGAGCGCGCAGCGATATAAAGCGCCCCGAGTATTATGCGACGCGTCTCAGTTTCCGAAAAGTGCATTGCGAGCAGCGTATAAGCCCCAGTAGACTGCCTGTGCAAAAGAAGGCGATGCAACCCTGTGCTACCGTTGTACCGAGAGTGCGCAGCGATATAAAGCGTCCCGAGTATTATTCGACGCGTCTCAGTTTCGCAAACGTGTATTGCGAGCAGCGTATACGCCCCAGTAGACTGCCTGTGCAAAACAAGGCGATGCAACCCTTTTCTACCGTTGTAGCGAGAGCGCCCAGCGATATAAACCGCCCCGAATATTATGCGACGCGTCTTGGTTTCCGAAAAGTGTATTGCGAGCAGCGTAAGCCCCAGTAAACTGCCTGTGCAAACAAGGAGATGCAACACTTTTATACCGTTGCAGCGAGAGCGCGCAGCGATGTAAAGCGCCGAGAGTGTTATACGACGCGTCTCAGTTTTGGAAAAGTGTATTACGAGCAGCGTAAGCCCCAGTAGACTGCCTGTGCAAAACAAGGCGATACAACCCTTTTCTACCGTTGTAGCGAGAGCGCGCAGTGATATAAAGCGCCCCGAGTGTTATGCGACGCGTGTCAGTTTCCGAAAAGCGTATTGCGAGGAGCGTAGGCCCCTGTAGACTGCCTGTGGAAAACATCGCGAAGCAACCATTTTCTACCGTTGCAGCGGGAGCGCGCAGCGATATAAAGAGCCCCGAGTGTTATGCGACGCGTCTCAATTTCCGCAAAGTGTATTGCGGGCAGCGTAAGCCCCAGTAGACTGCCTGTGCAAAACATGGCGATGCAACCCTTTTCTACCGTTCTAGAGAGAGCGCGCCGCAGTATAAAGCGCCCCGAGTGTTATTCGACGCGTCTCAGTTTCCGAAAAGTGCATCGCGAGCTGCGTAAGCCCCAGTAGACTGCCTGTGCAAAACATGGCGATGCAACCCTTTTCTGCCGTTGCAGCGAGAGCGCGCAGGCAGATAAAGCACCTCGAGTGTTATGCGACGCGTCTCAGTTTCCGAAAAGTGTATTGCGAGAAGCGTATACGCACTAGTAGACTGCCTGTGCAAAACAAGGCGATGCAACCCTATTCTACCGTTGCAGCGAGAGCGCGCAGCGATGTAAAGCGCCGAGAGTGTTATACGACGCGTCTCAGTTTTGGAAAAGTGTATTACGAGCAGCGTAAGCCTCAGTAGACTGCCTGTGCAAAACAAGGCGATACAACCCTTTTCTACCGTTGTAGCGAGAGCGCGCAGTGATATAAAGCGCCCCGAGTGTTATGCGACGCGTGTCAGTTTCCGAAAAGTGTATTGCGAGGAGCGTAGGCCCCTGTAGACTGCCTGTGGAAAACATGGCGATGCAACCCTGTTCTACCGTTGTAGCGATAGCGCGCAGCGATATAAAGCGCCACGAGTATTATGCGACGCGTCTTAGTTTCCGAAAAGTGTATTGCGAGCAGCGTAAGCCCCAGTAGACTGCCTGTGCAAAACAAGGCGATACAACACTTTTATACCGTTGCAGCGAGAGCGCGCAGCGATGTAAAGCGCCGAGAGTGTTATACGACGCGTCTCAGTTTTGGAAAAGTGTATTACGAGGAGCGTAGGCCCCTGTAGACTGCCTGTGGAAAACATCGCGATGCAACCATTTTCTACCGTTGCAGCGAGAGCGCGCAGGCAGATAAAGCACCTCGAGTGTTATGCGACGCGTCTCAGTTTCCGAAAAGTGTATTGCGAGAAGCGTATACGCCCTAGTAGACTGCCTGTGCAAAACAAGGCGATGCAACCCTATTCTACCGTTGCAGCGAGAGCGCGCAGCGATGTAAAGCGCCGAGAGTGTTATACGACGCGTCTCAGTTTTGGAAAAGTGTATTACGAGCAGCGTAAGCCTCAGTAGACTGTCTGTGCAAAACAAGGCGATACAACCCTTTTCTACCGTTGTAGCGAGAGCGCGCAGTGATATAAAGCGCCCCGAGTGTTATGCGACGCGTGTCAGTTTCCGAAAAGTGTATTGCGAGGAGCGTAGGCCCCTGTAGACTGCCTGTGGAAAACATGGCGATGCAACCCTGTTCTACCGTTGTAGCGATAGCGCGCAGCGATATAAAGCGCCACGAGTATTATGCGACGCGTCTTAATTTCCGAAAAGTGTATTGCGAGCAGCGTAAGCCCCAGTAAACTGCCTGTGCAAACAAGGAGATGCAACACTTTTATACCGTTGCAGCGAGAGCGCGCAGCGATGTAAAGCGCCGAGAGTGTTATACGACGCGTCTCAGTTTTGGAAAAGTGTATTACGAGCAGCGTAAGCCCCAGTAGACTGCCTGTGCAAAACAAGGCGATACAACCCTTTTCTACCGTTATAGCGAGAGCGCGCAGTGATATAAAGTGCCCCGAGTGTTATGCGACGCGTGTCAGTTTCCGAAAAGTGTATTGCGAGGAGCGTAGGCCCCTGTAGACTGCCTGTGGAAAACATGGCGATGCAACCATTTTCTACCGTTGCAGCGGGAGCGCGCAGCGATATAAAGAGCCCCGAGTGTTATGCGACGCGTCTCAATTTCCGCAAAGTGTATTGCGAGCAGCGTAAGCCCCAGTAGACTGCCTGTGCAAAACATGGCGATGCAACCCTTTTCTACCGTTGTAGTGAGAGCGCGCCGCAGTATAAAGCGCCCCGAGTGTTATTCGACGCGTCTCAGTTTCCGAAAAGTGCATCGCGAGCTGCGTAAGCCCCAGTAGACTGCCTGTGCAAAACATGGCGATGCAACCCTTTTCTGCCGTTGCAGCGAGAGCGCGCAGGCAGATAAAGCACCTCGAGTGTTATGAGACGCGTCTCAGTTTTGGAAAAGTGTATTACGAGCAGCGTAAGCCCCAGTAGACTGCCTGTGCAAAACAAGGCGATACAACCCTTTTCTACCGTTGTAGCGAGAGCGCGCAGTGATATAAAGCGCCCCGAGTGTTATGCGACGCGTGTCAGTTTCCGAAAAGTGTATTGCGAGGAGCGTAGGCCCCTGTAGACTGCCTGTGGAAAACATGGCGATGCAACCATTTTCTACCGTTGCAGCGGGAGCGCGCAGCGATATAAAGAGCCCCGAGTGTTATGCGACGCGTCTCAATTTCCGCAAAGTGTATTGCGAGCAGCGTAAGCCCCAGTAGACTGCCTGTGCAAAACATGGCGATGCAACCCTTTTCTACCGTTGTAGAGAGAGCGCGCCGCAGTATAAAGCGCCCCGAGTGTTATTCGACGCGTCTCAGTTTCCGAAAAGTGCATCGCGAGCTGCGTAAGCCCCAGTAGACTGCCTGTGCAAAGCATGGCGATGCAACCCTTTTCTGCCGTTGCAGCGAGAGCGCGCAGGCAGATAAAGCACCTCGAGTGTTATGCGACGCGTCTCAGTTTCCGAAAAGTGTATTGCGAGAAGCGTATACGCCCTAGTAGACTGCCTGTGCAAAACAAGGCGATGCAACCCTTTTCTACCGTTGCAGCGAGAGCGCGCAGCGATGTAAAGCGCCGAGAGTGTTATACGACGCGTCTCAGTTTTGGAAAAGTGCATTACGAGCAGCGTAAGCCTCAGTAGACTGCCTGTGCAAAACAAGGCGATACAACCATTATCTACCGTTGTAGCGAGAGCGCGCAGTGATATAAAGCGCCCCGAGTGTTATGCGACGCGTGTCAGTTTCCGAAAAGTGTATTGCGAGGAGCGTAGGCCCCTGTAGACTGCCTGTGGAAAACATGGCGATGCAACCCTGTTCTACCGTTGTAGCGATAGCGCGCAGCGATATAAAGCGCCACGAGTATTATGCGACGCGTCTTAGTTTCCGAAAAGTGTATTGCGAGCAGCGTAAGCCCCAGTAAACTGCCTGTGCAAACAAGGAGATGCAACACTTTTATACCGTTGCAGCGAGAGCGCGCAGCGATGTAAAGCGCCGAGAGTGTTATACGACGCGTCTCAGTTTTGGAAAAGTGTATTACGAGCAGCGTAAGCCCCAGTACACTGCCTGTGCAAAACAAGGCGATACAACCCTTTTCTACCGTTGTAGCGAGAGCGCGCAGTGATATAAAGCGCCCCGAGTGTTATGCGACGCGTGTCAGTTTCCGAAAAGTGTATTGCGAGGAGCGTAGGCCCCTGTAGACTGCCTGTGGAAAACATGGCGATG
The DNA here is from genome assembly GCF_050947875.1 of Dermacentor variabilis. NCBI lineage: Eukaryota > Metazoa > Arthropoda > Arachnida > Ixodida > Ixodidae > Dermacentor > Dermacentor variabilis. The sequence goes on along the minus strand of NW_027460423.1, from coordinate 224,633 downwards.
CAACCATTTTCTACCGTTGCAGCGGGAGCGCGCAGCGATATAAAGAGCCCCGAGTGTTATGCGACGCGTCTCAATTTCCGCAAAGTGTATTGCGAGCAGCGTAAGCCCCAGTAGACTGCCTGTGCAAAACATGGCGATGCAACCCTTTTCTACCGTTGTAGTGAGAGCGCGCCGCAGTATAAAGCGCCCCGAGTGTTATTCGACGCGTCTCAGTTTCCGAAAAGTGCATCGCGAGCTGCGTAAGCCCCAGTAGACTGTGCCTGTGCAAAACATGGCGATGCAACCCTTTTCTGCCGTTGCAGCGAGAGCGCGCAGGCAGATAAAGCACCTCGAGTGTTATGCCACGCGTCTCAGTTTCCGAAAAGTGTATTGCGAGAAGCGTATGCGCCCTAGTAGACTGCCTGTGCAAAACAAGGCGATGCAACCCTTTTCTACCGTTGCAGCGAGAGCGCGCAGCGATGTAAAGCGCCGAGAGTGTTATACCACGCGTCTCAGTTTTGGAAAAGTGTATTACGAGCAGCGTAAGCCTCAGTAGACTGCCTGTGCAAAACAAGGCGATACAACCCTTTTCTACCGTTGTAGCGAGAGCGCGCATTGATATAAAGCGCCCCGAGTGTTATGCGACGCGTGTCAGTTTCCGAAAAGTGTATTGCGAGGAGCGTAGGCCCCTGTAGACTGCCTGTGGAAAACATGGCGATGCAACCCTGTTCTACCGTTGTAGCGATAGCGCGCAGCGATATAAAGCGCCACGAGTATTATGCGACGCGTCTCAGTTTCCGAAAAGTGTATTGCGAGGAGCGTAAGCCCCTGTAGACTGCCTGTGCAAACAAGGCAATGCAACTCTTTTTTACCATTGTAGCGAGAGCGCGCAGCGATATTAAGCGCCACGAGTATTATGCGACGTGTCTCCGTTTTACAAAAATCTTTATTGCGAGCAGTGTAAGCCGCAGTGGACTGCCTGTGATAAACAAACCGATGCAACCCTTTATAACCGTTGCAGTGAGAGCGCGCAGCGATAGAAACAACCCTCTGTGTTATACGACGCGTCTCAGTTTCGGAAAAGTGTGTTGCGCGTAGCGTAAGCTCCAGTAGGCTGCCTGTGCAAAACAAGGCGATGCAACCCTATTCTACCGTTGTAGCGAGAGCGCGCAGCCAGATAAAGCGCCCCGAGCGTTATGCGACGCGTCTCAGTTTCAAAAAAATCTTTATTGCGAGCAGCGTAAGCCCCAGTGGACTGTCTGTGCTAAAGAAACCGATGCAACCCTTTTCTACCGTTGCAGCGAGAGCGCGCAGCGATGTAAAGCGCTGCGAGTGTTATACGACGCGTCTCAGTTTCAGAAAAGTCTTTATTGCGAGAAGCGAAAGCCCCAGTAGACAGCCTGTGCAAAGCTAGCCGATGCAACCCTTTTCCACCATTGCAGCGAGAGCGCGCAGCGATATAAAGGGCCCCGAGTGTTATGCGCCGCGTCTCAGTTTCCGAACAGTGTATTGCGAGCAGCGTAAGCCCCTGTAGACTGCCTGTGCAAACAAGGCGATGCAACACTTTTCTACCGTTGTAGCGAGTGCGCGCTGCGATATATAGCGCCCCGAGTGTTTTGCGACGCGTCTCAATTTCCGCAAAATAAATTGCAAGCCGCGTAAGCCCCAGTAGCCTGCCTGTGCAAAACAGGGCGATGCAACCCTGTTCTACCGTTGTAGCGAGAGCGCGTAGCTATATAAAGCGGCACGAGTATTATGCGACGCGTCTCAGTTTCCGAAAAGTGTATTGCGAGGAGCGTATACGCCCTAGTAGACTGCCTGTGCAAAACAAGGCGATGCAACCCCGTTCTACCGTTGTAGCGAGAGCGCGCAAGGATATAATGCACCCCGAGTATTATGCGGCGCGTCTCAGTTTCCGAAAAGTGTATTGCGAGGAGCATAAGCCCCTGTAGACTGCCTGTGCAAACAAGTCAATGCAACTCTTTTCTACCATTGTAGCGAGAGCGCACAGCGATATAAAGCGCCCCGAGTATTAGGCGACGGGTCTGAGTTTCAGAAAAATCTTTATTGCGAGCAGTGTAAGCCCCCGTGGACTGCCTGTGCAAAACAAACCAATGCAACCCTTTATAACCATAGCAGTGAGAGCGCGCAGCGATATAAACAGCCCTCAGTGTTATGCGACGCGTCTCAGTTTCGGAAAAGTGTATTGCGACCAGCGTAAGCCCCAGTACGCTGCCTGTGCAAAACAAGGCGATGCAACCGTATTCTACCGTTGCAGCGATAGCGCACAGCGATATATAGCGCCTCGAGTGTTATGCGACGCGTCTCAGTTTCCGAAAAGTGTATTGCGAGCAGCGTATACGCCCTAGTAGACTGCCTGTGCAAAACAAGGCGATGCAACCCCGTTCTACCGTTGCAGCGAGAGCGCGCAGCGATATAAAGCGCCCCGAGTATTATGCGACGCGTCTCAGTTTCCGAAAAGTGCATTGCGAGCAGCGTATAAGCCCCAGTAGACTGCCTGTGCAAGCAAGGAGATGCAACACTTTTATACCGTTGCAGCGAGAGCGCGCAGCGATGTAAAGCGCCGAGAGTGTTATACGACGCGTCTCAGTTTTGGAAAAGTGTATTACGAGCAGCGTAAGCCCCAGTAGACTGCCTGTGCAAAACAAGGCGATACAACCCTTTTCTACCGTTGTAGCGAGAGCGCGCAGTGATATAAAGCGCCCCGAGTGTTATGCGACGCGTGTCAGTTTCCGAAAAGTGTATTGCGAGGAGCGTAGGCCCCTGTAGACTGCCTGTGGAAAACATGGCGATGCAACCATTTTCTACCGTTGCAGCGGGAGCGCGCAGCGATATAAAGAGCCCCGAGTGTTATGCGACGCGTCTCAATTTCCGCAAAGTGTATTGCGAGCAGCGTAAGCCCCAGTAGACTGCCTGTGCAAAACATGGCGATGCAACCCTTTTCTACCGTTGTAGAGAGAGCGCGCCGCAGTATAAAGCGCCCCGAGTGTTATTCGACGCGTCTCAGTTTCCGAAAAGTGCATCGCGAGCTGCGTAAGCCCCAGTAGACTGCCTGTGCAAAACATGGCGATGCAACCCTTTTCTGCCGTTGCAGCGAGAGCGCGCAGGCAGATAAAGCACCTCGAGTGTTATGCGACGCGTCTCAGTTTCCGAAAAGTGTATTGCGAGAAGCGTATACGCCCTAGTAGACTGCCTGTGCAAAACAAGGCGATGCAACCCTTTTCTACCGTTGCAGCGAGAGCGCGCAGCGATGTCAAGCGCCGAGAGTGTTATACGACGCGTCTCAGTTTTGGAAAAGTGCATTACGAGCAGCGTAAGCCTCAGTAGACTGCCTGTGCAAAAGAAGGCGATACAACCCTTATCTACCGTTGTAGCGAGAGCGCGCAGTGATATAAAGCGCCCCGAGTGTTATGCGACGCGTGTCAGTTTCCGAAAAGTGTATTGCGAGGAGCGTAGGCCCCTGTAGACTGCCTGTGGAAAACATGGCGATGCAACCATTTTCTACCGTTGCAGCGGGAGCGCGCAGCGATATAAAGAGCCCCGAGTGTTATGCGACGCGTCTCAATTTCCGCAAAGTGTATTGCGAGCAGCGTAAGCCCCAGTAGACTGCCTGTGCAAAACATGGCGATGCAACCCTTTTCTACCGTTGTAGTGAGAGCGCGCCGCAGTATAAAGCGCCCCGAGTGTTATTCGACGCGTCTCAGTTTCCGAAAAGTGCATCGCGAGCTGCGTAAGCCCCAGTAGACTGTGCCTGTGCAAAACAAGGCGATGCAACCCTTTTCTACCGTTGCAGCGAGAGCGCGCAGCGATGTCAAGCGCCGAGAGTGTTATACGACGCGTCTCAGTTTTGGAAAAGTGCATTACGAGCAGCGTAAGCCTCAGTAGACTGCCTGTGCAAAAGAAGGCGATACAACCCTTATCTACCGTTGTAGCGAGAGCGCGCAGTGATATAAAGCGCCCCGAGTGTTATGCGACGCGTGTCAGTTTCCGAAAAGTGTATTGCGAGGAGCGTAGGCCCCTGTAGACTGCCTGTGGAAAACAAGGCGATGCAACCCTTTTCTACCGTTGCAGCGAGAGCGCGCAGCGATGTAAAGCGCCGAGAGTGTTATACCACGCGTCTCAGTTTTGGAAAAGTGTATTACGAGCAGCGTAAGCCTCAGTAGACTGCCTGTGCAAAACAAGGCGATACAACCCTTTTCTAACGTTGTAGCGAGAGCGCGCATTCATATAAAGCGCCCCGAGTGTTATGCGACGCGTGTCAGTTTCCGAAAAGTGTATTGCGAGGAGCGTAGGCCCCTGTAGACTGCCTGTGGAAAACATGGCGATGCAACCCTGTTCTACCGTTGTAGCGATAGCGCGCAGCGATATAAAGCGCCACGAGTATTATGCGACGCGTCTCAGTTTCCGAAAAGTGTATTGCGAGGAGCGTAAGCCCCTGTAGACTGCCTGTGCAAACAAGGCAATGCAACTCTTTTTTACCATTGTAGCGAGAGCGCGCAGCGATATAAAGCGCCACGAGTATTATGCGACGTGTCTCCGTTTTACAAAAATCTTTATTGCGAGCAGTGTAAGCCGCAGTGGACTGCCTGTGATAAACAACCCGATGCAACCCTTTATAACCGTTGCAGTGAGAGCGCGCAGCGATAGAAACAGCCCTCTGTGTTATACGACGCGTCTCAGTTTCGGAAAAGTGTGTTGCGCGTAGCGTAAGCTCCAGTAGGCTGCCTGTGCAAAACAAGGCGATGCAACCCTATTCTACCGTTGTAGCGAGAGCGCGAAGCGATACAAAGCGCCCTGAGTAATATGCGACGCGTCTCAGTTACCGAGAAGTGTATTGCGAGCAGGGTAAGCCCCACTACACTGCCTGTGTAAAACATGGCGATGCAACCCTTTTCTACCGTTGTAGCGAGAGCGCGCCGCATTATAAAGCGCCCCTAGTGTTATGCGACGCGTCTCAGTTTCCGAAAAGTGCATTGCGAGCTGCGTAAGCCCCAGTAGACTGCCTGTGCAAAACATGGTGACGCAACCCTTTTCTGCCGTTGCAGCGAGAGCGCGCAGCCAGATAAAGCCCCCCGAGCGTTATGCGACGCGTCTCAGTTTCAAAAAAATCTTTATTGCGAGCAGCGTAAGCCCCAGTGGACTGTCTGTGCTAAAGAAACCGATGCAACCCTTTTCTACCGTTGCAGCGAGAGCGCGCAGCGATGTAAAGCGCTGCGAGTGTTATACGACGCGTCTCAGTTTCAGAAAAGTCTTTATTGCGAGAAGCGAAAGCCCCAGTAGACAGCCTGTGCAAAGCTAGCCGATGCAACCCTTTTCCACCATTGCAGCGAGAGCGCGCAGCGATATAAAGGGCCCCGAGTGTTATGCGCCGCGTCTCAGTTTCCGAACAGTGTATTGCGAGCAGCGTAAGCCCCTGTAGACTGCCTGTGCAAACAAGGCGATGCAACACTTTTCTACCGTTGTAGCGAGTGCGCGCTGCGATATATAGCGCCCCGAGTGTTTTGCGACGCGTCTCAATTTCCGCAAAGTAAATTGCAAGCCGCGTAAGCCCCAGTAGCCTGCCTGTGCAAAACAGGGCGATGCAACCCTGTTCTACCGTTGTAGCGAGAGCGCGTAGCTATATAAAGCGGCACGAGTATTATGCGACGCGTCTCAGTTTCCGAAAAGTGTATTGCGAGGAGCGTAAGCCCCTGTGGACTGCCTGTGCAAACTAGGCAATGCAACTCTTTTCTACCATTGTAACGAGAGCGCGCAGCGATATAAAGCGCCCCGAGTATTATGCGACGCGTCTCAGTTTTAGAAAAATCTTTATTGCGAGCAGCGTAAGCCCCAGTGGACTGCCTGTGCTAAACAAACCGATATAACCCTTTATAACCACAGCAGTGAGAGCGCGCAGCGATAGAAACAGCCGTCAGTGTTATGCGACGCGTCTCAATTTCGGAAAAGTGCATTGCGCGCAGCGTAAGCCCCAGTAGGCTGCCTGTGCAAAATAAGGCGATGCAACCCTATTCTACCGTTGCAGCGATAGCGCACAGTGATATATAGCACCTCCAGTGTTATGCGACGCGTCTCAGTTTCCGAAAAGTGTATTGCGAGAAGCGTATACGCCCTAGTAGACGGCCTGTGCAAAACAAGGCGATGCAACCCTGTTCTACAGTTGTAGTGAGAGCGCGCAGCGATATAAAGCACCCCGAGTATTATGCGACGCGTCTCAGTTTCCGAAAAGTGTATTGCGAGGAGCGTAAGCCCCTGTAGACTGCCTGTGCAAACAAGGCAATGCAACACTTTTATACCGTTGCAGCGAGAGCGCGCAGCGATGTAAAGCGCCGAGAGTGTTATACGACGCGTCTCAGTTTTGGAAAAGTGTATTACGAGCAGCGTAAGCCCCAGTAGACTGCCTGTGCAAAACAAGGCGATACAACCCTTTTCTACCGTTGTAGCGAGAGCGCGTAGCTATATAAAGCGGCACGAGTATTATGCGACGCGTCTCAGTTTCCGAAAAGTGTATTGCGAGGAGCGTAAGCCCCTGTGGACTGCCTGTGCAAACTAGGCAATGCAACTCTTTTCTACCATTGTAGCGAGAGCGCGCAGCGATATAAAGCGCCCCGAGTATTATGCGACGCGTCTCAGTTTTAGAAAAATCTTTATTGCGAGCAGTGTAAGCCCCCGTGGACTGCCTGTGCAAAACAAACCAATGCAACCCTTTATAACCATAGCAGTGAGAGCGCGCAGCGATATAAACAGCCCTCAGTGTTATGCGACGCGTCTCAGTTTCGGAAAAGTGTATTGCGACCAGCGTAAGCCCCAGTACGCTGCCTGTGCAAAACAAGGCGATGCAACCGTATTCTACCGTTGCAGCGATAGCGCACAGCGATATATAGCGCCTCGAGTGTTATGCGACGCGTCTCAGTTTCCGAAAAGTGTATTGCGAGCAGCGTATACGCCCTAGTAGACTGCCTGTGCAAAACAAGGCGATGCAACCCCGTTCTACCGTTGCAGCGAGAGCGCGCAGCGATATAAAGCGCCCGAGTATTATGCGACGCATCTCAGTTTCCGAAAAGTGCATTGCGAGCAGCGTATAAGCCCCAGTAGACTGCCTGTGCAAGCAAGGAGATGCAACACTTTTATACCGTTGCAGCGAGAGCGCGCAGCGATGTAAAGCGCCGAGAGTGTTATACGACGCGTCTCAGTTTTGGAAAAGTGTATTACGAGCAGCGTAAGCCCCAGTAGACTGCCTGTGCAAAACAAGGCGATACAACCCTTTTCTACCGTTGTAGCGAGAGCGCGCAGTGATATAAAGCGCCCCGAGTGTTATGCGACGCGTGTCAGTTTCCGAAAAGTGTATTGCGAGGAGCGTAGGCCCCTGTAGACTGCCTGTGGAAAACATGGCGATGCAACCATTTTCTACCGTTGCAGCGGGAGCGCGCGGCGATATAAAGAGCCCCGAGTGTTATGCGACGCGTCTCAATTTCCGCAAAGTGTATTGCGAGCAGCGTAAGCCCCAGTAGAGTGCCTGAGCAAAACATGGCGATGCAACCCTTTTCTACCGTTGTAGAGAGAGCGCGCCGCAGTATAAAGCGCCCCGAGTGTTATTCGACGCGTCTCAGTTTCCGAAAAGTGCATCGCGAGCTGCGTAAGCCCCAGTAGACTGCCTGTGCAAAACATGGGGATGCAACCCTTTTCTGCCGTTGCAGCGAGAGCGCGCAGGCAGATAAAGCACCTCGAGTGTTATGCGACGCGTCTCAGTTTCCGAAAAGTGTATTGCGAGAAGCGTATACGCCCTAGTAGACTGCCTGTGCAAAACAAGGCGATGCAACCCTTTTCTACCGTTGCAGCGAGAGCGCGCAGCGATATAAAGCGCCCGCGTATTATGCGACGCATCTCAGTTTCCGAAAAGTGCATTGCGAGCAGCGTATAAGCCCCAGTAGACTGCCTGTGCAAGCAAGGAGATGCAACACTTTTATACCGTTGCAGCGAGAGCGCGCAGCGATGTAAAGCGCCGAGAGTGTTATACGACGCGTCTCAGTTTTGGAAAAGTGTATTACGAGCAGCGTAAGCCCCAGTAGACTGCCTGTGCAAAACAAGGCGATACAACCCTTTTCTACCGTTGTAGCGAGAGCGCGCAGTGATATAAAGCGCCCCGAGTGTTATGCGACGCGTGTCAGTTTCCGAAAAGTGTATTGCGAGGAGCGTAGGCCCCTGTAGACTGCCTGTGGAAAACATGGCGATGCAACCATTTTCTACCGTTGCAGCGGGAGCGCGCGGCGATATAAAGAGCCCCGAGTGTTATGCGACGCGTCTCAATTTCCGCAAAGTGTATTGCGAGCAGCGTAAGCCCCAGTAGAGTGCCTGAGCAAAACATGGCGATGCAACCCTTTTCTACCGTTGTAGAGAGAGCGCGCCGCAGTATAAAGCGCCCCGAGTGTTATTCGACGCGTCTCAGTTTCCGAAAAGTGCATCGCGAGCTGCGTAAGCCCCAGTAGACTGCCTGTGCAAAACATGGGGATGCAACCCTTTTCTGCCGTTGCAGCGAGAGCGCGCAGGCAGATAAAGCACCTCGAGTGTTATGCGACGCGTCTCAGTTTCCGAAAAGTGTATTGCGAGAAGCGTATACGCCCTAGTAGACTGCCTGTGCAAAACAAGGCGATGCAACCCTTTTCTACCGTTGCAGCGAGAGCGCGCAGCGATGTAAAGCGCCGAGAGTGTTATACGACGCGTCTCAGTTTTGGAAAAGTGCATTACGAGCAGCGTAAGCCTCAGTAGACTGCCTGTGCAAAACAAGGCGATACAACCCTTATCTACCGTTGTAGCGAGAGCGCGCAGTGATATAAAGCGCCCCGAGTGTTATGCGACGCGTGTCAGTTTCCGAAAAGTGTATTGCGAGGAGCGTAGGCCCCTGTAGACTGCCTGTGGAGAACATGGCGATGCAACCCTGTTCTACCGTTGTAGCGATAGCGCGCAGCGATATAAAGCGCCACGAGTATTATGCGACGCGTCTTAGTTTCCGAAAAGTGTATTGCGAGCAGCGTAAGCCCCAGTAAACTGCCTGTGCAAACAAGGAGATGCAACACTTTTATACCGTTGCAGCGAGAGCGCGCAGCGATGTAAAGCGCCGAGAGTGTTATACGACGCGTCTCAGTTTTGGAAAAGTGTATTACGAGCAGCGTAAGCCCCAGTAGACTGCCTGTGCAAAACAAGGCGATACAACCCTTTTCTACCGTTGTAGCGAGAGCGCGCAGTGATATAAAGCGCCCCGAGTGTTATGCGACGCGTGTCAGTTTCCGAAAAGTGTATTGCGAGGAGCGTAGGCCCCTGTAGACTGCCTGTGGAAAACATGGCGATGCAACCATTTTCTACCGTTGCAGCGGGAGCGCGCAGCGATATAAAGAGCCCCGAGTGTTATGCGACGCGTCTCAATTTCCGCAAAGTGTATTGCGAGCAGCGTAAGCCCCAGTAGACTGCCTGTGCAAAACAATGCGATGCAACCCTTTTCTACCGTTGTAGTGAGAGCGCGCCGCAGTATAAAGCGCCCCGAGTGTTATTCGACGCGTCTCAGTTTCCGAAAAGTGCATCGCGAGCTGCGTAAGCCCCAGTAGACTGTGCCTGTGCAAAACATGGCGATGCAACCCTTTTCTGCCGTTGCAGCGAGAGCGCGCAGGCAGATAAAGCACCTGGAGTGTTATGCCACGCGTCTCAGTTTCCGAAAAGTGTATTGCGAGAAGCGTATACGCCCTAGTAGACTGCCTGTGCAAAACAAGGCGATGCAACCCTTTTCTACCGTTGCAGCGAGAACGCGCAGCGATGTAAAGCGCCGAGAGTGTTATACCACGCGTCTCAGTTTTGGAAAAGTGTATTACGAGCAGCGTAAGCCTCAGTAGACTGCCTGTGCAAAACAAGGCGATACAACCCTTTTCTACCGTTGTAGCGAGAGCGCGCATTGATATAAAGCGCCCCGAGTGTTATGCGACGCGTGTCAGTTTCCGAAAAGTGTATTGCGAGGAGCGTAGGCCCCTGTAGACTGCCTGTGGAAAACATGGCGATGCAACCCTGTTCTACCGTTGTAGCGATAGCGCGCAGCGATATAAAGCGCCACGAGTATTATGCGACGCGTCTCAGTTTCCGAAAAGTGTATTGCGAGGAGCGTAAGCCCCTGTAGACTGCCTGTGCAAACAAGGCAATGCAACTCTTTTTTACCATTGTAGCGAGAGCGCGCAGCGATATAAAGCGCCACGAGTATTATGCGACGTGTCTCCGTTTTACAAAAATCTTTATTGCGAGCAGTGTAAGCCGCAGTGGACTGCCTGTGATAAACAAACCGATGCAACCCTTTATAACCGTTGCAGTGAGAGCGCGCAGCGATAGAAACAGCCCTCTGTGTTATACGACGCGTCTCAGTTTCGGAAAAGTGTGTTGCGCGTAGCGTAAGCTCCAGTAGGCTGCCTGTGCAAAACAAGGCGATGCAACCCTATTCTACCGCTGTAGCGAGAGCGCGAAGCGATACAAAGCGCCCTGAGTAATATGCGACGCGTCTCAGTTACCGAGAAGTGTATTGCGAGCAGGGTAAGCCCCACTACACTGCCTGTGTAAAACATGGCGATGCAACCCTTTTCTACCGTTGTAGCGAGAGCGCGCCGCATTATAAAGCGCCCCTAGTGTTATGCGACGCGTCCCAGTTTCCGAAAAGTGCATTGCGAGCTGCGTAAGCCCCAGTAGACTGCCTGTGCAAAACATGGTGACGCAACCCTTTTCTGCCGTTGCAGCGAGAGCGCGCAGCCAGATAAAGCGCCCCGAGCGTTATGCGACGCGTCTCAGTTTCAAAAAAATCTTTATTGCGAGCAGCGTAAGCCCCAGTGGACTGTCTGTGCTAAAGAAACCGATGCAACCCTTTTCTACCGTTGCAGCGAGAGCGCGCAGCGATGTAAAGCGCTGCGAGTGTTATACGACGCGTCTCAGTTTCAGAAAAGTCTTTATTGCGAGAAGCGAAAGCCCCAGTAGACAGCCTGTGCAAAGCTAGCCGATGCAACCCTTTTCCACCATTGCAGCGAGAGCGCGCAGCGATATAAAGGGCCCCGAGTGTTATGCGCCGCGTCTCAGTTTCCGAACAGTGTATTGCGAGCAGCGTAAGCCCCTGTAGACTGCCTGTGCAAACAAGGCGATGCAACACTTTTCTACCGTTGTAGCGAGTGCGCGCTGCGATATATAGCGCCCCGAGTGTTTTGCGACGCGTCTCAATTTCCGCAAAGTAAATTGCAAGCCGCGTAAGCCCCAGTAGCCTGCCTGTGCAAAACAGGGCGATGCAACCCTGTTCTACCGTTGTAGCGAGAGCGCGTAGCTTTATAAAGCGGCACGAGTATTATGCGACGCGTCTCAGTTTCCGAAAAGTGTATTGCGAGGAGCGTAAGCCCCTGTGGACTGCCTGTGCAAACTAGGCAATGCAACTCTTTTCTACCATTGTAGCGAGAGCGCGCAGCGATATAAAGCGCCCCGAGTATTATGCGACGCGTCTCAGTTTTAGAAAAATCTTTATTGCGAGCAGCGTAAGCCCCAGTGGACTGCCTGTGCTAAACAAACCGATATAACCCTTTATAACCACAGCAGTGAGAGCGCGCAGCGATAGAAACAGCCGTCAGTGTTATGCGACGCGTCTCAATTTCGGAAAAGTGCATTGCGCGCAGCGTAAGCCCCAGTAGGCTGCCTGTGCAAAATAAGGCGATGCAACCCTATTCTACCGTTGCAGCGATAGCGCACAGTGATATATAGCACCTCCAGTGTTATGCGACGCGTCTCAGTTTCCGAAAAGTGTATTGCGAGAAGCGTATACGCCCTAGTAGACGGCCTGTGCAAAACAAGGCGATGCAACCCTCTTCTACCGTTGTAGTGAGAGCGCGCAGCGATATAAAGCACCCCGAGTATTATGCGACGCGTCTCAGTTTCCGAAAAGTGTATTGCGAGGAGCGTAAGCCCCTGTAGACTGCCTGTGCAAACAAGGCAATGCAACTCTTTTCTACCATTCTAGCGAGAGCGCTCTGCGATATAAACCGCCCCGAGTATTATGCGACGCGTCTTAGTTTCCGAAAAGTGTATTGCGAGCAGCGTATGCCCCAATAAACTGCCCGTGCAAACAAGGAGATGCAACAATTTTTTACCGTTGTAGCGAGAGCGCGCAGTGATAAAAAGGGCGCCGGGTGTTGTGCGACGCGTCTCAGTTTCCGAAAAGTGTTTTGCGAGCAGCATAAGCCCCAGTAGACTGCCAGTGCAAAACGTGGCGATGCAACCCTTTCCTAGCGATGCAACGACAGCGCGCAACGATATAAAGCGCCCCGAGTTTTATGCGACGCATCTCAGTTTCAGAAAAGTCTTTATTGCGACAAGCAAAAGCCCCAGTAGACAGCCTGTGCAAAACTAGCCGATGCAACCCTTTTCTACCGTTGCAGCGAGAGCGCGCAGCGATATAAAGCGCCCGAGTGTTATGCGCCGCGTCTCAGTTTCCGAACACTGTATTGCGAGCACTGTAAGCCCCTGTAGACTGCCTGTGGAAACAAGGCGATGCAACCCTTTTCTACCGTTGTAGCGAGTGCGCGCTGCGATATATAGCGCCCCGAGTGTTTTGCGACGCGTCTCAATTTCCGCAAAGTAAATTGCAAGCCGCGTAAGCCCCAGTAGCCTGGCTGTGCAAAACATGGCGATGCAACCCTGTTCTACCGTTGTAGCGAGAGCGCGTAGCTATATAAAGCGGCACGAGTATTATGCGACGCGTCTCAGTTTCCGAAAAGTGTATTGCGAGGAGCGTAAGCCCCTGTAGACTGCCTGTGCAAACTAGGCAATGCAACTCTTTTCTACCATTGTAGCGAGAGCGCGCAGCGATATAAAGCGCCCCGAGTATTATGCGACGCGTCTCAGTTTTAGAAAAATTTTTATTGCGAGCAGCGTAAGCCCCAGTGGACTGCCTGTGCTAAACAAACCGATGCAATCCTTTATAACCGTTGCAGTGAGAGCGCGCAGCAATAGAAACAGCCCTCAGTGTTATGCGACGCGTCTCAGTTTCGGAAAAGTGTATTGCGCGCAGCGTAAGCCCCAGTAGGCTGCCTGTGCAAAACAAGGCGATGCAACCCTATTCTACCGTTGCAGCGATAGCGCACAGCGATATATAGCGCCTCGAGTGTTATGCGACGCGTCTCAGTTTCCGAAAAGTGTATTGCGTGGGAGCGTATAAGCCCCAGTGGACTGCCTGTGTAAAACAAGGCGATGCAACCCTGTCCTACCGTTGTAGCGAGAGCGCGCAGCGATATAAAGCGCCCCGAGTATTATGCGACGCGTCTCAGTTTGCGAAAAGTGTATTGCGAGGAGCGTAAGCCCCTGTAGACTGCCTATGCAAACAAGGCAATGCAACTCTTTTCTACCATTGTAGCGAGAGCGCTCAGCGATATAAAGTGCCCCGAGTGTTATGCGACGCGTCTCAATTTCCGCAAAGTGTATTGCGAGCAGCGTAAGCCCCAGTAGACTGCCTGTGCCAAACATGGCGATGCAACCCTGTTCTACCATTGTAGTGAGAGCGCGCAGTGATATAAAGCGCCCCGAGTATTATGAGACGCGTCTCAGTTTCCGAAAAGTGTATTGCGAGGAGCGTAAGCCCCTGTAGACTGCCTGCGCAAACAAGGCGATGCAACCCTTTTCTACCGTTGTAGCGAGGGCGTGCAGCGTTATATAGCACCCCGAGTGTTATGCGACGCGTCTCAATTTCCGCAAAGTGTTTTGCGAGCAGCGTAAGCCCCAGTAGACTCCCTGCGCAAAACATTGCGATGCAACCCTTTTCTAGCGATGCAACGACAGCGCGCAGCGATATAAAGCGCCCCGAGTTTTATGCGCCGCGTCTCAGTTTCCGAACAGTGTATTGCGAGAGGCGTAAGCCCCTGTAGACTGCCTGTGCAAAGAAGGCGATGCAACCCTTTTCTGTCGTTGTAGCGACTGCGCGCAACGATTTATAGCGCCCGGAGTGTTACGCGACGCGTCTCAATTTCCGCAAAGTGTATTGCGAGCAGCGTTAGCCCAGTAGACTGCCTGTGGAAAGAAGGCAATGCAACCCTTTTCTACCGTTGTTGCGAGAGCGCGCCGCAGTATAAAACGCCACGAGTATTAGGCGACGTGTCTCAGTTTCCGAAAAGTGTATTGCGAGGTGCGTAAACCCATGTAGACTGCCTGTGCAAACAAGGCAATGCAACTCTTTTCTACCATTGTAGCGAGAGCGCGCAGCGATATAAAGCGCCCCGAGTATTATTGGACGCGTCTCAGTTTTAGAAAATTTTTTATTGCGAGCAGTGTAAGCCCCAGTGGACTGCCTGTGCTAAACAAACCGATGCAACCCTTTATAACCGTTGCAGTGAGTGCGCGCAGCGATAGAAACAGCCCTCAGTGTTATGCGACGCGTCTCAGTTTCGGAAAAGTGTATTGCGAGCAGCGTAAGCCCCAGTACGCTGCCTGTGCAAAACAAGGCGATGCAACGTATTCTACCGTTGCAGCGATAGCGCACAGCGATATATAGCGCCTCGAGTGTTATGCGACGCGTACAGTTTCCCAAAAGTGTATTGCGAGCAGCGTATACGCCCTAGTAGACTGCCTGTGCAAAACAAGGCGATGCAACCCCGTTCTACCGTTGTAGCGAGAGCGCGCAGCGATATAAAGCGCCCCGAGTATTATGCGACGCGTCGTCTCAGTTTCCGAAAAGTGTATTGCGAGGAGCATAAGCCCCTGTAGACTGCCTGTGCAAACAAGTCAATGCAACTCTTTTCTACCATTGTAGCGAGAGCGCACAGCGATATAAAGCGCCCCGAGTATTAGGCGACGGGTCTGAGTTTCAGAAAAATCTTTATTGCGAGCAGTGTAAGCCCCCGTGGACTGCCTGTGCAAAACAAACCGATGCAACCCTTTATAACCATAGCAGTGAGAGCGCGCAGCGATATAAACAGCCCTCAGTGTTATGCGACGCGTCTCAGTTTCGGAAAAGTGTATTGCGAGCAGCGTAAGCCCCAGTACGCTGCCTGTGCAAAACAAGGCGATGCAACCGTATTCTACCGTTGCAGCGATAGCGCACAGCGATATATAGCGCCTCGAGTGTTATGCGACGCGTCTCAGTTTCCGAAAAGTGTATTGCGAGCAGCGTATACGCCCTAGTAGACTGCCTGTGCAAAACAAGGCGATGCAACCCCGTTCTACCGTTGTAGCGAGAGCGCGCAGCGATATAAAGCGCCCCGAGTATTATGCGACGCGTCTCAGTTTCCGAAAAGTGCATTGCGAGCAGCGTATAAGCCCCAGTAGACTGCCTGTGCAAAAGAAGGCGATGCAACCCTGTGCTACCGTTGTACCGAGAGTGCGCAGCGATATAAACCGCCCCGAGTATTATGCGACGCGTCTTGGTTTCCGAAAAGTGTATTGCGAGCAGCGTAAGCCCCAGTAAACTGCCTGTGCAAGCAAGGAGATGCAACACTTTTATACCGTTGCAGCGAGAGCGCGCAGCGACGTAAAGCGCCGAGAGTGTTATACGACGCGTCTCAGTTGTGGAAAAGTGTATTACGAGCAGCGTAAGCCCAAGTGGACTGCCTGTGCAAAACAAGGCGATACAACCCTTTTCTACCGTTGTAGCGAGAGCGCGCAGTGATATATAGCGCCCCGAGTGTTATGCGACGCGTGTCAGTTTCCGAAAAGTGTATTGCGAGGAGCGTAGGCCCCTGTAGACTGCCTGTGGAAAACATGGCGATGCAACCATTTTCTACCGTTGCAGCGGGAGCGCGCAGCGATATAAAGAGCCCCGAGTGTTATGCGACGCGTCTCAATTTCCGCAAAGTGTATTGCGAGCAGCGTAAGCCCCAGTAGACTGCCTGTGCAAAACAGGGCGATGCAACCCTTTTCTACCGTTGTAGAGAGAGCGCGCCGCTGTATAAAGCGCCCCGAGTGTTATTCGACGCGTCTCAGTTTCCGAAAAGTGCATCGCGAGCTGCGTAAGCCCCAGTAGACTGCCTGTGCAAAACATGGCGATGCAACCCTTTTCTGTCGTTGCAGCGAGAGCGCGCAGGCAGATAAAGCACCTCGAGTGTTATGCGACGCGTCTCAGTTTCCGAAAAGTGTATTGCGAGAAGCGTATACGCCCTAGTAGACTGCCTGTGCAAAACAAGGCGATGCAACCCTTTTCTACCGTTGCAGCGAGAGCGCGCAGCGATGTAAAGCGCCGAGAGTGTTATACGACGCGTCTCAGTTTTGGAAAAGTGCATTACGAGCAGCGTAAGCCTCAGTATACTGCCTGTGCAAAACAAGGCGATACAACCCTTTTCTACCGTTGTAGCGAGAGCGCGCAGTGATATAAAGCGCCCCGAGTGTTATGCGACGCGTGTCAGTTTCCGAAAAGTGTATTGCGAGGAGCGTAGGCCCCTGTAGACTGCCTGTGGAAAACATGGCGATGCAACCCTGTTCTACCGTTGTAGCGATAGCGCGCAGCGATATAAAGCGCCACGAGTATTATGCGACGCGTCTTAGTTTCCGAAAAGTGTATTGCGAGCAGCGTAAGCCCCAGTAAACTGCCTGTGGAAACAAGGAGATGCAACACTTTTATACCGTTGCAGCGAGAGCGCGCAGCGATGTAAAGCGCCGAGAGTGTTATACGACGCGTCTCAGTTTTGGAAAAGTGTATTACGAGCAGCGTAAGCCCCAGTAGACTGCCTGTGCAAAACAAGGCGATACAACCCTTTTCTACCGTTGTAGCGAGAGCGCGCAGTGATATAAAGCGCCCCGAGTGTTATGCGACGCGTGTCAGTTTCCGAAAAGTGTATTGCGAGGAGCGTAGGCCCCTGTAGACTGCCTGTGGAAAACATGGCGATGCAACCATTTTCTACCGTTGCAGCGGGAGCGCGCAGCGATATAAAGAGCCCCGAGTGTTATGCGACGCGTCTCAATTTCCGCAAAGTGTATTGCGAGCAGCGTAAGCCCCAGTAGACTGCCTGTGCAAAACATGGCGATGCAACCCTTTTCTACCGTTGTAGTGAGAGCGCGCCGCAGTATAAAGCGCCCCGAGTGTTATTCGACGCGTCTCAGTTTCCGAAAAGTGCATCGCGAGCAGTGTAAGCCCCCGTGGACTGCCTGTGCAAAACAAACCGATGCAACCCTTTATAACGATAGCAGTGCGAGCGCGCAGCGATATAAACAGCCCTCAGTGTTATGCGACGCGTCTCAGTTTCGGAAAAGTGTATTGCGAGCAGCGTAAGCCCCAGTACGCTGCCTGTGCAAAACAAGGCGATGCAACCGTATTCTACCGTTGCAGCGATAGCGCACAGCGATATATAGCGCCTCGAGTGTTATGCGACGCGTCTCAGTTTCCGAAAAGTGTATTGCGAGCAGCGTATACGCCCTAGTAGACTGCCTGTGCAAAACAAGGCGATGCAACCCCGTTCTACCGTTGTAGCGAGAGCGCGCAGCGATATAAAGCGCCCCGAGTATTATGCGACGCGTCTCAGTTTCCGAAAAGTGCATTGCGAGCAGCGTATAAGCCCCAGTAGACTGCCTGTGCAAAAGAAGGCGATGCAACCCTGTGCTACCGTTGTACCGAGAGTGCGCAGCGATATAAAGCGTCCCGAGTATTATTCGACGCGTCTCAGTTTCGGAAACGTGTATTGCGAGCAGCGTATACGCCCCAGTAGACTGCCTGTGCAAAACAAGGCGATGCAACCCTTTTCTACCGTTGTAGCGAGAGCGCCCAGCGATATAAACCGCCCCGAGTATTATGCGACGCGTCTTGGTTTCCGGAAAGTGTATTGCGAGCAGCGTAAGCCCCAGTAAACTGCCTGTGCAAGCAAGGAGATGCAACACTTTTATACCGTTGCAGCGAGAGCGCGCAGCGATGTAAAGCGCCGAGAGTGTTATACGACGCGTCTCAGCTGTGGAAAAGTGTATTACGAGCAGCGTAAGCCCCAGTGGACTGCCTGTGCAAAACAAGGCGATACAACCCTTTTCTACCGTTGTAGCGAGAGCGCGCAGTGATATATAGCGCCCCGAGTGTTATGCGACGCGTGTCAGTTTCCGAAAAGTGTATTGCGAGGAGCGTAGGCCCCTGTAGACTGCCTGTGGAAAACATGGCGATGCAACCATTTTCTACCGTTGCAGCGGGAGCGCGCAGCGATATAAAGAGCCCCGAGTGTTATGCGACGCGTCTCAATTTCCGCAAAGTGTATTGCTAGCAGCGTAAGCCCCAGTAGACTGCCTGTGCAAAACAGGGCGATGCAACCCTTTTCTACCGTTGTAGAGAGAGCGCGCCGCAGTATAAAGCGCCCCGAGTGTTATTCGACGCGTCTCAGTTTCCGAAAAGTGCATCGCGAGCTGCGTAAGCCCCAGTAGACTGCCTGTGCAAAACATGGCGATGCAACCCTTTTCTGTCGTTGCAGCGAGAGCGCGCAGGCAGATAAAGCACCTCGAGTGTTATGCGACGCGTCTCAGTTTCCGAAAAGTGTATTGCGAGAAGCGTATACGCGCTAGTAGACTGCCTGTGCAAAACAAGGCGATGCAACCCTTTTCTACCGTTGCAGCGAGAGCGCGCAGCGATGTAAAGCGCCGAGAGTGTTATACGACGCGTCTCAGTTTTGGAAAAGTGCATTACGAGCAGCGTAAGCCTCAGTATACTGCCTGTGCAAAACAAGGCGATACAACCCTTTTCTACCGTTGTAGCGAGAGCGCGCAGTGATATAAAGCGCCCCGAGTGTTATGCGACGCGTGTCAGTTTCCGAAAAGTGTATTGCGAGGAGCGTAGGCCCCTGTAGACTGCCTGTGGAAAACATGGCGATGCAACCCTGTTCTACCGTTGTAGCGATAGCGCGCAGCGATATAAAGCGCCACGAGTATTATGCGACGCGTCTTAGTTTCCGAAAAGTGTATTGCGAGCAGCGTAAGCCCCAGTAAACTGCCTGTGCAAACAAGGAGATGCAACACTTTTATACCGTTGCAGCGAGAGCGCGCAGCGATGTAAAGCGCCGAGAGTGTTATACGACGCGTCTCAGTTTTGGAAAAGTGTATTACGAGCAGCGTAAGCCCCAGTAGACTGCCTGTGCAAAACAAGGCGATACAACCCTTTTCTACCGTTGTAGCGAGAGCGCGCAGTGATATAAAGCGCCCCGAGTGTTATGCGACGCGTGTCAGTTTCCGAAAAGTGTATTGCGAGGAGCGTAGGCCCCTGTAGACTGCCTGTGGAAAACATGGCGATGCAACCATTTTCTACCGTTGCAGCGGGAGCGCGCAGCGATATAAAGAGCCCCGAGTGTTATGCGACGCGTCTCAATTTCCGCAAAGTGTATTGCGAGCAGCGTAAGCCCCAGTAGACTGCCTGTGCAAAACATGGCGATGCAACCCTTTTCTACCGTTGTAGTGAGAGCGCGCCGCAGTATAAAGCGCCCCGAGTGTTATTCGACGCGTCTCAGTTTCCGAAAAGTGCATCGCGAGCAGCGTAAGCCCCAGTAGACTGTGCCTGTGCAAAACATGGCGATGCAACCATTTTCTACCGTTGCAGCGGGAGCGCGCAGCGATATAAAGAGCCCCGAGTGTTATGCGACGCGTCTCAATTTCCGCAAAGTGTATTGCGAGCAGCGTAAGCCCCAGTAGACTGCCTGTGCAAAACATGGCGATGCAACCCTTTTCTACCGTTGTAGAGAGAGCGCGCCGCAGTATAAAGCGCCCCGAGTGTTATTCGACGCGTCTCAGTTTCCGAAAAGTGCATCGCGAGCAGTGTAAGCCCCCGTGGACTGCCTGTGCAAAACAAACCGATGCAACCCTTTATAACCATAGCAGTGAGAGCGCGCAGCGATATAAACAGCCCTCAGTGTTATGCGACGCGTCTCAGTTTCGGAAAAGTGTATTGCGAGCAGCGTAAGCCCCAGTACGCTGCCTGTGCAAAACAAGGCGATGCAACCGTATTCTACCGTTGCAGCGATAGCGCACAGCGATATATAGCGCCTCGAGTGTTATGCGACGCGTCTCAGTTTCCGAAAAGCGTATTGCGAGCAGCGTATACGCCCTAGTAGACTGCCTGTGCAAAACAAGGCGATGCAACCCCGTTCTACCGTTGTAGCGAGAGCGCGCAGCGATATAAAGCGCCCCGAGTATTATGCGACGCGTCTCAGTTTCCGAAAAGTGCATTGCGAGCAGCGTATAAGCCCCAGTAGACTGCCTGTGCAAAAGAAGGCGATGCAACCCTGTGCTACCGTTGTACCGAGAGTGCGCAGCGATATAAAGCGTCCCGAGTATTATTCGACGCGTCTCAGTTTCGGAAACGTGTATTGCGAGCAGCGTATACGCCCCAGTAGACTGCCTGTGCAAAACAAGGCGATGCAACCCTTTTCTACCGTTGTAGCGAGAGCGCCCAGCGATATAAACCGCCCCGAGTATTATGCGACGCGTCTAGGTTTCCGAAAAGTGTATTGCGAGCAGCGTAAGCCCCAGTAAACTGCCTGTGCAAGCAAGGAGA
This sequence comes from Dermacentor variabilis, assembly GCF_050947875.1. Lineage (NCBI taxonomy): Eukaryota > Metazoa > Arthropoda > Arachnida > Ixodida > Ixodidae > Dermacentor > Dermacentor variabilis. The sequence continues at coordinate 204,142 of NW_027460423.1, read as the reverse complement.
TGCAACACTTTTATACCGTTGCAGCGAGAGCGCGCAGCGATGTAAAGCGCCGAGAGTGTTATACGACGCGTCTCAGTTGTGGAAAAGTGTATTACGAGCAGCGTAAGCCCCAGTGGACTGCCTGTGCAAAACAAGGCGATACAACCCTTTTCTACCGTTGTAGCGAGAGCGCGCAGTGATATATAGCGCCCCGAGTGTTATGCGACGCGTGTCAGTTTCCGAAAAGTGTATTGCGAGGAGCGTAGGCCCCTGTAGACTGCCTGTGGAAAACATGGCGATGCAACCATTTTCTACCGTTGCAGCGGGAGCGCGCAGCGATATAAAGAGCCCCGAGTGTTATGCGACGCGTCTCAATTTCCGCAAAGTGTATTGCGAGCAGCGTAAGCCCCAGTAGACTGCCTGTGCAAAACATGGCGATGCAACCCTTTTCTACCGTTGTAGAGAGAGCGCGCCGCAGTATAAAGCGCCCCGAGTGTTATTCGACGCGTCTCAGTTTCCGAAAAGTGCATCGCGAGCTGCGTAAGCCCCAGTAGACTGCCTGTGCAAAACATGGCGATGCAACCCTTTTCTGTCGTTGCAGCGAGAGCGCGCAGGCAGATAAAGCACCTCGAGTGTTATGCGACGCGTCTCAGTTTCCGAAAAGTGTATTGCGAGAAGCGTATACGCCCTAGTAGACTGCCTGTGCAAAACAAGGCGATGCAACCCTTTTCTACCGTTGCAGCGAGAGCGCGCAGCGATGTAAAGCGCCGAGAGTGTTATACGACGCGTCTCAGTTTTGGAAAAGTGCATTACGAGCAGCGTAAGCCTCAGTATACTGCCTGTGCAAAACAAGGCGATACAACCCTTTTCTACCGTTGTAGCGAGAGCGCGCAGTGATATAAAGCGCCCCGAGTGTTATGCGACGCGTGTCAGTTTCCGAAAAGTGTATTGCGAGGAGCGTAGGCCCCTGTAGACTGCCTGTGGAAAACATGGCGATGCAACCCTGTTCTACCGTTGTAGCGATAGCGCGCAGCGATATAAAGCGCCACGAGTATTATGCGACGCGTCTTAGTTTCCGAAAAGTGTATTGCGAGCAGCGTAAGCCCCAGTAAACTGCCTGTGCAAACAAGGAGATGCAACACTTTTATACCGTTGCAGCGAGAGCGCGCAGCGATGTAAAGCGCCGAGAGTGTTATACGACGCGTCTCAGTTTTGGAAAAGTGTATTACGAGCAGCGTAAGCCCCAGTAGACTGCCTGTGCAAAACAAGGCGATACAACCCTTTTCTACCGTTGTAGCGAGAGCGCGCAGTGATATAAAGCGCCCCGAGTGTTATTCGACGCGTCTCAGTTTCCGAAAAGTGCATCGCGAGCTGCGTAAGCCCCAGTAGACTGTGCCTGTGCAAAACATGGCGATGCAACCATTTTCTACCGTTGCAGCGGGAGCGCGCAGCGATATAAAGAGCCCCGAGTGTTATGCGACGCGTCTCAATTTCCGCAAAGTGTATTGCGAGCAGCGTAAGCCCCAGTAGACTGCCTGTGCAAAGCATGGCGATGCAACCCTTTTCTACCGTTGTAGAGAGAGCGCGCCGCAGTATAAAGCGCCCCGAGTGTTATTCGACGCGTCTCAGTTTCCGAAAAGTGCATCGCGAGCAGTGTAAGCCCCCGTGGACTGCCTGTGCAAAACAAACCGATGCAACCCTTTATAACCATAGCAGTGAGAGCGCGCAGCGATATAAACAGCCCTCAGTGTTATGCGACGCGTCTCAGTTTCGGAAAAGTGTATTGCGAGCAGCGTAAGCCCCAGTACGCTGCCTGTGCAAAACAAGGCAATGCAACCGTATTCTACCGTTGCAGCGATAGCGCACAGCGATATATAGCGCCTCGAGTGTTATGCGACGCGTCTCAGTTTCCGAAAAGTGTATTGCGAGCAGCGTATACGCCCTAGTAGACTGCCTGTGCAAAACAAGGCGATGCAACCCCGTTCTACCGTTGTAGCGAGAGCGCGCAGCGATATAAAGCGCCCCGAGTATTATGCGACGCGTCTCAGTTTCCGAAAAGTGCATTGCGAGCAGCGTATAAGCCCCAGTAGACTGCCTGTGCAAAACAAGGCGATGCAACCCTTTTCTACCGTTGTAGCGAGAGCGCCCAGCGATATAAACCGCCCCGAGTATTATGCGACGCGTCTTGGTTTCCGAAAAGTGTATTGCGAGCAGCGTAAGCCCCAGTAAACTGCCTGTGCAAGCAAGGAGATGCAACACTTTTATACCGTTGCAGCGAGAGCGCGCAGCGATGTAAAGCGCCGAGAGTGTTATACGACGCGTCTCAGTTGTGGAAAAGTGTATTACGAGCAGCGTAAGCCCCAGTGGACTGCCTGTGCAAAACAAGGCGATACAACCCTTTTCTACCGTTGTAGCGAGAGCGCGCAGTGATATATAGCGCCCCGAGTGTTATGCGACGCGTGTCAGTTTCCGAAAAGTGTATTGCGAGGAGCGTAGGCCCCTGTAGACTGCCTGTGGAAAACATGGCGATGCAACCATTTTCTACCGTTGTAGAGAGAGCGCGCCGCAGTATAAAGCGCCCCGAGTGTTATTCGACGCGTCTCAGTTTCCGAAAAGTGCATCGCGAGCTGCGTAAGCCCCAGTAGACTGCCTGTGCAAAACATGGCGATGCAACCCTTTTCTGTCGTTGCAGCGAGAGCGCGCAGGCAGATAAAGCACCTCGAGTGTTATGCGACGCGTCTCAGTTTCCGAAAAGTGTATTGCGAGAAGCGTATACGCCCTAGTAGACTGCCTGTGCAAAACAAGGCGATGCAACCCTTTTCTACCGTTGCAGCGAGAGCGCGCAGCGATGTAAAGCGCCGAGAGTGTTATACGACGCGTCTCAGTTTTGGAAAAGTGCATTACGAGCAGCGTAAGCCTCAGTATACTGCCTGTGCAAAACAAGGCGATACAACCCTTTTCTACCGTTGTAGCGAGAGCGCGCAGTGATATAAAGCGCCCCGAGTGTTATGCGACGCGTGTCAGTTTCCGAAAAGTGTATTGCGAGGAGCGTAGGCCCCTGTAGACTGCCTGTGGAAAACATGGCGATGCAACCCTGTTCTACCGTTGTAGCGATAGCGCGCAGCGATATAAAGCGCCACGAGTATTATGCGACGCGTCTTAGTTTCCGAAAAGTGTATTGCGAGCAGCGTAAGCCCCAGTAAACTGCCTGTGCAAACAAGGAGATGCAACACTTTTATACCGTTGCAGCGAGAGCGCGCAGCGATGTAAAGCGCCGAGAGTGTTATACGACGCGTCTCAGTTTTGGAAAAGTGTATTACGAGCAGCGTAAGCCCCAGTAGACTCCCTGTGCAAAACAAGGCGATACAACCCTTTTCTACCGTTGTAGCGAGAGCGCGCAGTGATATAAAGCGCCCCGAGTGTTATGCGACGCGTGTCAGTTTCCGAAAAGTGTATTGCGAGGAGCGTAGGCCCCTGTAGACTGCCTGTGGAAAACATGGCGATGCAACCCTGTTCTACCGTTGTAGCGATAGCGCGCAGCGATATAAAGCGCCACGAGTATTATGCGACGCGTCTTAGTTTCCGAAAAGTGTATTGCGAGCAGCGTAAGCCCCAGTAAACTGCCTGTGCAAACAAGGAGATGCAACACTTTTATACCGTTGCAGCGAGAGCGCGCAGCGATGTAAAGCGCCGAGAGTGTTATACGACGCGTCTCAGTTTTGGAAAAGTGTATTACGAGCAGCGTAAGCCCCAGTAGACTGCCTGTGCAAAACAAGGCGATACAACCCTTTTCTACCGTTGTAGCGAGAGCGCGCAGTGATATAAAGCGCCCCGAGTGTTATTCGACGCGTCTCAGTTTCCGAAAAGTGCATCGCGAGCTGCGTAAGCCCCAGTAGACTGTGCCTGTGCAAAACATGGCGATGCAACCATTTTCTACCGTTGCAGCGGGAGCGCGCAGCGATATAAAGAGCCCCGAGTGTTATGCGACGCGTCTCAATTTCCGCAAAGTGTATTGCGAGCAGCGTAAGCCCCAGTAGACTGCCTGTGCAAAACATGGCGATGCAACCCTTTTCTACCGTTGTAGAGAGAGCGCGCCGCAGTATAAAGCGCCCCGAGTGTTATTCGACGCGTCTCAGTTTCCGAAAAGTGCATCGCGAGCAGTGTAAGCCCCCGTGGACTGCCTGTGCAAAACAAACCGATGCAACCCTTTATAACCATAGCAGTGAGAGCGCGCAGCGATATAAACAGCCCTCAGTGTTATGCGACGCGTCTCAGTTTCGGAAAAGTGTATTGCGAGCAGCGTAAGCCCCAGTACGCTGCCTGTGCAAAACAAGGCGATGCAACCGTATTCTACCGTTGCAGCGATAGCGCACAGCGATATATAGCGCCTCGAGTGTTATGCGACGCGTCTCAGTTTCCGAAAAGTGTATTGCGAGCAGCGTATACGCCCTAGTAGACTGCCTGTGCAAAACAAGGCGATGCAACCCCGTTCTACCGTTGTAGCGAGAGCGCGCAGCGATATAAAGCGCCCCGAGTATTATGCGACGCGTCTCAGTTTCCGAAAAGTGCATTGCGAGCAGCGTATAAGCCCCAGTAGACTGCCTGTGCAAAACAAGGCGATGCAACCCTTTTCTACCGTTGTAGCGAGAGCGCCCAGCGATATAAACCGCCCCGAGTATTATGCGACGCGTCTTGGTTTCCGAAAAGTGTATTGCGAGCAGCGTAAGCCCCAGTAAACTGCCTGTGCAAGCAAGGAGATGCAACACTTTTATACCGTTGCAGCGAGAGCGCGCAGCGATGTAAAGCGCCGAGAGTGTTATACGACGCGTCTCAGTTGTGGAAAAGTGTATTACGAGCAGCGTAAGCCCCAGTGGACTGCCTGTGCAAAACAAGGCGATACAACCCTTTTCTACCGTTGTAGCGAGAGCGCGCAGTGATATATAGCGCCCCGAGTGTTATGCGACGCGTGTCAGTTTCCGAAAAGTGTATTGCGAGGAGCGTAGGCCCCTGTAGACTGCCTGTGGAAAACATGGCGATGCAACCATTTTCTACCGTTGTAGAGAGAGCGCGCCGCAGTATAAAGCGCCCCGAGTGTTATTCGACGCGTCTCAGTTTCCGAAAAGTGCATCGCGAGCTGCGTAAGCCCCAGTAGACTGCCTGTGCAAAACATGGCGATGCAACCCTTTTCTGTCGTTGCAGCGAGAGCGCGCAGGCAGATAAAGCACCTCGAGTGTTATGCGACGCGTCTCAGTTTCCGAAAAGTGTATTGCGAGAAGCGTATACGCCCTAGTAGACTGCCTGTGCAAAACAAGGCGATGCAACCCTTTTCTACCGTTGCAGCGAGAGCGCGCAGCGATGTAAAGCGCCGAGAGTGTTATACGACGCGTCTCAGTTTTGGAAAAGTGCATTACGAGCAGCGTAAGCCTCAGTATACTGCCTGTGCAAAACAAGGCGATACAACCCTTTTCTACCGTTGTAGCGAGAGCGCGCAGTGATATAAAGCGCCCCGAGTGTTATGCGACGCGTGTCAGTTTCCGAAAAGTGTATTGCGAGGAGCGTAGGCCCCTGTAGACTGCCTGTGGAAAACATGGCGATGCAACCCTGTTCTACCGTTGTAGCGATAGCGCGCAGCGATATAAAGCGCCACGAGTATTATGCGACGCGTCTTAGTTTCCGAAAAGTGTATTGCGAGCAGCGTAAGCCCCAGTAAACTGCCTGTGCAAACAAGGAGATGCAACACTTTTATACCGTTGCAGCGAGAGCGCGCAGCGATGTAAAGCGCCGAGAGTGTTATACGACGCGTCTCAGTTTTGGAAAAGTGTATTACGAGCAGCGTAAGCCCCAGTAGACTCCCTGTGCAAAACAAGGCGATACAACCCTTTTCTACCGTTGTAGCGAGAGCGCGCAGTGATATAAAGCGCCCCGAGTGTTATGCGACGCGTGTCAGTTTCCGAAAAGTGTATTGCGAGGAGCGTAGGCCCCTGTAGACTGCCTGTGGAAAACATGGCGATGCAACCATTTTCTACCGTTGCAGCGGGAGCGCGCAGCGATATAAAGAGCCCCGAGTGTTATGCGACGCGTCTCAATTTCCGCAAAGTGTATTGCGAGCAGCGTAAGCCCCAGTAGACTGTCTGTGCAAAACATGGCGATGCAACCCTTTTCTACCGTTGTAGTGAGAGCGCGCCGCAGTATAAAGCGCCCCGAGTGTTATTCGACGCGTCTCAGTTTCCGAAAAGTGCATCGCGAGCTGCGTAAGCCCCAGTAGACTGTGCCTGTGCAAAACATGGCGATGCAACCATTTTCTACCGTTGCAGCGGGAGCGCGCAGCGATATAAAGAGCCCCGAGTGTTATGCGACGCGTCTCAATTTCCGCAAAGTGTATTGCGAGCAGCGTAAGCCCCAGTAGACTGCCTGTGCAAAACATGGCGATGCAACCCTTTTCTACCGTTGTAGAGAGAGCGCGCCGCAGTATAAAGCGCCCCGAGTGTTATTCGACGCGTCTCAGTTTCCGAAAAGTGCATCGCGAGCTGCGTAAGCCCCAGTAGACTGCCTGTGCAAAACACGGCGATGCAACCCTTTTCTGCCGTTGCAGCGAGAGCGCGCAGGCAGATAAAGCACCTCGAGTGTTATGCGACGCGTCTCAGTTTCCGAAAAGTGTATTGCGAGTAGCGTATACGCCCTAGTAGACTGCCTGTGCAAAACAAGGCGATGCAACCCTTTTCTACCGTTGCAGCGAGAGCGCGCAGCGATGTAAAGCGCCGAGAGTGTTATACGACGCGTCTCAGTTTTGGAAAAGTGCATTACGAGCAGCGTAAGCCTCAGTAGACTGCCTGTGCAAAACAAGGCGATACAACCCTTTTCTACCGTTGTAGCGAGAGCGCGCAGTGATATAAATCGCCCCGAGTGTTATGCGACGCGTGTCAGTTTCCGAAAAGTGTATTGCGAGGAGCGTAGGCCCCTGTAGACTGCCTGTGGAAAACATGGCGATGCAACCCTGTTCTACCGTTGTAGCGATAGCGCGCAGCGATATAAAGCGCCACGAGTATTATGCGACGCGTCTTAGTTTCCGAAAAGTGTATTGCGAGCAGCGTAAGCCCCAGTAAACTGCCTGTGCAAACAAGGAGATGCAACACTTTTATACCGTTGCAGCGAGAGCGCGCAGCGATGTAAAGCGCCGAGAGTGTTATACGACGCGTCTCAGTTTTGGAAAAGTGTATTACGAGCAGCGTAAGTCCCAGTAGACTGCCTGTGCAAAACAAGGCGATACAACCCTTTTCTACCGTTGTAGCGAGAGCGCGCAGTGATATAAAGCGCCCCGAGTGTTATGCGACGCGTGTCAGTTTCCGAAAAGTGTATTGCGAGGAGCGTAGGCCCCTGTAGACTGCCTGTGGAAAACATGGCGATGCAACCATTTTCTACCGTTGCAGCGGGAGCGCGCAGCGATATAAAGAGCCCCGAGTGTTATGGGACGCGTCTCAATTTCCGCAAAGTGTATTGCGAGCAGCGTAAGCCCCAGTAGACTGCCTGTGCAAAACATGGCGATGCAACCCTTTTCTACCGTTGTAGTGAGATCGCGCCGCAGTATAAAGCACCCCGAGTGTTATTCGACGCGTCTCAGTTTATGAAAAGTGCATCGCGAGCTGCTGTAGCCCCAGTAGACTGTGCCTGTGCAAAACATGGCGATGCAACCCTTTTCTGCCGTTGCAGCGAGAGCGCGCAGGCAGATAAAGCACCTCGAGTGTTATGCCACGCGTCTCAGTTTCCGAAAAGTGTATTGCGAGAAGCGTATACGCCCTAGTAGACTGCCTGTGCAAAACAAGGCGATGCAACCCTTTTCTACCGTTGCAGCGAGAGCGCGCAGCGATGTAAAGCGCCGAGAGTGTTATACGACGCGTCTCAGTTTTGGAAAAGTGTATTACGAGCAGCGTAAGCCTCAGTAGACTGCCTGTGCAAAACAAGGCGATACAACCCTTTTCTACCGTTGTAGCGAGAGCGCGCAGTGATATAAAGCGCCCCGAGTGTTATGCGACGCGTGTCAGTTTCCGAAAAGTGTATTGCGAGGAGCGTAGGCCCCTGTAGACTGCATGTGGAAAACATGGCTTTGCAACCCTGTTCTACCGTTGTAGCGATAGCGCGCAGCGATATAAAGCGCCACGAGTATTACGCGACGCGTCTCAGTTTCCGAAAAGTGTATTGCGAGGAGCGTAAGCCCCTGTAGACTGCCTGTGCAAACAAGGCAATGCAACTCTTTTTTACCATTGTAGCGAGAGCGCGCAGCGATATAAAGCGCCACGAGTATTATGCGACGTGTCTCCGTTTTACAAAAATCTTTATTGCGAGCAGTGTAAGCCGCAGTGGACTGCCTGTGATAAACAAACCGATGCAACCCTTTATAACCGTTGCAGTGAGAGCGCGCAGCGATAGAAACAGCCCTCTGTGTTATGCGACGCGTCTCAGTTTCGGAAAAGTGTGTTGCGCGTAGCGTAAGCTCCAGTAGGCTGCCTGTGCAAAACAAGGCGATGCAACCCTATTCTACCGTTGTAGCGAGAGCGCGAAGCGATACAAAACGCCCTGAGTAATATGCGACGCGTCTCAGTTACCGAGAAGTGTATTGCGAGCAGGGTAAGCCCCACTACACTGCCTGTGTAAAACATGGCGATGCAACCCTTTTCTACCGTTGTAGCGAGAGCGCGCCGCATTATAAAGCGCCCCTAGTGTTATGCGACGCGTCTCAGTTTCCGAAAAGTGCATTGCGAGCTGCGTAAGCCCCAGTAGACTGCCTGTGCAAAACATGGTGACGCAACCCTTTTCTGAGGTTGCAGCGAGAGCGCGCAGCCAGATAAAGCGCCCCGAGTGTTATGCGACGCGTCTCAGTTTCAAAAAAATCTTTATTGCGAGCAGCGTAAGCCCCAGTGGACTGTCTGTGCTAAAGAAACCGATGCAACCCTTTTCTACCGTTGCAGCGAGAGCGCGCAGCGATGTAAAGCGCTGTGAGTGTTATACGACGCGTCTCAGTTTCGGAAATGTGTATTGCGAGCAGCGTAAGCCCCAGTAGACTGCCTGTGCAAAACAAGGCAATGCAACCCTTTTCTACCGTTGCAGCGAGAGCGCGCAGCGATATAAAGCGCCCCGAGTTTTATGCGACGCATCTCAGTTTCAGAAAAGTCTTTATTGCAGAGAAGCGAAAGCCCCAGTAGACAGCCTGTGCAAATCTAGCCGATGCAACCCTTTTCCACCATTGCAGCGAGAGCGCGCAGCGATATAAAGGGCCCCGAGTGTTATGCGCCGCGTCTCAGTTTCCGAACAGTCTATTGCGAGCAGCGTAAGCCCCTGTAGACTGCCTGTGCTAACAAGGCGATGCAACACTTTTCTACCGTTGTAGCGAGTGCGCGCAGCGATATATTGCGCCCCGAGTGTGATGCGACGCGTCTCAATTTCCGCAAAGTGTATTGCAAGCCGCGTAAGCCCCAGTAGACTGCCTTTGCAAAACATGGCGATGCAACCCGGTTCTACCATTGTAGCGAGAGCGCGCAATGATATAAAGCGCCCCGAGTATTATGCGACGCGTCTCAGTTTCTGAAAAATCTTTATTGCGAGCAGTGTAAGCCCCAGTGTACTGCCTGTGCTAAACAAACCGATGCAACCCTTTATAACCGTTGCAGTGAGAGCGCGCAGCGATATAAACAGCCCTCAGTGTTATGCGACGCGTCTCAGTTTCGGAAAAGTGTATTGCGAGCAGCGTAAGCCCCAGTAGGCAGCCTGTGCAAAACAAGGCGATGCAACCCTTTTCTACCGTTGTAGCGAGTGCGCGCAGCGATATAAAGCGCCCCGAGTGTTATGCGCCGCGTCTCAGTTTCCGAACAGTGTATTGCGAGCAGCGTAAGCCCCTGTAGACTGCCTGTGCAAACAAGGCGATGCAACCCTTTTCTACCGTTGTAGCGCGTGCGCGCAGCGATATATAGCGCCACGAGTGTGATGCGACGCGTGTCAGTTTCCGAAAAGTGTATTGCGAACAGCGTAAGCCCCAGTAGACAGTTTGTGCAAAACATGGCGATGCAACCCTGTTCTACCGTTGTAGCGAGAGCGCGCAGCGATATAAAGCACCCCGAGTGTTATGCGCCGCGTCTCAGTTTCCGAACAGCGTATTGCGAGCAGCGAAAGCCCCTGTAGACTGCCTGTGCAAACAAGGTGATGCAACTCTTGTCTACCGTTGTAGCCAGTGCGCGCAGCGATAATTAGCGCCCCGAGTGCGATGCGACGCGTCTCAATTTCCGCAAAATGTATTGCAAGCCGCGTAAGCCCCAGTAGACTGCCTGTGCAAAACATGGCGATGCAACCCTGTTCTACCGTTGTAGCGAGAGCGCGCAGTGATATAAAGCAACCCGAGTATTATGCGACGCGTCTCAGTTTCTGAAAAGTGTATTGCGAGGAGCGTAAGCCCCTGTAGACTGCCTGTGGAAACAAGTCAATGCAACTCTTTTCTACCATTGTATCGACAGCGCGCAGCGATATAAACCGCCCCGAGTATTATGCGACGCGTCTTAGTTTCCGAAAAGTGTATTGCGAGCAGCGTAAGCCCCAGTAAACTGCCTGAGCAAACAAGGAGATGCAACACTTTTCTACCGTTGTAGCGGGTGCGCGCAGTGATAAAAAGGGCGCCGGGTGTTGTGCGACGCGTCTCAGTTTCCGAAAAGTGTTTTGCGAGCAGCCTAAGCCCCAGTAGACTGCCAGTGCAAAACATGGCAATGCAACCCTTTTCTAGCGATGCAACGACAGCGCGCAGCGATATAAAGCGCCCCGAGATTTATGCGACGTATCTCAGTTTCAGAAAAGTCTTTATTGCGAGCAGCGTAAGCCCCAGTAGACAGCCTGTGCTAAACATGGCGATGCAACCCTGTTCTACCGTTGTAGCGAGAGCGCGCGGCGATATAAAGCGCCACGAGTATTATGCGACGCGTCTCAGTTTCCGAAAAGTGTATTGCGAGGAGCGTAAGCCCCTGTAGACTGCCTGTGCAAACAAGGCGATGCAACCCTTTTCTACCGTTGTAGCGAGTGCGCGCAGCGATATATAGCGCCGCGAGTGTGATGCGACGCGTCTCAATTTCCGCAAAGTGTATTGCAAGCCGCGTAAGCCCCAGTAGACTGCCTGTGCAAAACATGGCGATGCAACCCTGTTCTACCGTTGTAGCGAGAGCGCGCAGTGATATAAAGCGCCCCGAGTATTATGCGACGATTCTCAGTTTCTGAAAAGTGTATTGCGAGGAGCGTAAGCCCCTGTAGACTGCCTGTGCAAACAAGTCAATGCAACTCTTTTCTACCATTTTTGCGAGAGCGCGCAGCGATATAAAGCGCCCCGAGTATTATGCGACGCGTCTCAGTTTTAGAAAAATCTTTATTGCGAGCAGTGTAAGCCCCAGTGGACTGCCGGTGCTAAACAAACCGATGCAACCCTTTATAACCGTTGCAGTGAGAGCGCGCAGCGATATAAACAGACCTCATTGTTATGCGACACGTCTCAGTTTCCGAAAAGTGTATTGCGAGCAGCGTAAGCCCCAGTAAACTGCCTGAGCAAACAAGGAGATGCAACCCTATTCTACCGTTGTAGCGAGAGCGCGAAGCGATACAAAGCGCCCTGAGTAATATGCGACGCGTCTCAGTTACCGAGAAGTGTATTACGAGCAGCGTAAGCCTCAGTAGACTGCCTGTGCAAAACAAGGCGATACAACCCTTTTCTACCGTTGTAGCGAGAGCGCGCCGTGATATAAAGCGCCCCGAGTGTTATGCGACGCGTGTCAGTTTCCGAAAAGTGTATTGCGAGGAGCGTAGGCCCCTGTAGACTGCCTGTGGAAAACATGGCGATGCAACCCTGTTCTACCGTTGTAGCGATAGCGCGCAGCGATATAAAGCGCCACGAGTATTATGCGACGCGTCTCAGTTTCCGAAAAGTGTATTGCGAGGAGCGTAAGCCCCTGTAGACTGCCTGTGCAAACAAGGCAATGCAACTCTTTTTTACCATTGTAGCGAGAGCGCGCAGCGATATAAAGCGCCACGAGTATTATGCGACGTGTCTCCGTTTTACAAAAATCTTTATTGCGAGCAGTGTAAGCCGCAGTGGACTGCCCGTGATAAACAAACCGATGCAACCCTTTATAACCGTTGCAGTGAGTGCGCGCAGCGATAGAAACAGCCCTCTGTGTTATGCGACGCGTCTCAGTTTCGGAAAAGTGTGTTGCGCGTAGCGTAAGCTCCAGTAGGCTGCCTGTGCAAAACAAGGCGATGCAACCCTATTCTACCGTTGTAGCGAGAGCGCGAAGCGATACAAAGCGCCCTGAGTAATATGCGACGCGTCTCAGTTACCGAGAAGTGTATTGCGAGCAGGGTAAGCCCCACTACACTGCCTGTGTAAAACATGGCGATGCAACCCTTTTCTACCGTTGTAGCGAGAGCGCGCCGCATTATAAAGCGCCCCTAGTGTTATGCGACGCGTCTCAGTTTCCGAAAAGTGCATTGCGAGCTGCGTAAGCCCCAGTAGACTGCCTGTGCAAAACATGGTGACGCAACCCTTTTCTGCCGTTGCAGCGAGAGCGCGCAGCCAGATAAAGCGCCCCGAGTGTTATGCGACGCGTCTCAGTTTCAAAAAAATCTTTATTGCGAGCAGCGTAAGCCCCAGTGGACTGTCTGTGCTAAAGAAACCGATGCAACCCTTTTCTACCGTTGCAGCGAGAGCGTGCAGCGATGTAAAGCGCTGCGAGTGTTATACGACGCGTCTCAGTTTCGGAAATGTGTATTGCGAGCAGCGTAAGCCCCAGTAGACTGCCTGTGCAAAACAAGGCGATACAACCCTTTGCTACCGTTCCGGCGGAGAGCGCACAGCGATATATAGCGCCTCGAGTATTATGCGACGCGTCTCAGTTTCCGAAAAGTGTATTGCGAGGAGCGTAAGTCCTTGTAGACTGCCTGTGCAAACAAGGCAATGCAACCCTTTTCTACCGTTGCAGCGAGAGCGCGCAGCGATAAAAGCGCCCCGAGGTTTATGCGACGCATCTCAGTTTCAGAAAAGTCTTTATTGCGAGAAGCGAAAGCCCCAGTAGACAGCCTGTGCAAAGCTAGCCGATGCAACCCTTTTCCACCATTGCAGCGAGAGCGCGCAGCGATATAAAGGGCCCCGAGTGTTATGCGCCGCGTCTCAGTTTCCGAACAGTCTATTGCGAGCAGCGTAAGCCCCTGTAGACTGCCTGTGCAAACAAGGCGATGCAACACTTTTCTACCGTTGTAGCGAGTGCGCGCAGCGATATATTGCGCCCCGAGTGTGATGCGACGCGTCTCAATTTCCGCAAAGTGTATTGCAAGCCGCGTAAGCCCCAGTAGACTGCCTTTGCAAAACATGGCGATGCAACCCGGTTCTACCATTGTAGCGAGAGCGCGCAGTGATATAAAGCGCCCCGAGTATTATGCGACGCGTCTCAGTTTCTGAAAAATCTTTATTGCGAGCAGTGTAAGCCCCAGTGTACTGCCTGTGCTAAACAAACCGATGCAACCCTTTATAACCGTTGCAGTGAGAGCGCGCAGCAATATAAACAGCCCTCAGTGTTATGCGACGCGTCTCAGTTTCGGACAAGTGTATTGCGAGCAGCGTAAGCCCCAGTAGGCAGCCTGTGCAAAACAAGGCGATGCAACCCTTTTCTACCGTTGTAGCGAGTGCGCGCAGCGATATAAAGCGCCCCGAGTGTTATGCGCCGCGTCTCAGTTTCCGAACAGTGTATTGCGAGCAGCGTAAGCCCCTGTAGACTGCCTGTGCAAACAAGGCGATGCAACCCTTTTCTACCGTTGTAGCGCGTGCGCGCAGCGATATATAGCGCCACGAGTGTGATGCGACGCGTGTCAGTTTGCGAAAAGTGTATTGCGAACAGCGTAAGCCACAGTAGACAGTTTGTGCAAAACATGGCGATGCAACCCTGTTCTACCGTTGTAGCGAGAGCGCGCAGCAATATAAAGCACCCCGAGTGTTATGCGCCGCGTCTCAGTTTCCGAACAGCGTATTGCGAGCAGCGAAAGCCCCTGTAGACTGCCTGTGCAAACAAGGTGATGCAACTCTTGTCTACCGTTGTAGCCAGTGCGCGCAGCGATAATTAGCGCCCCGAGTGTGATGCGACGCGTCTCAATTTCCGCAAAATGTATTGCAAGCCGCGTAAGCCCCAGTAGACTGCCTGTGCAAAACATGGCGATGCAACCCTGTTCTACCGTTGTAGCGAGAGCGCGCAGTGATATAAAGCAACCCGAGTATTATGCGACGCGTCTCAGTTTCTGAAAAGTGTATTGCGAGGAGCGTAAGCCCCTGTAGACTGCCTGTGGAAACAAGTCAATGCGACTCTTTTCTACCATTGTATCGAGAGCGCGCAGCGATATAAACCGCCCCGAGTATTATGCGACGCGTCTTAGTTTCCGAAAAGTGTATTGCGAGCAGCGTAAGCCCCAGTAAACTGCCTGAGCAAACAAGGAGATGCAACACTTTTCTACCGTTGTAGCGGGTGCGCGCAGTGATAAAAAGGGCGCCGGGTGTTGTGCGACGCGTCTCAGTTTCCGAAAAGTGTTTTGCGAGCAGCGTAAGCCCCAGTAGACTGCCAGTGCAAAACATGGCAATGCAACCCTTTTCTAGCGATGCAACGACAGCGCGCAGCGATATAAAGCGCCCCGAGATTTATGCGACGTATCTCAGTTTCAGAAAAGTCTTTATTGCGAGCAGCGAAAGCCCCAGTAGACAGCCTGTCCAAAACTAGCCGATGCAACCCTTTTCTACCGTTGCAGCGAGAGGGCGCAGCGATATAAAGAGCCCCGAGTGTTGTGCGACGCGTCTCAGTTTCCGAAGAGTGTATTGCGAGCAGCGTAAGCCCCTGTAGACTGCCTGTGCAAACAAGGCGATGCAAGCCTTTTCTACCGTTGTAGCGAGTGCGCGCAGCGATATATAGCGCCGCGAGTGTGATGCGACGCGTGTCAGTTTCCGAAAAGTGTATTGCGAGCAGCGTAAGCCCCAGTAGACAGCCTGTGCAAAACATGGCGATGCAACCCTGTTCTACCGTTGTAGCGAGAGCGCGCGGCGATATAAAGCGCCACGAGTATTATGCGACGCGTCTCAGTTTCCGAAAAGTGTATTGCGAGGAGCGTAAGCCCCTGTAGACTGCCTGTGCAAACAAGGCGATGCAACCCTTTTCTACCGTTGTAGCGAGTGCGCGCAGCGATATATAGCGCCGCGAGTATTATGCGACGATTCTCAGTTTCTGAAAAGTGTATTGCGAGGAGCGTAAGCCCCTGTAGACTGCCTGTGCAAACAAGTCAATGCAACTCTTTTCTACCATTTTTGCGAGAGCGCGCAGCGATATAAAGCGCCCCGAGTATTATGCGACGCGTCTCAGTTTTAGAAAAATCTTTATTGCGAGCAGTGTAAGCCCCAGTGGACTGCCGGTGCTAAACAAACCGATGCAACCCTTTATAACCGTTGCAGTGAGAGCGCGCAGCGATATAAACAGACCTCATTGTTATGGGACGCGTCTCAGTTTCCGAAAAGTGTATTGCGAGCAGCGTAAGCCCCAGTAAACTGCCTGAGCAAACAAGGAGATGCAACACTTTTCTACCGTTGTAGCGGGTGCGCGCAGTGATAAAAAGGGCGCCGGGTGTTGTGCGACGCGTCTCAGTTTCCGAAAAGTGTTTTGCGAGCAGCGTAAGCCCCAGTAGACTGCCAGTGCAAAACATGGCAATGCAACCCTTTTCTAGCGATGCAACGACAGCGCGCAGCGATATAAAGCGCCCCGAGATTTATGCGACGTATCTCAGTTTCAGAAAAGTCTTTATTGCGAGCAGCGAAAGCCCCAGTAGACAGCCTGTCCAAAACTGGCCGATCCAACCCTTTTCTACCGTTGCAGCGAGAGGGCGCAGCGATATAAAGAGCCCCGAGTGTTGTGCGACGCGTCTCTGTTTCCGAAGAGTGTATTGCGAGCAGCGTAAGCCCCTGTAGACTGCCTGTGCAAACAAGGCGATGCAAGCCTTTTCTACCGTTGTAGCGAGTGCGCGCAGCGATATATAGCGCCGCGAGTGTGATGCGACGCGTGTCAGTTTCCGAAAAGTGTATTGCGAGCAGCGTAAGCCCCAGTAGACAGTTTGTGCAAAACATGGCGATGCAACCCTGTTCTACCGTTGTAGCGAGAGCGCGCAGCGATATAAAGCACCCCGAGTGTTATGCGCCGCGTCTCAGTTTCCGAACAGCGTATTGCGAGCAGCGAAAGCCCCTGTAGACTGCCTGTGCAAACAAGGTGATGCAACTCTTGTCTACCGTTGTAGCCAGTGCGCGCAGCGATAATTAGCGCCCCGAGTGTGATGCGACGCGTCTCAATTTCCGCAAAATGTATTGCAAGCCGCGTAAGCCCCAGTAGACTGCCTGTGCAAAACATGGCGATGCAACCCTGTTCTACCGTTGTAGCGAGAGCGCGCAGTGATATAAAGCAACCCGAGTATTATGCGACGCGTCTCAGTTTCTGAAAAGTGTATTGCGAGGAGCGTAAGCCCCTGTAGACTGCCTGTGGAAACAAGTCAATGCAACTCTTTTCTACCATTGTATCGAGAGCGCGCAGCGATATAAACCGCCCCGAGTATTATGCGACGCGTCTTAGTTTCCGAAAAGTGTATTGCGAGCAGCGTAAGCCCCAGTAAACTGCCTGAGCAAACAAGGAGATGCAACACTTTTCTACCGTTGTAGCGGGTGCGCGCAGTGATAAAAAGGGCGCCGGGTGTTGTGCGACGCGTCTCAGTTTCCGAAAAGTGTTTTGCGAGCAGCGTAAGCCCCAGTAGACTGCCAGTGCAAAACATGGCAATGCAACCCTTTTCTAGCGATGCAACGACAGCGCGCAGCGATATAAAGCGCCCCGAGATTTATGCGACGTATCTCAGTTTCAGAGAAGTCTTTATTGCGAGCAGCGAAAGCCCCAGTAGACAGCCTGTCCAAAACTAGCCAATGCAACCCTTTTCTACCGTTGCAGCGAGAGGGCGCAGCGATATAAAGAGCCCCGAGTGTTGTGCGACGCGTCTCAATTTCCGCAAAGTGAATTGCAAGCCGCGTAAGCCCCAGTAGACTGCCTGTGCAAAACATGGCGATGCAACCCTGTTCTACCGTTGTAGCGAGAGCGCGCAGTGATATAAAGCGCCCCGAGTATTATGGGACGCGTCTCAGTTTCTGAAAAGTGTATTGCGAGGAGCGTAAGCCCCTGTAGACTGCCTGTGCAAACAAGTCAATGCAACTCTTTTCTACCATTTTTGCGAGAGCGCGCAGCGATATAAAGCGCCCCGAGTATTATGCGACGCGTCTCAGTGTTAGAAAAATCTTTATTGCGAGCAGTGTAAGCCCCAGTGGACTGCCGGTGCTAAACAAACCGATGCAACCCTTTATAACCGTTGCAGTGAGAGCGCGCAGCGATATAAACAGACCTCATTGTTATGCGACGCGTCTCAGTTTCCGAAAAGTGTATTGCGAGCAGCGTAAGCCCCAGTAAACTGCCTGAGCAAACAAGGAGATGCAACCCTATTCTACCGTTGTAGCGAGAGCGCGAAGCGATACAAAGCGCCCTGAGTAATATGCGACGCGTCTCAGTTACCGAGAAGTGTATTACGAGCAGCGTAAGCCTCAGTAGACTGCCTGTGCAAAACAAGGCGATACAACCCTTTTCTACCGTTGTAGCGAGAGCGCTCCGTGATATAAAGCGCCCCGAGTGTTATGCGACGCGTGTCAGTTTCCGAAAAGTGTATTGCGAGGAGCGTAGGCCCCTGTAGACTGCCTGTGGAAAACATGGCGATGCAACCCTGTTCTACCGTTGTAGCGATAGCGCGCAGCGATATAAAGCGCCACGAGTATTATGCGACGCGTCTCAGTTTCCGAAAAGTGTATTGCGAGGAGCGTAAGCCCCTGTAGACTGCCTGTGCAAACAAGGCAATGCAACTCTTTTTTACCATTGTAGCGAGAGCGCGCAGCGATATAAAGCGCCACGAGTATTATGCGATGTGTCTCCGTTTTACAAAAATCTTTATTGCGAGCAGTGTAAGCCGCAGTGGACTGCCTGTGATAAACAAACCGATGCAACCCTTTATAACCGTTGCAGTGAGAGCGCGCAGCGATAGAAACAGCCCTCTGTGTTATGCGACGCGTCTCAGTTTCGGAAAAGTGTGCTGCGCGTAGCGTAAGCTCCAGTAGGCTGCCTGTGCAAAACAAGGCGATGCAACCCTATTCTACCGTTGTAGCGAGAGCGCGAAGCGATACAAAGCGCCCTGAGTAATATGCGACGCGTCTCAGTTACCGAGAAGTGTATTGCGAGCAGGGTAAGCCCCACTACACTGCCTGTGTAAAACATGGCGATGCAACCCTTTTCTACCGTTGTAGCGAGAGCGCGCCGCATTATAAAGCGCCCCTAGTGTTATGCGACGCGTCTCAGTTTCCGAAAAGTGCATTGCGAGCAGCGTAAGCCCCAGTAAACTGCCTGTGCAAACAAGGAGATGCAACCCTTTTCTACCGTTGCAGCGAGAGCGCGCAGCGATATAAAGCGCCCCGAGTGTTATGCGCCGCGTCTCAGTTTCCGAACAGTGTATTGCGAGCAGCGTAAGCCCCTGTAGACTGCCTGTGCAAACAAGGCGATGCAACACTTTTCTACCGTTGTAGCGAGTGCGCGCAGCGATATATTGCGCCCCGAGTGTGATGCGACGCGTCTCAATTTCCGCAAAGTGTATTGCAAGCCGCGTAAGCCCCAGTAGAGTGCCTTTGCAAAACATGGCGATGCAACCCTGTTCTACCGTTGTAGCGAGAGCGCGCAGTGATATAAAGCGCCCCGAGTATTATGCGACGCGTCTCAGTTTCTGAAAAATCTTTATTGCGAGCAGTGTAAGCCCCAGTGGACTGCCTGTACAAAACAAGGCGATGCAACCCTTTTCTACCGTTGTAGCGAGTGCGCGCAGTGATATAAAGCGCCCCGAGTGTTATGCGCCGCGTCTCAGTTTCCGAACAGTGTATCGCGAGCAGCGTAAGCCCCTGTAGACTGCCTGTGCAAACAAGGCGATGCAACCCTTTTCTACCGTTGTAGCGAGTGCGCGCAGCGATATATAGCGCCACGAGTGTGATGCGACGTGTGTCAGTTTCCGAAAAGTGTATTGCGAGCAGCGTATAAGCCCCAGTGGACGGCCTGTGCAAAACAAGGCGATGCAACCCTGTCCTACCGTTTTAGCGAGAGCGCGCAGCGATATAAAGCGCCCCGAGTATTAAGCGACGCGTATCAGTTTCCGAAAAGTGTATTGCGAGGAGCGTAAGCCCCTGTAGACTGCCTGTGCAAAAAAGGCGATGCAACTCTTTTCTACCATTGTAGCGAGAGCGCGCAGCGATATAAACCGCCCCGAGTATTATGTGACGCGTCTTAGTTTCCGAAAAATGTATTGCGAGCAGCGTAAACTCCAGTAAACTGCCTGTGCAAACAAGGAGATGCAACCGTTTTCTACCGTTGTAGCGAGTGCGCGCAGGGATATATAGCGCCACGAGTGTGATGCGACGTGTGTCAGTTTCCGAAAAGTGTATTGCGAGCAGCGTATAAGCCCCAGTGGACGGCCTGTGCAAAACAAGGCGATGCAACCCTGTCCTGCCGTTGTAGCGAGAGCGCGCAGCGATATAAAGAGCCCCGAGTTTTATGCGACGCATCTCAGTTTCAGAAAAGTCTTTATTGCGAGAAGCGAAAGCCCCAGTAGACAGCCTGTGCAAAGCTAGCCGATGCAACCCTTTTCCACCGTTGCAGCGAGAGCGCGCAGCGATATAAAGGGCCCCGAGTGTTATGCGCCGCGTCTCAGTTTCCGAACAGTGTATTGCGAGCAGCGTAAGCCCCTGTAGACTGCCTGTGCAAACAAGGCGATGCAACACTTTTCCACCGTTGTAGCGAGTGCGCGCAGCGATATATTGCGCCCCGAGTGTGATGCGACGCGTCTCAATTTCCGCAAAGTGTATTGCAAGCCGCGTAAGCCCCAGTAGACTGCCTTTGCAAAACATGGCGATGCAACCCGGTTCTACCGTTGTAGCGAGAGCGCGCTGTGATATAAAGCGCCCCGAGTATTATGCGACGCGTCTCAGTTTCTGAAAAATCTTTATTGCGAGCAGTGTAAGCCCCAGTGGACTGCCTGTGCTAAACAAACCGATGCAACCCTTTACAACCGTTGCAGTGAGAGCGCGCAGCGATATAAACAGCCCTCAGTGTTATGCGACGCGTCTCAGTTTCGGAAAAGTGTATTGCGAGCAGCGTAAGCCCCAGTAGGCAGCCTGTGCAAAACGAAGGCGATGCAACCGTTTTCTACCGTTGTAGCGAGTGCGCGCTGCGATATAAAGCGCCCCGAGTGTTATGCGCCGCGTCTCAGTTTCCGAACAGTGTATTGCGAGCAGCGTAAGCCCCTGTAGACTGCCTGTGCAAACAAGGCGATGCAACCCATTTCTACCGTTGTAGCGAGTGCGCGCAGCGATATATAGCACCACGAGTGTGATGCGACGTGTGTCACTTTCCGAAAAGTGTATTGCGAGCAGCGTAAGCCCCAGTAGACAGCCTGTGCAAAACATGGCGATGCAACCCTCTTCTACCGTTGTAGCGAGAGCGCGCAGCTATATAAAGCGCCCCGAGTGTTATGCGCCGCGTCTCAGTTTCCGAAAAGTGTATTGCGAGCAGCGTATAAGCCCCAGTGGACGGCCTGTGCAAAACAAGGCGATGCAACCCTGTCCTACCGTTTTAGCGAGAGCGCGCAGCGATATAAAGCGCCCCGAGTATTAAGCGACGCGTATCAGTTTCCGAAAAGTGTATTGCGAGGAGCGTAAGCCCCTGTAGACTGCCTGTGCAAAAAAGGCGTTGCAACTCTTTTCTACCATTGTAGCGAGAGCGCGCAGCGATATAAACCGCCCCGAGTATTATGTGACGCGTCTTAGTTTCCGAAAAGTGTATTGCGAGCAGCGTAAACTCCAGTAAACTGCCTGTGCAAACAAGGAGATGCAACACTTTTCTACCGTTGTAGCGAGAGCGCGCAGTGATAAAAAGGGCGCCGGGTGTTGTGCGACGCGTCTCAGTTTCCGAAAAGTGTTTTGCGAGCAGCGTAAGCCCCAGTAGACTGCCTGTGCAAACAAGGCGATGCAACCGTTTTCTACCGTTGTAGCGAGTGCGCGCAGAGATATATAGCGCCACGAGTGTGATGCGACGTGTGTCAGTTTCCGAAAAGTGTATTGCGAGCAGCGTATAAGCCCCAGTGGACGGCCTGTGCAAAACAAGGCGATGCAACCCTGTCCTGCCGTTGTAGCGAGAGCGCGCAGCGATATAAAGCGCCCCGAGTTTTATGCGACGCATCTCAGTTTCAGAAAAGTCTTTATTGCGAGAAGCGAAAGCCCCAGTAGACAGCCTGTGCAAAGCTAGCCGATGCAACCCTTTTCCACCGTTGCAGCGAGAGCGCGCAGCGATATAAAGGGCCCCGAGTGTTATGCGCCGCGTCTCAGTTTCCGAACAGTGTATTGCGAGCAGCGTAAGCCCCTGTAGACTGCCTGTGCAAACAAGGCGATGCAACACTTTTCTACCGTTGTAGCGAGTGCGCGCAGCGATATATTGCGCCGCGAGTGTGATGCGACGCGTCTCAATTTCCGCAAAGTGTATTGCAAGCCGCGTAAGCCCCAGTAGACTGCCTTTGCAAAACATGGCGATGCAACCCGGTTCTACCGTTGTAGCGAGAGCGCGCAGTGATATAAAGCGCCCCGAGTAATATGCGACGCGTCTCAGTTTCTGAAAAATCTTTATTGCGAGCAGTGTAAGCCCCAGTGGACTGCCTGTGCTAAACAAACCGATGCAACCCTTTATAACCGTTGCAGTGAGAGCGCGCAGCGATATAAACAGCCCTCAGTGTTATGCGACGCGTCTCAGTTTCGGAAAAGTGTATTGCGAGCAGCGTAAGCCCCAGTAGGCAGCCTGTGCAAAACAAGGCGATGCAACCGTTTTCTACCGTTGTAGCGAGTGCGCGCAGCGATATAAAGCGCCCCGAGTGTTATGCGCCGCGTCTCAGTTTCCGAACAGTCTATTGCGAGCAGCGTAAGCCCCTGTAGACTGCCTGTGCAAACAAGGCGATGCAACCCATTTCTACCGTTGTAGCGAGTGCGCGCAGCGATATATAGCGCCACGAGTGTGATGCGACGTGTGTCAGTTTCCGAAAAGTGTATTGCGAGCAGCGTAAGCCCCAGTAGACAGCCTGTGCAAAACATGGCGATGCAACCCTATTCTACCGTTGTAGCGAGAGCGCGCAGCGATATAAAGCGCCCCGAGTGTTATGCGCCGCGTCTCAGTTTCCTAACAGCGTATTGCGAGGAGCGTAAGCCCCTGTAGACTGCCTGTGCAAACAAGGCGATGCAACGCTTGTCTACCGTTGTAGCTTGTGCGCGCAGTGATATATAGCGCCTCAAGTGTGATGTGACGCGTCTCAATTTCCGCAAAGTGTATTGCAAGCCGCGTAAGCCCCAGTAGGCAGCCTGTGCAAAACAAGGCGATGCAACCCTTTTCTACCATTGTAGCGAGTGCGCGCAGCGATATAAAACGCCCCGAAGTTATGCGCCGCGTCTCAGTTTTCGAACAGTGTATTGCGAGCAGCGTAAGCCCCTGTAGACTGCCTGTGCAAACAAGGCGATGCAACCCATTTCTACCGTTGTAGCGAGTGCGCGCAGCGATATATAGCGCCACGAGTGTGATGCGACGTGTGTCAGTTTCCGAAAAGTGTATTGCGAGCAGCGTAAGCCCCAGTAGACAGCCTGTGCAAAACATGGCGATGCAACCCTATTCTACCGTTGTAGCGAGAGCGCGCAGCGATATAAAGCGCCCCGAGTGTTATGCGCCGCGTCTCAGTTTCCTAACAGCGTATTGCGAGGAGCGTAAGCCCCTGTAGACTGCCTGTGCAAACAAGGCGATGCAACGCTTGTCTACCGTTGTAGCTTGTGCGCGCAGTGATATATAGCGCCTCGAGTGTGATGTGACGCGTCTCAATTTCCGCAAAGTGTATTGCAAGCCGCGTAAGCCCCAGTAGGCAGCCTGTGCAAAACAAGGCGATGCAACCCTTTTCTACCGTTGTAGCGAGTGCGCGCAGCGATATAAAACGCCCCGAAGTTATGCGCCGCGTCTCAGTTTTCGAACAGTGTATTGCGAGCAGCGTAAGCCCCTGTAGACTGCCTGTGCAAACAAGGCGACGCAACCCTTTTCTACCGTTGTAGCGAGTGCGCGCAGCGATATATAGCGCCACGAGTGTGATTCGACGTGTGTCAGTTTCCGAAAAGTGTATTGCGAGCAGCGTAAGCCGCAGTAGACAGCCTGTGCAAAACATGGCGATGCAACCCTATTCTACCGTTGTAGCGAGAGCGCGCAGCGATATAAAGCGCCCCGAGTGTTATGCGCCGCGTCTCAGTTTCCGAACAGCGTATTGCGATGAGCGTAAGCCCCTGTAGACTGCCTGAGCAAACAAGGCGATGCAACCCTTGTCTACTGTTGTAGCGAGTGCGCGCAGTGATATATAGCGCCCCGAGTGTGATGCGACGCGTCTCAATTTCCGCAAAGTGTATTGCAAGCCGCGTAAGCCCCAGTAGACTGCCTGTGCAAAACATGGCGATGCAACCCTATTCTACCGTTGTAGCGAGAGCGCGCAGTGATATAAAGCGCCCCGAGTGTTATGCGACACGTCTAAGTTTCCGAAAAGAGTATTGCGAGGAGCGTAAGCCCCTGTAGACTGCCTGTGCAAACAAGTCAATGCAACTCTTTTCTCCCATTGTAGCGAGAGCGCGCAGCGACATAAACCGCCCCGAGTATTTTACGACGCGTCTTAGTTTCCGAAAAGTGTATTGCGAGCAGCGTAAGCCCCTGTAGACTGCCTGTGCAAACAAGGCGATGCAACCCTTTTCTACCGCTGTAGCGAGTGCGCGCAGCGATATAAAGCGCCCCGAGTGTTATGCGACGCGTCTCAATTTCCGCAAAGTGTATTGCAAGCCGCGTAAGCCCCAGTAGACTGCCTGTGCAAAACATGGCGATGCAACCCTGTTCTACCGTTGTAGCGAGGGCGCGCAGTGATATAAAGCGCCCCGAGTGTTATGCGACACGTCTAAGTTTCCGAAAAGAGTATTGCGAGGAGCGTAAGCCCCTGTAGGCTGCCTGTGCAAACAAGGCGATGCAACCCTTTTCTACCGTTCTAGCGAGTGCGTGAAACGTTATGTAGCGCCCCGAGTGTTATGCGACGCGTCTCAATTTCCGCAAAGTGTTTTGGGAGCAGCGTAAGCCCCAGTAGACTCCCTGTGCAAAACATGGCGATGCAACCCTTTTCTAGCGATGCAACGACAGCGCGCAGCGATATAAAGCGCCCCGAGTTTTATGCGCCGCGTCTCAGTTTCCGAACAGTGCATTGCGAGCTGCGTAAGCCCCAGTAGACTACCTGTGAAAAACATGGCGATGCAACCCTGTTCTACCGTTCTAGTGAGAGCGCGCAGCGATATAAAGCGCCCCGAGTATTATGCGACGCGTCTCAGTTTCCGAAAAGTGTATTGCGAGGAGCGTAAGCCCCTGTAGACTGCCTCTGCAAACAAGGCAATGCAACCCTTTTCTACCGTTGTAGCGAGAGCGCGCCGCAGTGTAAAGCGCCCCGAGTGTAATGCGACGCGTCTCAGTTTCCGAAAAGTGCATTGCGAGCTGCGTAAGCCCCAGTAGACTGCCTGTGCAAAACATGGCGATGCAACCCTTTTCTGCCGGTGCAGCGAGAGCGCGCAGCCTGATAAAGCACCTCGAGTGTTATGCGACGCGTCTCAGTTTCCGAAAAGTGTATTGCGAGAAGCGTATACGCCCTAGTAGACTGCCTGTGCAAAACAAGGCGATGCAACCCTTTTCTACCGTTGCAGCGAGAGCGCGCAGCGATATAAAGCGCCCCGAGTATTATGCGACGCGTCTCAGTTTCCGAAAAGTGTATTGCGATCAGCGAAAGCCCCAGTAGACAGCCTGTGCAAAACTAGCCGATGCAACCCTTCTCTACCGTTGCAGCGAGAGCGCGCAGCGATATAAAGAGCCCCGAGTGTTATGCGCCGCGTCTCAGTTTCCGAACAGTGTATTGCGAGAAGCGTAAGCCCCTGTGACTGCCTGTGCAAACAAGGCAATGCAACCCTTTTCTACCGTTGTAGCGAGAGCACGCCGCAGTCTAAAGCGCCCCGAGTGTCATGCGACGCGTCTCAGTTTCCGAAAAGTGCATTGCGAGCTGCGTAAGCCACAGTAGACTGCCTGTGCAAAATATGTCGATGCAACCCTTTTCTGCCGTTGCAGCGAGAGAGCGCAGCCAGATAAAGCACCTCGAGTGTTATGCGCCGCGTCTCAGTTTCCGAACAGTGTATTGCGAG
Source organism: Dermacentor variabilis (assembly GCF_050947875.1). NCBI lineage: Eukaryota > Metazoa > Arthropoda > Arachnida > Ixodida > Ixodidae > Dermacentor > Dermacentor variabilis. The sequence goes on along the minus strand of NW_027460423.1, from coordinate 178,725 downwards.
CAGCGTAAGCCCCTGTAGACTGCCTGTGCAAACAAGGCGATGCAACCCTATTCTACCGTTGCAGCGATAGCGCACAGCGATATACAGCGCCTCGAGTGTTATGCGACGCGTCTCAGTTTCCGAAAAGTGTATTGCGAGCAGCGTATAAGCCCCAGTGGACTTCCTGTGCAAAACAAGGCGATGCAAACCTGTCCTACCGTTGTAGCGAGAGCGCGCAGCGATATAAAGCGCCCCGAGTATTAAGCGACGCGTCTCAGTTTCCGAAAAGTGTATTGCGAGGAGCGTAAGCCGCTGTAGACTGCCTGTGCAAAACATGGCGATGCAACCCTGTTCTACCGTTGTAGCGAGAGCGCGCAGTGATATAAAGCGCCCCGAGTATTATGGGACGCGTCTCAGTTTCTGAAAAGTGTATTGCGAGGAGCGTAAGCCCCTGTAGACTGCCTGTGCAAACAAGTCAATGCAACTCTTTTCTACCGTTGTAGCGAGAGCACGCCGCAGTCTAAAGCGCCCCGAGTGTCATGCGACGCGTCTCAGTTTCCGAAAAGTGCATTGCGAGCTGCGTAAGCCACAGTAGACTGCCTGTGCAAAATATGTCGATGCAACCCTTTTCTGCCGTTGCAGCGAGAGCGCGCAGCCAGATAAAGCACCTCGAGTGTTATGCGCCGCGTCTCAGTTTCCTAAAAGTGTATTGCGAGGAGCGTAAGCCCCTGTAGACTGCCTGTGCAAACAAGGAAATGCAACCCTTTTCTACCGTTGTAGCGAGTGCGCGCAGCGATCTAAAGCGCCCCGAGTGTTATGCGCCGCGTCTCAGTTTCCGAACAGTGTATTGCGAGCAGCGTAAGCCCCTGTAGACTGCCTGTGCAAACAAGGCGATGCAACCCTATTCTACCGTTGCAGCGATAGCACACAGCGATATACAGCGCCTCGAGTGTTATGCGACGCGTCTCAGTTTCCGAAAAGTGTATTGCGAGCAGCGTATAAGCCCCAGTGGACTTCCTGTGCAAAACAAGGCGATGCAACCCTGTCCTACCGTTGTAGCGAGAGCGCGCAGCGATATAAAGCGCCCCGAGTATTAAGCGACGCGTCTCAGTTTCCGAAAAGTGTATTGCGAGGAGCGTAAGCCCCTGTAGACTGCCTGTGCAAAACATGGCGATGCAACCCTGTTCTACCGTTGTAGCGAGAGCGCGCAGTGATATAAAGCGCCCCGAGTATTATGGGACGCGTCTCAGTTTCTGAAAAGTGTATTGCGAGGAGCGTAAGCCCCTGTAGACTGCCTGTGCAAACAAGTCAATGCAACTCTTTTCTACCATTGTAGCGAGAGCGCGCAGCGATATAAACCGCCCCGAGTATTATGCGACGCGTCTCAGTTTCTGAAAAGTGTATTGCGAGGAGCGTAAGCCCCTGTAGACTGCCTGTGCAAACAAGTCAATGCAACTCTTTTCTACCATTGTAGCAAGAGCGCGCAGCGATATAAACCGCCCCGAGTATTATGCGACGCGTCTTAGTTTCCGAAAAGTGTATTGCGAGCAGCCTAAGCCCCAGTAAACTGCCTGTGCAAACAAGGAGATGCAACACTTTTCTCCGAAAAGTGTATTGCGAGCAGCCTAAGCCCCAGTAATCTGCCTGTGCAAACAAGGAGATGCAACCCTTTTCTAGCGATGCAACGACAGCGCGCAGCGATATAAAGCGCCCCGTGTTTTATGCGACGTATCTCAGTTTCAGAAAAGTCTTTATTGCGAGCAGCGAAAGCCCCAGTAGACAGCCTGTGCAAAACATGGCGATGCAACCCTGTTCTACCGTTGTAGCGAGAGCGCGCAGTGATATAAAGCGCCCCGAGTATTATGGGACGCGTCTCAGTTTCTGAAAAGTGTATTGCGAGGAGCGTAAGCCCCTCTAGACTGCCTGTGCAAACAAGTCAATGCAACTCTTTTCTACCATTGTAGCGAGAGCGCGCAGCGATATAAACCGCCCCGAGTATTATGCGACGCGTCTCAGTTTCTGAAAAGTGTATTGCGAGGAGCGTAAGCCCCTGTAGACTGCCTGTGCAAACAAGTCAATGCAACTCTTTTCTACCATTGTAGCAAGAGCGCGCAGCGATATAAACCGCCCCGAGTATTATGCGACGCGTCTTAGTTTCCGAAAAGTGTATTGCGAGCAGCCTAAGCCCCAGTAAACTGCCTGTGCAAACAAGGAGATGCAACACTTTTCTCCGAAAAGTGTATTGCGAGCAGCCTAAGCCCCAGTAATCTGCCTGTGCAAACAAGGAGATGCAACCCTTTTCTAGCGATGCAACGACAGCGCGCAGCGATATAAAGCGCCCCGAGTTTTATGCGACGTATCTCAGTTTCAGAAAAGTCTTTATTGCGAGCAGCGAAAGCCCCAGTAGACAGCCTGTGCAAAACTAGCCGATGCAACCCTTTTCTACCGTTGCAGCGAGAGCGCGCAGCGATATATAGCGCCCCGAGTGTGATGCGACGCGTGTCAGTTTCCGAAAAGTGTATTGCGAGCAGCGTAAGCCCCAGTAGACAGCCTGAGCAAAACATGGCGATGCAACCCTGTTCTACCGTTGTAGCGAGAGCGCGCAGCGATATAAAGCGCCGCGAGTATTATGCGACGCGTCTCAGTTTCCGAAAAGTGTATTGCGAGGAGCGTAAGCCCCTGTAGACTGCCTGTGCAAACAAGGCCATGCAACTCTTTTCTACCATTGTAGTGAGAGCGTGCAGCGATATAAAGCGCCCCGAGTATTGTGCGACGCGTCTCAGTTTTAGAAAAATCTTTATTGCGAGCACTGTAAGCCCCAGTGGACTGCCTGTGCTAAACAAACCGATGCAACCCTTTATAACCGTTGCAGTGAGAGCGCGCAGCGATATAAACAGCCCTCAGTGTTATGCGACGGGTCTCAGTTTCGGAAAAGTGTATTGCGGGCAGCGTAAGCCCCAGTAGACTGCCTGTGCAAAACATGGCGATGCAACCCTGTTCTACCGTTGTAGCGAGAGCGCGCAGTGATATAAAGCGCCCCGAGTATTATGGGACGCGTCTCAGTTTCTGAAAAGTGTATTGCGAGGAGCGTAAGCCCCTGTAGACTGCCTGTGCAAACAAGTCAATGCAACTCTTTTCTACCGTTGTAGCGAGAGCACGCCGCAGTCTAAAGCGCCCCGAGTGTCATGCGACGCGTCTCAGTTTCCGAAAAGTGCATTGCGAGCTGCGTAAGCCACAGTAGACTGCCTGTGCAAAATATGTCGATGCAACCCTTTTCTGCCGTTGCAGCGAGAGCGCGCAGCCAGATAAAGCACCTCGAGTGTTATGCGCCGCGTCTCAGTTTCCTAAAAGTGTATTGCGAGGAGCGTAAGCCCCTGTAGACTGCCTGTGCAAACAAGGAAATGCAACCCTTTTCTACCGTTGTAGCGAGTGCGCGCAGCGATCTAAAGCGCCCCGAGTGTTATGCGCCGCGTCTCAGTTTCCGAACAGTGTATTGCGAGCAGCGTAAGCCCCTGTAGACTGCCTGTGCAAACAAGGCGATGCAACCCTATTCTACCGTTGCAGCGATAGCGCACAGCGATATACAGCGCCTCGAGTGTTATGCGACGCGTCTCAGTTTCCGAAAAGTGTATTGCGAGCAGCGTATAAGCCCCAGTGGACTTCCTGTGCAAAACAAGGCGATGCAACCCTGTCCTACCGTTGTAGCGAGAGCGCGCAGCGATATAAAGCGCCCCGAGTATTAAGCGACGCGTCTCAGTTTCCGAAAAGTGTATTGCGAGGAGCGTAAGCCCCTGTAGACTGCCTGTGCAAAACATGGCGATGCAACCCTGTTCTACCGTTGTAGCGAGAGCGCGCAGTGATATAAAGCGCCCCGAGTATTATGGGACGCGTCTCAGTTTCTGAAAAGTGTATTGCGAGGAGCGTAAGCCCCTGTAGACTGCCTGTGCAAACAAGTCAATGCAACTCTTTTCTACCATTGTAGCGAGAGCGCGCAGCGATATAAACCGCCCCGAGTATTATGCGACGCGTCTCAGTTTCTGAAAAGTGTATTGCGAGGAGCGTAAGCCCCTGTAGACTGCCTGTGCAAACAAGTCAATGCAACTCTTTTCTACCATTGTAGCAAGAGCGCGCAGCGATATAAACCGCCCCGAGTATTATGCGACGCGTCTTAGTTTCCGAAAAGTGTATTGCGAGCAGCCTAAGCCCCAGTAAACTGCCTGTGCAAACAAGGAGATGCAACACTTTTCTCCGAAAAGTGTATTGCGAGCAGCCTAAGCCCCAGTAATCTGCCTGTGCAAACAAGGAGATGCAACCCTTTTCTAGCGATGCAACGACAGCGCGCAGCGATATAAAGCGCCCCGTGTTTTATGCGACGTATCTCAGTTTCAGAAAAGTCTTTATTGCGAGCAGCGAAAGCCCCAGTAGACAGCCTGTGCAAAACATGGCGATGCAACCCTGTTCTACCGTTGTAGCGAGAGCGCGCAGTGATATAAAGCGCCCCGAGTATTATGGGACGCGTCTCAGTTTCTGAAAAGTGTATTGCGAGGAGCGTAAGCCCCTGTAGACTGCCTGTGCAAACAAGTCAATGCAACTCTTTTCTACCATTGTAGCAAGAGCGCGCAGCGATATAAACCGCCCCGAGTATTATGCGACGCGTCTTAGTTTCCGAAAAGTGTATTGCGAGCAGCCTAAGCCCCAGTAAACTGCCTGTGCAAACAAGGAGATGCAACCCTTTTCTGCCGTTGCAGCGAGAGCGCGCAGCCAGATAAAGCACCTCGAGTGTTATGCGCCGCGTCTCAGTTTCCTAAAAGTGTATTGCGAGGAGCGTAAGCCCCTGTAGACTGCCTGTGCAAACAAGGAAATGCAACCCTTTTCTACCGTTGTAGCGAGTGCGCGCAGCGATCTAAAGCGCCCCGAGTGTTATGCGCCGCGTCTCAGTTTCCGAACAGTGTATTGCGAGCAGCGTAAGCCCCTGTAGACTGCCTGTGCAAACAAGGCGATGCAACCCTATTCTACCGTTGCAGCGATAGCGCACATGAATATACAGCGCCTCGAGTGTTATGCGACGCGTCTCAGTTTCCGAAAAGTGTATTGCGAGCAGCGTATAAGCCCCAGTGGACTTCCTGTGCAAAACAAGGCGATGCAACCCTGTCCTACCGTTGTAGCGAGAGCGCGCAGCGATATAAAGCGCCCCGAGTATTAAGCGACGCGTCTCAGTTTCCGAAAAGTGTATTGCGAGGAGCGTAAGCCCCTGTAGACTGCCTGTGCAAAACATGGCGATGCAACCCTGTTCTACCGTTGTAGCGAGAGCGCGCAGTGATATAAAGCGCCCCGAGTATTATGGGACGCGTCTCAGTTTCTGAAAAGTGTATTGCGAGGAGCGTAAGCCCCTGTAGACTGCCTGTGCAAACAAGTCAATGCAACTCTTTTCTACCATTGTAGCGAGAGCGCGCAGCGATATAAACCGCCCCGAGTATTATGCGACGCGTCTCAGTTTCTGAAAAGTGTATTGCGAGGAGCGTAAGCCCCTGTAGACTGCCTGTGCAAACAAGTCAATGCAACTCTTTTCTACCATTGTAGCAAGAGCGCGCAGCGATATAAACCGCCCCGAGTATTATGCGACGCGTCTTAGTTTCCGAAAAGTGTATTGCGAGCAGCCTAAGCCCCAGTAAACTGCCTGTGCAAACAAGGAGATGCAACACTTTTCTCCGAAAAGTGTATTGCGAGCAGCCTAAGCCCCAGTAATCTGCCTGTGCAAACAAGGAGATGCAACCCTTTTCTAGCGATGCAACGACAGCGCGCAGCGATATAAAGCGCCCCGTGTTTTATGCGACGTATCTCAGTTTCAGAAAAGTCTTTATTGCGAGCAGCGAAAGCCCCAGTAGACAGCCTGTGCAAAACATGGCGATGCAACCCTGTTCTACCGTTGTAGCGAGAGCGCGCAGTGATATAAAGCGCCCCGAGTATTATGGGACGCGTCTCAGTTTCTGAAAAGTGTATTGCGAGGAGCGTAAGCCCCTGTAGACTGCCTGTGCAAACAAGTCAATGCAACTCTTTTCTACCATTGTAGCAAGAGCGCGCAGCGATATAAACCGCCCCGAGTATTATGCGACGCGTCTTAGTTTCCGAAAAGTGTATTGCGAGTAGCCTAAGCCCCAGTAAACTGCCTGTGCAAACAAGGAGATGCAACACTTTTCTCCGAAAAGTGTATTGCGAGCAGCCTAAGCCCCAGTAATCTGCCTGTGCAAACAAGGAGATGCAACCCTTTTCTAGCGATGCAACGACAGCGCGCAGCGATATAAAGCGCCCCGAGTTTTATGCGACGTATCTCAGTTTCAGAAAACTCTTTATTGCGAGCAGCGAAAGCCCCAGTAGACAGCCTGTGCAAAACTAGCCGATGCAACCCTTTTCTACCGTTGCAGCGAGAGCGCGCAGCGATATATAGCGCCCCGAGTGTGATGCGACGCGTGTCAGTTTCCGAAAAGTGTATTGCGAGCAGCGTAAGCCCCAGTAGACAGCCTGAGCAAAACATGGCGATGCAACCCTGTTCTACCGTTGTAGCGAGAGCGCGCAGCGATATAAAGCGCCGCGAGTATTATGCGACGCGTCTCAGTTTCCGAAAAGTGTATTGCGAGGAGCGTAAGCCCCTGTAGACTGCCTGTGCAAACAAGGCCATGCAACTATTTTCTACCATTGTAGTGAGAGCATGTAGCGATATAAAGCGCCCCGAGTATTGTGCGACGCGTCTCAGTTTTAGAAAAATCTTTATTGCGAGCACTGTAAGCCCCAGTGGACTGCCTGTGCTAAACAAACCGATGCAACCCTTTATAACCGTTGCAGTGAGAGCGCGCAGCGATATAAACAGCCCTCAGTGTTATGCGACGGGTCTCAGTTTCGGAAAAGTGTATTGCGGGCAGCGTAAGCCCCAGTAGGCTGCCTGTGCAAAACAAGGCGATGCAACCCTTTTCTACCATTGTAGCGAGTGCGCGCAGCGATATAAAACGCCCCGAGTGTTGTGCGGCGCGTCTCAGTTTCCGAACAGTGTATTGCGAGCAGCGTAAGCCCTTGTAGACTGCCTGTGCAAACAAGGCAATGCAACTCTTTTCTACCATTGTAGCGAGAGCGCGCAGCGATATAAAGCGCCCCGAGTATTATGTGACGCGTCTTAGTTTCCGAAAAGTGTATTGCGAGCAGCGTAAGCCCCAGTAAACTGCCTGTGCAAACAAGGCAATGCAACTCTTTTCTACCATTGTAGCGAGAGCGCGCAGCGATATAAAGCGCCCCGAGTATTATGTGACGCGTCTTAGTTTCCGAAAAGTGTATTGCGAGCAGCGTAAGCCCCAGTAGACAGCCTGTGCAAAACTAGCCGATGCAACCCTTTTCTACCGTCGCAGCGAGAGCGCGCAGCGATATAAAGCGCCCCGAGTGTTATGCGCCGCGTCTCAGTTTCCGAACAGTGTATTGCGAGCTGCGTAAGCCCCTGTAGACTGCCTGTGCAAACAAGGCGATGCAACCCTTTTCTACCGTTGTAGCGAGTGCGCGCAGCGATATATAGCGCCCCGAGTGTTTTGCGACGCGTCTCAATTTCCGCAAAGTGTATTGCAAGCCGCGTAAGCCCCAGTAGACTGCCTGTGCAAAACATGGCGATGCAACCCTGTTCTACCGTTGAAGCGAGAGCGCGCAGTGATATAAAGCGCCCCGAGTATTGTGCGACGCGTCTCAGTTTTAGAAAAGTCTTTATTGCGAGCAGCGAAAGCCCCAGCAGACAGCGTGTGCAAAACTAACCGATGCAACCCTTTTCAACCGTTGCAGCGAGAGCGCGCAGTGATATAAAGCGCCCCGAGTATTATGCGACGCGTCTCAGTTTCTGAAAAGTGTATTGCGAGGAGCGTAAGCCCCTGTAGACTGCCTGTGCAAACAAGTCAATGCAACTCTTTTCTACCATTTTTGCGAGAGCGCGCAGCGATATAAAGCACCCCGAGTATTATGCGACGCGTCTCAGTTTCAGAAAAATCTTTATTGCGAGCAGTGTAAGCCCCAGTGGACTGCCTGTGCTAAACAAACCGATGCAACCATTATTAACCGTTGCAGTGAGAGCGCGCAGCGATAAACACAGCCCTCATTGTTATGCGACGCGTCTCAGTTTCGGAAAAGTGTATTGCGAGCAGCGTAAGCCCCAGTAGGCTGCCTGTGCAAAACAAGGCGATGCAACCCTTTTCTACCGTTGTAGCGAGTGCGCGCAGCGATATAAAGCGCCCCAAGTGTTATTCGCCGCGTCTCAGTTTCCGAACAGTGTATTGCGAGCAGCGTAAGCCCCTGTAGACTGCCTGTGCAAACAAGGCGATGCACCCCTTTTCTACCGTTGTAGCGAGTGCGCGCAGCGATATATAGCGCCACGAGTGTGATGCGACGCGTGTCAGTTTCCGAGAAGTGTATTGCGAGCAGCGCAAGGCCCAGTAGACAGCCGGTGCAAAACATGCCGATGCAACCCTTTTCTGCCGTTGCAGCGAGAGCGCGCAGCCAGATAAAGCGCCCCGAGTGTTATGCGACGCGTCTCAGTTTCAGAAATATCTTTATTGCGAGCAGCGTAAGCCCCAGTGGACTGTCTGTGCTAAAAAAACCGATGCAACCCTTTTCCACCGTTGCAGCGAGAGCGCGCAGCGATGTAAAGCGCCGCGAGTGTTATACGACGCGTCTCAGTTTCGGAAAAGTGTATTGCGAGCAGCGTAAGCCCCAGTAGGCTGCCTGTGCAAAACTAGGCGATGCAACCCTATTCTACCGTTGCAGCGGTAGCGCACAGCGATATATAGCGCCTCGAGTGTTATGCGACGCGTCTCAGTTTCCGAAAAGTGTATTGCGAGCAGCGTATAAGCCCCAGTGGACGGCCTGTGCAAAACAAGGCGATGCAACCCTGTCCTACCGTTGTAGCGAGAGAGCGCAGCGATATAAAGCACCCCGAGTATTAAGCGACGCGTATCAGTTTCTGAAAAGTGTATTGCGAGGAGCGTAAGCCCCTGTAGACTGCCTGTGCAAAGAAGTCAATGCAACTCTTTTCTACCATTGTAGCGAGAGCGCGCAGCGATATAAAGCACCCCGAGTATTATGCGACGCGTCTCAGTTTCAGAAAAATCTTTATTGCGAGCAGTGTAAGCCCCAGTGGACTGCCTGTGCTAAACAAACCGATGCAACCATTATTAACCGTTGCAGTGAGAGCGCGCAGCGATAAACACAGCCCTCATTGTTATGCGACGCGTCTCAGTTTCGGAAAAGTGTATTGCGAGCAGCGTAAGCCCCAGTAGGCTGCCTGTGCAAAACAAGGCGATGCAACCCTTTTCTACCGTTGTAGCGAGTGCGCGCAGCGATATAAAGCGCCCCAAGTGTTATTCGCCGCGTCTCAGTTTCCGAACAGTGTATTGCGAGCAGCGTAAGCCCCTGTAGACTGCCTGTGCAAACAAGGCGATGCACCCCTTTTCTACCGTTGTAGCGAGTGCGCGCAGCGATATATAGCGCCACGAGTGTGATGCGACGCGTGTCAGTTTCCGAGAAGTGTATTGCGAGCAGCGCAAGGCCCAGTAGACAGCCGGTGCAAAACATGCCGATGCAACCCTTTTCTGCCGTTGCAGCGAGAGCGCGCAGCCAGATAAAGCGCCCCGAGTGTTATGCGACGCGTCTCAGTTTCAGAAATATCTTTATTGCGAGCAGCGTAAGCCCTAGTGGACTGTCTGTGCTAAAAAAACCGATGCAACCCTTTTCCACCGTTGCAGCGAGAGCGCGCAGCGATGTAAAGCGCCGCGAGTGTTATACGACGCGTCTCAGTTTCGGAAAAGTGTATTGCGAGCAGCGTAAGCCCCAGTAGGCAGCCTGTGCAAAACAAGGCGATGCAACCCTATTCTACCGTTGCAGCGATAGCGCACAGCGATATATAGCGCCTCGAGTGTTATGCGACGCGTCTCAGTTTCCGAAAAGTGTATTGCGAGCAGCGTATAAGCCCCAGTGGACGGCCTGTGCAAAACAAGGCGATGCAACCCTGTCCTACCGTTGTAGCGAGAGAGCGCAGCGATATAAAGCACCCCGAGTATTAAGCGACGCGTATCAGTTTCTGAAAAGTGTATTGCGAGGAGCGTAAGCCCCTGTAGACTGCCTGTGCAAAGAAGTCAATGCAACTCTTTTCTACCATTGTAGCGAGAGCGCGCAGCGATATAAAGCACCCCGAGTATTATGCGACGCGTCTCAGTTTCAGAAAAATCTTTATTGCGAGCAGTGTAAGCCCCAGTGGACTGCCTGTGCTAAACAAACCGATGCAACCATTATTAACCGTTGCAGTGAGAGCGCGCAGCGATAAACACAGCCCTCATTGTTATGCGACGCGTCTCAGTTTCGGAAAAGTGTATTGCGAGCAGCGTAAGCCCCAGTAGGCTGCCTGTGCAAAACAAGGCGATGCAACCCTTTTCTACCGTTGTAGCGAGTGCGCGCAGCGATATAAAGCGCCCCGAGTGTTATTCGCCGCGTCTCAGTTTCCGAACAGTGTATTGCGAGCAGCGTAAGCCCCTGTAGAGTGCCTGTGCAAACAAGGCGATGCACCCCTTTTCTACCGTTGTAGCGAGTGCGCGCAGCGATATATAGTGCCACGAGTGTGATGCGACGCGTGTCAGTTTCCGAAAAGTGTATTGCGAGCAGCGCAAGGCCCAGTAGACAGCCGGTGCAAAACATGCCGATGCAACCCTTTTCTGCCGTTGCAGCGAGAGCGCGCAGCCAGATAAAGCGCCCCGAGTGTTATGCGACGCGTCTCAGTTTCAGAAAAATCTTTATTGCGAGCAGCGTAAGCCCCAGTGGACTGTCTGTGGTAAAAAAACCGATGCAACCCTTTTCCACCGTTGCAGCGATAGCGCACAGCGATATATAGCGCCTCGAGTGTTATGCGACACGTCTCAGTTTCCGAAAAGTGTATTGCGAGCAGCGTAAGCCCCAGTAGGCTGCCTGTGCAAAACAAGGCGATGCAACCCTTTTCTACCGTTGTAGCGAGTGCGCACAGCGATATAAAGCTCCCCGAGTGTTATGTGCCGCGTCTCAGTTTCCGAACAGTGTATTGCGAGCAGCGTAAGCCCCTGTAGACTGCCTGTGCAAACAAGGCGATGCAACCCTTTTCTACCGTTGTAGCGAGTGCGCGCAGCGATATATAGCGCCCCGAGTGTGATGCGACGCGTGTCAGTTTCAGAAAAGTGTATTGCGAGCAGCGTAAGCCCCAGTAGACAGCCTGTGCAAAACCTGGCGATGCAACCCTGTTCTACCGTTGTAGCGAGAGCGCGCAGCGATATAAAGCGCCACGAGTATTATGCGACGCGTCTCAGTTTCCGAAAAGTGTATTGCGAGGAGCGTAAGCCCCTGTAGACTGCCTGTGCAAACAAGGCAATGCAACTTTTTTCTACCATTGTAGCGAGAGCGCGCAGCGATATAAAGCGCCCCGAGTATTATGCGACGAGTCTCAGTTTTAGAAAAATCTTTATTGCGGGCAGCGTAAGCCCCAGTGGACTGCCTGTGCTAAACAAACCGATGCAATCCTTTATAACCGTTGCAGTGAGAGCGCGCAGCGATAGAAACAGCCCTCAGTGTTATGCGACGCGTCTCAGTTTCGGAAAAGTGTATTGCGCGCAGCGTAAGCCCCAGTAGGCTGCCTGTGCAAAACAAGGCGATGCAACCCTATTCCACCGTTGCAGCGATAGCGCACAGCGATATATAGCGCCTCGAGTGTTATGCGACGCGTCTCAGTTTTCGAAAAGTGTATTGCGAGCAGCGTATAAGCCCCAGTGGACTGCCTGTGCAAAACAAGGCGATGCAACCCTGTCTTACCGTTGTAGCGAGAGCGCGCAGCGATATAAAGCGCCCCGAGTATTATGCGACGCGTCTCAGTTTCCGAAAAGTGTATTGCGAGGAGCGTAAGCCCCTGTAGACTGCCTGTGCAAACAAGGCAATGCAACTCTTTTCTACCGTTGTAGCGAGAGCTCGCAGCGATATAAACCGCCCCGAGTATTATACGACGCGTCTTAGTTTCCGAAAAGTGTTTTGCGAGCAGCGTAAGCCCCTGTAGACTGCCTGTGCAAACAAGGCGATGCAACCCTTTTCTACCGTTGTAGCGAGTGCGCGCAGCGATATAAAGCGCCCCGAGTGTTATGCGACGCGTCTCAGTTTCCGCAAAGTGTATTGCGAGCTGCGTAAGCCCCAGTAGACTGCCTGTGCCAAACATGGCGATGCAACCCTGTTCTACCATTGTAGTGAGAGCGCGCAGTGATATAAAGCGCCCCGGGTATTATGCGACGCGTCTCAGTTTCCGAAAAGTGTATTGCGATGAGCGTAAGCCCCTGTAGACTGTCTGTGCAAACAAGGCAATGCAACTCTTTTCTACCATTGTAGCGAGAGCGCGCAGCGATATAAAGCGCCCCGAGTATTATGCGACGCGCCTCAGTTTTAGAAAAATCTTTATTGCGGGCAGCGTAAGCCCCAGTGGACTGCCTGTGCTAAATAAACCGATGCAATCCTTTATAAGCGTTGCAGTGAGAGCGCGCAGCGATAGAAACAGCCCTCAGTGTTATGCGACGCGTCTCAGTTTCGGAAAAGTGTATTGCGCGCAGCGTAAGCCCCAGTAGGCTGCCTGTGCAAAACAAGGCGATGCAACCCTTTTCTACCGTTGTAGCGAGTGCGCGCAGCGATATAAAGCGCCCCGAGTGTTATGCGACGCGTCTCAGTTTCCGCAAAGTGTATTGCGAGCTGCGTAAGCCCCAGTAGACTGCCTGTGCCAAACATGGCGATGCAACCCTGTTCTACCATTGTAGTGAGAGCGCGCAGTGATATAAAGCGCCCCGGGTATTATGCGACGCGTCTCAGTTTCCGAAAAGTGTATTGCGATGAGCGTAAGCCCCTGTAGACTGCCTGTGCAAACAAGGCAATGCAACTCTTTTCTACCATTGTAGCGAGAGCGCGCAGCGATATAAAGCGCCCCGAGCATTAGGCGACGCGTCTCAGTTTTAGAAAAATCTTTATTGCGAGCAGCGTAAGCCCCAGTGGACTGCCTGTGCTAAACAAACCGATGCAATCCTTTATGACCGTTGCAGTGAGAGCGCGCAGCGATAGAAACAGCCCTCAGTGTTATGCGACGCGTCTCAATTTCGGAAAAGTGTATTGCGCGCAGCGTAATCCCCAGTAGGCTGACTGTGCAAAACAAGGCGATGCAACCCTATTCTACCGTTGCAGCGAGTGCGCGCAGCGATATAAAGCGCCCCGAGTGTTATGCGACGCGTCTCAATTTCCGCAAAGTGTATTGCGAGCAGCGTAAGCCCCAGTAGACTGCCTGTGCCAAACATGGCGATGCAACCCTGTTCTACCATTGTAGTGAGAGCGCGCAGTGATATAAAGCGCCCCGAGTATTATGCGACGTGTTTCAGTTTCCGAAAAGTGTATTGCGAGGCGCGTAAGCCCCTGTAGACTGCCTGCGCAAACAAGGCGATGCAACCCTTTTCTACCGTTGTAGCGAGTGCGTGCAGCGTTCTACAGCACCCCGAGTGTTATGCGACGCGTCTCAATTTCCGCAAAGTGTTTTGCGAGCAGCGTAAGCCCCAGTAGACTCCCTGCGCAAAACATTGCGATGCAACCCTTTTCTAGCGATGCAACGACAGCGCGCAGCGATATAAAGCGCCCCGAGTTTTATGCGCCGCGTCTCAGTTTCCGACAGTGTATTGCGAGAGGCCTAAGCCCCTGTAGACTGCCTGTGCAAAGAAGGCGATGCAACCCTTTTCTGTCGTTATAGCGACTGCGCTCAGCGATATATCGCGCCCCGAGTGTTATGCGACGCGTCTCAATTTCCGCAAAGTGTATTGCGAGCAGCGTTAGCCCCTGTAGACTGCCTGTGCAAACAAGGCAATGCAACTCTTTTCTACCATTGTAGCGAGAGCGCGCACCGATATAAAGCGCCACGAGTATTATGCGACGCGTCTCAGTTTCCGAAAAGTGTATTGCGAGGAGCGTAAGCCCCTGTAGACTGCCTGTGCAAACAAGGCAATGCAACTCTTTTCTACCATTGTAGCGAGAGCGCGCAGCGATATAAAGCGCCCCGAGTATTAAGCGACGCGTCTCAGTTTTAGAAAAATCTTTATTGCGAGCAGCGTAAGCCCCAGTGGACTGCCTGTGCTAAACTAACCGATGCAACCCTTTATAACCGTTGGAGTGAGAGCGCGCAGCGATATAAACAGCCCTCAGTGTTATGCAACGCGTCTCAGTTTCGGAAAAGTGTATTGCGAGCAGCGTAAGCCCCAGTAGGCTGCCTGTGCAAAACAAGGCGATGCAACCCTTTTCTACCGTTGTAGCGAGTGCGCGCAGCAATATAAAGCGCCCCGAGTGTTATGCGCCGCGTCTCAGTTTCCGAACAGTGTATTGCGAGCAGCGTAAGCCCCTGTAGACTGCCTGTGCAAACAAGGCGATGCAACCCTTTTCTACCGTTGTAGCGAGTGCGCGCAGCGATATATAGCGCCAGGAGTGTGATGCGACGCGTGTCAGTTTCCGAAAAGTGTATTGTGAGCAGCGTAAGCCCCAGTAGACAGCCTGTGCAAGACATGGCGATGCAACCCTGTTCTACCGTTGTAGCGAGAGCGCGCAGCGATATAAAGCGCCACGAGTATTATGCGACGCGTCTCAGTTTCCGAAAAGTGTATTGCGAGGAGCGTAAGCGCCTGTAGACTGCCTGTGCAAACAAGGCAATGCAACTCTTTTCTACCATTGTAGCGAGAGCGCGCAGCGATATAAAGCGCCCCGAGTATTATGCGACGCGTCTCAGTTTTAGCAAAATCTTTATTGCGAGCAGCGTAAGCCCCAGTGGACTGCCTGTGCCAAACAAACCGATGCAGCCCTTTATAACCGTTGCAGTGAGAGCGCGCAGCGATAGAAACAGCCCTCAGTGTTATGCGACACGTCTCAGTTTCGGAAAAGTGTATTGCGAGCAGCGTAAGCCCCAGTAGGCTGCCTGTGCAAAACAAGGCGATGCAACCCTTTTCTACCGTTGTAGCGAGTGCGCGCAGCGATATAAAGCGCCCCGAGTGTTATGCGCCGCTTCTCAGTTTCCGAAAAGTGTATTGCGAGCAGCGTAAGCCCCAGAACACAGCCTGTGCAAAACAAGGCGATGCAACCCTATTCTACCGTTGCAGCGATAGCGCACAGCGATATATAGCGCCTCGAGTGTTATGCGACGCGTCTCAGTTTCCGAAAAGTGTATTGCGAGGGAGCGTATAAGCCCCAGTGGACTGCCTGTGTAAAACAAGGCGATGCAACCCTGTTCTACCGTTGTAGCGAGAGCGCGCAGCGATATAAAGCGCCCCGAGTATTATGCGACGCGTCTCAGTTTCCGAAAAGTGTATTGCGAGGAGCGTAAGCCCCTGTAGACTGCCTGTGCAAACAAGGCAATGCAACTCTTTTCTACCATTGTAGCGAGAGCGCTCAGCGATATAAAGTGCCCCGAGTGTTATGCGACGCGTCTCAATTTCCGCAAAGTGTATTGCGAGCAGCGTAAGCCCCAGTAGACTGCCTGTGCCAAACATGGCGATGCAACCCTGTTCTACCATTGTAGTGAGAGCGCGCAGTGATATAAAGAGCCCCGAGTATTATGCGACGCGTCTCAGTTTCCGAAAAGTGTATTGCGAGGAACGTAAGCCCCTGTAGACTCCCTTCGCAAAACATTGCGATGCAACCCTTTTCTAGCGATGCAACGACAGCGCGCAGCGATATAAAGCGCCCCGAGTTTTATGCGCCGCGTCTCAGTTTCCGAACAGTGTATTGCGAGAGGCGTAAGCCCCTGTAGACTGCCTGTGCAAAGAAGGCGATGCCACCCTTTTCTGTCGTTGTAGCGACTGCGCGCCGCAGTATAAAGCGCCACGAGTATTATGCGACGTGTCTCAGTTTCCGAAAAGTGTATTGCGAGGAGCGTAAGCCCCTGTAGACTGCCTGTGCAAACAAGGCAATGCAACTCTTTTCTACCATTGTAGCGAGAGCGCGCAGCGATATAAAGCGCCCCGAGTATTATTCGACGCGTCTCAGTTTTAGAAACAGTTTTATTGCGAGCAGTGTAAGCCCCATTGGACTGCCTGTGCTAAACAAACCGATGCAACCCTTTATAACTGTTGCAGTGCAGCGATAGAAACAGCCCTCTGTGTTATGCGACGCGTCGCAGTTTCGGAAAGTGTATTGCGCGCAGCGTAAGCCGCAGTAGGCTGCCTGTGCAAAACAAGGCGATGCAACCCTATTCTACCGTTGCAGCGATAGCGCAGAGCGATATATAGCGCCTCGAGTGTTATGTGCCGCGTCTCAGTTTCCGAACAGTGTATTGCGAGCAGCGTAAGCCCCTGTAGACTGCCTGTGCAAACAAGGCGATGCAACCCCTTTCTACCATTGTAGCGAGTGCGCGCAGCGATATATAGCGCCACGAGTGTGATGCGACGCGTGTCAGTTTCCGAAAAGTGTATTGCGAGCAGCGTAAGCCCCAGTAGACAGCCTGTGCAAAACATGGCCATGCAACCCTGTTCTACCCTTGTAGCGAGAGCTCGCAGCGATATAAAGCGCCCCGAGTATTAAGCGACGCGTCTCAGTTTCCGAAAAGTGTATTGCGAGGAGCGTCATCCCCTGTAGACTGCCTGTGCAAACAAGGCGATGCAACTCTTTTCTACCATTGTAGCGAGAGCGCGCAGCGATATAAACCGCCCCGAGTATTATGTGACGCGTCTTAGTTTCCGAAAAGTGTATTGCGAGCAGCGTAAGCCCCAGTAATCTGCCTGTGCAAACAAGGAGATGCAACACTTTTCTACCGTTGTAGCGAGAGCGCGCAGTGATAAAAAGTGCGCCGGGTGTTGTGCGACGCGTCTCAGTTTCGGAAAAGTGTTTTGCGAGCAGCGTAAGCCCCAGTAGACTGCCAGTGCAAAACATGGCGATGCAACCCTTTTCTAGAGATGCAACGACAGCGCGCAGCGATATGAAGCGCCCCGAGTTTTATGCGACGCATCTCAGTTTCAGAAAAGTCTTTATTGCGAGAAGCGAAAGCCCCAGTAGACAGCCTGTGCAAAACTAGCCGATGCAACCCTTTTCTACCGTTGCAGCGAGAGCGCGCAGCGATATAAAGCGCCCGAGTGTTATGCGCCGCGTCTCAGTTTCCGAACAGTGTATTGCGAGCACTGTAAACCCCTGTAGACTGCCTGTGCAAACAAGGCGATGCAACCCTTTTCTACCGTTGTAGCGAGTGCGCGCTGCGATATATAGAGCCCGAGTGTTTTGCGACGCGTCTCAATTTCCGCAAAGTAAATTGCAAGCCGCGTAAGCCCCAGTAGCCTGCCTGTGCAAAACATGGCGATGCAACCCTGTTCTACCGTTGTAGCGAGAGCGCGTAGCGATATAAAGCGCCACGAGTATTATGCTACGCGTCTCAGTTTCCGAAAAGTGTATTGGGAGGAGCGTAAGCCCCTGTAGACTGCCTGTGCAAACAAGGCAATGCAACTCTTTTCTACCATTGTAGCGAGAGCGCGCAGCGATATAAAGCGCCCCGAGTATTATGCGACGCGTCTCAGTTTTAGAAAAATCTTTATTGCGAGCAGCGTAAGCCCCAGTGGACTGCCTGTGCTAAACAAACCGATGCAATCCTTTATAACCGTTGCAGTGAGAGCGCGGAGCGATAGAAACAGCCCTCAGTGTTATGCGACGCGTCTCAGTTTCGGAAAAGTGTATTGCGCGCAGCGTAAGCCCCAGTAGGCTGCCTGTGCAAAACAAGGCGATGCAACCCTATTCTACCGTTGCGGCGATAGCGCACAGCGATATATAGCGCCTCGAGTGTTATGCGACGCGTCTCAATTTCCGAAAAGTGTATTGCGAGGGAGCGTATAAGCCCCAGTGGACTGCCTGTGTAAAACAAGGCGATGCAACCCTGTCCTACCGTTGTAGCGAGAGCACGCAGCGATATAAAGCGCCCCGAGTATTATGCGACGCGTCTCAGTTTGCGAAAAGTGTATTGCGAGGAGCGTAAGCCCCTGTAGACTGCCTATGCAAACAAGGCAATGCAACTCTTTTCTACCATTGTAGCGAGAGCGCTCAGCGATATAAAGTGCCCCGAGTGTTATGCGGCGCGTCTCAATTTCCGCAAAGTGTATTGCGAGCAGCGTAAGCCCCAGTAGACTGCCTGTGCCAAACATGGCGATGCAACCCTGTTCTACCATTGTAGTTAGAGCGCGCAGTGATATAAAGCGCCCCGAGTATTATGCGACGCGTCTCAGTTTCCGAAAAGTGTATTGCGAGGAGCGTAAGCCCCTGTAGACTGCCTGCGCAAACAAGGCGATGCAACCCTTTTCTACCGTTGTAGCGAGAGCGTGCAGCGTTATATAGCACCCCGAGTGTTATGCGACGCGTCTCAATTTCCGCAAGTGTTTTGCGAGCAGCGTAAGCCCCAGTAGACTCCCTGCGCAAAACATTGCGATGCAACCCTTTTCCAGCGATGCAACGACAGCGCGCAGCGATATAAAGCGCCCCGAGCTTTATGCGCCGCGTCTCAGTTTCCGAACAGTGTATTGCGAGCAGCGTAAGCCCCTGTAGACTGCCTGTGCAAACAAGGCGATGCAACCCTTTTCTACCGTTGTAGCGAGTGCGCGCAGCGATATATAGCGCCCCGAGTGTGATGCGACGCGTGTCAGTTTCAGAAAAGTGTATTGCGAGCAGCGTAAGCCCCAGTAGACAGCCTGTGCAAAACCTGGCGATGCAACCCTGTTCTACCGTTGTAGCGAGAGCGCGCAGCGATATAAAGCGCCACGAGTATTATGCGACGCGTCTCAGTTTCCGAAAAGTGTATTGCGAGGAGCGTAAGCCCCTGTAGACTGCCTGTGCAAACAAGGCAATGCAACTTTTTTCTACCATTGTAGCGAGAGCGCGCAGCGATATAAAGCGCCCCGAGTATTATGCGACGAGTCTCAGTTTTAGAAAAATCTTTATTGCGGGCAGCGTAAGCCCCAGTGGACTGCCTGTGCTAAACAAACCGATGCAATCCTTTATAACCGTTGCAGTGAGAGCGCGCAGCGATAGAAACAGCCCTCAGTGTTATGCGACGCGTCTCAGTTTCGGAAAAGTGTATTGCGCGCAGCGTAAGCCCCAGTAGGCTGCCTGTGCAAAACAAGGCGATGCAACCCTATTCCACCGTTGCAGCGATAGCGCACAGCGATATATAGCGCCTCGAGTGTTATGCGACGCGTCTCAGTTTTCGAAAAGTGTATTGCGAGCAGCGTATAAGCCCCAGTGGACTGCCTGTGCAAAACAAGGCGATGCAACCCTGTCTTACCGTTGTAGCGAGAGCGCGCAGCGATATAAAGCGCCCCGAGTATTATGCGACGCGTCTCAGTTTCCGAAAAGTGTATTGCGAGGAGCGTAAGCCCCTGTAGACTGCCTGTGCAAACAAGGCAATGCAACTCTTTTCTACCGTTGTAGCGAGAGCTCGCAGCGATATAAACCGCCCCGAGTATTATACGACGCGTCTTAGTTTCCGAAAAGTGTTTTGCGAGCAGCGTAAGCCCCTGTAGACTGCCTGTGCAAACAAGGCGATGCAACCCTTTTCTACCGTTGTAGCGAGTGCGCGCAGCGATATAAAGCGCCCCGAGTGTTATGCGACGCGTCTCAGTTTCCGCAAAGTGTATTGCGAGCTGCGTAAGCCCCAGTAGACTGCCTGTGCCAAACATGGCGATGCAACCCTGTTCTACCATTGTAGTGAGAGCGCGCAGTGATATAAAGCGCCCCGGGTATTATGCGACGCGTCTCAGTTTCCGAAAAGTGTATTGCGATGAGCGTAAGCCCCTGTAGACTGCCTGTGCAAACAAGGCAATGCAACTCTTTTCTACCATTGTAGCGAGAGCGCGCAGCGATATAAAGCGCCCCGAGTATTATGCGACGCGCCTCAGTTTTAGAAAAATCTTTATTGCGGGCAGCGTAAGCCCCAGTGGACTGCCTGTGCTAAATAAACCGATGCAATCCTTTATAAGCGTTGCAGTGAGAGCGCGCAGCGATAGAAACAGCCCTCAGTGTTATGCGACGCGTCTCAGTTTCGGAAAAGTGTATTGCGCGCAGCGTAAGCCCCAGTAGGCTGCCTGTGCAAAACAAGGCGATGCAACCCTATTCCACCGTTGCAGCGATAGCGCACAGCGATATAAAGCGCCCCGAGTATTATGCGACGCGTCTCAGTTTCCGAAAAGTGTATTGCGAGGAGCGTAAGCCCCTGTAGACTGCCTGTGCCAACAAGGCAATGCAACTCTTTTCTACCATTGTAGCGAGAGCGCGCAGCGATATAAAGCGCCCCGAGCATTAGGCGACGCGTCTCAGTTTTAGAAAAATCTTTATTGCGAGCAGCGTAAGCCCCAGTGGACTGCCTGTGCTAAACAAACCGATGCAATCCTTTATGACCGTTGCAGTGAGAGCGCGCAGCGATAGAAACAGCCCTCAGTGTTATGCGACGCGTCTCAATTTCGGAAAAGTGTATTGCGCGCAGCGTAATCCCCAGTAGGCTGACTGTGCAAAACAAGGCGATGCAACCCTATTCTACCGTTGCAGCGAGTGCGCGCAGCGATATAAAGCGCCCCGAGTGTTATGCGACGCGTCTCAATTTCCGCAAAGTGTATTGCGAGCAGCGTAAGCCCCAGTAGACTGCCTGTGCCAAACATGGCGATGCAACCCTGTTCTACCATTGTAGTGAGAGCGCGCAGTGATATAAAGCGCCCCGAGTATTATGCGACGTGTTTCAGTTTCCGAAAAGTGTATTGCGAGGCGCGTAAGCCCCTGTAGACTGCCTGCGCAAACAAGGCGATGCAACCCTTTTCTACCGTTGTAGCGAGTGCGTGCAGCGTTCTACAGCACCCCGAGTGTTATGCGACGCGTCTCAATTTCCGCAAAGTGTTTTGCGAGCAGCGTAAGCCCCAGTAGACTCCCTGCGCAAAACATTGCGATGCAACCCTTTTCTAGCGATGCAACGACAGCGCGCAGCGATATAAAGCGCCCCGAGTTTTATGCGCCGCGTCTCAGTTTCCGACAGTGTATTGCGAGAGGCCTAAGCCCCTGTAGACTGCCTGTGCAAAGAAGGCGATGCAACCCTTTTCTGTCGTTATAGCGACTGCGCTCAGCGATATATCGCGCCCCGAGTGTTATGCGACGCGTCTCAATTTCCGCAAAGTGTATTGCGAGCAGCGTTAGCCCCTGTAGACTGCCTGTGCAAACAAGGCAATGCAACTCTTTTCTACCATTGTAGCGAGAGCGCGCACCGATATAAAGCGCCACGAGTATTATGCGACGCGTCTCAGTTTCCGAAAAGTGTATTGCGAGGAGCGTAAGCCCCTGTAGACTGCCTGTGCAAACAAGGCAATGCAACTCTTTTCTACCATTGTAGCGAGAGCGCGCAGCGATATAAAGCGCCCCGAGTATTAAGCGACGCGTCTCAGTTTTAGAAAAATCTTTATTGCGAGCAGCGTAAGCCCCAGTGGACTGCCTGTGCTAAACTAACCGATGCAACCCTTTATAACCGTTGGAGTGAGAGCGCGCAGCGATATAAACAGCCCTCAGTGTTATGCAACGCGTCTCAGTTTCGGAAAAGTGTATTGCGAGCAGCGTAAGCCCCAGTAGGCTGCCTGTGCAAAACAAGGCGATGCAACCCTTTTCTACCGTTGTAGCGAGTGCGCGCAGCAATATAAAGCGCCCCGAGTGTTATGCGCCGCGTCTCAGTTTCCGAACAGTGTATTGCGAGCAGCGTAAGCCCCTGTAGACTGCCTGTGCAAACAAGGCGATGCAACCCTTTTCTACCGTTGTAGCGAGTGCGCGCAGCGATATATAGCGCCAGGAGTGTGATGCGACGCGTGTCAGTTTCCGAAAAGTGTATTGTGAGCAGCGTAAGCCCCAGTAGACAGCCTGTGCAAGACATGGCGATGCAACCCTGTTCTACCGTTGTAGCGAGAGCGCGCAGCGATATAAAGCGCCACGAGTATTATGCGACGCGTCTCAGTTTCCGAAAAGTGTATTGCGAGGAGCGTAAGCGCCTGTAGACTGCCTGTGCAAACAAGGCAATGCAACTCTTTTCTACCATTGTAGCGAGAGCGCGCAGCGATATAAAGCGCCCCGAGTATTATGCGACGCGTCTCAGTTTTAGCAAAATCTTTATTGCGAGCAGCGTAAGCCCCAGTGGACTGCCTGTGCCAAACAAACCGATGCAGCCCTTTATAACCGTTGCAGTGAGAGCGCGCAGCGATAGAAACAGCCCTCAGTGTTATGCGACACGTCTCAGTTTCGGAAAAGTGTATTGCGAGCAGCGTAAGCCCCAGTAGGCTGCCTGTGCAAAACAAGGCGATGCAACCCTTTTCTACCGTTGTAGCGAGTGCGCGCAGCGATATAAAGCGCCCCGAGTGTTATGCGCCGCTTCTCAGTTTCCGAAAAGTGTATTGCGAGCAGCGTAAGCCCCAGAACACAGCCTGTGCAAAACAAGGCGATGCAACCCTATTCTACCGTTGCAGCGATAGCGCACAGCGATATATAGCGCCTCGAGTGTTATGCGACGCGTCTCAGTTTCCGAAAAGTGTATTGCGAGGGAGCGTATAAGCCCCAGTGGACTGCCTGTGTAAAACAAGGCGATGCAACCCTGTTCTACCGTTGTAGCGAGAGCGCGCAGCGATATAAAGCGCCCCGAGTATTATGCGACGCGTCTCAGTTTCCGAAAAGTGTATTGCGAGGAGCGTAAGCCCCTGTAGACTGCCTGTGCAAACAAGGCAATGCAACTCTTTTCTACCATTGTAGCGAGAGCGCTCAGCGATATAAAGTGCCCCGAGTGTTATGCGACGCGTCTCAATTTCCGCAAAGTGTATTGCGAGCAGCGTAAGCCCCAGTAGACTGCCTGTGCCAAACATGGCGATGCAACCCTGTTCTACCATTGTAGTGAGAGCGCGCAGTGATATAAAGAGCCCCGAGTATTATGCGACGCGTCTCAGTTTCCGAAAAGTGTATTGCGAGGAACGTAAGCCCCTGTAGACTCCCTTCGCAAAACATTGCGATGCAACCCTTTTCTAGCGATGCAACGACAGCGCGCAGCGATATAAAGCGCCCCGAGTTTTATGCGCCGCGTCTCAGTTTCCGAACAGTGTATTGCGAGAGGCGTAAGCCCCTGTAGACTGCCTGTGCAAAGAAGGCGATGCCACCCTTTTCTGTCGTTGTAGCGACTGCGCGCCGCAGTATAAAGCGCCACGAGTATTATGCGACGTGTCTCAGTTTCCGAAAAGTGTATTGCGAGGAGCGTAAGCCCCTGTAGACTGCCTGTGCAAACAAGGCAATGCAACTCTTTTCTACCATTGTAGCGAGAGCGCGCAGCGATATAAAGCGCCCCGAGTATTATTCGACGCGTCTCAGTTTTAGAAACAGTTTTATTGCGAGCAGTGTAAGCCCCATTGGACTGCCTGTGCTAAACAAACCGATGCAACCCTTTATAACTGTTGCAGTGCAGCGATAGAAACAGCCCTCTGTGTTATGCGACGCGTCGCAGTTTCGGAAAGTGTATTGCGCGCAGCGTAAGCCGCAGTAGGCTGCCTGTGCAAAACAAGGCGATGCAACCCTATTCTACCGTTGCAGCGATAGCGCAGAGCGATATATAGCGCCTCGAGTGTTATGTGCCGCGTCTCAGTTTCCGAACAGTGTATTGCGAGCAGCGTAAGCCCCTGTAGACTGCCTGTGCAAACAAGGCGATGCAACCCCTTTCTACCATTGTAGCGAGTGCGCGCAGCGATATATAGCGCCACGAGTGTGATGCGACGCGTGTCAGTTTCCGAAAAGTGTATTGCGAGCAGCGTAAGCCCCAGTAGACAGCCTGTGCAAAACATGGCCATGCAACCCTGTTCTACCCTTGTAGCGAGAGCTCGCAGCGATATAAAGCGCCCCGAGTATTAAGCGACGCGTCTCAGTTTCCGAAAAGTGTATTGCGAGGAGCGTCATCCCCTGTAGACTGCCTGTGCAAACAAGGCGATGCAACTCTTTTCTACCATTGTAGCGAGAGCGCGCAGCGATATAAACCGCCCCGAGTATTATGTGACGCGTCTTAGTTTCCGAAAAGTGTATTGCGAGCAGCGTAAGCCCCAGTAATCTGCCTGTGCAAACAAGGAGATGCAACACTTTTCTACCGTTGTAGCGAGAGCGCGCAGTGATAAAAAGTGCGCCGGGTGTTGTGCGACGCGTCTCAGTTTCGGAAAAGTGTTTTGCGAGCAGCGTAAGCCCCAGTAGACTGCCAGTGCAAAACATGGCGATGCAACCCTTTTCTAGAGATGCAACGACAGCGCGCAGCGATATGAAGCGCCCCGAGTTTTATGCGACGCATCTCAGTTTCAGAAAAGTCTTTATTGCGAGAAGCGAAAGCCCCAGTAGACAGCCTGTGCAAAACTAGCCGATGCAACCCTTTTCTACCGTTGCAGCGAGAGCGCGCAGCGATATAAAGCGCCCGAGTGTTATGCGCCGCGTCTCAGTTTCCGAACAGTGTATTGCGAGCACTGTAAACCCCTGTAGACTGCCTGTGCAAACAAGGCGATGCAACCCTTTTCTACCGTTGTAGCGAGTGCGCGCTGCGATATATAGAGCCCGAGTGTTTTGCGACGCGTCTCAATTTCCGCAAAGTAAATTGCAAGCCGCGTAAGCCCCAGTAGCCTGCCTGTGCAAAACATGGCGATGCAACCCTGTTCTACCGTTGTAGCGAGAGCGCGTAGCGATATAAAGCGCCACGAGTATTATGCTACGCGTCTCAGTTTCCGAAAAGTGTATTGGGAGGAGCGTAAGCCCCTGTAGACTGCCTGTGCAAACAAGGCAATGCAACTCTTTTCTACCATTGTAGCGAGAGCGCGCAGCGATATAAAGCGCCCCGAGTATTATGCGACGCGTCTCAGTTTTAGAAAAATCTTTATTGCGAGCAGCGTAAGCCCCAGTGGACTGCCTGTGCTAAACAAACCGATGCAATCCTTTATAACCGTTGCAGTGAGAGCGCGGAGCGATAGAAACAGCCCTCAGTGTTATGCGACGCGTCTCAGTTTCGGAAAAGTGTATTGCGCGCAGCGTAAGCCCCAGTAGGCTGCCTGTGCAAAACAAGGCGATGCAACCCTATTCTACCGTTGCGGCGATAGCGCACAGCGATATATAGCGCCTCGAGTGTTATGCGACGCGTCTCAATTTCCGAAAAGTGTATTGCGAGGGAGCGTATAAGCCCCAGTGGACTGCCTGTGTAAAACAAGGCGATGCAACCCTGTCCTACCGTTGTAGCGAGAGCACGCAGCGATATAAAGCGCCCCGAGTATTATGCGACGCGTCTCAGTTTGCGAAAAGTGTATTGCGAGGAGCGTAAGCCCCTGTAGACTGCCTATGCAAACAAGGCAATGCAACTCTTTTCTACCATTGTAGCGAGAGCGCTCAGCGATATAAAGTGCCCCGAGTGTTATGCGACGCGTCTCAATTTCCGCAAAGTGTATTGCGAGCAGCGTAAGCCCCAGTAGACTGCCTGTGCCAAACATGGCGATGCAACCCTGTTCTACCATTGTAGTTAGAGCGCGCAGTGATATAAAGCGCCCCGAGTATTATGCGACGCGTCTCAGTTTCCGAAAAGTGTATTGCGAGGAGCGTAAGCCCCTGTAGACTGCCTGCGCAAACAAGGCGATGCAACCCTTTTCTACCGTTGTAGCGAGAGCGTGCAGCGTTATATAGCACCCCGAGTGTTATGCGACGCGTCTCAATTTCCGCAAGTGTTTTGCGAGCAGCGTAAGCCCCAGTAGACTCCCTGCGCAAAACATTGCGATGCAACCCTTTTCCAGCGATGCAACGACAGCGCGCAGCGATATAAAGCGCCCCGAGCTTTATGCGCCGCGTCTCAGTTTCCGAACAGTGTATTGCGAGAGGCGTAAGCCCCTGTAGACTGCCTGTGCAAAGAAGGCGATGCAACCCTTTTCTGTCGTTGTAGCGACTGCGCGCAGCGATATATAGCGCCCGGAGTGTTATGCGACGCGTCTCAATTTCCGCAAAGTGTATTGCGAGCAGCGTTAGCCCCTGTAGACTGCCTGTGGAAAGAAGGCAATGCAACCCTTTTCTACCGTTGTAGCGAGAGCGCGCCGCAGTATAAAGCGCCACGAGTATTATGCGACGTGTCTCAGTTTCCGAAAAGTGTATTGCGAGGAGCGTAAGCCCATGTAGACTGCCTGTGCAAACAAGGCAATGCAACTCTTTTCTACCATTGTAGCGAGAGCGCGCAGCGATATAAAGCGCCCCGAGTATTATTCGACGCGTCTCAGTTTTAGAAAAATTTTTATTGCGAGCAGTGTAAGCCCCAGTGGACTGCCTGTGCTAAACAAACCGATGCAACCGTTTATAACCGTTGCAGTGAGGGCGCGCAGCGATAGAAACAGCCCTCAGTGTTATGCGACGCGTCTCAGTTTCGGAAAAGTGTATACCGCGCAGCGTAAGCCCCAGTAGGCTGCCTGTGCAAAACAAGGCGATGCAACCCTATTCTACCGTTGCAGCGATAGCGCACAGCGATATATAGCGCCTCGAGTGTTATGCGACGCGTCTCAGTTTCCGAAAAGTGTATTGGGAGCAGCGTATACGCCCTAGTAGACTGCCTGTGCAAAACAAGGCGATGCAACCCCGTTCTACCGTTGCAGCGAGAGCGCGCAAGGATATAAAGCAGCCCGAGTATTATGCGGCGCGTCTCAGTTTCCGAAAAGTGTATTGCGAGGAGCATAAGCCCCTGTAGACTGCTTGTGCAAACAAGTCAATGCAACTCTTTTCTACCATTGTAGCGAGAGCGCACAGCGATATAAAGCGCCCCGAGTATTAGGCGACGGGTCTGAGTTTCAGAAAAATCTTTATTGTGAGCAGTGTAAGCCCCCGTGGACTGCCTGTGCTAAACAAACCGATGCAACCCTTTATAACCGTAGCAGTGAGAGCGCGCAGCGATATAAACAGCCCTCAGTGTTATGCGACGCGTCTCAGTTTCGGAAAAGTGTATTGCGAGCAGCGTAAGCCCCAGTACGCTGCCTGTGCAAAACAAGGCGATGCAACCCTATTCTACCGTTGCAGCGATAGCGCGCAGCGATATATAGCGCCTCGAGTGTTATGCGACGCGTCTCAGTTTCCGAAAAGTGTATTGCGAGCAGCGTATACGCCCTAGTAGACTGCCTGTGCAAAACAAGGCGATGCAACCCCGTTCTACCGTTGTAGCGAGAGCGCGCAGCGATATAAAGCGCCCCGAGTATTATGCGACGCGTCTCAGTTTCCGAAAAGTGCATTGCGAGCAGCGTATAAGCCCCAGTAGACTGCCTGTGCAAAAGAAGGCGATGCAACCCTGTGCTACCGTTGTACCGAGAGTGCGCAGCGATATAAAGCGTCCCGAGTATTATTCGACGCGTCTCAGTTTCGGAAACGTGTATTGCGAGCAGCGTATACGCCCCAGTAGACTGCCTGTGCAAAACAAGGCGATGCAACCCTTTTCTACCGTTGTAGCGAGAGCGCCCAGCGATATAAACCGCGCCGAGTATTATGCGACGCGTCTTGGTTTCCGAAAAGTGTATTGCGAGCAGCGTAAGCCCCAGTAAACTGCCTGTGCAAACAAGGAGATGCAACACTTTTATACCGTTGCAGCGAGAGCGCGCAGCGATGTAAAGCGCCGAGAGTGTTATACGACGCGTCTCAGTTTTGGAAAAGTGTATTACGAGCAGCGTAAGCCCCAGTAGACTGCCTGTGCAAAACAAGGCGATACAACCCTTTTCTACCGTTGTAGCGAGAGCGCGCAGTGATATAAAGCGCCCCGAGTGTTATGCGACGCGTGTCAGTTTCCGAAAAGTGTATTCCGAGGAGCGTAGGCCCCTGTAGAATGCCTGTGGAAAACATGGCGATGCAACCATTTTCTACCGTTGCAGCGGGAGCGCGCAGCGATATAAAGAGCCCCGAGTGTTATGCGACGCGTCTCAATTTCCGCAAAGTGCATTGCGAGCAGCGTAAGCCCCAGTAGACTGCCTGTGCAAAACATGGCGATGCAACCCTTTTCTACCGTTGTAGAGAGAGCGCGCCGCAGTATAAAGCGCCCCGAGTGTTATTCGACGCGTCTCAGTTTCCGAAAAGTGCATCGCGAGCTGCGTAAGCCCCAGTAGACTGCCTGTGCAAAACATGGCGATGCAACCCTTTTCTGCCGTTGCAGCGAGAGCGCGCAGGCAGATAAAGCACCTCGAGTGTTATGCGACGCGTCTCAGTTTCCGAAAAGTGTATTGCGAGAAGCGTATACGCCCTAGTAGACTGCCTGTGCAAAACAAGGCGATGCAACCCTTTTCTACCGTTGCAGCGAGAGCGCGCAGCGATGTAAAGCGCCGAGAGTGTTATACGACGCGTCTCAGTTTTGGAAAAGTGTATTACGAGCAGCGTAAGCCTCAGTAGACTGCCTGTGCAAAACAAGGCGATACAACCCTTTTCTACCGTTGTAGCGAGAGCGCGCAGTGATATAAAGCGCCCCGAGTGTTATGCGACGCGTGTCAGTTTCCGAAAAGTGTATTGCGAGGAGCGTAGGCCCCTGTAGACTGCCTGTAGAAAACATGGCGATGCAACCCTGTTCTACCGTTGTAGCGATAGCGCGCAGCGATATAAAGCGCCACGAGTATTATGCGACGCGTCTTAGTTTCCGAAAAGTGTATTGCGAGCAGCGTAAGCCCCAGTAAACTGCCTGTGCAAACAAGGAGATGCAACACTTTTATACCGTTGCAGCGAGAGCGCGCAGCGATGTAAAGCGCCGAGAGTGTTATACGACGCATCTCAGTTTTGGAAAAGTGTATTACGAGCAGCGTAAGCCCCAGTAGACTGCCTGTGCAAAACAAGGCGATACAACCCTTTTCTACCGTTGTAGCGAGAGCGCGCAGTGATATAAAGCACCCCGAGTGTTATGCGACGCGTGTCAGTTTCCGAAAAGTGTATTGCGAGGAGCGTAGGCCCCTGTAGACTGCCTGTGGAAAACATGGCGATGCAACCATTTTCTACCGTTGCAGCGGGAGCGCGCAGCGATATAAAGAGCCCCGAGTGTTATGCGACGCGTCTCAATTTCCGAAAAGTGCATCGCGAGCTGCGTAAGCCCCAGTAGACTGCCTGTGCAAAACATGGCGATGCAACCCTTTTCTGCCGTTGCTGCGAGAGCGCGCAGGCAGATAAAGCACCTCGAGTGTTATGCGACGCGTCTCAGTTTCCGAAAAGTGTATTGCGAGAAGCGTATACGCCCTAGTAGACTGCCTGTGCAAAACAAGGCGATGCAACCCTTTTCTACCGTTTCAGCGAGAGCGCGCAGCGATGTAAAGCGCCGAAAGTGTTATACGACGCGTCTCAGTTTTGGAAAAGTGTATTACGAGCAGCGTAAGCCTCAGTAGACTGCCTGACCAAAACAAGGCGATACAACCCTTTTCTACCGTTGTAGCGAGAGCGCGCAGTGATATAAAGCGCCCCGAGTGTTATGCGACGCGTGTCAGTTTCCGAAAAGTGTATTGCGAGGAGCGTAGGCCCCTGTAGACTGCCTGTAGAAAACATGGCGATGCAACCCTGTTCTACCGTTGTAGCGATAGCGCGCAGCGATATAAAGCGCCACGAGTATTATGCGACGCGTCTTAGTTTCCGAAAAGTGTATTGCGAGCAGCGTAAGCCCCAGTAAACTGCCTGTGCAAACAAGGAGATGCAACACTTTTATACCGTTGCAGCGAGAGCGCGCAGCGATGTAAAGCGCCGAGAGTGTTATACGACGCATCTCAGTTTTGGAAAAGTGTATTACGAGCAGCGTAAGCCCCAGTAGACTGCCTGTGCAAAACCAGGCGATACAACCCTTTTCTACCGTTGTAGCGAGAGCGCGCAGTGATATAAAGCACCCCGAGTGTTATGCGACGCGTGTCAGTTTCCGAAAAGTGTATTGCGAGGAGCGTAGGCCCCTGTAGACTGCCTGTGGAAAACATGGCGATGCAACCATTTTCTACCGTTGCAGCGGGAGCGCGCAGCGATATAAAGAGCCCCGAGTGTTATGCGACGCGTCTCAATTTCCGAAAAGTGCATCGCGAGCTGCGTAAGCCCCAGTAGACTGCCTGTGCAAAACATGGCGATGCAACCCTTTTCTGCCGTTGCTGCGAGAGCGCGCAGGCAGATAAAGCACCTCGAGTGTTATGCGACGCGTCTCAGTTTCCGAAAAGTGTATTGCGAGAAGCGTATACGCCCTAGTAGACTGCCTGTGCAAAACAAGGCGATGCAACCCTTTTCTACCGTTTCAGCGAGAGCGCGCAGCGATGTAAAGCGCCGAAAGTGTTATACGACGCGTCTCAGTTTTGGAAAAGTGTATTACGAGCAGCGTAAGCCTCAGTAGACTGCCTGGCCAAAACAAGGCGATACAACCCTTTTCTACCGTTGTAGCGAGAGCGCGCAGTGATATAAAGCGCCCCGAGTGTTATGCGACGCGTGTCAGTTTCCGAAAAGTGTATTGCGAGGAGCGTAGGCCCCTGTAGACTGCCTGTGCAAA
The DNA here is from genome assembly GCF_050947875.1 of Dermacentor variabilis. Classification (NCBI taxonomy): domain Eukaryota; kingdom Metazoa; phylum Arthropoda; class Arachnida; order Ixodida; family Ixodidae; genus Dermacentor; species Dermacentor variabilis. The sequence goes on along the minus strand of NW_027460423.1, from coordinate 148,172 downwards.
CAAGGCAATGCAACTCTTTTTTACCATTGTAGCGAGAGCGCGCAGCGATATAAAGCGCCACGAGTATTATGCGACGCGTCTCAGTTTCCGAAAAGTGTATTGCGAGGAGCGTAAGCCCCTGTAGACTGCCTGTGCAAACAAGGCAATGCAACACTTTTTTACCATTGTAGCGAGAGCGCGCAGCGATACAAAGCGCCCTGAGTAATATGCGACGCGTCTCAGTTACCGAGAAGTGTATTGCGAGCAGGGTAAGCCCCACTACATTGCCTGTGTAAAACATGGCGATGCAACCCTTTTCTACCGTTGTAGCGAGAGCGCGCCGCATTATAAAGCGCCCCGAGTGTTATGCGACGCGTCTCAGTTTCCGAAAAGTGCATTGCGAGCTGCGAAAGCCCCAGTAGACTGCCTGTGCAAAACATGGTGACGCAACCCTTTTCTGCCGTTGCAGCGAGAGCGCGCAGCCAGATAAAGCGCCCCGAGTGTTATGCGACGCGTCTCAGTTTCAAAAAAATCTTTATTGCGAGCAGCGTAAGCCCCAGTGGACTGTCTGTGCTAAAGAAACCGATGCAACCCTTTTCTACCGTTGCAGCGAGAGCGCGCAGCGATGTAAAACGCTGCGAGTGTTATACGACGCGTCTCAGTTTCGGAAATGTGTATTGCGAGCAGCGTAAGTCCTTGTAGACTGCCTGTGCAAACAAGGTAATGCAACCCTTTTCTACCGTTGCAGCGAGAGCGCGCAGCGATATTAAGCGCCCCGAGTGTTATGCGCCGCATCTCAGTTTCCGAACAGTGTATTGCGAGTAGCGTAAGCCCCTGTAGACTGCCTGCGCACACAAGGCGATGCAACCCTTTTCTACCGTTGTAGTGAGTGCGCGCAGCGATATATAGCGCCCCGAGTGTTATGCGACGCGGCTCAATTTCCGCAAAGTGTATTGCGAGCAGCGTAGGCCCGAATAGACAGCCTGTGCAAAACATGGCGATGCAACCCTGTTCTACCGTTGTAGCGCGAGCGCGCAGCGATATAAAGCGCCACGAGTATTATGCGACGCGTCTCAGTTTCTGAAAAGTTTATTGCGAGGAGCGTAAGCCCCTCTAAACTGCCTGTGCAAACAAGGCAATGCAACTTTTTTCTACAATTGTAGCGAGTGCGTGCAGCGATATAAAGCGCCCCGAGTATTGTGCGACGCGTCTCAGTTTTAGAAAAATCTTTATTGCGAGCAGTGTAAGCCCCAGTGGACTGCCTGTGCTAAACATACCGATGCAACCGTTTATAACCGTTGCAGTGAGAGTGCGCAGCGATAGAAACAGCCCTCAGTGTTATGCGACGCGTCTCAGTTTCGGAAAAGTGTATTGTGCGCAGCGTAAACCCCAGTAGGCTGCCTGTGCAAAATAAGGCGACACAACCCTATTCTACCGTTGCAGCGAGAGCGCGCCGCATTATAGAGCGCCCCGAGAGTTATGCGACGCGTCTCAGTTTCCGAAAAGTGCATTGCGAGCTGCGTAAGCCCCAGTAGACTGCCTGTGCGAAACAAGGCGATGCAACCCTGTTCTACCGTTGTAGCGAGAGCACGCAGCGATATAATGCGCCCCGAGTATTATGCGACGCGTCTCAGTTTCCGAAAAGTGTATTGCGAGGAGCGTAAGCACCTGTAGACCGCCTGTGCAAACAAGGCAATGCAACTCTTTTCTACCATTGTAGCGAGAGCGCGCAGCGATATAAACCGCCCCGAGTATTATGCGACGCGTCCTAGTTTACGAAAAGCGTCTTGCGAGCAGCGTAAGCCCCAGTAAACTGCCTGTGCAAACAAGGAGATGCAACACTTTTCTACCGTTGTAGCGAGAGCGCGCAGTGATAAAAAGGGCGCCGGGTGTTATGCGAAGCGTCTCAGTTTCCGAAAAGTGTTTTGCGAGCAGCGTAAGCCCCAGTAGACTGCCAGTGCAAAACATGGCGATGCAACCCTTTTCTAGTGATGCAATGACAGCGCGCAGCGATATAAAGTGCCCCGAGTTTCTTGCGACGCATCTCAGTTTCAGAAAAGTCTTTATTGCGAGAAGCGAAAGCCCCAGTAGACAGCCTGTGCAAAACTAGCCGATGCAACCCTTTTCTACCGTTGCAGCGAGAGCGCGCAGCGATATAAAGCGCCCCGAGTGTTATGCGCCGCGTCTCAGTTTCCGAACAGTGTATTGCGAGCAGCGTAAGCCCTTGTAGACTGCCTGTGCAAACAAGACGATGCAACCCTTTTCTACCGTTGTAGCGAGTGCGCGCAGCGATATATAGCGCCCCGAGTGTTATGCGACGCGTGTCAGTTTCCGAAAAGTGTATTGCGAGCAGCGTAAGCCCGAGTAGACAGCCTGTGCAAAACCTGGCGGTGCAACCCAGTTGTACCGTTGTAGCGAGAGCGCGCAGCGATATAAAGCGCCACGAGTATTATGCGACGCGTCTCAGATTCCGAAAAGTGTATTGCGAGGAGCGTAAGCCCGTGTAGACTGCCTGTGCAAACAAGGCAATGCAACTCTTTTCTACCATTGTAGCGAGTGCGCGCAGCGATATAGAGCGCCCCGAGTATTATGCGACGCGTCTCAGTTTTAGAAAAGTATTTATTGCGAGCAGTGTAAGCCGCTGTGGACTTCCTGTGCTAAACAAACCGATGCAACCCTTTATAACCGCTTCAGTTAGAGCGCGCAGCGATAAAAACAGCCCTCAGTGTTATGCGACGCGGCTCAGTTTCGGAAAAGTGTATTGCGCGCAGCGTAAGCCCCAGTAGGCTGCCTGTGCAAAATAAGGCGATGCAACCCTATTCTACCGTTGCAGCGATAGCGCACAGCGATATATAGCGCCTCGAGTGTTATGCGACGCGTCTCAGTTTCCAAAAAGTGTATTGCGAGAAGCGTATACGCCCTAGTAGACGGCCTATGCAAAACAAGGCGATGCAACCCTGTTCTTCCGTTGTAGCGAGAGCACACAGCGATATAAAGCGCCCCGAGTATTATGCGACGCGTCTCAGTTACCGAAAAGTGTATTGCGAGCAGGGTAAGCCCCACTAGACTGCCTGTGTAAAACATGGCGATGCAACCCTTTTCTACCGTTGTAGCGAGAGCGCGCCGCATTATAAAGTGCCCCGAGTGTTATGCGACGCGTCTCAGTTTCCGAAACGTGCATTGCGAGCTGCGTAAGCCCTAGTAGACTGCCTGTGCTAAACATGGCGATGCAACCCTTTTCTGCCGTTGCAGTGAGAGCGCGCAGCCAGATAAAGCGCCCCGTGTGTTATGCGTCGCGTCTCACTTTCAGAAAAATCTTTTTTGCGAGCAGCGTAAGCCCCAGTAGATTGCCTGTGCAAAACAAGGCGATACAACCCTTTTCTACCGTTGCAGCGGAGAGCGCACAGCGATATATAGCGCCTCGGGTGTTATGCGACGCGTCTCAGTTTCCGAAAAGTGTATTGCGAGGAGCGTGAGCCCCTGTAGACTGCCTGTGCAAACAAGGCAATGCAACTCTTTTCTACCATTGTAGCGAGAGCGCGCAGCGATATAAACCGCCCCGAGTATTATGCGACGCGTCTTAGTTTCCGAAAAGTGTATTGCGAGCAGCGTAAGCCCCAGTAAACTGCCAGTGCAAAACATGGCGATGGAACCCTTTTCTACCGTTGCAGCGAGAGCGCGCAGCGATATAAAGCGCCCCGAGGGTTATTCGCCGCGTCACAGTTTCCGAACAGTGTATTGCGAGCAGTGTAAGCCCCTGTACACTTCCTGTGCAAACAAGGCGATGCAACCCTTTTCTACCGTGGTAGCGAGTGCGCGCAGCGATATATAGCGCCCCGAGTGTTATGCGACGCGTGTCAGTTTCCAAAAAGTGTATTGCGAGCAGCGTAAGCCCCAGTAGACAGCCTGTGTAAAACATGGTGATGCAACCCTGTTCTACCGTTGTAGCGAGAGCGCGCAGCGATATAAAGCGGCACGAGTGTTATGCGACGCGTCTCAGTTTCCGAAAAGTGTATTGCGAGGAGCGTAAGCCCCTGTAGACTACCTGTGCAAAGAAGGCAGTGCAACCCTTTTCTACCATTGTAGCGAGAGCGCGCAGCGATATAAAGCGCCCTGAGTATTATGCGACGCGTTTCAGTTTTAGAAAAATATTGCGAGCAGTGAAAGCTCCAGTGGACTGCCAGTGGTAAACAAACCGATGCAATCCTTTATAACCGTCGCAGTGAGAGCGCGCAGCGATAGAAACAGCACTCAGTGTTATGCGACGCGTCTCAGTTTCGGAAAAGTGTATTGCGCGCAGCGTAAGCCCCAGTAGGCTGCCTGTGCAAAATAAGGCGATGCAACCCTATTCTACCGTTGCAGCGATAGCGCACAGCGATATATAGCGCCTCGAGTGTCATGCGACGCGTCTCAGTTTCCAAAAAGAATATTGCGAGAAGCGTATACGCCCTAGTAGACGGCCTATGCAAAACAAGGCGATGCAACCCTGTTCTACCGTTGTAGCGAGAGCACGCAGCGATATAAAGCGCCCCGAGTATTATGCGACGCGTGTCAGTTACCGAAAAGTGCATTGCGAGCAGGTTAAGCCCCACTAGACGGCCTGTGTAAAACATGGCGATGCAACCCTTTTCTACCGTTGTAGCAAGGGCGCGCCGCATTATAAAGCGCCCCGAGTGTTATGCGACGCGTGTCAGTTTCCGAAGAGTGTATTGCGAGCACCGTAAGCCCCAGTAGACAGCCTGTGCAAAACATGGCGATGCAACTCTTTTCTACCATTGTAGCGAGAGCGCGCAGCGATATAAAGCGCCCCGAGTATTCTGCGACGCGTCTCAGTTTTAGAAAAATCTTTATTGCGAGCAGTGTAAGCCCCAGTGGACTGCCTGTGCTAAACAAACCGAGGCAACCCGTTATAACCGCTGCAGTGAGAGCGCGCAGCGATAGAAACAGCCCTCAGGGTTATGTGAGTCGTCTCAGTTTCGGAAAAGTGTATGGCGCGCAGCGTAAGCCCCAGTAGGCTGCCTGTGCAAAATAAGGCGATGCAACCCTATTCTACCGTTGCAGCGATAGCGCACAGCGATATATAGCGCCTCGAGTGTTATGCGACGCGTCTCAGTTTCCGAAAAGTGTATTGCGAGCAGCGTATGCCCCAGTAAACTGCCTGTGCAAACAAGGAGATGCAACACTTTTCTACCGTTGTAGCGAGAGCGCGCAGTGATAAAAAGGGCGCCGGGTGTTGTGCGACGCGTCTCAGTTTCCGAAAAGTGTTTTGCGAGCAGCGTAAGCCCCAGTAGACTGCCAGTGCAAAACATGGAGATGCAACCCTTTCCTAGCGATGCAACGACAGCACGCAGCGATATAAAGCGCCCCGAGTTTTATGCGACGCATCTCATTTCAGAAAAGCCTTTAATGCGAGCAGCGAAAGCCCCAGTAGACAGCCTGTGCAAAACTAGCCGATGCAACCGTTTTCTACCGTTGCAGCGAGAGCGCGCAGCGATATAAAGCGCCCCGATGTTATGCGACGCGTGTCAGTTTCCGAAGAGTGTATTGCGAGGAGCGTAAGCCCCTGTAGACTGCCTGTGCAAACAAGTCAATGCAACTCTTTTCTACCATTGTTGCGAGAGCGCGCAGCGATATAAAGCGCCCCGAGTATTATGCGACGCGTCTCAGTTTCAGAAAAATCTTTATTGCGAGCAGTGTAAGCCCCAGTGGACTGCCTGTGCTAAACAAACCGATGCAACCCTTTATAACTGTTGCAGTGAGAGCGCGCAGCGATATAAACAGCCCTCAGTGTTATGCGACGCGTCTCAGTTTCGGAAAAGTGTATTGCGAGCAGCGTAAGCCCCAGTAGGCTGCCTGTGCAAAACAAGGCGATGCAACCCTTTTCTACCGTGGTAGCGAGTGCGCGCAGCAAAATATAGCGCCCCGAGTGTTATGCGACGCGTGTCAGTTTCCGAAAAGTGTATTGCGAGCAGCGTAAGCCCCAGTAGACAGCCTGTGCAAAACATGGCGATGCAACCCTGTTCTACCGTTGTAGCGAGAGCGCGCAGCGATATAAAGCGCCACGAGTATTATGCGACGTGCGTCAGTTTCTGAAAAGTGTATTGCGAGAAGCGTAAGCCCCTGTAGACTGCCTGTGCAAACAAGGCAATGCAACTCTTTTCTACCATTGTAGCGAGAGCGCGCAGCGATATAAAGCGCCCTGAGTATTACGCAACGCGTCTCAGTTTTAGAAAAATCTTTATTGCGAGCAGTGTAAGCCCCACTGGACTGCCTGTGCTAAACAAACCGATGCAACCCTTTATAACCGCTGCAGTGAGAGCGCGCAGCGATAGAAACAGCACTCGGTGTTATGCGACGCGTCTCAGTTTCGGAAAAGTGTATTGCGCGCAGCGTAAGCCCCAGTAGGCTGCCTGTGCAAAACAAGGCGATGCAACCATATTCTACCGTTGCAGCGATAGCGCACAGCGATATATAGCGCCTCGAGTGTTATGCGACGCGTCTCAGTTTCCGAAAAGTGTATTGGGAGCAGCGTATACGCCCTAGTAGACTGCCTGTGCAAAACAAGGCGATGCAACCCCGTTCTACCGTTGTAGCGAGAGCGCGCAAGGATATAAAGCACCCCGAGTATTATGCGGCGCGTCTCAGTTTCCGAAAAGTGTATTGCGAGCAGGGTAAGCCCCAGTAGACTGCCGGTGCAAAACATGGCGATGCAACCCTTTTCTGCCGTTGCAGCGAGAGCGCGCAGCCAGATAAAGCGCCCCGAGTGTTATGCGACGCGTCTCTGTTTCAGAAAAATCTTTCTTGCGAGCAGCGTAAGCCCCAGTGGACTGTCTGTGCTCAGCAAACCGATGCAACCCTTTTCTACCGTTGCAGCGAGAGCGCGCAGCGATATAAACCGCCCCGAGTATTATGCGACGTGTCTTAGTTTCCGAAAAGTGTATTGCGAGCAGCGTAAGCCCCAGTAAACTGCCTGTGCAAACAAGGAGATGCAACACTTTTCTACCGTTGTAGCGAGAGCGCGCAGTGATAAAAAGGGCGCCGGGTGTTGTTCGACCCGTCGCAGTTTCCGAAAAGTGTTTTGCGAGCAGCGTAAGCCCCAGTACACTGCCAGTGCAAAACATGGCGATGCAACGCTTTTCCAGAGATGCAATGAAAGCGCGCAGCGACATAAAGCGCCCCGAGTTTTATGCGACGCATCTCAGTTTCAGAAAAGTCTTTATTGCGAGCAGCGAAAGCCCCAGTAGACAGCCTGTGCAAAACTAGCCGATGCAATACTGTTCTACCGTTGTAGCGAGAGCGGGCAGGGATATAAAGCGCCACGGGTATTATGCGACGCTTCTCAGTTTCCGAAAAGTGTATTGCGAGGAGCGTAAGCCCCTGTAGACTGCCTGTGCAAACAAGGCAATGCAACTCTTTTCTACCATTGTAGCGTGAGCGCGCAGCAATATAAAGCGCCCTGAGTATTATGCGACGCGTTTCAGTTTTAGAAAAATCTTTATTGCGAGCCGTGCAAGCCCCAGTGGACTGCCTGTGCTAAACGAACCGATGCAACCCTTTATAACCGCTGCAGTGAGAGCGCGCAGCGATAGAAACAGCACTCAGTGTTATGCGACGTGTCTCAGTTTCGGAAAAGTGCATTGCGCGCAGCGTAAGCCCCAGTAGGCTGCCTGTGCAAAACAAGGCGATGCAACCCTATTCTAACGTTGCAGCGATAGCGCACAGCGATGTATAGCGCCTCGAGTGTTATGCGACGCGTCTCAGTTTCCCAAAAATGTATTGGGAGAAGCGTTTACGCCCTAGTAGACGGCCTGTGCAAAACAAGGCGATGCAACCCTGTTCTACCGTTGTAGCGAGAGCACGCAGTGATATAAAGCGCCCCGAGTATTATGCGACGCGTCTCAGTTACCGAAAAGTGCATTGCGAGCAGGGTAAGCCCCACTAGACTGCCTTTGTAAAACATGGCGATGAAACCCTTTTCTACCGTTGTAGCGAGGGCGCGCCGCATTATAAAGCGCCCCGAGTGTTATGCGACGCGTCTCAGTTTCCGAAACGTGCATTGCGAGCTGCGTAAGCCCCAGTAGACTGCCTGTGCTAAACATGGCGATGCAACCCTTTTCTGCCGTTGCAGTGAGAGCGCGCAGCCAGATAAAGCGCCCCGAGTTTTATGCGTCGCGTCTCAGTTTCAGAAAAAATCTTTATTGCGAGCAGCGTAAGCCCCAGTGGACTGTCTGTGCTAAACAAACCGATGCGACCCTTTTCTACCGTTGCAGCGAGAGCGCGCAGCGATGTAAAGCGCCGCGAGTGTTATACGACGCGTCTCAGTTTCGGAAAAGTGCATTGCGAGCAGCGTAAGCCCCAGTAGACTGCCTGTGCAAAACAAGGCGATACATCCCTTTTCTACCGTTGCAGCGGAGAGCGCACAGCGATATATAGCGCCTCGCGTGTTATGCGACTCGTCTCAGTTTCCGAAAAGTGTATTGCGAGGAGCGTAAGCCCCTGTAGACTGCCTGTGCAAACAAGGCAATGCAACTCTTTTCTACCATTGTAGCGAGAGCGCGCAGCGATATAAAGCGCCCCGAGTATTATGCGACGCGTCTCAGTTTCAGAAAAATCTTTATTGCGAGCAGTGTAAGCCCCAGTGGACTGCCTGTGCTAAACAAACCGATGCAACCCTTTATAACTGTTGCAGTGAGAGCGCGCAGCGATATAAACAGCCCTCAGTGTTATGCGACGCGTCTCAGTTTCGGAAAAGTGTATTGCGAGCAGCGTAAGCCCCAGTAGGCTGCCTGTGCAAAACAAGGCGATGCAACCCTTTTCTACCGTGGTAGCGAGTGCGCGCAGCAAAATATAGCGCCCCGAGTGTTATGCGACGCGTGTCAGTTTCCGAAAAGTGTATTGCGAGCAGCGTAAGCCCCAGTAGACAGCCTGTGCAAAACATTGCGATGCAACCCTGTTCTACCGTTGTAGCGAGAGCGCGCAGCGATATAAAGCGCCACGAGTATTATGCGGCGTGCGTCAGTTTCTGAAAAGTGTATTGCGAGAAGCGTAAGCCCCTGTAGAGTGCCTGTGCAAACAAGGCAATGCAACTCTTTTCTACCATTATAGCGAGAGCGCGCAGCGATATAAAGCGCCCTGAGTATTACGCAACGCGTCTCAGTTTTAGAAAAATCTTTATTGCGAGCAGTGTAAGCCCCACTGGACTGCCTGTGCTAAACAAACCGATGCAACCCTTTTAACCGCTGCAGTGAGAGCGCGCAGCGATAGAAACAGCACTCGGTGTTATGCGACGCGTCTCAGTTTCGGAAAAGTGTATTGCGCGCAGCGTAAGCCCCAGTAGGCTGCCTGTGCAAAACAAGGCGATGCAACCATATTCTACCGTTGCAGCGATAGCGCACAGCGATATATAGCGCCTCGAGTGTTATGCGACGCGTCTCAGTTTCCGAAAAGTGTATTGCGAGAAGCGTATATGCCCTAGTAGACGGCCTGTGCAAAACAAGGCGATCTAACCCTGTTCTACCGTTGTAGCGAGAGCGCGCAGCGATATAAAGCGCCCCGAGTATTATGCGACGCGTCTCAGTTACCGAAAAGTGTATTGCGAGCAGGGTAAGCCCCAGTAGACTGCCGGTGCAAAACATGGCGATGCAACCCTTTTCTGCCGTTGCAGCGAGAGCGCGCAGCCAGATAAAGCGCCCCGAGTGTTATGCGACGCGTCTCTGTTTCAGAAAAATCTTTCTTGCGAGCAGTGTAAGCCCCAGTGGACTGTCTGTGCTCAGCAAACCGATGCAACCCTTTTCTACCGTTGCAGCGAGAGCGCGCAGCGATATAAACCGCCCCGAGTATTATGCGACGTGTCTTAGTTTCCGAAAAGTGTATTGCGAGCAGCGTAAGCCCCAGTAAACTGCCTGTGCAAACAAGGAGATGCAACACTTTTCTACCGTTGTAGCGAGAGCGCGCAGTGATAAAAAGGGCGCCGGGTGTTGTTCGACCCGTCGCAGTTTCCGAAAAGTGTTTTGCGAGCAGCGTAAGCCCCAGTACACTGCCAGTGCAAAACATGGCGATGCAACGCTTTTCCAGAGATGCAATGAAAGCGCGCAGCGACATAAAGCGCCCCGAGTTTTATGCGACGCATCTCAGTTTCAGAAAAGTCTTTATTGCGAGCAGCGAAAGCCCCAGTAGACAGCCTGTGCAAAACTAGCCGATGCAATACTGTTCTACCGTTGTAGCGAGAGCGGGCAGGGATATAAAGCGCCACGGGTATTATGCGACGCGTCTCAGTTTCCGAAAAGTGTATTGCGAGGAGCGTAAGCCCCTGTAGACTGCCTGTGCAAACAAGGCAATGCAACTCTTTTCTACCATTGTAGCGTGAGCGCGCAGCAATATAAAGCGCCCTGAGTATTAGGCGACGCGTTTCAGTTTTAGAAAAATCTTTATTGCGAGCCGTGTAAGCCCCAGTGGACTGCCTGTGCTAAACGAACCGATGCAACCCTTTATGACCGCTGCAGTGAGAGCGCGCAGCGATAGAAACAGCCCTCAGGGTTATGTGACTCGTCTCAGTTTCGGAAAAGTGTATGGCGCTCAGCGTAAGCCCCAGTAGGCTGCCTGTGCAAAACAAGGCGATGCAACCCTATTCTAACGTTGCAGCGATAGCGCACAGCGATGTATAGCGCCTCGAGTGTTATGCGACGCGTCTCAGTTTCCCAAAAATGTATTGGGAGAAGCGTTTACGCCCTAGTAGACGGCCTGTGCAAAACAAGGCGATGCAACCCTGTTCTACCGTTGTAGCCAGAGCAGGCAGCGATATAAAGCGCCCCGAGTATTATGCGACGCGTCTCAGTTACCGAAAAGTGCATTGCGAGCAGGGTAAGCCCCACTAGACTGCCTGTGTAAAACATGGCGATGAAACCCTTTTCTACCGTTGTAGCGAGGGCGCGCCGCATTATAAAGCGCCCCGAGTGTTATGCGACGCGTCTGAGTTTCCGAAACGTGCATTGCGAGCTGCGTAAGCCCCAGTAGACTGCCTGTGCTAAACATGGCGATGCAACCCTTTTCTGCCGTTGCAGTGAGAGCGCGCAGCCAGATAAAGCGCCCCGAGTTTTATGCGTCGCGTCTCAGTTTCAGAAAAATCTTTATTGCGAGCAGCGTAAGCCCCAGTGGACTGTCTGTGCTAAACAAACCGATGCGACCCTTTTCTACCGTTGCAGCGAGAGCGCGCAGCGATGTAAAGCGCCGCGAGTGTTATACGACGCGTCTCAGTTTCGGAAAAGTGCATTGCGAGGAGCGTAAGCCCCTGTAGACTGCCTGTGCAAACAAGGCAATGCAACTCTTTTCTACCATTGTAGCGAGAGCGCGCAGCGATATCAAGCGCCCTGAGTATTATGCGACGCGTCTCAGTTTTAGAAAAAATATTGCGAGCAGTGAAAGCTCCAGTGGACTGCCTGTGCTAAACAAACCGATGCAACCCTTTATAACCGTTGCAGTGAGAGCGCGCAGCGATAGAAACAGCACTCAGTGTTATGCGACGCGTCTCAGTTTCGGAAAAGTGTATTGCGCGCAGCGTAAGCCCCAGTAGGCTGCCTGTGCAAAACAAGGCGATGCAACCCTATTCTACCGTTGCAGCGATAGCGCAAAGCGATATATAGCACCTCGAGTGTTATGCGACGCGTCTCAGTTTCCGAAAAGTGTATTGCGAGCAGCGTAAGCCCCAGTAAACTGCCTGTGCAAACAAGGAGATGCAACACTTTTCTACCGTTGTAGCGAGAGCGCGCAGTGACAAGAAGGGCGCCGGGTGTTATGCCACGCGTCTCAGTTTCCGAAAAGAGTTTTGTGAGCAGCGTAAGCCCCAGTAGGCTGCCAGTGCAAAACATGGCGATGCAACTCTTTTCTAGCGATGCAACGACAGCGCGCAGCGATATAAAGGGCCCCGAGTTTTATGCGACGCATCTCAATTTCAGAAAAGTCTTTATTGCGAGCAGCGAAAGCCCCAGTAGACATCCTGTGCAAAACTAGCCGATGCAACCCTTTTCTACCGTTGCAGCGAGAGCGCGCAGCGATATAAAGCGCCCCGAGTGTTCTGCGCCACGTCTCAGTTTCCGAACAGTGTATTGCGAGCAGCGTAAGCCTCTGTAGACTGCCTGTGCAAACAAGGCGATGCAACCCTTTTCTACCGTTGTAGCGAGTGCGCGCAGCGATATATAGCGCCCCGAGTGTTATGCGACGCGTGTCAGTTTCCGAAGAGTGTATTGCGAGCACCGTAAGCCCCAGTAGACAGCCTGTGCAAAACATGGCGATGCAACCCTGTTCTACCGTTGTAGCGTGAGCGCGCAGCAATATAAAGCGCCACGAGTATTATGCGACGCGTCTCAGTTTCCGAAAAGTGTATTGCGAGGAGCGTAAGCCCCTGTAGACTGCGTGTGAAACAAGGCAATGCAACTCTTTTCTACCATTGTAGCGAGAGCTCGCAGCGATATAAAGCGCCCCGAGTATTCTGCGACGCGTCTCAGTTTTAGAAAAATCTTTAGTGCGAGCAGGGTAAGCCCCAGTGGAGTGCCTGTGCTAAACAAACCGATGCAACCCTTTATAACCGCTGCAGTGAGAGCGCGCAGCGATAGAAACAGCCCTCAGGGTTATGTGATTCGTCTCAGTTTCGGAAAAGTGTATGGCGCGCAGCGTAAGCCCCAGTAGGCTGCCTGTGCAAAATAAGGCGATGCAACCCTATTCTACCGTTGCAGCGATAGCGCACAGCGATATATAGCGCCTCGAGTGTTATGCGACGCATCTCAGTTTCCGAAAAGTGTATTGCGAGAAGCGTATACGCCCTAGTAGACGGCCTGTGCAAAACAAGGCGATGCAACCCTGTTCTACCGTTGTAGTGAGAGCGCGCAGCGATATAAACCGCCCCGAGTATTATGCGACGCGTCTTAGTTTCCGAAAAGTGTATTGCGAGCAGCGTATGCTCCAGTAAACTGCCTCTGCAAACAAGGAGATGCAACACTTTTCTACCGTTGTAGCGAGAGCGCGCAGTGATAAAAAGGGCGCCGGGAGTTGTGCGACGCGTCTCAGTTTCCGAAAAGTGTTTTGCGAGCAGCGTAAGCCCCAGTAGACTGCCAGTGCAAAACATGGAGATGCAACCCTTTCCTAGCGATGCAACGACAGCGCGCAGCGATATAAAGCGCCCCGAGTTTTATGCGACGCATCTCAGTTTCAGAAAAGCCTTTATTGCGAGCAGCGAAAGCCCCAGTAGACAGCCTGTGCAAAACAAGCCGATGCAACCGTTTTCTACCGTTGCAGCGAGAGCGCGCAGCGATGTAAAGCGCCGAGAGTGTTATACGACGCGTCTCAGTTTTGGAAAAGTGTATTACGAACAGCGTAAGCCCCAGTAGACTGCCTGTGCAAAACAAGGCGATACAACCCTTTTCTACCGTTGTAGCGAGAGCGCGCAGTGATATAAAGCGCCCCGAGTGTTATGCGACGCGTGTCAGTTTCCGAAAATTGTATTGCGAGGAGCGTAGGCCCCTGTAGACTGCCTGTGGAAAACATGGCGATGCAACCATTTTCTACAGTTGCAGCGGGAGCGCGCAGCGATATAAACCGCCCCGAGTATTATGCGACGTGTCTTAGTTTCCGAAAAGTGTATTGCGAGCAGCGTAAGCCCCAGTAAACTGCCTGTGCAAACAAGGAGATGCAACACTTTTCTACCGTTGTAGCGAGAGCGCGCAGTGATAAAAAGGGCGCCGGGTGTTGTTCGACCCGTCGCAGTTTCCGAAAAGTGTTTTGCGAGCAGCGTAAGCCCCAGTACACTGCCTGTGCAAAACATGGCGATGCAACGCTTTTCCAGAGATGCAATGAAAGCGCGCAGCGATATAAAGCGCCCCGAGTTTTATGCGACGCATCTCAGTTTCAGAAAAGTCTCTATTGCGAGCAGCGAAAGCCCCAGTAGACAGCCTGTGCAAAACTAGCCGATGCAACACTGTTCTACCGTTGTAGCGAGAGCGGGCAGCGATATAAAGCGCCACGGGTATTATGCGACGCGTCTCAGTTTCCGAAAAGTGTATTGCGAGGAGCGTAAGCCCCTGTAGACTGCCTGTGCAAACAAGGCAATGCAACTCTTTTCTACCATTGTAGCGTGAGCGCGCAGCAATATAAAGCGCCCCGAGTATTCTGCGACGCGTCTCAGTTTTAGAAAAATCTTTATTGCGAGCAGTGTAAGCCCCAGTGGACTGCCTGTGCTAAACAAACCGATGTAACCCTTTATAACCACAGCAGTGAGAGCGCGCAGCGATGTAAAGCGCCGAGAGTGTTATACGACGCGTCTCAGTTTTGGAAAAGTGCATTACGAGCAGCGTAAGCCTCAGTAGACTGCCTGTGCAAAACAAGGCGATACAACCCTTTTCTACCGTTGTAGCGAGAGCGCGCAGTGATATAAAGCGCCCCGAGTGTTATGCGACGCGTGTCAGTTTCCGAAAAGTGTATTGCGAGGAGCGTAGGCCCCTGTAGACTGCCTGTGCAAACAAGGCAATGCAACTCTTTTCTACCATTGTAGCGTGAGCGCGCAGCAATATAAAGCGCCCCGAGTATTCTGCGACGCGTCTCAGTTTTAGAAAAATCTTATTGCGAGCAGTGTAAGCCCCAGTGGACTGCCTGTGCTAAACAAACCGATGTAACCCTTTATAACCACAGCAGTGAGAGCGCGCAGCGATAGAAACAGCCGTCAGTGTTATGCGACGCGTCTCAATTTCGGAAAAGTGCATTGCGCGCAGCGTAAGCCCCAGTAGGCTGCCTGTGCAAAATAAGGCGATGCAACCCTGTTCTACCGTTGTAGTGAGAGCGCGCAGCGATATAAAGCACCCCGAGTATTATGCGACGCGTCTCAGTTTCCGAAAAGTGTATTGCGAGGAGCGTAAGCCCCTGTAGACCGCCTGTGCAAACAAGGCAATGCAACTCTTTTCTACCATTCTAGCGAGAGCGCTCTGCGATATAAACCGCCCCGAGTATTATGCGACGCGTCTTAGTTTCCGAAAAGTGTATTGCGAGCAGCGTATGCCCCAGTAAACTGCCCGTGCAAACAAGGAGATGCAACAATTTTTTACCGTTGTAGCGAGAGCGCGCAGTGATAAAAAGGGCGCCGGGTGTTGTGCGACGCGTCTCAGTTTCCGAAAAGTGTTTTGCGAGCAGCATAAGCCCCAGTAGACTGCCAGTGCAAAACGTGGCGATGCAACCCTTTCCTAGCGATGCAACGACAGCGCGCAGCGATATAAAGCGCCCCGAGTTTTATGCGACGCATCTCAGTTTCAGAAAAGTCTTTATTGCGAGAAGCAAAAGCCCCAGTAGACAGACTGTGCAAAACTAGCCGATGCAACCCTTTTCTACCGTTGCAGCGAGAGCGCGCAGCGATATAAAGCGCCCGAGTATTATGCGCCGCGTCTCAGTTTCCGAACAGTGTATTGCGAGCACTGTAAGCCCCTGTAGACTGCCTGTGCAAACAAGGCGATGCAACCCTTTTCTACCGTTGTAGCGAGTGCGCGCTGCGATATATAGCGCCCCGAGTGTTTTGCGACGCGTCTCAATTTCCGCAAATTAAATTGCAAGCCGCGTAAGCCCCAGTAGCCTGCCTGTGCAAAACATGGCGATGCAACCCTGTTGTACCGTTGTAGCGAGAGCGCGTAGCTATATAAAGCGGCACGAGTATTATGCGACGCGTCTCAGTTTCCGAAAAGTGTATTGCGAGGAGCGTAAGCCCCTGTAGACTGCCTGTGCAAACTAGGCAATGCAACTTTTTTCTACCATTGTAGCGAGAGCGCGCAGCGATATAAAGCGCCCCGAGTATTATGCGACGCGTCTCAGTTTTAGAAAAATCTTTATTGCGAGCAGCGTAAGCCCCAGTGGACTGCCTGTGCTAAACAAACCGATGCAATCCTTTATAACCGTTGCAGTGAGAGCGCGCAGCGATAGAAACAGCCCTCAGTGTTATGCGACGCGTCTCAGTTTCGGAAAAGTGTATTGCGCGCAGCGTAAGCCCCAGTAGGCTGCCTGTGCAAAACAAGGCGATGCAACCCTATTCTACCGTTGCAGCGATAGCGCACAGCGATATATAGCGCCTCGAGTGTTATGCGACGCGTCTCAGTTTCCGAAAAGTGTATTGCGAGGGAGCGTATAAGCCCCAGTGGACTGCCTGTGTAAAACAAGGCGATGCAACCCTGTCCTACCGTTGTAGCGAGAGCGCGCAGCGATATAAAGCGCCCCGAGTATTATGCGACGCGTCTCAGTTTGCGAAAAGTGTATTGCGAGGAGCGTAAGCCCCTGTAGACTGCCTATGCAAACAAGGCAATGCAACTCTTTTCTACCATTGTAGCGAGAGCGCTCAGCGATATAAAGTGCCCCGAGTGTTATGCGACGCGTCTCAATTTCCGCAAAGTGTTTTGCGAGCAGCGTAAGCCCCAGTAGACTCCCTGCGCAAAACATTGCGATGCAACCCTTTTCTAGCGATGCAACGACAGCGCGCAGCGATATAAAGCGCCCCGAGTTTTATGCGCCGCGTCTCAGTTTCCGAACAGTGTATTGCGAGAGGCGTAAGCCCCTGTAGACTGCCTGTGCAAAGAAGGCGATGCAACCCTTTTCTGTCCTTGTAGCGACTGCGCGCAGCGATTTATAGCGCCCGGAGTGTTATGCGACGCGTCTCAATTTCCGCAAAGTGTATTGCGAGCAGCGTTAGCCCCTGTAGACTGCCTGTGGAAAGAAGGCAATGCAACCCTTTTCTACCGTTGTTGCGAGAGCGCGCCGCAGTATAAAGCGCCACGAGTATTATGCGACGTGTCTCAGTTTCCGAAAAGTGTATTGCGAGGAGCGTAAGCCCATGTAGACTGCCTGTGCAAACAAGGCAATGCAACTCTTTTCTACCATTGTAGCGAGAGCGCGCAGCGATATAAAGCGCCCCGAGTATTAGGCGACGGGTCTGAGTTTCAGAAAAATCTTTATTGCGAGCAGTGTAAGCCCCCGTGGACTACCTGTGCAAAACAAACCGATGCAACCCTTTATAACCATAGCAGTGAGAGCGCGCAGCGATATAAACAGCCCTCAGTGTTATGCGACGCGTCTCAGTTTCGGAAAAGTGTATTGCGAGCAGCGTAAGCCCCAGTACGCTGCCTGTGCAAAACAAGGCGATGCAACCGTATTCTACCGTTGCAGCGATAGCGCACAGCGATATATAGCGCCTCGAGTGTTATGCGACGCGTCTCAGTTTCCGAAAAGTGTATTGCGAGCAGCGTATACGCCCTAGTAGACTGCCTGTGCAAAACAAGGCGATGCAACCCCGTTCTACCGTTGTAGCGAGAGCGCGCAGCGATATAAAGCGCCCCGAGTATTATGCGACGCGTCTCAGTTTCCGAAAAGTGCATTGCGAGCAGCGTATAAGCCCCAGTAGACTGCCTGTGCAAAAGAAGGCGATGCAACCCTGTGCTACCGTTGTACCGAGAGTGCGCAGCGATATAAAGCGTCCCGAGTATTATTCGACGCGTCTCAGTTTCGGAAACGTGTATTGCGAGCAGCGTATACGCCCCAGTAGACTGCCTGTGCAAGCAAGGAGATGCAAAACTTTTATACCGTTGCAGCGAGAGCGCGCAGCGATGTAAAGCGCCGAGAGTGTTATACGACGCGTCTCAGTTTTGGAAAAGTGTATTACGAGCAGCGTAAGCCCCAGTGGACTGCCTGTGCAAAACAAGGCGATACAACCCTTTTCTACCGTTGTAGCGAGAGCGCGCAGTGATATATAGCGCCCCGAGTGTTATGCGACGCGTGTCAGTTTCCGAAAAGTGTATTGCGAGCAGCGTAAGCCCCAGTAGACTGCCTGTGCAAAACATGGCGATGCAACCCTTTTCTACCGTTGTAGAGAGAGCGCGCCGCAGTATAAAGCGCCCCGAGTGTTATTCGACGCGTCTCAGTTTCCGAAAAGTGCATCGCGAGCTGCGTAAGCCCCAGTAGACTGCCTGTGCAAAACATGGCGATGCAACCCTTTTCTGCCGTTGCAGCGAGAGCGCGCAGGCAGATAAAGCACCTCGAGTGTTATGCGACGCGTCTCAGTTTCCGAAAAGTGTATTGCGAGAAGCGTATACGCCCTAGTAGACTGCCTGTGCAAAACAAGGCGATGCAACCCTTTTCTACCGTTGCAGCGAGAGCGCGCAGCGATGTAAAGCGCCGAGAGTGTTATACGACGCGTCTCAGTTTTGGAAAAGTGCATTACGAGCAGCGTAAGGTTCAGTATACTGCCTGTGCAAAACAAGGCGATACAACCCTTTTCTACCGTTGTAGCGAGAGCGCGCAGTGATATAAAGCGCTCCGAGTGTTATGCGACGCGTGTCAGTTTCCGAAAAGTGTATTGCGAGGAGCGTAGGCCCCTGTAGACTGCCTGTGGAAAACATGGCGATGCAACCCTGTTCTACCGTTGTAGCGATAGCGCGCAGCGATATAAAGCGCCACGAGTATTATGCGACGCGTCTTAGTTTCCGAAAAGTGTATTGCGAGCAGCGTAAGCCCCAGTAAACTGCCTGTGCAAACAAGGAGATGCAACACTTTTATACCGTTGCTGCGAGAGCGCGCACCGATGTAAAGCGCCGAGAGTGTTATACGACGCGTCTCAGTTTTGGAAAAGTGTATTACGAGCAGCGTAAGCCCCAGTAGACTGCCTGTGCAAAACAAGGCGATACAACCCTTTTCTACCGTTGTAGCGAGAGCGCGCAGTGATATAAAGCGCCCCGAGTGTTATGCGACGCGTGTCAGTTTCCGAAAAGTGTATTGCGAGGAGCGTAGGCCCCTGTAGACTGCCTGTGGAAAACATGGCGATGCAACCATTTTCTACCGTTGCAGCGGGAGCGCGCAGCGATATAAAGAGCCCCGAGTGTTATGCGACGCGTCTCAATTTCCGCAAAGTGTATTGCGAGCAGCGTAAGCCCCAGTAGACTGCCTGTGCAAAACATGGCGATGCAACCCTTTTCTACCGTTGTAGTGAGAGCGCGCCGCAGTATAAAGCGCCCCGAGTGTTATTCGACGCGTCTCAGTTTCCGAAAAGTGCATCGCGAGCTGCGTAAGCCCCAGTAGACTGTGCCTGTGCAAAACATGGCGATGCAACCCTTTTCTGCCGTTGCAGCGAGAGCGCGCAGGCAGATAAAGCACCTCGAGTGTTATTCGACGCGTCTCAGTTTCCGAAAAGTGCATCGCGAGCTGCGTAAGCCCCAGTAGACTGTGCCTGTGCAAAACATGGCGATGCAACCATTTTCTACCGTTGCAGCGGGAGCGCGCAGCGATATAAAGAGCCCCGAGTGTTATGCGACGCGTCTGAATT
Source organism: Dermacentor variabilis (assembly GCF_050947875.1). Taxonomy (NCBI): domain Eukaryota; kingdom Metazoa; phylum Arthropoda; class Arachnida; order Ixodida; family Ixodidae; genus Dermacentor; species Dermacentor variabilis. Next base: position 128,863 of record NW_027460423.1, on the reverse strand, counting down.
TCCGCAAAGTGTATTGCGAGCAGCGTAAGCCCCAGTAGACTGCCTGTGCAAAACATGGCGATGCAACCCTTTTCTACCGTTGTAGAGAGAGCGCGCCGCAGTATAAAGCGCCCCGAGTGTTATTCGACGCGTCTCAGTTTCCGAAAAGTGCATCGCGAGCTGCGTAAGCCCCAGTAGACTGCCTGTGCAAAACATGGCGATGCAACCCTTTTCTGCCGTTGCAGCGAGAGCGCGCAGCGATGTAAAGCGCCGAGAGTGTTATACGACGCGTCTCAGTTTTGGAAAAGTGCATTACGAGCAGCGTAAGCCTCAGTAGACTGCCTGTGCAAAACAAGGCGATACAACCCTTTTCTACCGTTGTAGCGAGAGCGCACAGTGATATAAAGCGCCCCGAGTGTTATGCGACGCGTGTCAGTTTCCGAAAAGTGTATTGCGAGGAGCGTAGGCCCCTGTAGACTGCCTGTGGAAAACATGGCGATGCAACCCTGTTCTACCGTTGTAGCGATAGCGCGCAGCGATATAAAGCGCCACGAGTATTATGCGACGCGTCTTAGTTTCCGAAAAGTGTATTGCGAACAGCGTAAGCCCCAGTAAACTGCCTGTGCAAACAAGGAGATGCAACACTTTTATACCGTTGCAGCGAGAGCGCGCAGCGATGTAAAGCGCCGAGAGTGTTATACGACGCGTCTCAGTTTTGGAAAAGTGTATTACGAGCAGCGTAAGCCCCAGTAGACTGCCTGTGCAAAACAAGGCGATACAACCCTTTTCTACCGTTGTAGCGAGAGCGCGCAGTGATATAAAGCGCCCCGAGTGTTATGCGACGCGTGTCAGTTTCCGAAAAGTGTATTGCGAGGAGCGTAGGCCCCTGTAGACTGCCTGTGGAAAACATGGCGATGCAACCATTTTCTACCGTTGCAGCGGGAGCGCGCAGCGATATAAAGAGCCCCGAGTGTTATGCGACGTGTCTCCGTTTTACAAAAATCTTTATTGCGAGCAGTGTAAGCCGCAGTGGACTGCCTGTGATAAACAAACCGATGCAACCCTTTATAGCCGTTGCAGTGAGAGCGCGCAGCGATAGAAACAGCCCTCTGTGTTATGCGACGCGTCTCAGTTTCGGAAAAGTGTGTTGCGCGTAGCGTAAGCTCCAGTAGGCTGCCTGTGCAAAACAAGGCGATGCAACCCTATTCTACCGTTGTAGCGAGAGCGCGAAGCGATACAAAGCGCCCTGAGTAATATGCGACGCGTCTCAGTTACCGAGAAGTGTATTGCGAGCAGGGTAAGCCCCACTACACTGCCTGTGTAAAACATGGCGATGCAACCCTTTTCTACCGTTGTAGCGAGAGCGCGCCGCATTATAAAGCGCCCCTAGTGTTATGCGACGCGTCTCAGTTTCCGAAAAGTGCATTGCGAGCTGCGTAAGCCCCAGTAGACTGCCTGTGCAAAACATGGTGACGCAACCCTTTTCTGCCGTTGCAGCGAGAGCGCGCAGCCAGATAAAGCGCCCCGAGTGTTATGCGACGCGTCTCAGTTTCAAAAAAATCTTTATTGCGAGCAGCGTAAGCCCCAGTGGACTGTCTGTGCTAAAGAAACCGATGCAACCCTTTTCTACCGTTGCAGCGAGAGCGCGCAGCGATGTAAAGCGCTGTGAGTGTTATACGACGAGTCTCAGTTTCGGAAATGTGTATTGCGAGCAGCGTAAGCCCCAGTAGACTGCTTGTGCAAAACAAGGCGATACAACCCTTTGCTACCGTTCCAGCGGAGAGCGCACAGCGATATATAGCGCCTCGAGTATTATGCGACGCGTCTCAGTTTCCGAAAAGTGTATTGCGAGGAGCGTAAGTCCTTGTAGACTGCCTGTGCAAACAAGGCAATGCAACCCTTTTCTACCGTTGCAGCGAGAGCGCGCAGCGATATAAAGCGCCCCGAGTTTTATGCGACGCATCTCAGTTTCAGAAAAGTCTTTATTGCGAGAAGCGAAAGCCCCAGTAGACAGCCTGTGCAAAGCTAGCCGATGCAACCCTTTTCCACCATTGCAGCGAGAGCGCGCAGCGATATAAAGGGCCCCGAGTGTTATGCGCCGCGTCTCAGTTTCCGAACAGTCTATTGCGAGCAGCGTAAGCCCCTGTAGACTGCCTGTGCAAACAAGGCGATGCAACACTTTTCTACCGTTGTAGCGAGTGCGCGCAGCGATATATTGCGCCCCGAGTGTGATGCGACGCGTCTCAATTTCCGCAAAGTGTATTGCAAGCCGCGTAAGCCCCTGTAGACTGCCTTTGCAAAACATGGCGATGCAACCCGGTTCTACCATTGTAGCGAGAGCGCGCAGTGATATAAAGCGCCCCGAGTATTATGCGACGCGTCTCAGTTTCTGAAAAATCTTTATTGCGAGCAGTGTAAGCCCCAGTGTACTGCCTGTGCTAAACAAACCGATGCAACCCTTTATAACCGTTGCAGTGAGAGCGCGCAGCGATATAAACAGCCCTCAGTGTTATGCGACGCGTCTCAGTTTCGGAAAAGTGTATTGCGGGCAGCGTAAGCCCCAGTAGGCAGCCTGTGCAAAACAAGGTGATGCAACCCTTTTCTACCGTTGTAGCGAGTGCGCGCAGCGATATAAAGCGCCCCGAGTGTTATGCGCCGCGTCTCGGTTTCCGAACAGTGTATTGCGAGCAGCGTAAGCCCCTGTAGACTGCCTGTGCAAACAAGGCGATGCAACCCTTTTCTACCGTTGTAGCGCGTGCGCGCAGCGATATATAGCGCCACGAGTGTGATGCGACGCGTGTCAGTTTCCGAAAAGTGTATTGCGAACAGCGTAAGCCCCAGTAGACAGTTTGTGCAAAACATGGCGATGCAACCCTGTTCTACCGTTGTAGCGAGAGCGCGCAGCGATATAAAGCACCCCGAGTGTTATGCGCCGCGTCTCAGTTTCCGAACAGCGTATTGCGAGCAGCGTAAGCCCCTGTAGACTGCCTGTGCAAACAAGGTGATGCAACTCTTGTCTACCGTTGTAGCCAGTGCGCGCAGCGATAATTAGCGCCCCGAGTGTGATGCGACGCGTCTCAATTTCCGCAAAATGTATTGCAAGCCGCGTAAGCCCCAGTAGACTGCCTGTGCAAAACATGGCGATGCAACCCTGTTCTGCCGTTGCAGCGAGAGCGCGCAGGCAGATAAAGCACCTCGAGTGTTATGCGACGCGTCTCAGTTTCCGAAAAGTGTATTGCGAGAAGCGTATACGCCCTAGTAGACTGCCTGTGCAAAACAAGGCGATGCAACCCTTTTCTACCGTTGCAGCGAGAGCGCGCAGCGATGTAAAGCGCCGAGAGTGTTATACGACGCGTCTCAGTTTTGGAAAAGTGCATTACGAGCAGCGTAAGCCTCAGTAGACTGCCTGTGCAAAACAAGGCGATACAACCTTTTCTACCGTTGTAGCGAGAGCGCGCAGTGATATAAAGCGCCCCGAGTGTTATGCGACGCGTGTCAGTTTCCGAAAAGTGTATTGCGAGGAGCGTAGGCCCCTGTAGACTGCCTGTGGAAAACATGGCGATGCAACCCTGTTCTACCGTTGTAGCGATAGCGCGCAGCGATATAAAGCGCCACGAGTATTATGCGACGCGTCTTAGTTTCCGAAAAGTGTATTGCGAGCAGCGTAAGCCCCAGTAAACTGCCTGTGCAAACAAGGAGATGCAACACTTTTATACCGTTGCAGCGAGAGCGCGCAGCGATGTAAAGCGCCGAGAGTGTTATACGACGCGTCTCAGTTTTGGAAAAGTGTATTACGAGCAGCGTAAGCCCCAGTAGACTGCCTGTGCAAAACAAGGCGATACAACCCTTTTCTACCGTTGTAGCGAGAGCGCGCAGTGATATAAAGCGCCCCGAGTGTTATGCGACGCGTGTCAGTTTCCGAAAAGTGTATTGCGAGGAGCGTAGGCCCCTGTAGACTGCCTGTGGAAAACATGGCGATGCAACCATTTTCTACCGTTGCAGCGGGAGCGCGCAGCGATATAAAGAGCTCCGAGTGTTATGCGACGCGTCTCAATTTCCGCAAAGTGTATTGCGAGCAGCGTAAGCCCCAGTAGACTGCCTGTGCAAAACATGGCGATGCAACCCTTTTCTACCGTTGTAGTGAGAGCGCGCCGCAGTATAAAGCGCCCCGAGTGTTATTCGACGCGTCTCAGTTTCCGAAAAGTGCATCGCGAGCTGCGTAAGCCCCAGTAGACTGTGCCTGTGCAAAACATCGCGATGCAACCCTTTTCTGCCGTTGCAGCGAGAGCGCGCAGGCAGATAAAGCACCTCGAGTGTTATGCCACGCGTCTCAGTTTCCGAAAAGTGTATTGCGAGAAGCGTATACGCCCTAGTAGACTGCCTGTGCAAAACAAGGCGATGCAACCCTTTTCTACCGTTGCAGCGAGAGCGCGCAGCGATGTAAAGCGCCGAGAGTGTTATACGACGCGTCTCAGTTTTGGAAAAGTGTATTACGAGCAGCGTAAGCCTCAGTAGACTGCCTGTGCAAAACAAGGCGATACAACCCTTTTCTACCGTTGTAGCGAGAGCGCGCAGTGATATAAAGCGTCCCGAGTGTTATGCGACGCGTGTCAGTTTCCGAAAAGTGTATTGCGAGGAGCGTAGGCCCCTGTAGACTGCCTGTGGAAAACATGGCGATGCAACCCTGTTCTACCGTTGTAGCGATAGCGCGCAGCGATATAAAGCGCCACGAGTATTATGCGACGCGTCTCAGTTTCCGAAAAGTGTATTGCGAGGAGCGTAAGCCCCTGTAGACTGCCTGTGCAAACAAGGCAATGCAACTCTTTTTTACCATTGTAGCGGGAGCGCGCAGCGATATAAAGCGCCACGAGTATTATGCGACGTGTCTCCGTTTTACAAAAATCTTTATTGCGAGCAGTGTAAGCCGCAGTGGACTGCCTGTGATAAACAAACCGATGCAACCCTTTATAACCGTTGCAGTGAGAGCGCGCAGCGATAGAAACAGCCCTCTGTGTTATGCGACGCGTCTCAGTTTCGGAAAAGTGTGTTGCGCGTAGCGTAAGCTCCAGTAGGCTGCCTGTGCAAAACAAGGCGATGCAACCCTATTCTACCGTTGTAGCGAGAGCGCGAAGCGATGCAAAGCGCCCTGAGTAATATGCGACGCGTCTCAGTTACCGAGAAGTGTATTGCGAGCAGGGTAAGCCCCACTACACTGCCTGTGTAAAACATGGCGATGCAACCCTTTTCTACCGTTGTAGCGAGAGCGCGCCGCATTATAAAGCGCCCCTAGTGTTATGCGACGCGTCTCAGTTTCCGAAAAGTGCATTGCGAGCTGCGTAAGCCCCAGTAGACTGCCTGTGCAAAACATGGTGACGCAACCCTTTTCTGCCGTTGCAGCGAGAGCGCGCAGCCAGATAAAGCGCCCCGAGTGTTATGCGACGCGTCTCAGTTTCAAAAAAATCTTTATTGCGAGCAGCGTAAGCCCCAGTGGACTGTCTGTGCTAAAGAAACCGATGCAACCCTTTTCTACCGTTGCAGCGAGAGCGCGCAGCGATGTAAAGCGCTGCGAGTGTTATACGACGCGTCTCAGTTTCGGAAATGTGTATTGCGAGCAGCGTAAGCCCCAGTAGACTGCCTGTGCAAAACAAGGCGATACAACCCTTTGCTACCGTTCCAGCGGAGAGCGCACAGCGATATATAGCGCCTCGAGTATTATGCGACGCGTCTCAGTTTCCGAAAAGTGTATTGCGAGGAGCGTAAGTCCTTGTAGACTGCCTGTGCAAACAAGGCAATGCAACCCTTTTCTACCGTTGCAGCGAGAGCGCGCAGCGATATAAAGCGCCCCGAGTTTTATGCGACGCATCTCAGTTTCAGAAAAGTCTTTATTGCGAGAAGCGAAAGCCCCAGTAGACAGCCTGTGCAAAGCTAGCCGATGCAACCCTTTTCCACGATTGCAGCGAGAGCGCGCAGCGATATAAAGGGCCCCGAGTTTTATGCGCCGCGTCTCAGTTTCCGAACAGTCTATTGCGAGCAGCGTAAGCCCCTGTAGACTGCCTGTGCAAACAAGGCGATGCAACACTTTTCTACCGTTGTAGCGAGTGCGCGCAGCGATATATTGCGCCCCGAGTGTGATGCGACGCGTCTCAATTTCCGCAAAGTGTATTGCAAGCCGCGTAAGCCCCAGTAGACTGCCTTTGCAAAACATGGCGATGCAACCCGGTTCTACCATTGTAGCGAGAGCGCGCAGTGATATAAAGCGCCCCGAGTATTCTGCGACGCGTCTCAGTTTCTGAAAAACCTTTATTGCGAGCAGTGTAAGCCCCAGTGTACTGCCTGTGCTAAACAAACCGATGCAACCCTTTATAACCGTTGCAGTGAGAGCGCGCAGCGATATAAACAGCCCTCAGTGTTATGCGACGCGTCTCAGTTTCGGAAAAGTGTATTGCGAGCAGCGTAAGCCCCAGTAGGCAGCCTGTGCAAAACAAGGCGATGCAACCCTTTTCTACCGTTGTAGCGAGTGCGCGCAGCGATATAAAGCGCCCCGAGTGTTATGCGCCGCGTCTCAGTTTCCGAACAGTGTATTGCGAGCAGCGTAAGCCCCTGTAGACTGCCTGTGCAAACAAGGCGATGCAACCCTTTTCTACCGTTGTAGCGCGTGCGCGCAGCGATATATAGCGCCACGAGTGTGATGCGACGCGTGTCAGTTTCCGAAAAGTGTATTGCGAACAGCGTAAGCCCCAGTAGACAGTTGTGCAAAACATGGCGATGCAACCCTGTTCTACCGTTGTAGCGAGAGCGCGCAGCGATATAAAGCACCCCGAGTGTTATGCGCCGCGTCTCAGTTTCCGAACAGCGTATTGCGAGCAGCGTAAGCCCCTGTAGACTGCCTGTGCAAACAAGGTGATGCAACTCTTGTCTACCGTTGTAGCCAGTGCGCGCAGCGATAATTAGCGCCCCGAGTGTGATGCGACGCGTCTCAATTTCCGCAAAATGTATTGCAAGCCGCGTAAGCCCCAGTATACTGCCTGTGCAAAACATGGCGATGCAACCCTGTTCTACCGTTGTAGCGAGAGCGCGCAGTGATATAAAGCGCCCCGAGTATTATGCGACGCGTCTCAGTTTCTGAAAAGTGTATTGCGAGGAGCGTAAGCCCCTGTAGACTGCCTGTGGAAACAAGTCAATGCAACTCTTTTCTACCATTGTATCGAGAGCGCGCAGCGATATAAACCGCCCCGAGTATTATGCGACGCGTCTTAGTTTCCGAAAAGTGTATTGCGAGCAGCGTAAGCCCCAGTAAACTGCCTGAGCAAACAAGGAGATGCAACACTTTTCTACCGTTGTAGCGGGTGCGCGCAGTGATAAAAAGGGCGCCGGGTGTTGTGCGACGCGTCTCAGTTTCCGAAAAGTGTTTTGCGAGCAGCGTAAGCCCCAGTAGACTGCCAGTGCAAAACATGGCAATGCAACCCTTTTCTAGCGATGCAACGACAGCGCGCAGCGATATAAAGCGCCCCGAGATTTATGCGACGTATCTCAGTTTCAGAAAAGTCTTTATTGCGAGCAGCGAAAGCCCCAGTAGACAGCCTGTCCAAAACTAGCCGATGCAACCCTTTTCTACCGTTGCAGCGAGAGGGCGCAGCGATATAAAGAGCCCCGAGTGTTGTGCGACGCGTCTCAGTTTCCGAAGAGTGTATTGCGAGCAGCGTAAGCCCCTGTAGACTGCCTGTGCAAACAAGGCGATGCAAGCCTTTTCTACCGTTGTAGCGAGTGCGCGCAGCGATATATAGCGCCGCGAGTGTGATGCGACGCGTGTCAGTTTCCGAAAAGTGTATTGCGAGCAGCGTAAGCCCCAGTAGACAGCCTGTGCAAAACATGGCGATGCAACCCTGTTCTACCGTTGTAGCGAGAGCGCGCGGCGATATAAAGCGCCACGAGTATTATGCGACGCGTCTCAGTTTCCGAAAAGTGTATTGCGAGGAGCGTAAGCCCCTGTAGACTGCCTGTGCAAACAAGGCGATGCAACCCTTTTCTACCGTTGTAGCGAGTGCGCGCAGCGATATATAGCGCCGCGAGTGTGATGCGACGCGTCTCAATTTCCGCAAAGTGTATTGCAAGCCGCGTAAGCCCCAGTAGACTGCCTGTGCAAAACATGGCGATGCAACCCTGTTCTACCGTTGTAGCGAGAGCGCGCAGTGATATAAAGCGCCCCGAGTATTATGCGACGATTCTCAGTTTCTGAAAAGTGTATTGCGAGGAGCGTAAGCCCCTGTAGACTGCCTGTGCAAACAAGTCAATGCAACTCTTTTCTACCATTTTTGCGAGAGCGCGCAGCGATATAAAGCGCCCCGAGTATTATGCGACGCGTCTCAGTTTTAGAAAAATCTTTATTGCGAGCAGTGTAAGCCCCAGTGGACTGCCGGTGCTAAACAAACCGATGCAACCCTTTATAGCCGTTGCAGTGAGAGCGCGCAGCGATATAAACAGACCTCATTGTTATGCGACGCGTCTCAGTTTCCGAAAAGTGTATTGCGAGCAGCGTAAGCCCCAGTAAACTGCCTGTGCAAACAAGGAGATGCAACACTTTTCTACCGTTGTAGCGGGTGCGCGCAGTGATAAAAAGGGCGCCAGGTGTTGTGCGACGCGTCTCAGTTTCCGAAAAGTGTTTTGCGAGCAGCGTAAGCCCCAGTAGACTGCCAGTGCAAAACATGGCAATGCAACCCTTTTCTAGCGATGCAACGACAGCGCGCAGCGATATAAAGCGCCCCGAGATTTATGCGACGTATCTCAGTTTCAGAAAAGTCTTTATTGCGAGCAGCGAAAGCCCCAGTAGACAGCCTGTCCAAAACTAGCCGATGCAACCCTTTTCTACCGTTGCAGCGAGAGGGCGCAGCGATATAAAGAGCCCCGAGTGTTGTGCGACGCGTCTCAGTTTCCGAAGAGTGTATTGCGAGCAGCGTAAGCACCTGTAGACTGCCTGTGCAAACAAGGCGATGCAAGCCTTTTCTACCGTTGTAGCGAGTGCGCGCAGCGATATATAGCGCCGCGAGTGTGATGCCACGCGTGTCAGTTTCCGAAAAGTGTATTGCGAGCAGCGTAAGCCCCAGTAGACAGCCTGTGCAAAACAAGGCTATGCAACCCTTTTCTACCGTTGTAGCGAGTGCGCGCAGCGATATAAAGCGCCCCGAGTGTTATTCGCCGCGTCTCAGTTTCCGAACAGTGAATTGCGAGCAGCGTAAGCCCCTGTAGAATGCCTGTGCAAACAAGGCGATGCACCCCTTTTCTACCGTTGTAGCGAGTGCGCGCAGTGATATATAGCGCCACGAGTGTGATGCGACGCGTGTCAGTTTCCGAAAAGTGTATTGCGAGCAGCGCAAGCCCCAGTAGACAGCCTGCGCAAAACATGGCGATGCAACCCTTTTCTGCCGTTGCAGCGAGAGCGCGCAGCCAGATAAAGCGCCCCGAGTGTTATGCGACGCGTCTCAGTTTCAGAAAAATCTTTATTGCGAGCAGCGTAAGCCCCAGTGGACTGTCTGTGCTAAAAAAACCGATGCAACCCTTTTCCACCGTTGCAGCGAGAGCGCGCAGCGATGTAAAGCGCCGCGAGTGTTATACGACGCGTCTCAGTTTCGGAAAAGTGTATTGCGAGCAGCGTAAGCCCCAGTAGGCTGCCTGTGCAAAACAAGGCGATGCAACCCTATTCTACCGTTGCAGCGCTAGCGCACAGCGATATATAGCGCCTCGAGTGTTATGCGACGCGTCTCAGTTTCCGAAAAGTGTATTGCGAGCAGCGTATAAGCCCCAGTGGACGGCCTGTGCAAAACAAGGCGATGCAACCCTGTCCTACCGTTGTAGCGAGAGCGCGCAGCGATATAAAGCGCCGCGATTATTAAGCGACGCGTATCAGTTTCCGAAAAGTGTATTGCGAGTAGTGTAAGCCCCTGTAGTCTGCCTGTGCAAACAAGGCGATGCAACTCTTTTCTACCATTGTAGCGAGAGCGTGCAGCGATATAAACCGCCCCGAGTATTATGCGACGCGTCTCAGTTTCCGAAAAGTGTTTTGCGAGCAGCGTAAGCCCCAGTAGACTGCCAGTGCAAAACATGGCGACGCAACCCTTTTCTAGAGATGCAACGACAGCGCGCAGCGATATAAAGCGCCCCGAGTTTTATGCGACGCATCTCAGTTTCAGAAAAGTCTTTATTGCGAGAAGCGAAAGCCCCAGTAGACAGCCTGTGCAAACAAGGCCATGCAACTCTTTTCTACCATTGTAGCGAGAGCGCGTAGCGATATAAACCGCCCCGAGTATTATGTGACGCATCTTAGTTTCCGAAATGTGTATTGCGAGCAGCGTAAGCCCCAGTAAACTGCCTGTGCAAACAAGGAGATGCAACCCTTTTCTACCGTTGCAGCGAGAGGGCGCAGCGATATAAAGAGCCCCGAGTGTTGTGCGACGCGTCTCAGTTTCCGAAGAGTGTATTGCGAGCAGCGTAAGCACCTGTAGACTGCCTGTGCAAACAAGGCGATGCAAGCCTTTTCTACCGTTGTAGCGAGTGCGCGCAGCGATATATAGCGCCGCGAGTGTGATGCCACGCGTGTCAGTTTCCGAAAAGTGTATTGCGAGCAGCGTAAGCCCCAGTAGACAGCCTGTGCAAAACAAGGCTATGCAACCCTTTTCTACCGTTGTAGCGAGTGCGCGCAGCGATATAAAGCGCCGCGAGTGTTATTCGCCGCGTCTCAGTTTCCGAACAGTGTATTGCGAGCAGCGTAAGCCCCTGTAGAATGCCTGTGCAAACAAGGCGATGCACCCCTTTTCTACCGTTGTAGCGAGTGCGCGCAGTGATATATAGCGCCACGAGTGTGATGCGACGCGTGTCAGTTTCCGAAAAGTGTATTGCGAGCAGCGCAAGCCCCAGTAGACAGCCTGCGCAAAACATGGCGATGCAACCCTTTTCTGCCGTTGCAGCGAGAGCGCGCAGCCAGATAAAGCGCCCCGAGTGTTATGCGACGCGTCTCAGTTTCAGAAAAATCTTTATTGCGAGCAGCGTAAGCCCCAGTGGACTGTCTGTGCTAAAAAAACCGATGCAACCCTTTTCCACCGTTGCAGCAAGAGCGCGCAGCGATGTAAAGCGCCGCGAGTGTTATACGACGCGTCTCAGTTTCGGAAAAGTGTATTGCGAGCAGCGTAAGCCCCAGTAGGCTGCCTGTGCAAAACAAGGCGATGCAACCCTATTCTACCGTTGCAGCGCTAGCGCACAGCGATATATAGCGCCTCGAGTGTTATGCGACGCGTCTCAGTTTCCGAAAAGTGTATTGCGAGCAGCGTATAAGCCCCAGTGGACGGCCTGTGCAAAACAAGGCGATGCAACCCTGTCCTACGGTTGTAGCGAGAGCGCGCAGCGATATAAAGCGCCCCGAGTATTAAGCGACGCGTATCAGTTTCCGAAAAGTGTATTGCGAGTAGCGTAAGCCCCTGTAGTCTGCCTGTGCAAACAAGGCGATGCAACTCTTTTCTACCATTGTAGCGAGAGCGTGCAGCGATATAAACCGCCCCGAGTATTATGCGACGCGTCTCAGTTTCCGAAAAGTGTTTTGCGAGCAGCGTAAGCCCCAGTAGACTGCCAGTGCAAAACATGGCGACGCAACCCTTTTCTAGAGATGCAACGACAGCGCGCAGCGATATAAAGCGCCCCGAGATTTATGCGACGTATCTCAGTTTCAGAAAAGTCTTTATTGCGAGCAGCGAAAGCCCCAGTAGACAGCCTGTCCAAAACTAGCCGATGCAACCCTTTTCTACCGTTGCAGCGAGAGGGCGCAGCGATATAAAGAGCCCCGAGTGTTGTGCGACGCGTCGCAGTTTCCGAAGAGTGTATTGCGAGCAGCGTAAGCCCCTGTAGACTGCCTGTGCAAACAAGGCGATGCAAGCCTTTTCTACCGTTGTAGCGAGTGCGCGCAGCGATATATAGCGCCGCGAGTGTGATGCGACGCGTGTCAGTTTCCGAAAAGTGTATTGCGAGCAGCGTAAGCCCCAGTAGACAGCCTGTGCAAAACATGGCGATGCAACCCTGTTCTACCGTTGTAGCGAGAGCGCGCGGCGATATAAAGCGCCACGAGTATTATGCGACGCGTCTCAGTTTCCCAAAAGTGTATTGCGAGGAGCGTAAGCCCCTGTAGACTGCCTGTGCAAACAAGGCGATGCAACCCTTTTCTACCGTTGTAGCGAGTGCGCGCAGCGATATATAGCGCCGCGAGTGTGATGCGACGCGTCTCAATTTCCGCAAAGTGTATTGCAAGCCGCGTAAGCCCCAGTAGACTGCCTGTGCAAAACATGGCGATGCAACCCTGTTCTACCGTTGTAGCGAGAGCGCGCAGTGATATAAAGCGCCCCGAGTATTATGCGACGATTCTCAGTTTCTGAAAAGTGTATTGCGAGGAGCGTAAGCCCCTGTAGACTGCCTGTGCAAACAAGTCAATGCAACTCTTTTCTACCATTTTTGCGAGAGCGCGCAGCGATATAAAGCGCCCCGAGTATTATGCGACGCGTCTCAGTTTTAGAAAAATCTTTATTGCGAGCAGTGTAAGCCCCAGTGGACTGCCGGTGCTAAACAAACCGATGCAACCCTTTATAGCCGTTGCAGTGAGAGCGCGCAGCGATATAAACAGACCTCATTGTTATGCGACGCGTCTCAGTTTCCGAAAAGTGTATTGCGAGCAGCGTAAGCCCCAGTAAACTGCCTGTGCAAACAAGGAGATGCAACACTTTTCTACCGTTGTAGCGGGTGCGCGCAGTGATAAAAAGGGCGCCAGGTGTTGTGCGACGCGTCTCAGTTTCCGAAAAGTGTTTTGCGAGCAGCGTAAGCCCCAGTAGACTGCCAGTGCAAAACATGGCAATGCAACCCTTTTCTAGCGATGCAACGACAGCGCGCAGCGATATAAAGCGCCCCGAGATTTATGCGACGTATCTCAGTTTCAGAAAAGTCTTTATTGCGAGCAGCGAAAGCCCCAGTAGACAGCCTGTCCAAAACTAGCCGATGCAACCCTTTTCTACCGTTGCAGCGAGAGGGCGCAGCGATATAAAGAGCCCCGAGTGTTGTGCGACGCGTCTCAGTTTCCGAAGAGTGTATTGCGAGCAGCGTAAGCACCTGTAGACTGCCTGTGCAAAAAAGGCGATGCAACTCTTTTCTACCATTGTAGCGAGAGCGCGCAGCGATATAAACCGCCCCGAGTATTATGTGACGCGTCTTAGTTTCCGAAAAGTGTATTGCGAGCAGCGTAAACTCCAGTAAACTGCCTGTGCAAACAAGGAGATGCAACACTTTTCTACCGTTGTAGCGAGAGCGCGCAGTGATAAAAAGGGCGCCGGGTGTTGTGCGACGCGTCTCAGTTTCCGAAAAGTGTTTTGCGAGCAGCGTAAGCCCCAGTAGACTGCCTGTGCAAACAAGGCGATGCAACCGTTTTCTACCGTTGTAGCAAGTGCGCGCAGAGATATATAGCGCCACGAGTGTGATGCGACGTGTGTCAGTTTCCGAAAAGTGTATTGCGAGCAGCGTATAAGCCCCAGTGGACGGCCTGTGCAAAACAAGGTGATGCAACCCTGTCCTGCCGTTGTAGCGAGAGCGCGCAGCGATATAAAGCGCCCCGAGTTTTATGCGACGCATCTCAGTTTCAGAAAAGTCTTTATTGCGAGAAGCGAAAGCCCCAGTAGACAGCCTGTGCAAAGCTAGCCGATGCAACCCTTTTCCACCGTTGCAGCGAGAGCGCGCAGCGATATAAAGGGCCCCGAGTGTTATGCGCCGCGTCTCAGTTTCCGAACAGTGTATTGCGAGCAGCGTAAGCCCCTGTAGACTGCCTGTGCAAACAAGGCGATGCAACACTTTTCTACCGTTGTAGCGAGTGCGCGCAGCGATATATAGCGCCACGAGCGTGATGCGACGTGTGTCAGTTTCCGAAAAGTGTATTGCGAGCAGCGTATAAGCCCCAGTGGACGGCCTGTGCAAAACAAGGCGATGCAACCCTGTCCTACCGTTTTAGCGAGAGCGCGCAGCGATATAAAGCGCCCCGAGTATTAAGCGACGCGTATCAGTTTCCGAAAAGTGTATTGCGAGGAGCGTAAGCCCCTGTAGACTGCCTGTGCAAAAAAGGCGATGCAACTCTTTTCTACCATTGTAGCGAGAGCGCGCAGCGATATAAACCGCCCCGAGTATTATGTGACGCGTCTTAGTTTCCGAAAAGTGTATTGCGAGCAGCGTAAACTCCAGTAAACTGCCTGTGCAAACAAGGAGATGCAACACTTTTCTACCGTTGTAGCGAGAGCGCGCAGTGATAAAAAGGGCGCCGGGTGTTGTGCGACGCGTCTCAGTTTCCGAAAAGTGTTTTGCGAGCAGCGTAAGCCCCAGTAGACTGCCTGTGCAAACAAGGCGATGCAACCGTTTTCTACCGTTGTAGCAAGTGCGCGCAGAGATATATAGCGCCACGAGTGTGATGCGACGTGTGTCAGTTTCCGAAAAGTGTATTGCGAGCAGCGTATAAGCCCCAGTGGACGGCCTGTGCAAAACAAGGCGATGCAACCCTGTCCTGCCGTTGTAGCGAGAGCGCGCAGCGATATAAAGCGCCCCGAGTTTTATGCGACGCATCTCAGTTTCAGAAAAGTCTTTATTGCGAGAAGCGAAAGCCCCAGTAGACAGCCTGTGCAAAGCTAGCCGATGCAACCCTTTTCCACCGTTGCAGCGAGAGCGCGCAGCGATATAAAGGGCCCCGAGTGTTATGCGCCGCGTCTCAGTTTCCGAACAGTGTATTGCGAGCAGCGTAAGCCCCTGTAGACTGCCTGTGCAAACAAGGCGATGCAACACTTTTCTACCGTTGTAGCGAGTGCGCGCAGCGATATATTGCGCCCCGAGTGTGATGCGACGCGTCTCAATTTCCGCAAAGTGTATTGCAAGCCGCGTAAGCCCCAGTAGACTGCCTTTGCAAAACATGGCGATGCAACCCGGTTCTACCGTTGTAGCGAGAGCGCGCAGTGATATAAAGCGCCCCGAGTATTATGCGACGCGTCTCAGTTTCTGAAAAATCTTTATTGCGAGCAGTGTAAGCCCCAGTGGACTGCCTGTGCTAAACAAACCGATGCAACCCTTTATAACCGTTGCAGTGAGAGCGCGCAGCGATATAAACAGCCCTCAGTGTTATGCGACGCGTCTCAGTTTCGGAAAAGTGTATTGCGAGCAGCGTAAGCCCCAGTAGGCAGCCTGTGCAAAACATGGCGATGCAACCCTATTCTACCGTTGTAGCGAGAGCGCGCAGCGATATAAAGCGCCCCGAGTGTTATGCGCCGCGTCTCAGTTTCCGAAAAGTGTATTGCGAGCAGCGTATAAGCCCCAGTGGACGGCCTGTGCAAAACAAGGCGATGCAACCCTGTCCTACCGTTTTAGCGAGAGCGCGCAGCGATATAAAGCGCCCCGAGTATTAAGCGACGCGTATCAGTTTCCGAAAAGTGTATTGCGAGGAGCGTAAGCCCCAGTAGACTGCCTGTGCAAACAAGGCGATGCAACTGTTTTCTACCGTTGTAGCGAGTGCGCGCAGAGATATATAGCGCCACGAGTGTGATGCGACGTGTGTCAGTTTCCGAAAAGTGTATTGCGAGCAGCGTATAAGCCCCAGTGGACGGCCTGTGCAAAACAAGGCGATGCAACCCTGTCCTGCCGTTGTAGCGAGAGCGCGCAGCGATATAAAGCGCCCCGAGTTTTATGCGACGCATCTCAGTTTCAGAAAAGTCTTTATTGCGAGAAGCGAAAGCCCCAGTAGACAGCCTGTGCAAAGCTAGCCGATGCAACCCTTTTCCACCGTTGCAGCGAGAGCGCGCAGCGATATATTGCGCCCCGAGTGTGATGCGACGCGTCTCAATTTCCGCAAAGTGTATTGCAAGCCGCGTAAGCCCCAGTAGACTGCCTTTGCAAAACATGGCGATGCAACCCGGTTCTACCGTTGTAGCGAGAGCGCGCAGTGATATAAAGCGCCCCGAGTAATATGCGACGCGTCTCAGTTTCTGAAAAATCTTTATTGCGAGCAGTGTAAGCCCCAGTGGACTGCCTGTGCTAAACAAACCGATGCAACCCTTTATAACCGTTGCAGTGAGAGCGCGCAGCGATATAAACAGCCCTCAGTGTTATGCGACGCGTCTCAGTTTCGGAAAAGTGTATTGCGAGCAGCGTAAGCCCCAGTAGGCAGCCTGTGCAAAACAAGGCGATGCAACCGTTTTCTACCGTTGTAGCGAGTGCGCGCAGCGATATAAAGCGCCCCGAGTGTTATGCGCCGCGTCTCAGTTTCCGAACAGTGTATTGCGAGCAGCGTAAGCCCCTGTAGACTGCCTTTGCAAACAAGGCGATGCAACCCATTTCTACCGTTGTAGCGAGTGCGCGCAGCGATATATAGCGCCACGAGTGTGATGCGACGTGTGTCAGTTTCCGAAAAGTGTATTGCGAGCAGCGTAAGCCCCAGTAGACAGCCTGTGCAAAACATGGCGATGCAACCCTATTCTACCGTTGTAGCGAGAGCGCGCAGCGATATAAAGCGCCCCGAGTGTTAGGCGCCGCGTCTCAGTTTCCTAACAGCGTATTGCGAGGAGCGTAAGCCCCTGTAGACTGCCTGTGCAAACAAGGCGATGCAACGCTTGTCTACCGTTGTAGCTTGTGCGCGCAGTGATATATAGCGCCTCGAGTGTGATGTGACGCGTCTCAATTTCCGCAAAGTGTATTGCAAGCCGCGTAAGCCCCAGTAGGCAGCCTGTGCAAAACAAGGCGATGCAACCCTTTTCTACCGTTGTAGCGAGTGCGCGCAGCGATATAAAACGCCCCGAGTGTTATGCGCCGCGTCTCAGTTTTCGAACAGTGTATTGCGAGCAGCGTAAGCCCCTGTAGACTGCCTGTGCAAACAAGGCGACGCAACCCTTTTCTACCGTTGTAGCGAGTGCGCGCAGCGATATATAGCGCCACGAGTGTGATGCGACGCGTGTCAGTTTCTGAAAAGTGTATTGCGAGGAGCGTAAGCCCCTGTAGACTGCCTGTGCAAACAATGCGATGCAACTCTTTTCTACCGTTGTAGCGAGAGCGCGCAGCGATATAAAGCGCCCTGAGTATTACGCAACGCGTCTCAGTTTTAGAAAAATCTTTATTGCGAGCAGTGTAAGCCCCACTGGACTGCCTGTGCTTAACAAACCGATGCAACACTTTGTAACCATTGCAGTGAGAGCGCGCAGCGATAGAAACAGCACTCGGTGTTATGCGACCCGTCTCAGTTTCGGAAAAGTGTATTGCGCGCAGCGTAAGCCCCAGTAGGCTGCCTGTGCAAAACAAGGCGATGCAACCATATTCTACCGTTGCAGCGATAGCGCACAGCGATATATAGCGCCTCGAGTGTTATGCGACGCGTCTCAGTTTCCGAAAAGTGTATTGCGAGAAGCGTATACGCCCTAGTAGACGGCCTGTGCAAAACAAGGCGATGCAACCCTTTTCTACCGTTGTAGCGAGAGCACGCCGCAGTCTAAAGCGCCCCGAGTGTCATGCGACGCGTCTCAGTTTCCGAAAAGTGCATTGCGAGCTGCGTAAGCCACAGTAGACTGCCTGTGCAAAATATGTCGATGCAACCCTTTTCTTCCGTTGCAGCGAGAGCGCGCAGCCAGATAAAGCACCTCGAGTGTTATGCGCCGCGTCTCAGTTTCCTAAAAGTGTATTGCGAGGAGCGTAAGCCCCTGTAGACTGCCTGTGCAAACAAGGCAATGCAACCCTTTTCTACCGTTGTAGCGAGTGCGCGCAGCGATCTAAAGCGCCCCGAGTGTTATGCGCCGCGTCTCAGTTTCCGAACAGTGTATTGCGAGCAGCGTAAGCCCCTGTAGACTGCCTGTGCAAACAAGGCGATGCAACCCTATTCTACCGTTGCAGCGATAGCGCACAGCGATATACAGCGCCTTGAGTGTTATGCGACGTGTCTCAGTTTCCGAAAAGTGTATTGCGAGCAGCGTATAAGCCCCAGTGGACTTCCTGCGCAAAACAAGGCGATGCAACCCTGTCCTACCGTTGTAGCGAGAGCGCGCAGCGATATAAAGCGCCCCGAGTATTAAGCGACGCGTCTCAGTTTCCGAAGAGTGTATTGCGAGGAGCGCAAGCCGCTGTAGACTGCCTGTGCAAAACATGGCGATGCAACCCTGTTCTACCGTTGTAGCGAGAGCGTGCAGTGATATAAAGCGCCCCGAGTATTATGGGACGCGTCTCACTTTCTGAAAAGTGTATTGCGAGGAGCGTAAGCCCCTGTAGACTGCCTGTGCAAACAAGTCAATGCAACTCTTTTCTACCATTGTAGCGAGAGCGCGCAGCGATATAAACCGCCCCGAGTATTATGCGACGCGTCTCAGTTTCTGAAAAGTGTATTGCGAGGAGCGTAAGCCCCTGTAGACTGCCTGTGCAAACAAGTCAATGCAACTCTTTTCTACCATTGTAGCGAGAGCGCGCAGCGATATAAACCGCCCCGAGTATTATGCGACGCGTCTTAGTTTCCGAAAAGTGTATTGCGAGCAGCCTAAGCCCCAGTAAACTGCCTGTGCAAACAAGGAGATGCAACACTTTTCTCCGAAAAGTGTATTGCGAGCAGCCTAAGCCCCAGTAATCTGCCTGTGCAAACAAGGAGATGCAACCCTTTTCTAGCGATGCAACGACAGCGCGCAGCGATATAAAGCGCCCCGAGTTTTATGCGACGTATCTCAGTTTCAGAAAAGTCTTTATTGCGAGCAGCGAAAGCCCCTGTAGACAGCCTGTGCAAAACTAGCCGATGCAACCCTTTTCTACCGTTGCAGCGAGAGCGCGCAGCGATATACAGCGCCCCGAGTGTGATGCGACGCGTGTCAGTTTCCGAAAAGTGTATTGCGAGCAGCGTAAGCCCCAGTAGACAGCCTGAGCAAAACATGGCGATGCAACCCTGTTCTACCGTTGTAGCGAGAGCGCGCAGCGATATAAAGCGCCGCGAGTATTATGCGACGCGTCTCAGTTTCCGAAAAGTGTATTGCGAGGAGCGTAAGCCCCTGTAGACTGCCTGTGCAAACAAGGCCATGCAACTCTTTTCTACCATTGTAGTGAGAGCGTGCAGCGATATAAAGCGCCCCGAGTATTGTGCGACGCGTCTCAGTTTTAGAAAAATCTTTATTGCGAGCACTGTAAGCCCCAGTGGACTGCCTGTGCTAAACAAACCGATGCAACCCTTTATAACCGTTGCAGTGAGAGCGCGCAGCGATATAAACAGCCCTCAGTGTTATGCGACGGGTCTCAGTTTCGGAAAAGTGTATTGCGAGCAGCGTAAGCCCCAGTAGGCTGCCTGTGCAAAACAAGGCGATGCAACCCTTTTCTACCATTGTAGCGAGTGCGCGCAGCGATATAAAGCGCCCCGAGTGTTGTGCGGCGCGTCTCAGTTTCCGAACAGTGTATTTCGAGCAGCGTAAGCCCTTGTAGACTGCCTGTGCAAACAAGGCAATGCAACTCTTTTCTACCATTGTAGCGAGAGCGCGCAGCGATATAAAGCGCCCCGAGTATTATGTGACGCGTCTTAGTTTCCGAAAAGTGTATTGCGAGCAGCGTAAGCCCCAGTAGACAGCCTGTGCAAAACTAGCCGATGCAACCCTTTTCTACCGTCGCAGCGAGAGCGCGCAGCGATATAAAGCGCCCCGAGTGTTATGCGCCGCGTCTCAGTTTCCGAACAGTGTATTGCGAGCAGCGTAAGCCCCTGTAGACTGCCTGTGCAAACAAGGCGATGCAACCCTTTTCTACCGTTGTAGCGAGTGCGCGCAGCGATATATAGCGCCCCGAGTGTTTTGCGACGCGTCTCAATTATCGCAAAGTGTATTGCAAGCCGCGTAAGCCCCAGTAGACTGCCTGTGCAGAACATGGCGATGCAACCCTGTTCTACCGTTGAAGCGAGAGCGCGCAGTGATATAAAGCGCCCCGAGTATTGTGCGACGCGTCTCAGTTTTAGAAAAGTCTTTATTGCGAGCAGCGAAAGCCCCAGCAGACAGCCTGTGCAAAACTAACCGATGCAACCCTTTTCAACCGTTGCAGCGAGAGCGCGCAGTGATATAAAGCGCCCCGAGTATTATGCGACGCGTCTCAGTTTCTGAAAAGTGTATTGCGAGGAGCGTAAGCCCCTGTAGACTGCCTGTGCAAACAAGTCAATGCAACTCTTTTCTACCATTTTTGCGAGAGCGCGCAGCGATATAAAGCACCCCGAGTATTATACGACGCGTCTCAGTTTCAGAAAAATCTTTATTGCGAGCAGTGTAAGCCCCAGTGGACTGCCTGTGCTAAACAAACCGATGCAACGATTATTAACCGTTGCAGTGAGAGCGCGCAGCGATAAACACAGACCTCATTGTTATGCGACGCGTCTCAGTTTCGGAAAAGTGTATTGCGAGCAGCGTAAGCCCCAGTAGGCTGCCTCTGCAAAACAAGGCGATGCAACCCTTTTCTACCGTTGTAGCGAGTGCGCGCAGCGATATAAAGCGCCCCAAGTGTTATTCGCCGCGTCTCAGTTTCCGAACAGTGTATTGCGAGCAGCGTAAGCCCCTGTAGACTGCCTGTGCAAACAAGGCGATGCACCCCTTTTCTACCGTTGTAGCGAGTGCGCGCAGCGATATATAGCGCCACGAGTGTGATGCGACGCGTGTCAGTTTCCGAGAAGTGTATTCCGAGCAGCGCAAGGCCCAGTAGACAGCCGGTGCAAAACATGCCGATGCAACCCTTTTCTGCCGTTGCAGCGAGAGCGCGCAGCCAGATAAAGCGCCCCGAGTGTTATGCGACGCGTCTCAGTTTCAGAAATATCTTTATTGCGAGCAGCGTAAGCCCCAGTGTACTGTCTGTGCTAAAAAAACCGATGCAACCCTTTTCCACCGTTGCAGCGAGAGCGCGCAGCGATGTAAAGCGCCGCGAGTGTTATATGACGCGTCTCAGTTTCGGAAAAGTGTATTGCGAGCAGCGTAAGCCCCAGTAGGCTGCCTGTGCAAAACTAGGCGATGCAACCCTATTCTACCGTTGCAGCGGTAGCGCACAGCGATATATAGCGCCTCGAGTGTTATGCGACGCGTCTCAGTTTCCGAAAAGTGTATTGCGAGCAGCGTATAAGCCCCAGTGGACGGCCTGTGCAAAACAAGGCGATGCAACCCTGTTCTACCGTTGTAGCGAGAGCGCGCAGCGATATAAAGCGCCCCGAGTATTGTGCGACGCGTCTCAGTTACCGAAAAGTGTATTGCGAGCAGGGTAAGCCCCACTAGACTGCCTGTGTTAAACATGGCGATGCAACCCTTTTCTACCGTTGTAGCGAGAGCGCGCCGCATTATAAAGCGCCCCGCGTGTTCTGCGACGCGTCTCAGTTTCCGAAAAGTGCATTGCGAGCTGCGTAAGCCCCAGTAGACTGCCTGTGCAAAACATGGCGATGCAACCCTTTTCTGCCGTTTGAGCGAGAGCGCGTAGCGATGTAAAGCGCCGCGAGTGTTATACGACGCGTCTCAGTTTCGCAAAAGTGTATTGCGAGCAGCGTAAGCCCCAGGAGACTGCCTGTGCAAAATAAGGCGATACAACCCTTTTCTACCGTTGCAGCGGAGAGCGCACAGCGATATATAGCGCCTCGAGTGTTATGCGACTCGTCTCAGTTTCCGAAAAGTGTATTGCGAGCAGCGTATAAGCCCCAGTAGACTGCCTTTGCAAAACAAGGCGTTGCAACCCTGTTCTACCTTTGTAGCGAGAGCGCGCAGCGATATAAAGAGCCCCGAGTGTTATGCGCCGCGTCTCAGTTTCCGAACAGTGTATTGCGAGAAGCGTAAGCCCCTGTAGACTGCCTGTGCAAACAAGGCAATGCAACCCTTTTCTACCGTTGTAGCGAGAGCACGCCGCAGTCTAAAGCGCCCCGAGTGTCATGCGACGCGTCTCAGTTTCCGAAAAGTGCATTGCGAGCTGCGTAAGCCCCAGTAGACTGCCTGTGCAAAATATGGCGATGCAACCCTTTTCTGCCGTTGCAGCGAGAGCGCGCAGCCAGATAAAGCACCTCGAGTGTTATGCGCCGCGTCTCGGTTTCCTAAAAGTGTATTGCGAGGAGCGTAAGCCCCTGTAGACTGCCTGTGCAAACAAGGCGATGCAACCCTATTCTACCGTTGCAGCGATAGCGCACAGCGATATACAGCGCCTCGAGTGTTATGCGACGCGTCTCAGTTTCCGAAAAGTGTATTGCGAGCAGCGTATAAGCCCCAGTGGACTTCCTGTGCAAAACAAGGCGATGCAACCCTGTCCTACCGTTGTAGCGAGAGCGCGCAGCGATATAAAGCGCCCCGAGTATTAAGCGACGCGTCTCAGTTTCCGAAAAGTGTATTGCGAGGAGCGTAAGCCCCTGTAGACTGCCTGTGCAAAACATGGCGATGCAACCCTGTTCTACCGTTGTAGCGAGAGCGCGCAGTGATATAAAGCGCCCCGAGTATTATGGGACGCGTCTCAGTTTCTGCAAAGTGTATTGCGAGGAGCGTAAGCCCCTGTAGACTGCCTGTGCAAACAAGTCAATGCAACTCTTTTCTACCATTGTAGCGAGAGCGCGCAGCGATATAAACCGCCCCGAGTATTATGCGACGCGTCTCAGTTTCTGAAAAGTGTATTGCGAGGAGCGTAAGCCCCTGTAGACTGCCTGTGCAAACAAGTCAATGCAACTCTTTTCTACCATTGTAGCGAGAGCGCGCAGCGATATAAACCGCCCCGAGTATTATGCGACGCGTCTTAGTTTCCGAAAAGTGTATTGCGAGCAGCCTAAGCCCCAGTAAACTGCCTGTGCAAACAAGGAGATGCAACACTTTTCTCCGAAAAGTGTATTGCGAGCAGCCTAAGCCCCAGTAATCTGCCTGTGCAAACAAGGAGATGCAACCCTTTTCTAGCGATGCAACGACAGCGCGCAGCGATATAAAGCGCCCCGAGTTTTATGCGACGTATCTCAGTTTCAGAAAAGTCTTTATTGCGAGCAGCGAAAGCCCCAGTAGACAGCCTGTGCAAAACTAGCCGATGCAACCCTTTTCTACCGTTGCAGCGAGAGCGCGCAGCGATATATAGCGCCCCGAGTGTGATGCGACGCGTGTCAGTTTCCGAAAAGTGTATTGCGAGCACTGTAAGCCCCAGTGGACTGCCTGTGCTAAACAAACCGATGCAACCCTTTATAACCGTTGCAGTGAGAGCGCGCAGCGATATAAACAGCCCTCAGTGTTATGCGACGGGTCTCAGTTTCGGAAAAGTGTATTGCGAGCAGCGTAAGCCCCAGTAGGCTGCCTGTGCAAAACTAGGCGATGCAACCCTATTCTACCGTTGCAGCGGTAGCGCACAGCGATATATAGCGCCTCGAGTGTTATGCGACGCGTCTCAGTTTCCGAAAAGTGTATTGCGAGCAGCGTATAAGCCCCAGTGGACGGCCTGTGCAAAACAAGGCGATGCAACCCTGTTCTACCGTTGTAGCGAGAGCGCGCAGCGATATAAAGCGCCCCGAGTATTGTGCGACGCGTCTCAGTTACCGAAAAGTGTATTGCGAGCAGGGTAAGCCCCACTAGACTGCCTGTGTTAAACATGGCGATGCAACCCTTTTCTACCGTTGTAGCGAGAGCGCGCCGCATTATAAAGCGCCCCGCGTGTTCTGCGACGCGTCTCAGTTTCCGAAAAGTGCATTGCGAGCTGCGTAAGCCCCAGTAGACTGCCTGTGCAAAACATGGCGATGCAACCCTTTTCTGCCGTTTGAGCGAGAGCGCGTAGCGATGTAAAGCGCCGCGAGTGTTATACGACGCGTCTCAGTTTCGCAAAAGTGTATTGCGAGCAGCGTAAGCCCCAGGAGACTGCCTGTGCAAAATAAGGCGATACAACCCTTTTCTACCGTTGCAGCGGAGAGCGCACAGCGATATATAGCGCCTCGAGTGTTATGCGACTCGTCTCAGTTTCCGAAAAGTGTATTGCGAGCAGCGTATAAGCCCCAGTAGACTGCCTTTGCAAAACAAGGCGTTGCAACCCTGTTCTACCTTTGTAGCGAGAGCGCGCAGCGATATAAAGAGCCCCGAGTGTTATGCGCCGCGTCTCAGTTTCCGAACAGTGTATTGCGAGAAGCGTAAGCCCCTGTAGACTGCCTGTGCAAACAAGGCAATGCAACCCTTTTCTACCGTTGTAGCGAGAGCACGCCGCAGTCTAAAGCGCCCCGAGTGTCATGCGACGCGTCTCAGTTTCCGAAAAGTGCATTGCGAGCTGCGTAAGCCCCAGTAGACTGCCTGTGCAAAATATGGCGATGCAACCCTTTTCTGCCGTTGCAGCGAGAGCGCGCAGCCAGATAAAGCACCTCGAGTGTTATGCGCCGCGTCTCGGTTTCCTAAAAGTGTATTGCGAGGAGCGTAAGCCCCTGTAGACTGCCTGTGCAAACAAGGCGATGCAACCCTATTCTACCGTTGCAGCGATAGCGCACAGCGATATACAGCGCCTCGAGTGTTATGCGACGCGTCTCAGTTTCCGAAAAGTGTATTGCGAGCAGCGTATAAGCCCCAGTGGACTTCCTGTGCAAAACAAGGCGATGCAACCCTGTCCTACCGTTGTAGCGAGAGCGCGCAGCGATATAAAGCGCCCCGAGTATTAAGCGACGCGTCTCAGTTTCCGAAAAGTGTATTGCGAGGAGCGTAAGCCCCTGTAGACTGCCTGTGCAAAACATGGCGATGCAACCCTGTTCTACCGTTGTAGCGAGAGCGCGCAGTGATATAAAGCGCCCCGAGTATTATGGGACGCGTCTCAGTTTCTGCAAAGTGTATTGCGAGGAGCGTAAGCCCCTGTAGACTGCCTGTGCAAACAAGTCAATGCAACTCTTTTCTACCATTGTAGCGAGAGCGCGCAGCGATATAAACCGCCCCGAGTATTATGCGACGCGTCTTAGTTTCCGAAAAGTGTATTGCGAGCAGCCTAAGCCCCAGTAAACTGCCTGTGCAAACAAGGAGATGCAACACTTTTCTCCGAAAAGTGTATTGCGAGCAGCCTAAGCCCCAGTAATCTGCCTGTGCAAACAAGGAGATGCAACCCTTTTCTAGCGATGCAACGACAGCGCGCAGCGATATAAAGCGCCCCGAGTTTTATGCGACGTATCTCAGTTTCAGGAAAGTCTTTATTGCGAGCAGCGAAAGCCCCAGTAGACAGCCTGTGCAAAACTAGCCGATGCAACCCTTTTCTACCGTTGCAGCGAGAGCGCGCAGCGATATATAGCGCCCCGAGTGTGATGCGACGCGTGTCAGTTTCCGAAAAGTGTATTGCGAGCACTGTAAGCCCCAGTGGACTGCCTGTGCTAAACAAACCGATGCAACCCTTTATAACCGTTGCAGTGAGAGCGCGCAGCGATATAAACAGCCCTCAGTGTTATGCGACGGGTCTCAGTTTCGGAAAAGTGTATTGCGGGCAGCGTAAGCCCCAGTAGGCAGCCTGTGCAAAACAAGGCGATGCAACCCTTTTCTACCGTTGTAGCGAGTGCGCGCAGCGATATAAAGCGCCCCGAGTGTTGTGCGGCGCGTCTCAGTTTCCGAACAGTGTATTGCGAGCAGCGTAAGCCCTTGTAGACTGCCTGTGCAAACAAGGCGATGCAACCCTTTTCTACCGTTGTAGCGAGTGCGCGCAGCGATATATAGCGCCCCGAGTGTTTTGCGACGCGTCTCAATTTCCGCAAAGTGTATTGCAAGCCGCGTAAGCCCCAGTAGACTGCCTGTGCAAAACATGGCGATGCAACCCTGTTCTACCGTTGAAGCGAGAGCGCGCAGTGATATAAAGCGCCCCGAGTATTGTGCGACGCGTCTCAGTTTTAGAAAAGTCTTTATTGCGAGCAGCGAAAGCCCCAGCAGACAGCCTGTGCAAAACTAACCGATGCAACCCTTTTCAACCGTTGCAGCGAGAGCGCGCAGTGATATAAAGCGCCCCGAGTATTATGCGACGCGTCTCAGTTTCTGAAAAGTGTATTGCGAGGAGCGTAAGCCCCTGTAGACTGCCTGTGCAAACAAGTCAATGCAACTCTTTTCTACCTTTTTTGCGAGAGCGCGCAGCGATATAAAGCACCCCGAGTATTATGCGACGCGTCTCAGTTTCAGAAAAATCTTTATTGCGAGCAGTGTAAGCCCCAGTGGACTGCCTGTGCTAAACAAACCGATGCAACCATTATTAACCGTTGCAGTGAGAGCGCGCAGCGATAAACACAGCCCTCATTGTTATGCGACGCGTCTCAGTTTCGGAAAAGTGTATTGCGAGCAGCGTAAGCCCCAGTAGGCTGCCTGTGCAAAACAAGGCGATGCAACCCTTTTCTACCGTTGTAGCGAGTGCGCGCAGCGATATAAAGCGCCCCAAGTGTTATTCGCCGCGTCTCAGTTTCCGAACAGTGTATTGCGAGCAGCGTAAGCCCCTGTAGACTGCCTGTGCAAACAAGGCGATGTACCCCTTTTCTACCGTTGTAGCGAGTGCGCGCAGCGATATATAGCGCCACGAGTGTGATGCGACGCGTGTCAGTTTCCGAGAAGTGTATTGCGAGCAGCGCAAGGCCCAGTAGACAGCCGGTGCAAAACATGCCGATGCAACCCTTTTCTGCCGTTGCAGCGAGAGCGCGCAGCCAGATAAAGCGCCCCGAGTGTTATGCGACGCGTCTCAGTTTCAGAAATATCTTTATTGCGAGCAGCGTAAGCCCCAGTGGACTGTCTGTGCTAAAAAAACCGATGCAACCCTTTTCCACCGTTGCAGCGAGAGCGCGCAGCGATGTAAAGCGCCGCGAGTGTTATACGACGCGTCTCAGTTTCGGAAAAGTGTATTGCGAGCAGCGTAAGCCCCAGTAGGCTGCCTGTGCAAATTTAGGCGATGCAACCCTATTCTACCGTTGCAGCGGTAGCGCACAGCGATATATAGCGCCTCGAGTGTTATGCGACGCGTCTCAGTTTCCGAAAAGTGTATTGCGAGCAGCGTATAAGCCCCAGTGGACGGCCTGTGCAAAACAAGGCGATGCAACCCTGTCCTACCGTTGTAGCGAGAGCGCGCAGCGATATAAAGCACTCCGAGTATTAAGCGACGCGTATCAGTTTCTGAAAAGTGTATTGCGAGGAGCGTAAGCCCCTGTAGACTGCCTGTGCAAAGAAGTCAATGCAACTCTTTTCTACCATTGTAGCGAGAGCGCGCAGTGATATATAGCGCCCCGAGTGTGATGCGACGCGTCTCAATTTCCGCAAAGTGTATTGCAAGCAGCGTAAGCCCCAGTAGACTGCCTGTGCAAAACATGGCGATACAACCCTGTTCTACCGTTGTAGCGAGAGCGCGCAGCGATGTAAAGCGCCGCGAGTGTTATACGACGCGTCTCAGTTTCGGAAAAGTGTATTGCGAGCAGCGTAAGCCCCAGTAGGCTGCCTGTGCAAAACAAGGCGATGCAACCCTATTCTACCGTTGCAGCGATAGCGCACAGCGATATATAGCGCCTCGAGTGTTATGCGACGCGTCTCAATTTCCGAACAGTGTATTGCGAGCAGCGTAAGCCCCTGTAGACTGCCTGTGCAAACAAGGCGATGCAACCCTTTTCTACCATTGTAGCGAGTGCGCGCAGCGATATATAGCGCCCCGAGTGTGATGCGACGCGTGTCAGTTTCAGAAAAGTGTATTGCGAGCAGCGTAAGCCCCAGTAGACAGCCTGTGCAAAACCTGGCGATGCAACCCTGTTCTACCGTTGTAGCGAGAGCGCGCAGCGATATAAAGCGCCACGAGTATTATGCGACGCGTCTCAGTTTCCGAAAAGTGTATTGCGAGGAGCGTAAGCCCCTGTAGACTGCCTGTGCAAACAAGGCAATTCAACTCTTTTCTACCATTGTAGCGAGAGCGTGCAGCGATATAAAGCGCCCCGAGTATTATGCGACGAGTCTCAGTTTTAGAAAAATCTTTATTGCGAGAAGCGTAAGCCGCAGTGGACTGCCTGTGGTAAACAAACCGATGCAACCCTTTATAACCGTTGCAGTGAGAGCGCGCAGCGATATAAACAGCCCTCAGTGTTATCGACGCGTCTCAGCTTCGCAAAAGTGTATTGCGAGCAGCGTAAGCCCCAGTAGGCTGCCTGTGCAAAACAAGGCGATGCAACCCTTTTCTACCGTTGTAGCGAGTGCGCGCAGCGATATAAAGCGCCCCGAGTGTTATTCGCCGCGTCTCAGTTTCCGAACAGTGTATTGCGAGCAGCGTAAGCCCCTGTAGAGTGCCTGTGCAAACAAGGCGATGCACCCCTTTTCTACCGTTGTAGAGAGTGCGCGCAGCGATATATAGTGCCACGAGTGTGATGCGACGCGTGTCAGTTTCCGAAAAGTGTATTGCGAGCAGCGCAAGGCCCAGTAGACAGCCGGTGCAAAACATGCCGATGCAACCCTTTTCTGCCGTTGCAGCGAGAGCGCGCAGCCAGATAAAGCGCCCCGAGTGTTATGCGACGCGTCTCAGTTTCAGAAAAATCTTTATTGCGAGCAGCGTAAGCCCCAGTGGACTGTCTGTGGTAAAAAAACCGATGCAACCCTTTTCCACCGTTGCAGCGATAGCGCACAGCGATATATAGCGCCTCGAGTGTTATGCGACGCGTCTCAGTTTCCTAAAAGTGTATTGCGAGCAGTGTATAAGCCCCAATGGACGGCCTGTGCAAAACAAGGCGATGCAACCCTGTCCTACCGTTGTAGCGAGAGCGCGTAGCGATATAAAGCGCCCCGAGTATTAAGCGACGCGTATCAGTTTCCGAAAAGTGTATTGCGAGGAGCGTAAGCCCCTGTAGACTGCCTGTGGAAACAAGGCGATGCAACCCTTTTCTACCGTTGTAGCGAGTGCGCGCAGCGATATATAGCGCCACGAGTGTGATGCGACGCGTGTCAGTTTCCGAAAAGTGTATAGCGAGGAGCGTAAACCCCTGTAGACTGCCTGTGCATACAAGGCACTGCAACTCTTTTCTACCATTGTAGCGAGAGCGCGCAGCGATATAAAGCGCCCCGAGTATTATGCGACGCGTCTCAGTTTTAGAAAAATCTTTATTGCGAGCAGCGTAAGCCCCAGTGGACTACCTGTGCTAAACAAACCGATGCAACCCTTTATAACCGTTGCAATGAGAGCGCGCAGCGATAGAAACAGCCCTCAGTGTTATGCCAAGCGTCTCAGTTTCGGAAAAGTGTATTGCGAGCAGCGTAAGCCCCAGTAGGCTGCCTGTGCAAAACAAGGCGATGCAACCCTTTTCTACCGTTGTAGCGAGTGCGCACAGCGATATAAAGCTCCCCGAGTGTTATGTGCCGCGTCTCAGTTTCCGAACAGTGTATTGCGAGCAGCGTAAGCCCCTGTAGACTGCCTGTGCAAACAAGGCGATGCAACCCTTTTCTACCGTTGAAGCGAGTGCGCGCAGCGATATATAGCGCCCCGAGTTTGATGCGACGCGTGTCAGTTTCAGAAAAGCGTATTGCGAGCAGCGTAAGCCCCAGTAGACAGCCTGTGCAAAACCTGGCGATGCAACCCTGTTCTACCGTTGTAGCGAGAGCGCGCAGCGATATAAAGCGCCACGAGTATTATGCGACGCGTCTCAGTTTCCGAAAAGTGTATTGCGAGGAGCGTAAGCCCCTGTAGACTGCCTGTGCAAATTTAGGCGATGCAACCCTATTCTACCGTTGCAGCGGTAGCGCACAGCGATATATAGCGCCTCGAGTGTTATGCGACGCGTCTCAGTTTCCGAAAAGTGTATTGCGAGCAGCGTATAAGCCCCAGTGGACGGCCTGTGCAAAACAAGGCGATGCAACCCTGTCCTACCGTTGTAGCGAGAGCGCGCAGCGATATAAAGCACTCCGAGTATTAAGCGACGCGTATCAGTTTCTGAAAAGTGTATTGCGAGGAGCGTAAGCCCCTGTAGACTGCCTGTGCAAAGAAGTCAATGCAACTCTTTTCTACCATTGTAGCGAGAGCGCGCAGCGATATATAGCGCCCCGAGTGTGATGCGACGCGTCTCAATTTCCGCAAAGTGTATTGCAAGCAGCGTAAGCCCCAGTAGACTGCCTGTGCAAAACATGGCGATACAACCCTGTTCTACCGTTGTAGCGAGAGCGCGCAGCGATGTAAAGCGCCGCGAGTGTTATACGACGCGTCTCAGTTTCGGAAAAGTGTATTGCGAGCAGCGTAAGCCCCAGTAGGCTGCCTGTGCAAAACAAGGCGATGCAACCCTATTCTACCGTTGCAGCGATAGCGCACAGCGATATATAGCGCCTCGAGTGTTATGCGACGCGTCTCAATTTCCGAACAGTGTATTGCGAGCAGCGTAAGCCCCTGTAGACTGCCTGTGCAAACAAGGCGATGCAACCCTTTTCTACCATTGTAGCGAGTGCGCGCAGCGATATATAGCGCCCCGAGTGTGATGCGACGCGTGTCAGTTTCAGAAAAGTGTATTGCGAGCAGCGTAAGCCCCAGTAGACAGCCTGTGCAAAACCTGGCGATGCAACCCTGTTCTACCGTTGTAGCGAGAGCGCGCAGCGATATAAAGCGCCACGAGTATTATGCGACGCGTCTCAGTTTCCGAAAAGTGTATTGCGAGGAGCGTAAGCCCCTGTAGACTGCCTGTGCAAACAAGGCAATTCAACTCTTTTCTACCATTGTAGCGAGAGCGTGCAGCGATATAAAGCGCCCCGAGTA
The DNA here is from genome assembly GCF_050947875.1 of Dermacentor variabilis. Lineage (NCBI taxonomy): Eukaryota > Metazoa > Arthropoda > Arachnida > Ixodida > Ixodidae > Dermacentor > Dermacentor variabilis. The sequence goes on along the minus strand of NW_027460423.1, from coordinate 98,182 downwards.
TTATGCGACGAGTCTCAGTTTTAGAAAAATCTTTATTGCGAGAAGCGTAAGCCGCAGTGGACTGCCTGTGGTAAACAAACCGATGCAACCCTTTATAACCGTTGCAGTGAGAGCGCGCAGCGATATAAACAGCCCTCAGTGTTATCGACGCGTCTCAGCTTCGCAAAAGTGTATTGCGAGCAGCGTAAGCCCCAGTAGGCTGCCTGTGCAAAACAAGGCGATGCAACCCTTTTCTACCGTTGTAGCGAGTGCGCGCAGCGATATAAAGCGCCCCGAGTGTTATTCGCCGCGTCTCAGTTTCCGAACAGTGTATTGCGAGCAGCGTAAGCCCCTGTAGAGTGCCTGTGCAAACAAGGCGATGCACCCCTTTTCTACCGTTGTAGAGAGTGCGCGCAGCGATATATAGTGCCACGAGTGTGATGCGACGCGTGTCAGTTTCCGAAAAGTGTATTGCGAGCAGCGCAAGGCCCAGTAGACAGCCGGTGCAAAACATGCCGATGCAACCCTTTTCTGCCGTTGCAGCGAGAGCGCGCAGCCAGATAAAGCGCCCCGAGTGTTATGCGACGCGTCTCAGTTTCAGAAAAATCTTTATTGCGAGCAGCGTAAGCCCCAGTGGACTGTCTGTGGTAAAAAAACCGATGCAACCCTTTTCCACCGTTGCAGCGATAGCGCACAGCGATATATAGCGCCTCGAGTGTTATGCGACGCGTCTCAGTTTCCTAAAAGTGTATTGCGAGCAGTGTATAAGCCCCAATGGACGGCCTGTGCAAAACAAGGCGATGCAACCCTGTCCTACCATTGTAGCGAGAGCGCGTAGCGATATAAAGCGCCCCGAGTATTAAGCGACGCGTATCAGTTTCCGAAAAGTGTATTGCGAGGAGCGTAAGCCCCTGTAGACTGCCTGTGGAAACAAGGCGATGCAACCCTTTTCTACCGTTGTAGCGAGTGCGCGCAGCGATATATAGCGCCACGAGTGTGATGCGACGCGTGTCAGTTTCCGAAAAGTGTATAGCGAGGAGCGTAAACCCCTGTAGACTGCCTGTGCATACAAGGCACTGCAACTCTTTTCTACCATTGTAGCGAGAGCGCGCAGCGATATAAAGCGCCCCGAGTATTATGCGACGCGTCTCAGTTTTAGAAAAATCTTTATTGCGAGCAGCGTAAGCCCCAGTGGACTACCTGTGCTAAACAAACCGATGCAACCCTTTATAACCGTTGCAATGAGAGCGCGCAGCGATAGAAACAGCCCTCAGTGTTATGCCAAGCGTCTCAGTTTCGGAAAAGTGTATTGCGAGCAGCGTAAGCCCCAGTAGGCTGCCTGTGCAAAACAAGGCGATGCAACCCTTTTCTACCGTTGTAGCGAGTGCGCACAGCGATATAAAGCTCCCCGAGTGTTATGTGCCGCGTCTCAGTTTCCGAACAGTGTATTGCGAGCAGCGTAAGCCCCTGTAGACTGCCTGTGCAAACAAGGCGATGCAACCCTTTTCTACCGTTGAAGCGAGTGCGCGCAGCGATATATAGCGCCCCGAGTTTGATGCGACGCGTGTCAGTTTCAGAAAAGCGTATTGCGAGCAGCGTAAGCCCCAGTAGACAGCCTGTGCAAAACCTGGCGATGCAACCCTGTTCTACCGTTGTAGCGAGAGCGCGCAGCGATATAAAGCGCCACGAGTATTATGCGACGCGTCTCAGTTTCCGAAAAGTGTATTGCGAGGAGCGTAAGCCCCTGTAGACTGCCTGTGCAAACAAGGCAATGCAACTCTTTTCTACCATTGTAGCGAGAGCGTGCAGCGATATAAAGCGCCCCGAGTATTATGCGACGAGTCTCAGTTTTAGAAAAATCTTTATTGCGAGCAGTGTAAGCCCCAGTGGACTGCCTGTGGTAAACAAACCGATGCAACCCTTTATAACCGTTGCAGTGAGAGCGCGCAGCGATATAAACAGCCCTCAGTGTTATCGACGCGTCTCAGTTTCGGAAAAGTGTATTGCGAGCAGCGTAAGCCGCAGTAGGCTGCCTGTGCAAAACAAGGCGATGCAACCCTTTTCTACCGTTGTAGCGAGTGCGCGCAGCGATATAAAGCGCCCCGAGTGTTATGTGCCGCGTCTCAGTTTCCGAACAGTGTATTGCGAGCAGCGTAAGCCCCTGTAGACTGCCTGTGGAAACAAGGCGATGCAACCCTTTTCTACCGTTGTAGCGAGTGGGCGCAGCGATATATAGCGCCACGAGTGTGATGCGACGCGTGTCAGTTTCCGAAAAGTGTATTGCGAGCAGCGTAAGCCCCAGTAGACAGCCTGTGCAAAACATGGCGATGCAACCCTGTTCTACAGTTGTAGCGAGAGCGCGTAGCGATATAAAGCGCCACGAGTATTATGCGACGCGTCTCAGTTTCCGAAAAGTGTATTGCGAGGAGCGTAAGCCCCTGTAGACTGCCTGTGCAAACAAGGCAATGCAACTCTTTTCTACCATTGTAGCGAGAGCGCGCAGCGATATAAAGCGCCCCGAGTATTATGCGACGCGCCTCAGTTTTAGAAAAATCTTTATTGCGAGCAGCGTAAGCCCCAGTGGACTGCCTGTGCTAAACAAACCGATACAATCCTTTATGACCGTTGCAGTGAGAGCGCGCAGCGATAGAAACAGCCCTCAGTGTTATGCGACGCGTCTCAATTTCGGAAAAGTGTATTGCGCGCAGCGTAATCCCCAGTAGGCTGACTGTGCAAAACAAGGCGATGCAACCCTATTCTACCGTTGCAGCGATAGCGCGCAGCGATATAAAGCGCCCCGAGTGTTATGCGACGTGTCTCAATTTCCGCAAAGTGTATTGCGAGCAGCGTAAGCCCCAGTAGACTCCCTGCGCAAAACATTGCGATGCAACCCTTTTCTAGCGATGCAACGACAGCGCGCAGCGATATAAAGCGCCCCGAGTTTTATGCGCCGCGTCTCAGTTTCCGACAGTGTATTGCGAGAGGCGTAAGCCCCTGTAGACTGCCTGTGCAAAGAAGGCGATGCAACCCTTTTCTGTCGTTGTAGCGACTGCGCGCATCGATATATAGCGCCCCGAGTGTTATGCGACGCGTCTCAATTTCCGCAAAGTGTATTGCGAGCAGTGTTAGCCCCTGTAGACTGCCTGTGCAAACAAGGCAATGCAACTCTTTTCTACCATTGTAGCGAGAGCGCGCACCGATATAAAGCGCCACGAGTATTATGCGACGCGTCTCAGTTTCCGAAAAGTGTATTGCGAGGAGCGTAAGCCCCTGTAGACTGCCTGTGCAAACAAGGCAATGCAACTCTTTTCTACCATTGTAGCGAGAGCGCGCAGCGATATAAAGCGCCCCGAGTATTATGCGACGCGTCTCAGTTTTAGAAAAATATTTATTGCGAGCAGCGTAAGCCCCAGTGGACTGCCTGTGCTAAACTAACCGATGCAACCCTTTATAACCGTTGGAGTGAGAGCGCGCAGCGATATAAACAGCCCTCAGTGTTATGCAACGCGTCTAAGTTTCGGAAAAGTGTATTGCGAGCAGCGTAAGCCCCAGTAGACTGCCTGTGCAAACAAGGCGATGCAACTCTTTTCTACCGTTGTAGCGAGTGCGCGCAGCGATATATGGCGCCAGGAGTGTGATGCGACGCGTGTCAGTTTCCGAAAAGTGTATTGTGAGCAGCGTAAGCCCCAGTAGACAGCCTGTGCAAGACATGGCGATGCAACCCTGTTCTACCGTTGTAGCGAGAGCGCGCAGCGATATAAAGCGCCACGAGTATTATGCGACGCGTCTCAGTTTCCGAAAAGTGTATTGCGAGGAGCGTAAGCGCCTGTAGACTGCCTGTGCAAACAAGGCAATGCAACTCTTTTCTACCATTGTAGCGAGAGCGCGCAGCGATATAAAGCGCCCCGAGTATTATGCGACGCGTCTCAGTTTTAGCAAAATCTTTATTGCGAGCAGCGTAAGCCCCAGTGGACTGCCTGTGCCAAACAAACCGATGCAGCCCTTTATAACCGTTGCAGTGAGAGCGCGCAGCGATAGAAACAGCCCTCAGTGTTATGCGACACGTCTCAGTTTCGGAAAAATGTATTGCGAGCAGCGTAAGCCCCAGTAGGCTGCCTGTGCAAAACAAGGCGATGCAACCCTTTTCTACCGTTGTAGCGAGTGCGCGCAGCGATATAAAGCGCCCCGAGTGTTATGCGCCGCTTCTCAGTTTCCGAAAAGTGTATTGCGAGCAGCGTAAGCGCCAGAACACAGCCTGTGCAAAACATGGCGATGCAACCCTGTTCTACCGTTGTAGCGAGAGCGCGTAGCGATATAAAGCGCCACGAGTATTATGCGACGCGTCTCAGTTTCCGAAAAGTGTATTGCGAGGAGCGTAAGCCCCTGTAGACTGCCTGTGCAAACAAGCCAATGCAACTCTTTTCTACCATTGTAGCGAGAGCGCGCAGCGATATAAAGCGCCCCGAGTATTATGCGACGCGTGTCAGTTTTAGAAAAATCTTTATTGCGAGCAGCGTAAGCCCCAGTGGACTGCCTGTGCTAAACAAACCGATGCAATCCTTTATAACCGTTGCAGTGAGAGCGCGCAGCGATAGAAACAGCCCTCAGTGTTATGCGACGCGTCTCCGTTTCGGAAAAGTGTATTGCGCGCAGCGTAAGCCCCAGTAGGCTGCCTGTGCAAAACAAGGCGATGCAACCCTATTCTACCGTTGCAGCGATAGCGCACAGCGATATATAGCGCCTCGAGTGTTATGCGACGCGTCTCAGTTTCCGAAAAGTGTATTGCGAGGGAGCGTATAAGCCCCAGTGGACTGCATGTGTAAAACAAGGCGATGCAACCCTGTCCTACCGTTGTAGCGAGAGCGCGCAGCGATATAAAGCGCCCCGAGTATTATGCGACGCGTCTCAGTTTCCGAAAAGTGTATTGCGAGGAGCGTAAGCCCCTGTAGACTGCCTGTGCAAACAAGGCAATGCAACTCGTTTCTACCATTGTAGCGAGAGCGCTCAGCGATATAAAGTGCCCCAAGTGTTATGCGACGCGTCTCAATTTCCGCAAAGTGTATTGCGAGCAGCGTAAGCCCCAGTAGACTGCCTGTGCCAAACATGGCGATGCAACCCTGTTCTACCATTGTAGTGAGAGCGCGCAGTGATATAAAGAGCCCCGAGTATTATGCGACGCGTCTCAGTTTCCGAAAAGTGTATTGCGAGGAACGTAAGCCCCTGTAGACTCCCTTCGCAAAACATTGCGATGCAACCCTTTTCTAGCGATGCAACGACAGCGCGCAGCGATATAAAGCGCCCCGAGTTTTATGCGCCGCGTCTCAGTTTCCGAACAGTGTATTGCGAGAGGCGTAAGCCCCTGTAGACTGCCTGTGCAAAGAAGGCGATGCAACCCTTTTCTGTCGTTGTAGCGACTGCGCGCAGCGATATATAGCGCCCGGAGTGTTATGCGACGCGTCTCAATTTCCGCAAAGTGTATTGCGAGCAGCGTTAGCCCCTGTAGACTGCCTGTGGAAAGAAGGCAATGCAAGCCTTTTCTACCGTTGTACCGAGAGCGCGCCGCAGTATAAAGCGCCACGAGTATTATGCGACGTGTCTCAGTTTCCGAAAAGTGTATTTCGAGCAGCGTAAGCCCCAGAACACAGCCTGTGCAAAACATGGCGATGCAACCCTGTTCTACCGTTGTAGCGAGAGCGCGTAGCGATATAAAGCGCCACGAGTATTATGCGACGCATCTCAGTTTCAGAAAAGTCTTTATTGCGAGAAGCGAAAGCCCCAGTAGACAGCCTGTGCAAAACTAGCCGATGCAACCCTTTTCTACCGTTGCAGCGAGAGCGCGCAGCGATATAAAGCGCCCGAGTGTTATGCGCCGCGTCTCAGTTTCCGAACAGTGTATTGCGAGCACTGTAAGCCCCTGTAGACTGCCTGTGCAAACAAGGCGATGCAACCCTTTTCTACCGTTGTAGCGAGTGCGCGCTGCGATATATAGAGCCCGAGTGTTTTGCGACGCGTCTCAATTTCCGCAAAGTAAATTGCAAGCCGCGTAAGCCCCAGTAGCCTGCCTGTGCAAAACATGGCGATGCAACCCTGTTATACCGTAGTAGCGAGAGCGCGTAGCGATATAAAGCGCCACGAGTAATATGCGACGCGTCTCAGTTTCCGAAAAGTGTATTGGGAGGAGCGTAAGCCCCTGTAGACTGCCTGTGCAAACAAGGCAATGCAACTCTTTTCTACCATTGTAGCGAGAGCGCGCAGCGATATAAAGCGCCCCGAGTATTATGCGACGCGTCTCAGTTTTAGAAAAATCTTTATTGCGAGCAGCGTAAGCCCCAGTGGACTGCCTGTGCTAAACAAACCGATGCAATCCTTTATAACCGTTGCAGTGAGAGCGCGCAGCGATAGAAACAGCCCTCAGTGTTATGCGACGCGTCTCAGTTTCGGAAAAGTGTATTGCGCGCAGCGTAAGCCCCAGTAGGCTGCCTGTGCAAAACAAGGCGATGCAACCCTATTCTACCGTGGCGGCGATAGCGCACAGCGATATATAGCGCCTCGAGTGTTATGCGACGCGTCTCAATTACCGAAAAGTGTATTGCGAGGGAGCGTATAAGCCCCAGTGGACTGCCTGTGTAAAACAAGGCGATGCAACCCTGTCCTACCGTTCTGGCGAGAGCGCGCAGCGATATAAAGCACCCCGAGTATTATGCGACGCGTCTCAGTTTGCGAAAAGTGTATTGCGAGGAGCGTAAGCCCCTGTAGACTGCCTATGCAAACAAGGCAATGCAACTCTTTTCTACCATTGTAGCGAGAGCGCTCAGCGATATAAAGTGCCCCGAGTGTTATGCGACGCGTCTCAATTTCCGCAAAGTGTATTGCGAGCAGCGTAAGCCCCAGTAGACTGCCTGTGCCAAACATGGCGATGCAACCCTGTTCTACCATTGTAGTGAGAGCGCGCAGTGATATAAAGCGCCCCGAGTATTATGCGACGCGTCTCAGTTTCCGAAAAGTGTATTGCGAGGAGCGTAAGCCCCTGTAGACTGCCTGCGCAAACAAGGCGATGCAACCCTTTTCTACCGTTGTAGCGAGAGCGTGCAGCGTTATATAGCACCCCGAGTGTTATGCGACGCGTCTCAATTTCCGCAAAGTGTTTTGCGAGCAGCGTAAGCCCCAGTAGACTCCCTGCGCAAAACATTGCGATGCAACCCTTTTCCAGCGATGCAACGACAGCGCGCAGCGATATAAAGCGCCCCGAGCTTTATGCGCCGCGTCTCAGTTTCCGAACAGTGTATTGCGAGAGGCGTAAGCCCCTGTAGACTGCCTGTGCAAAGAAGGCGATGCAACCCTTTTCTGTCGTTGTAGCGACTGCGCGCAGCGATATATAGCGCCCGGAGTGTTATGCGACGCGTCTCAATTTCCGCAAAGTGTATTGCGAGCAGCGTTAGCCCCTGTAGACTGCCTGTGGAAAGAAGGAAATGCAACCCTTTTCTACCGTTGTAGCGAGAGCGCGCCGCAGTATAAAGCGCCACGAGTATTATGCGACGTGTCTCAGTTTCCGAAAAGTGTATTGCGAGGAGCGTAAGCCCATGTAGACTGCCTGTGCAAACAAGGCAATGCAACTCTTTTCTACCATTGTAGCGAGAGCGCGCAGCGATATAAAGCGCCCCGAGTATTATTCGACGCGTCTCAGTTTTAGAAAAATTTTTATTGCGAGCAGTGTAAGCCCCAGTGGACTGCCTGTGCTAAACAAACCGATGCAACCGTTTATAACCGTTGCAGTGAGGGCGCGCAGCGATAGAAACAGCCCTCAGTGTTATGCGACGCGTCTCAGTTTCGGAAAAGTGTATTCCGCGCAGCGTAAGCCCCAGTAGGCTGCCTGTGCAAAACAAGGCGATGCAACCCTATTCTACCGTTGCAGCGATAGCGCACAGCGATATATAGCGCCTCGAGTGTTATGCGACGCGTCTCAGTTTCCGAAAAGTGTATTGGGAGCAGCGTATACGCCCTAGTAGACTGCCTGTGCAAAACAAGGCGATGCAACCCCGTTCTACCGTTGTAGCGAGAGCGCGCAAGGATATAAAGCACCCCGAGTATTATGCGGCGCGTCTCAGTTTCCGAAAAGTGTACTGCGAGGAGCATAAGCCCCTGTAGACTGCCTGTGCAAACAAGTCAATGCAACTCTTTTCTACCATTGTAGCGAGAGCGCACAGCGATATAAAGCGCCCCGAGTATTAGGCGACGGGTCTGAGTTTCAGAAAAATCTTTATTGTGAGCAGTGTAAGCCCCCGTGGACTGCCTGTGCTAAACAAACCGATGCAACCCTTTATAACCGTAGCAGTGAGAGCGCGCAGCGATATAAACAGCCCTCAGTTTTATGCGACGCGTCTCAGTTTCGGAAAAGTGTATTGCGAGCAGCGTAAGCCCCAGTACGCTGCCTGTGCAAAACAAGGCGATGCAACCCTATTCTACCGTTGCAGCGATAGCGCACAGCGATATATAGCGCCTCGAGTGTTATGCGACGCGTCTCAGTTTCCGAAAAGTGTATTGCGAGCAGCGTATACGCCCTAGTAGACTGCCTGTGCAAAACAAGGCGATGCAACCCCGTTCTACCGTTGTAGCGAGAGCGCGCAGCGATATAAAGCGCCCCGAGTATTATGCGACGCGTCTCAGTTTCCGAAAAGTGCATTGCGAGCAGCGTATAAGCCCCAGTAGACTGCCTGTGCAAAAGAAGGCGATGCAACCCTGTGCTACCGTTGTACCGAGAGTGCGCAGCGATATAAAGCGTCCCGAGTATTATTCGACGCGTCTCAGTTTCGGAAACGTGTATTGCGAGCAGCTTATACGCCCCAGTAGACTGCCTGTGCAAAACAAGGCGAGGCAACCCTTTTCTACCGTTGTAGCGAGAGCGCCCAGCGATATAAACCGCCCCGAGTATTATGCGACGCGTCTTGGTTTCCGAAAAGTGTATTGCGAGCAGCGTAAGCCCCAGTAAACTGCCTGTGCAAACAAGGAGATGCAACACTTTTATACCGTTGCAGCGAGAGCGCGCAGCGATGTAAAGCGCCGAGAGTGTTATACGACGCGTCTCAGTTTTGGAAAAGTGTATTACGAGCAGCGTAAGCCCCAGTAGACTGCCTGTGCAAAACAATGCGATACAACCCTTTTCTACCGTCGTAGCGAGAGCGCGCAGTGATATAAAGCGCCCCGAGTGTTATGCGACGCGTGTCAGTTTCCGAAAAGTGTATTCCGAGGAGCGTAGGCCCCTGTAGACTGCCTGTGGAAAACATGGCGATGCAACCATTTTCTACCGTTGCAGCGGGAGCGCGCAGCGATATAAAGAGCCCCGAGTGTTATGCGACGCGTCTCAATTTCCGCAAAGTGCATTGCGAGCAGCGTAAGCCCCAGTAGACTGCCTGTGCAAAACATGGCGATGCAACCCTTTTCTACCGTTGTAGAGAGAGCGCGCCGCAGTATAAAGCGCCCCGAGTGTTATTCGACGCGTCTCAGTTTCCGAAAAGTGCATCGCGAGCTGCGTAAGCCCCAGTAGACTGCCTGTGCAAAACATGGCGATGCAACCCTTTTCTGCCGTTGCAGCGAGAGCGCGCAGGCAGATAAAGCACCTCGAGTGTTATGCGACGCGTCTCAGTTTCCGAAAAGTGTATTGCGAGAAGCGTATACGCCCTAGTAGACTGCCTGTGCAAAACAAGGCGATGCAACCCTTTTCTACCGTTGCAGCGAGAGCGCGCAGCGATGTAAAGCGCCGAGAGTGTTATACGACGCGTCTCAGTTTTGGAAAAGTGTATTACGAGCAGCGTAAGCCTCAGTAGACTGCCTGTGCAAAACAAGGCGATACAACCCTTTTCTACCGTTGTAGCGAGAGCGCGCAGTGATATAAAGCGCCCCGAGTGTTATGCGACGCGTGTCAGTTTCCGAAAAGTGTATTGCGAGGAGCGTAGGCCCCTGTAGACGACCTGTGGAAAACATGGCGATGCAACCCTGTTCTACCGTTGTAGCGATAGCGCGCAGCGATATAAAGCGCCACGAGTATTATGCGACGCGTCTTAGTTTCCGAAAAGTGTATTGCGAGCAGCGTAAGCCCCAGTAAACTGCCTGTGCAAACAAGGAGATGCAACACTTTTATACCGTTGCAGCGAGAGCGCGCAGCGATGTAAAGCGCCGAGAGTGTTATACGACGCGTCTCAGTTTCCGAAAAGTGTATTGCGAGAAGCGTATACGCCCTAGTAGACTGCCTGTGCAAAACAAGGCGATGCAACCCTTTTCTACCGTTTCAGCGAGAGCGCGCAGCGATGTAAAGCGCCGAAAGTGTTATACGACGCGTCTCAGTTTTGGAAAAGTGTATTACGAGCAGCGTAAGCCTCAGTAGACTGCCTGTGCAAAACAAGGCGATACAACCCTTTTCTACCGTTGTAGCGAGAGCGCGCAGTGATATAAAGCGCCACGAGTATTATGCGACGCGTCTCAGTTTCCGAAAAGTGTATTGCGAGGAGCGTAAGCCCCTGTAGACTGCCTGTGCAAACAAGGCAATGCAACTCTTTTTTACCATTGTAGCGAGAGCGCGCAGCGATATAAAGCGCCACGAGTATTATGCGACGTGTCTCCGTTTTACAAAAATCTTTATTGCGAGCAGTGTAAGCCGCTGTGGACTGCCTGTGATAAACAAACCGATGCAACCCTTTATAACCGTTGCAGTGAGAGCGCGCAGCGATAGAAACAGCCCTCTGTGTTATGCGACGCGTCTCAGTTTCGGAAAAGTGTGTTGCGCGTAGCGTAAGCTCCAGTAGGCTGCCTGTGCAAAACAAGGCGATGCAACCCTATTCTACCGTTGTAGCGAGAGCGCGAAGCGATACAAAGCGCCCTGAGTAATATGCGACGCGTCTCAGTTACCGAGAAGTGTATTGCGAGCAGGGTAAGCCCCACTACACTGCCTGTGTAAAACATGGCGATGCAACCCTTTTCTACCGTTGTAGCGAAAGCGCGCCGCATTATAAAGCGCCCCGAGTGTTATGCGACGCGTCTCAGTTTCCGAAAAGTGCATTGCGAGCTGCGTAAGCCCCAGTAGACTGCCTGTGCAAAACATGGTGACGCAACCCTTTTCTGCCGTTGCAGCGAGAGCGCGCAGCCAGATAAAGCGCCCCGAGTGTTATGCGACGCGTCTCAGTTTCAAAAAAATCTTTATTGCGAGCAGCGTAAGCCCCAGTGGACTGTCTGTGCTAAAGAAACCGATGCAACCCTTTTCTACCGTTGCAGCGAGAGCGCGCAGCGATGTAAAGCGCTGCGAGTGTTATACGACGCGTCTCAGTTTCGGAAATGTGTATTGCGAGGAGCGTAAGTCCTTGTAGACTGCCTGTGCAAACAAGGTAATGCAACCCTTTTCTACCGTTGCAGCGAGAGCGCGCAGCGATATAAAGCGCCCCGAGTGTTATGCGCCGCATCTCAGTTTCCGGACAGTGTATTGCGAGTAGCGTAAGCCCCTGTAGACTGCCTGCGCACACAAGGCGATGCAACCCTTTTCTACCGTTGTAGTGAGTGCGCGCAGCGATATATAGCGCCCCGAGTGTTATGCGACGCGGCTCAATTTCCGCAAAGTGTATTGCGAGCAGCGTAGGCCCGAATAGACAGCCTGTGCAAAAAATGGCGATGCAACCCTGTTCTACCGTTGTAGCGCGAGCGCGCAGCGATATAAAGCGCCACGAGTATTATGCGACGCGTCTCAGTTTCTGAAAAGTTTATTGCGAGGAGCGTAAGCCCCTGTAAACTGCCTGTGCAAACAAGGCAATGCAACTTTTTTCTACAATTGTAGCGAGTGCGTGCAGCGATATAAAGCGCCCCGAGTATTGTGCGACGCGTCTCAGTTTTAGAAAAATCTTTATTGCGAGCAGTGTAAGCCCCAGTGGACTGCCTGTGCTAAACATACCGATGCAACCGTTTATAACCGTTGCAGTGAGAGTGCGCAGCGATAGAAACAGCCCTCAGTGTTATGCGACGCGTCTCAGTTTCGGAAAAGTGTATTGTGCGCAGCGTAAACCCCAGTAGGCTGCCTGTGCAAAATAAGGCGACACAACCCTATTCTACCGTTGCAGCGAGAGCGCGCCGCATTATAGAGCGCCCCGAGAGTTATGCGACGCGTCTCAGTTTCCGAAAAGTGCATTGCGAGCTGCGTAAGCCCCGGTAGACTGCCTGTGCGAAACAAGGCGATGCAACCCTGTTCTACCGTTGTAGCGAGAGCACGCAGCGATATAATGCGCCCCGAGTATTATGCGACGCGTCTCAGTTTCCGAAAAGTGTATTGCGAGGAGCGTAAGCACCTGTAGACCGCCTGTGCAAACAAGGCAATGCAACTCTTTTCTACCATTGTAGCGAGAGCGCGCAGCGATATAAACCGCCCCGAGTATTATGCGACGCGTCTTAGTTTACGAAAAGCGTATTGCGAGCAGCGTAAGCCCCAGTAAACTGCCTGTGCAAACAAGGAGATGCAACACTTTTCTACCGTTGTAGCGAGAGCGCGCAGTGATAAAAAGGGCGCCGGGTGTTATGCGAAGCGTCTCAGTTTCCGAAAACTGTTTTGCGAGCAGCGTAAGCCCCAGTAGACTGCCAGTGCAAAACATGGCGGTGCAACCCTTTTCTAGCGATGCAATGACAGCGCGCAGCGATATAAAGCGCCCCGAGTTTTTTGCGACGCATCTCAGTTTCAGAAAAGTCTTTATTGCGAGAAGCGAAAGCCCCAGTAGACAGCCTGTGCAAAACTAGCCGATGCAACCCTTTTCTACCGTTGCAGCGAGAGCGCGCAGCGATATAAAGCGCCCCGAGTGTTATGCGCCGCGTCTCAGTTTCCGAACAGTGTATTGCGAGCAGCGTAAGCCCTTGTAGACTGCCTGTGCAAACAAGACGATGCAACCCTTTTCTACCGTTGTAGCGAGTGCGCGCAGCGATATATAGCGCCCCGAGTGTTATGCGACGCGTGTCAGTTTCCGAAAAGTGTATTGCGAGCAGCGTAAGCCCGAGTAGACAGCCTGTGCAAAACCTGGCGGTGCAACCCAGTTGTACCGTTGTAGCGAGAGCGCGCAGCGATATAAAGCGCCACGAGTATTATGCGACGCGTCTCAGATTCCGAAAAGTGTATTGCGAGGAGCGTAAGCCCGTGTAGACTGCCTGTGCAAACAAGGCAATGCAACTCTTTTCTATCATTGTAGCGAGTGCGCGCAGCGATATAGAGCGCCCCGAGTATTATGCGACGCGTCTCAGTTTTAGAAAAATCTTTATTGCGAGCAGTGTAAGCCCCAGTGGACTGCCTGTGCTAAACAAACCGAGGCAACCCGTTATAACCGCTGCAGTGAGAGCGCGCAGCGATAGAAACAGCCCTCAGGGTTATGTGACTCGTCTCAATTTCGGAAAAGTGTATGGCGCGCAGCGTAAGCCCCAGTAGGCTGCCTGTGCAAAACAAGGCGATGCAACCCTATTCTAACGTTGCAGCGATAGCGCACAGCGATGTATAGCGCCTCGAGTGTTATGCGACGCGTCTCAGTTTCCCAAAAATGTATTGGGAGAAGCGTTTACGCCCTAGTAGACGGCCTGTGCAAAACAAGGCGATGCAACCCTGTTCTACCGTTGTAGCCAGAGCACGCAGCGATATAAAACGCCCCGAGTATTATGCGACGCGTCTCAGTTACCGAAAAGTGCATTGCGAGCAGGGTAAGCCCCACTAGACTGCCTGTGTAAAACATGGCGATGAAACCCTTTTCTACCGTTGTAGCGAGGGCGCGCCGCATTATAAAGCGCCCCGAGTGTTATGCGACGCGTCTCAGTTTCCGAAACGTGCATTGCGAGCTGCGTAAGCCCCAGTAGACTGCCTGTGCTAAACATGGCGATGCAACCCTTTTCTGCCGTTGCAGTGAGAGCGCGCAGCCAGATAAAGCGCCCCGAGTTTTATGCGTCGCGTCTCAGTTTCAGAAAAATCTTTATTGCGAGCAGCGTAAGCCCCAGTGGACTGTCTGTGCTAAACAAACCGATGCGACCCTTTTCTACCGTTGCAGCGAGAGCGCGCAGCGATGTAAAGCGCCGCGAGTGTTATACGATGCGTCTCAGTTTCGGAAAAGTGCATTGCGAGGAGCGTAAGCCCCTGTAGACTGCCTGTGCAAACAAGGCAATGCAACTCTTTTCTACCATTGTAGCGAGAGCGCGCAGCGATATCAAGCGCCCTGAGTATTATGCGACGCGTCTCAGTTTTAGAAAAAATATTGCGAGCAGTGAAAGCTCCAGTGGACTGCCTGTGCTAAACAAACCGATGCAACCCTTTATAACCGTTGCAGTGAGAGCGCGCAGCGATAGAAACAGCACTCAGTGTTATGCGACGCGTCTCAGTTTCGGAAAAGTGTATTGCGCGCAGCGTAAGCCCCAGTAGGCTGCCTGTGCAAAACAAGGCGATGCAACCCTATTCTACCTTTTGCAGCGATAGCGCAAAGCGATATATAGCACCTCGAGTGTTATGCGACGCGTCTCAGTTTCCGAAAAGTGTATTGCGAGCAGCGTAAGCCCCAGTAAACTGCCTGTGCAAACAAGGAGATGCAACACTTTTCTACCGTTGTAGCGAGAGCGCGCAGTGACAAGAAGGGCGCCGGGTGTTATGCCACGCGTCTCAGTTTCCGAAAAGTGTTTTGTGAGCAGCGTAAGCCCCAGTAGGCTGCCAGTGCAAAACATGGCGATGCAACTCTTTTCTAGCGATGCAACGACAGCGCGCAGCGATATAAAGCGCCCCGAGTTTTATGCGACGCATCTCAATTTCAGAAAAGTCTTTATTGCGAGCAGCGAAAGCCCCAGTAGACATCCTGTGCAAAACTAGCCGATGCAACCCTTTTCTACCGTTGCAGCGAGAGCGCGCAGCGATATAAAGCGCCCCGAGTGTTCTGCGCCACGTCTCAGTTTCCGAACAGTGTATTGCGAGTAGCGTAAGCCCCTGTAGACTGCCTGCGCACACAAGGCGATGCAACCCTTTTCTACCGTTGTAGTGAGTGCGCGCAGCGATATATAGCGCCCCGAGTGTTATGCGACGCGGCTCAATTTCCGCAAAGTGTATTGCGAGCAGCGTAGGCCCGAATAGACAGCCTGTGCAAAAAATGGCGATGCAACCCTGTTCTACCGTTGTAGCGCGAGCGCGCAGCGATATAAAGCGCCACGAGTATTATGCGACGCGTCTCAGTTTCTGAAAAGTTTATTGCGAGGAGCGTAAGCCCCTGTAAACTGCCTGTGCAAACAAGGCAATGCAACTTTTTTCTACAATTGTAGCGAGTGCGTGCAGCGATATAAAGCGCCCCGAGTATTGTGCGACGCGTCTCAGTTTTAGAAAAATCTTTATTGCGAGCAGTGTAAGCCCCAGTGGACTGCCTGTGCTAAACATACCGATGCAACCGTTTATAACCGTTGCAGTGAGAGTGCGCAGCGATAGAAACAGCCCTCAGTGTTATGCGACGCGTCTCAGTTTCGGAAAAGTGTATTGTGCGCAGCGTAAACCCCAGTAGGCTGCCTGTGCAAAATAAGGCGACACAACCCTATTCTACCGTTGCAGCGAGAGCGCGCCGCATTATAGAGCGCCCCGAGAGTTATGCGACGCGTCTCAGTTTCCGAAAAGTGCATTGCGAGCTGCGTAAGCCCCGGTAGACTGCCTGTGCGAAACAAGGCGATGCAACCCTGTTCTACCGTTGTAGCGAGAGCACGCAGCGATATAATGCGCCCCGAGTATTATGCGACGCGTCTCAGTTTCCGAAAAGTGTATTGCGAGGAGCGTAAGCACCTGTAGACCGCCTGTGCAAACAAGGCAATGCAACTCTTTTCTACCATTGTAGCGAGAGCGCGCAGCGATATAAACCGCCCCGAGTATTATGCGACGCGTCTTAGTTTACGAAAAGCGTATTGCGAGCAGCGTAAGCCCCAGTAAACTGCCTGTGCAAACAAGGAGATGCAACACTTTTCTACCGTTGTAGCGAGAGCGCGCAGTGATAAAAAGGGCGCCGGGTGTTATGCGAAGCGTCTCAGATTCCGAAAAGTGTTTTGCGAGCAGCGTAAGCCCCAGTAGACTGCCAGTGCAAAACATGGCGGTGCAACCCTTTTCTAGCGATGCAATGACAGCGCGCAGCGATATAAAGCGCCCCGAGTTTTTTGCGACGCATCTCAGTTTCAGAAAAGTCTTTATTGCGAGAAGCGAAAGCCCCAGTAGACAGCCTGTGCAAAACTAGCCGATGCAACCCTTTTCTACCGTTGCAGCGAGAGCGCGCAGCGATATAAAGCGCCCCGAGTGTTATGCGCCGCGTCTCAGTTTCCGAACAGTGTATTGCGAGCAGCGTAAGCCCTTGTAGACTGCCTGTGCAAACAAGACGATGCAACCCTTTTCTACCGTTGTAGCGAGTGCGCGCAGCGATATATAGCGCCCCGAGTGTTATGCGACGCGTGTCAGTTTCCGAAAAGTGTATTGCGAGCAGCGTAAGCCCGAGTAGACAGCCTGTGCAAAACCTGGCGGTGCAACCCAGTTGTACCGTTGTAGCGAGAGCGCGCAGCGATATAAAGCGCCACGAGTATTATGCGACGCGTCTCAGATTCCGAAAAGTGTATTGCGAGGAGCGTAAGCCCGTGTAGACTGCCTGTGCAAACAAGGCAATGCAACTATTTTCTATCATTGTAGCGAGTGCGCGCAGCGATATAGAGCGCCCCGAGTATTATGCGACGCGTCTCAGTTTTAGAAAAATCTTTATTGCGAGCAGTGTAAGCCCCAGTGGACTGCCTGTGCTAAACAAACCGAGGCAACCCGTTATAACCGCTGCAGTGAGAGCGCGCAGCGATAGAAACAGCCCTCAGGGTTATGTGACACGTCTCAATTTCGGAAAAGTGTATGGCGCGCAGCGTAAGCCCCAGTAGGCTGCCTGTGCAAAACAAGGCGATGCAACCCTATTCTAACGTTGCAGCGATAGCGCACAGCGATGTATAGCGCCTCGAGTGTTATGCGACGCGTCTCAGTTTCCCAAAAATGTATTGGGAGAAGCGTTTACGCCCTAGTAGACGGCCTGTGCAAAACAAGGCGATGCAACCCTGTTCTACCGTTGTAGCCAGAGCACGCAGCGATATAAAACGCCCCGAGTATTATGCGACGCGTCTCAGTTACCGAAAAGTGCATTGCGAGCAGGGTAAGCCCCACTAGACTGCCTGTGTAAAACATGGCGATGAAACACTTTTCTACCGTTGTAGCGAGGGCGCGCCGCATTATAAAGCGCCCCGAGTGTTATGCGACGCGTCTCAGTTTCCGAAACGTGCATTGCGAGCTGCGTAAGCCCCAGTAGACTGCCTGTGCTAAACATGGCGATGCAACCCTTTTCTGCCGTTGCAGTGAGAGCGCGCAGCCAGATAAAGCGCCCCGAGTTTTATGCGTCGCGTCTCAGTTTCAGAAAAATCTTTATTGCGAGCAGCGTAAGCCCCAGTGGACTGTCTGTGCTAAACAAACCGATGCGACCCTTTTCTACCGTTGCAGCGAGAGCGCGCAGCGATGTAAAGCGCCGCGAGTGTTATACGACGCGTCTCAGTTTCGGAAAAGTGCATTGCGAGGAGCGTAAGCCCCTGTAGACTGCCTGTGCAAACAAGGCAATGCAACTCTTTTCTACCATTGTAGCGAGAGCGCGCAGCGATATCAAGCGCCCTGAGTATTATGCGACGCGTCTCAGTTTTAGAAAAAATATTGCGAGCAGTGAAAGCTCCAGTGGACTGCCTGTGCTAAACAAACCGATGCAACCCTTTATAACCGTTGCAGTGAGAGCGCGCAGCGATAGAAACAGCACTCAGTGTTATGCGACGCGTCTCAGTTTCGGAAAAGTGTATTGCGCGCAGCGTAAGCCCCAGTAGGCTGCCTGTGCAAAACAAGGCGATGCAACCCTATTCTACCTTTTGCAGCGATAGCGCAAAGCGATATATAGCACCTCGAGTGTTATGCGACGCGTCTCAGTTTCCGAAAAGTGTATTGCGAGCAGCGTAAGCCCCAGTAAACTGCCTGTGCAAACAAGGAGATGCAACACTTTTCTACCGTTGTAGCGAGAGCGCGCAGTGACAAGAAGGGCGCCGGGTGTTATGCCACGCGTCTCAGTTTCCGAAAAGTGTTTTGTGAGCAGCGTAAGCCCCAGTAGGCTGCCAGTGCAAAACATGGCGATGCAACTCTTTTCTAGCGATGCAACGACAGCGCGCAGCGATATAAAGCGCCCCGAGTTTTATGCGACGCATCTCAATTTCAGAAAAGTCTTTATTGCGAGCAGCGAAAGCCCCAGTAGACATCCTGTGCAAAACTAGCCGATGCAACCCTTTTCTACCGTTGCAGCGAGAGCGCGCAGCGATATAAAGCGCCCCGAGTGTTCTGCGCCACGTCTCAGTTTCCGAACAGTGCATTGCGAGCAGCGTAAACCTCTGTAGACTGCCTGTGCAAACAAGGCGATGCAACCCTTTTCTACCGTTGTAGCGAGTGCGCGCAGCGATATATAGCGCCCCGAGTGTTATGCGACGCGTGTCAGTTTCCGAAGAGTGTATTGCGAGCACCGTAAGCCCCAGTAGACAGCCTGTGCAAAACATGGCGATGCAACCCTGTTCTACCGTTGTAGCGTGAGCGCGCAGCAATATAAAGCGCCACGAGTATTATGCGACGCGTCTCAGTTTCCGAAAAGTGTATTGCGAGGAGCGTAAGCCCCTGTAGACTGCGTGTGAAACAAGGCAATGCAACTCTTTTCTACCATTGTAGCGAGAGCTCGCAGCGATATAAAGCGCCCCGAGTATTCTGCGACGCGTCTCAGTTTTAGAAAAATCTTTATTGCGAGCAGGGTAAGCACCAGTGGACTGCCTGTGCTAAACAAACCGATGCAACCCTTTATAACCGCTGCAGTGAGAGTGCGCAGCGATAGAAACAGCCCTCAGGGTTATGTGATTCGTCTCAGTTTCGGAAAAGTGTATGGCGCGCAGCGTAAGCCCCAGTAGGCTGCCTGTGCAAAATAAGGCGATGCAACCCTATTCTACCGTTCCAGCGATAGCGCACAGCGATATATAGCGCCTCGAGTGTTATGCGACGCATCTCAGTTTCCGAAAAGTGTATTGCGAGAAGCGTATACGCCCTAGTAGACGGCCTGTGCAAAACAAGGCGATGCAACCCTGTTCTACCGTTGTAGTGAGAGCGCGCAGCGATATAAACCGCCCCGAGTATTATGCGACGCGTCTTAGTTTCCGAAAAGTGTATTGCGAGCAGCGTATGCCCCAGTAAACTGCCTCTGCAAACAAGGAGATGCAACACTTTTCTACCGTTGTAGCGAGAGCGCGCAGTGATAAAAAGGGCGCCGGGTGTTGTGCGACGCGTCTCAGTTTCCGAAAAGTGTTTTGCGAGCAGCGTAAGCCCCAGTAGACTGCCAGTGCAAAACATGGAGATGCAACCCTTTCCCAGCGATGCAACGACAGCGCGCAGCGATATAAAGCGCCCCGAGTTTTATGCGACGCATCTCAGTTTCAGAAAAGCCTTTATTGCGAGCAGCGAAAGCCCCAGTAGACCGCCTGTGCAAAACAAGCCGATGCAACCGTTTTCTACCGTTGCAGCGAGAGCGCGCAGCGATATAAAGCGCCCCCAGTGTTATGCGACGCGTGTCAGTTTCCGAAGAGTGTATTGCGAGGAGCGTAAGCCCCTGTAGCCTGCCTGTGCAAACAAGTCAATGCAACTCTTTTCTACCATTGCTGCGAGAGCGCGCAGCGATATAAAGCGCCCCGAGTATTATGCGACGCGTCTCAGTTTCTGAAAAATCTTTATTGCGAGCAGTGTAAGCCCCAGTGGACTGCCTGTGCTAAACAAACCGTTGCAACCCTTTATAACTGTTGCAGTGAGAGCGCGCAGCGATATAAACAGCCCTCAGTGTTATGTGACGCGTCTCAGTTTCGGAAAAGTGTATTGCGAGCAGCGTAAGCCCCAGTAGGCTGCCTGTGCAAAACAAGGCGATGCAACCCTTTTCTACCGTGGTAGCGAGTGCGCGCAGCAAAATATAGCGCCCTGTGTGTTATGCGACGCGTGTCAGTTTCCGAAAAGTGTATTGCGAGCAGCGTAAGCCCCAGTAGACAGCCTGTGCAAAACATGGCGATGCAACCCTGTTCTACCGTTGTAGCGAGAGCGCGCAGCGATATAAAGCGCCACGAGTATTATGCGACGCGTGTCAGTTTCTGAAAAGTGTATTGCGAGGAGCGTAAGCCCCTGTAGACTGCCTGTGCAAACAAGGCAATGCAACTCTTTTCTACCATTGTAGCGAGAGCGCGCAGCGATATAAAGCGCCCTGAGTATTACGCAACGCGTCTCAGTTTTAGAAAAATCTTTATTGCGAGCAGTGTAAGCCCCACTGGACTGCCTGTGCTAAACAAACCGATGCAACACTTTGTAACCATTGCAGTGAGAGCGCGCAGCGATAGAAACAGCACTCGGTGTTATGCGACGCGTCTCAGTTTCGGAAAAGTGTATTGCGCGCAGCGTAAGCCCCAGTAGGCTGCCTGTGCAAAACAAGGCGATGCAACCATATTCTACCGTTGCAGCGATAGCGCACAGCGATATATAGCGCCTCGAGTGTTATGCGACGCGTCTCAGTTTCCGAAAAGTGTATTGCGAGAAGCGTATACGCCCTAGTAGACGGCCTGTGCAAAACAAGGCGATCTTACCCTGTTCTACCGTTGTAGCGAGAGCGTGCAGCGATATAAAGCGCCCCGAGTATTATGCGACGCGTCTCAGTTACCGAAAAGTGTATTCCGAGCAGGGTAAGCCCCAGTAGACTGCCGGTGCAAAACATGGCGATGCAACCCTTTTCTGCCGTTTCAGCGAGAGCGCGCAGCCAGATAAAGCGCCCCGAGTGTTATGCACGCGTCTCAGTTTCAGAAAAATCTTTATTGCGAGCAGCGTAAGCCCCAGTGGACTGTCTGTGCTCAGCAAACCGATGCAACCCTTTTCTACCGTTGCAGCGAGAGCGCGCAGCGATATAAACCGCCCCGAGTATTATGCGAAGTGTCTTAGTTTCCGAAAAGTGTATTGCGAGCAGCGTAAGCCCCAGTAAACTGCCTGTGCAAACAAGGAGATGCAACACTTTTCTACCGTTGTAGCGAGAGCGCGCAGTGATAAAAAGGGCGCCGGGTGTTGTTCGACGCGTCTCAGTTTCCGAAAAGTGTTTTGCGAGCAGCGTAAGCCCCAGTAGACTGCCAGTGCAAAACGTGGCGATGCAACCCTTTCCTAGCGATGCAACGACAGCGCGCAACGATATAAAGCGCCCCGAGTTTTATGCGACGCATCTCAGTTTCAGAAAAGTCTTTATTGCGAGAAGCGAAAGCCCCAGTAGACAGCCTGTGCAAAACTAGCCGATGCAACCCTTTTCTACCGTTGCAGCGAGAGCGCGCAGCGATATAAAGCGCCCGAGTGTTATGCGCCGCGTCTCAGTTTCCGAACAGTGTATTGAGAGCACTGTAAGCCCCTGTAGACTGCCTGTGCAAACAAGGCGATGCAACCCTTTTCTACCGTTGTAGCGAGTGCGCGCTGCGATATGTAGCGCCCCGAGTGTTTTGCGACGCGTCTCAATTTCCGCAAAGTAAATTGCAAGCCGCGTAAGCCCCAGTAGCCTGCCTGTGCAAAACATGGCGATGCAACCATGTTCTACCGTTGTAGCGAGAGCGCGTAGCGATAAAAAGCGCCACGAGTATTATGCGACGCGTCTCAGTTTCCGAAAAGTGTATTGCGAGGAGCGTAAGCCCCTGTAGACTGCCTGTGCAAACAAGGCAATGCAACTCTTTTCTACCATTGTAGCGAGGGCGCGCAGCGATATAAAGCGCCCCGAGTATTATGCGACGCGTCTCAGTTTTAGAAAAATCTTTATTGCGAGCAGCGTAAGCGCCAGTGGACTGCCTGTGCAAAACAAGGCGATGCAACCCTATTCTACCGTTGCAGCGATAGCGAACAGCGATATATAGCGCATCGAGTGTTATGCGACGCGTCTCAGTTTCCGAAAAGTGTATTGCGAGGGAGCGTATAAGCCCCAGTGGACTGCCTGTGTAAAACAAGGCGATGCAACCCTGTCCTACCGTTGTAGCGAGAGCGCGCAGCGATATAAAGCGCCCCGAGTATTATGCGACGCGTCTCAGTTTGCGAAAAGTGTATTGCGAGGAGCGTAAGCCCCAGTAGACTGCCTATGCAAACAAGGCAATGCAACTCTTTTCTACCATTGTAGCGAGAGCGCTCAGCGATATAAAGTGCCACGAGTGTTATGCGACGCGTCTCAATTTCCTCAAAGTGTATTGCGAGCAGCCTAAGCACCAGTAAACTGCCTGCGCAAACAAGGCGATGCAACCCTTTTCTACCGTTGTAGCGAGTGCGTGCAGCGTTATATAGCGCCCCGAGTGTTATGCGACGCATCTCAATTTCCGCGAAGTGTTTTGCGAGCAGCGTAAGCCCCAGTAGACTCCCTCTGCAAAACATTGCGATGCAACCCTTTTCTAGCGATGCAACGACAGCGCGCAGCGAATAAAGCGCCCCGAGTTTTAGGCGCCGCGTCTCAGTTTCCGAACAGTGTATTGCGAGAGGCGTAAGCTCCTGCAGACTGCCTGTGCAAAGAAGGCGATGCAACCCTTTTCTGTCATTGTAGCGACTGCGCGCAGCGATATATAGTGCCCCGAGTGTTATGCGACGCGTCTCAATTTCCGCAAAGTGTATTGCGAGCAGCGTTAGCCCCTGTAGACTGCCTGTGGAAAGAAGGCAATGCAACCCTTTTCTACCGTTGTAGCGAGAGCGCGCCGCAGTATAAAGCGCCACGAGTATTATGCGACGTGTCTGTTTCCGAAAAGTGTATTGCGAGGAGCGTAAGCCCATGTAGACTGCCTGTGCAAACAAGGCAATGCAACTCTTTTCTACCATTGTAGCGAGAGCGCGCAGCGATATAAAGCGCCCCGAGTATTATTCGACGCGTCTCAGTTTTAGAAAAATTTTTATTGCGAGCAGTGTAAGCCCCAGTGGACTGCCTGTGCTAAACAAACCGATGCAACCCTTTATAACCGTTGCAGTGAGGGCGCGCAGCGATAGAAACAGCCCTCAGTGTTATGCGACGCGTCTCAGTTTCGGAAAAGTGTATTCCGCGCAGCGTAAGCCCCAGTAGGCTGCCTGTGCAAAACAAGGCGATGCAACCCTATTCTACCGTTGCAGCGATAGCGCACAGCGATATATAGCGCCTCGAGTGTTATGCGACGCGTCTCAGTTTCCGAAAAGTGTATTGGGAGCAGCGTATACGCCCTAGTAGACTGCCTGTGCAAAACAAGGCGATCTTACCCTGTTCTACCGTTGTAGCGAGAGCGTGCAGCGATATAAAGCGCCCCAAGTATTATGCGACGCGTCTCAGTTACCGAAAAGTGTATTCCGAGCAGGGTAAGCCCCAGTAGACTGCCGGTGCAAAACATGGCGATGCAACCCTTTTCTGCCGTTGCAGCGAGAGCGCGCAGCCAGATAAAGCGCCCCGAGTGTTATGCACGCGTCTCAGTTTCAGAAAAATCTTTATTGCGAGCAGCGTAAGCCCCAGTGGACTGTCTGTGCTCAGCAAACCGATGCAACCCTTTTCTACCGTTGCAGCGAGAGCGCGCAGCGATATAAACCGCCCCGAGTATTATGCGAAGTGTCTTAGTTTCCGAAAAGTGTATTGCGAGCAGCGTAAGCCCCAGTAAACTGCCTGTGCAAACAAGGAGATGCAACACTTTTCTACCGTTGTAGCGAGAGCGCGCAGTGATAAAAAGGGCGCCGGGTGTTGTTCGACGCGTCTCAGTTTCCGAAAAGTGTTTTGCGAGCAGCGTAAGCCCCAGTAGACTGCCAGTGCAAAACGTGGCGATGCAACCCTTTCCTAGCGATGCAACGACAGCGCGCAACGATATAAAGCGCCCCGAGTTTTATGCGACGCATCTCAGTTTCAGAAAAGTCTTTATTGCGAGAAGCGAAAGCCCCAGTAGACAGCCTGTGCAAAACTAGCCGATGCAACCCTTTTCTACCGTTGCAGCGAGAGCGCGCAGCGATATAAAGCGCCCGAGTGTTATGCGCCGCGTCTCAGTTGCCGAACAGTGTATTGAGAGCACTGTAAGCCCCTGTAGACTGCCTGTGCAAACAAGGCGATGCAACCCTTTTCTACCGTTGTAGCGAGTGCGCGCTGCGATATATAGCGCCCCGAGTGTTTTGCGACGCGTCTCAATTTCCGCAAAGTAAATTGCAAGCCGCGTAAGCCCCAGTAGCCTGCCTGTGCAAAACATGGCGATGCAACCATGTTCTACCGTTGTAGCGAGAGCGCGTAGCGATAAAAAGCGCCACGAGTATTATGCGACGCGTCTCAGTTTCCGAAAAGTGTATTGCGAGGAGCGTAAGCCCCTGTAGACTGCCTGTGCAAACAAGGCAATGCAACTCTTTTCTACCATTGTAGCGAGGGCGCGCAGCGATATAAAGCGCCCCGAGTATTATGCGACGCGTCTCAGTTTTAGAAAAATCTTTATTGCGAGCAGCGTAAGCGCCAGTGGACTGCCTGTGCAAAACAAGGCGATGCAACCCTATTCTACCGTTGCAGCGATAGCGCACAGCGATATATAGCGCATCGAGTGTTATGCGACGCGTCTCAGTTTCCGAAAAGTGTATTGCGAGGGAGCGTATAAGCCCCAGTGGACTGCCTGTGTAAAACAAGGCGATGCAACCCTGTCCTACCGTTGTAGCGAGAGCGCGCAGCGATATAAAGCGCCCCGAGTATTATGCGACGCGTGTCAGTTTGCGAAAAGTGTATTGCGAGGAGCGTAAGCCCCAGTAGACTGCCTATGCAAACAAGGCAATGCAACTCTTTTCTACCATTGTAGCGAGAGCGCTCAGCGATATAAAGTGCCACGAGTGTTATGCGACGCGTCTCAATTTCCTCAAAGTGTATTGCGAGCAGCCTAAGCACCAGTAAACTGCCTGCGCAAACAAGGCGATGCAACCCTTTTCTACCGTTGTAGCGAGTGCGTGCAGCGTTATATAGCGCCCCGAGTGTTATGCGACGCATCTCAATTTCCGCGAAGTGTTTTGCGAGCAGCGTAAGCCCCAGTAGACTCCCTCTGCAAAACATTGCGATGCAACCCTTTTCTAGCGATGCAACGACAGCGCGCAGCGAATAAAGCGCCCCGAGTTTTAGGCGCCGCGTCTCAGTTTCCGAACAGTGTATTGCGAGAGGCGTAAGCTCCTGCAGACTGCCTGTGCAAAGAAGGCGATGCAACCCTTTTCTGTCATTGTAGCGACTGCGCGCAGCGATATATAGTGCCCCGAGTGTTATGCGACGCGTCTCAATTTCCGCAAAGTGTATTGCGAGCAGCGTTAGCCCCTGTAGACTGCCTGTGCAAAACAAGGCGATGCAACCCCGTTCTACCGTTGTAGCGAGAGCGCGCAAGGATATAAAGCACCCCGAGTATTATGCGGCGCGTCTCAGTTTCCGAAAAGTGTATTGCGAGGAGCATAAGCCCCTGTAGACTGCCTGTGCAAACAAGTCAATGCAACTCTTTTCTACCATTGTAGCGAGAGCGCACAGCGATATAAAGCGCCCCGAGTATTAGGCGACGGGTCTGAGTTTCAGAAAAAATCTTTATTGCGAGCAGTGTAAGCCCCCGTGGACTGCCTGTGCTAAACAAACCGATGCAACCCTTTATAACCGTAGCAGTGAGAGCGCGCAGCGATATAAACAGCCCTCAGTGTTATGCGACGCGTCTCAGTTTCGGAAAAGTGTATTGCGAGCAGCGTATACGCCCTAGTAAACTGCCTGTGCAAAACAAGGCGATGCAACCCCGTTCTACCATTGTAGCGAGAGCGCGCAGCGATATAAAGCGCACAGAGTATTATGCGACGCGTCTCAGTTTCCGAAAAGTGCATTGCGAGCAGCGTATAAGCCCCAGTAGACTGCCTGTGCAAAAGAAGGCGATGCAACCCTGTGCTACCGTTGTACCGAGAGTGCGCAGCGATATAAAGCGTCCCGAGTATTATTCGACGCGCCTCAGTTTCGGAAACGTGTATTGCGAGCAGCGTATACGCCCCAGTAGACTGCCTGTGCAAAACAAGGCGATGCAACCCTATTCTACCGTTGCAGCGATAGCGCACAGCGATATATAGCGCCTCGAGTGTTATGCGACGCGTCTCAGTTTCCGAAAAGTGTATTGCGAGCAGCGTATACGCCCTAGTAGACTGCCTGTGCAAAACAAGGCGATGCAACCCCGTTCTACCGTTGTAGCGAGAGCGCGCAGCGATATAAAGCGCCCCGAGTATTATGCGACGCGTCTCAGTTTCCGAAAAGTGCATTGCGAGCAGCGTATAAGCCCCAGTAGACTGCCTGTGAAAAAAAGGCGATGCAACCCTGTGCTACCGTTGTACCGAGAGTGCGCAGCGATATAAAGCGTCCCGAGTATTATTCGACGCGCCTCAGTTTCGGAAACGTGTATTGCGAGCAGCGTATACGCCCCAGTAGACTGCCTGTGCAAAACAAGGCGATGCAACCCTTTTCTACCGTTGTAGCGAGAGCGCCCAGCTATATAAACCGCCCCGAGTATTATGCGACGCGTCTTGGTTTCTGAAAAGTGTATTGCGAGCAGCGTAAGCCCCAGTAAACTGCCTGTGCAAACAAGGAGATGCAACACTTTTATACCGTTGCAGCGAGAGCGCGCAGCGATGTAAAGCGCCGAGAGTGTTATACGACGAGTCTCAGTTTTGGAAAAGTGTATTACGAGCAGCGTAAGCCTCAGTAGACTGCCTGTGCAAAACAAGGCGACACAACCCTTTTCTACCGTTGTAGCGAGAGCGCGCAGTGATATAAAGCGCCCCGAGTGTAATGCGACGCGTGTCAGTTTCCGAAAAGTGTATTGCGAGGAGCGTAGGCCCCTGTAGACTGCCTGTGGAAAACATGGCGATGCAACCCTGTTCTACCGTTGTAGCGATAGCGCGCAGCGATATAAAGCGCCACGAGTATTATGCGACGCGTCTTAGTTTCCGAAAAGTGTATTGCGAGCAGCGTAAGCCCCAGTAAACTGCCTGTGCAAACAAGGAGATGCAACACTTTTATACCGTTGCAGCGAGAGCGCGCAGCGATGTAAAGCGCCGAGAGTGTTATACGACGCGTCTCAGTTTTGGAAAAGTGTATTGCGAGCAGCGTAAGCCCCAGTGGACTGCCTGTGCTAAACAAACCGATGCAACCCTTTATAACCGTTGCAGTGAGGGCGCGCAGCGATAGAAACAGCCCTCAGTGTTATGCGACGCGTCTCAGTTTCGGAAAAGTGTATTCCGCGCAGCGTAAGCCCCAGTAGGCTGCCTGTGCAAAACAAGGCGATGCAACCCTATTCTACCGTTGCAGCGATAGCGCACAGCGATATATAGCGCCTCGAGTGTTATGCGACGCGTCTCAGTTTCCGAAAAGTGTATTGGGAGCAGCGTATACGCCCTAGTAGACTGCCTGTGCAAAACAAGGCGATGCAACCCCGTTCTACCGTTGTAGCGAGAGCGCGCAAGGATATAAAGCACCCCGAGTATTATGCGGCGCGTCTCAGTTTCCGAAAAGTGTATTGCGAGGAGCATAAGCCCCTGTAGACTGCCTGTGCAAACAAGTCAATGCAACTCTTTTCTACCATTGTGGCGAGAGCGCACAGCGATATAAAGCGCCCCGAGTATTAGGCGACGGGTCTGAGTTTCAGAAAAAATCTTTATTGCGAGCAGTGTAAGCCCCCGTGGACTGCCTGTGCTAAACAAACCGATGCAACCCTTTATAACCGTAGCAGTGAGAGCGCGCAGCGATATAAACAGCCCTCAGTGTTATGCGACGCGTCTCAGTTTCGGAAAAGTGTATTGCGAGCAGCGTATACGCCCTAGTAGACTGCCTGTGCAAAACAAGGCGATGCAACCCCGTTCTACCGTTGTAGCGAGAGCGCGCAGCGATATAAAGCGCCCCGAGTATTATGCGACGCGTCTCAGTTTCCGAAAAGTGCATTGCGAGCAGCGTATAAGCCCCAGTAGACTGCCTGTGCAAAAGAAGGCGATGCAACCCTGTGCTACCGTTGTACCGAGAGTGCGCAGCGATATAAAGCGTCCCGAGTATTATTCGACGCGCCTCAGTTTCGGAAACGTGTATTGCGAGCAGCGTATACGCCCCAGTAGACTGCCTGTGCAAAACAAGGCGATGCAACCCTATTCTACCGTTGCAGCGATAGCGCACAGCGATATATAGCGCCTCGAGTGTTATGCGACGCGCCTCAGTTTCCGAAAAGTGTATTGCGAGCAGCGTATACGCCCTAGTAGACTGCCTGTGCAAAACAAGGCGATGCAACCCCGTTCTACCGTTGTAGCGAGAGCGCGCAGGGATATAAAGCGCCCCGAGTATTATGCGACGCGTCTCAGTTTCCGAAAAGTGCATTGCGAGCAGCGTATAAGCCCCAGTAGACTGCCTGTGCAAAAGAAGGCGATGCAACCCTGTGCTACCGTTGTACCGAGAGTGCGCAGCGATATAAAGCATCCCGAGTATTATTCGACGCGCCTCAGTTTCGGAAACGTGTATTGCGAGCAGCGTATACGCCCCAGTAGACTGCCTGTGCAAAACAAGGCGATGCAACCCTTTTCTACCGTTGTAGCGAGAACGCCCAGCTATATAAACCGCCCCGAGTATTATGCGACGCGTCTTGGTTTCCGAAAAGTGTATTGCGAGCAGCGTAAGCCCCAGTAAACTGCCTGTGCAAACAAGGAGATGCAACACTTTTATACCGTTGCAGCGAGAGCGCGCAGCGATGTAAAGCGCCGAGAGTGTTATACGACGAGTCTCAGTTTTGGAAAAGTGTATTACGAGCAGCGTAAGCCTCAGTAGACTGCCTGTGCAAAACAAGGCGATACAACCCTTTTCTACCGTTGTAGCGAGAGCGCGCAGTGATATAAAGCGCCCCGAGTGTTATGCGACGCGTGTCAGTTTCCGAAAAGTGTATTGCGAGGAGCGTAGGCCCCTGTAGACTGCCTGTGGAAAACATGGCGATGCAACCCTGTTCTACCGTTGTAGCGATAGCGCGCAGCGCTATAAAGCGCCACGAGTATTATGCGACGCGTCTTAGTTTCCGAAAAGTGTATTGCGAGCAGCGTAAGCCCCAGTAAACTGCCTGTGCAAACAAGGAGATGCAACACTTTTATACCGTTGCAGCGAGAGCGCGCAGCGATGTAAAGCGCCGAGAGTGTTATACGACGCGTCTCAGTTTTGGAAAAGTGTATTACGAGCAGCGTAAGCCCCAGTAGACTGCCTGTGCAAAACATGGCGATGCAACCCTTTTCTACCGTTTTAGTGAGAGCGCGCCGCAGTATAAAGCGCCCCGAGTGTTATTCGACGCGTCTCAGTTTCCGAAAAGTGCATCGCGAGCTGCGTAAGCCCCAGTAGACTGCCTGTGCAAAACATGGCGATGCAACCCTTTTCTGCCGTTGCAGCGAGAGCGCGCAGGCAGATAAAGCACCTCGAGTGTTATGCGACGCGTCTCAGTTTCCGAAAAGTGTATTGCGAGAAGCGTATACGCCCTAGTAGACTGCCTGTGCAAAACAAGGCGATGCAACCCTTTTCTACCGTTGCAGCGAGAGCGCGCAGCGATGTAAAGCGCCGAGAGTGTTATACGACGCGTCTCAGTTTTGGAAAAGTGTATTACGAGCAGCGTAAGCCTCAGTAGACTGCCTGTGCAAAACAAGGCGATACAACCCTTTTCTACCGTTGTAGCGAGAGCGCGCAGTGATATAAAGCGCCCCGAGTGTTATGCGACGCGTGTCAGTTTCCGAAAAGTGTATTACGAGGAGCGTAGGCCCCTGTAGACTGCCTGTGGAAAACATGGCGATGCAACCCTGTTCTACCGTTGTAGCGATAGCGCGCAGCGATATAAAGCGCCACGAGTATTATGCGACGCGTCTCAGTTTCCGAAAAGTGTATTGCGAGGAGCGTAAGCCCCTGTAGACTGCCTGTGCAAACAAGGCAATGCAACCCTGTTCTACCGTTGTTGCGTGAGCGCGCAGCAATATAAAGCGCCACGAGTATTATGCGACGCGTCTCAGTTTCCGAAAAGTGTATTGCGAGTAGCGTAAGCCCCTGTAGACTGCGTGTGAAACAAGGCAATGCAACTCTTTTCTACCATTGTAGCGAGAGCTCGCAGCGATATAAAGCGCCCCGAGTATTCTGCGACGCGTCTCAGTTTTAGAAAAATCTTTATTGCGAGCAGGGTAAGCCCCAGTGGACTGCCTGTGCTAAACAAACCGATGCAACCCTTTATAACCGCTGCAGTGAGAGCGCGCAGCGATAGAAACAGCCCTCAGGGTTATGTGACTCGTCTCAGTTTCGGAAAAGTGTATGGCGCGCAGCGTAAGCCCCAGTAGGCTGCCTGTGCAAAATAAGGCGATGCAACCCTATTCTACCGTTGCAGCGATAGCGCACAGCGATATATAGCGCCTCGAGTGTTATGCGACGCATCTCAGTTTCCGAAAAGTGTATTGCGAGAAGCGTATACGCCCTAGTAGACGGCCTGTGCAAAACAAGGCGATGCAACCCTGTTCTACCGTTGTAGTGAGAGCGCGCAGCGATATAAACCGCCCCGAGTATTATGCGACGCGTCTTAGTTTCAGTTTCCGAAAAGTGTATTGCGAGCAGCGTATGCCCCAGTAAACTGCCTGTGCAAACAAGGAGATGCAACACTTTTCTACCGTTGTAGCGAGAGCGCGCAGTGATAAAAAGGGCGCCGGGTGTTGTGCGACGCGTCTCAGTTTCCGAAAAGTGTTTTGCGAGCAGCGTAAGCCCCAGTAGACTGCCAGTGCAAAACATGGAGATGCAACCCTTTCCTAGCGATGCAACGACAGCGCGCAGCGATATAAAGCGCCCCGAGTTTTATGCGACGCATCTCAGTTTCAGAAAAGCCTTTATTGCGAGCAGCGAAAGCCCCAGTAGACAGCCTGTGCAAAACAAGCCGATGCAACCGTTTTCTACCGTTGCAGCGAGAGCGCGCAGCGATATAAAGCGCCCCGAGTGTTATGCAACGCGTGTCAGTTTCCGAAGAGTGTATTGCGAGGAGCGTAAGCCCCTGTAGACTGCCTGTGCAAACAAGTCAATGCAACTCTTTTCTACCATTGCTGCGAGAGCGCGCAGCGATATAAAGCGCCCCGAGTATTATGCGACGCGTCTAAGTTTCTGAAAAATCTTTATTGCGAGCAGTGTAAGCCCAAGTGGACTGCCTGTGCTAAACAAACCGTTGCAACCCTTTATAACTGTTGCAGTGAGAGCGCGCAGCGATATAAACAGCCCTCAGTGTTATGTGACGCGTCTCAGTTTCGGAAAAGTGTATTGCGAGCAGCGTAAGCCCCAGTAGGCTGCCTGTGCAAAACAAGGCGATGCAACCCTTTTCTACCGTGGTAGCGAGTGCGCGCAGCAAAATATAGCGCCCCGAGTGTTATGCGACGCGTGTCAGTTTCCGAAAAGTGTATTGCCAGCAGCGTAAGCCCCAGTAGACAGCCTGTGCAAAACATGGCGATGCAACCCTGTTCTACCGTTGTAGCGAGAGCGCGCAGCGATATAAAGCGCCACGAGTATTATGCGACGCGTGTCAGTTTCTGAAAAGTGTATTGCGAGGAGCGTAAGCCCCTGTAGACTGCCTGTGCAAACAAGGCAATGCAACTCTTTTCTACCATTGTAGCGAGAGCGCGCAGCGATATAAAGCGCCCTGAGTATTACGCAACGCGTCTCAGTTTTAGAAAAATCTTTATTGCGAGCAGTGTAAGCCCCACTGGACTGCCTGTGCTTAACAAACCGATGCAACACTTTGTAACCATTGCAGTGAGAGCGCGCAGCGATAGAAACAGCACTCGGTGTTATGCGACCCGTCTCAGTTTCGGAAAAGTGTATTGCGCGCAGCGTAAGCCCCAGTAGGCTGCCTGTGCAAAACAAGGCGATGCAACCATATTCTACCGTTGCAGCGATAGCGCACAGCGATATATAGCGCCTCGAGTGTTATGCGACGCGTCTCAGTTTCCGAAAAGTGTATTGCGAGAAGCGTATACGCCCTAGTAGACGGCCTGTGCAAAAGAAGGCGATCTTACCCTGTTCTACCGTTGTAGCGAGAGCGTGCAGCGATATAAAGCGCCCTGAGTATTATGCGACGCGTCTAAGTTACCGAAAAGTGTATTCCGAGCAGGGTAAGCCCCAGTAGACTGCCGGTGCAAAACATGGCGATGCAACCCTTTTCTGCCGTTGCAGCGAGAGCGCGCAGTGATAAAAAGGGCGCCGGGTGTTGTTCGACGCGTCTCAGTTTCCGAAAAGTGTTTTGCGAGCAGCGTAAGCCCCAGTAGACTGCCAGTGCAAAACGTGGCGATGCAACCCTTTCCTAGCGATGCAACGACAGCGCGCAACGATATAAAGCGCCCCGAGTTTTATGCGACGCATCTCAGTTTCAGAAAAGTTTTTATTGCGAGAAGCGAAAGCCCCAGTAGACAGCCTGTGCAAAACTAGCCAATGCAACCCTTTTCTACCGTTGCAGCGAGAGCGCGCAGCGATATAAAGCGCCCGAGTGTTATGCGCCGCGTCTCAGTTTCCGAACAGTGTATTGCGAGCAATGTAAGCCCCTGTAGACTGCCTGTGCAAGCAAGGCGATGCAACCCTTTTCTACCGTTGTAGCGAGTGCGCGCTGCGATATATAGCGCCCCGAGTGTTTTGCGACGCGTCTCAATTTCCGCAAAGTAAATTGCAAGCCGCGTAAGCCCCAGTAGCCTGCCTGTGCAAAACATGGCGATGCAACCCGGTTCTACCGTTGTAGCGAGAGCGCGTAGCGATATAAAGCGCCACGAGTATTATGCGACGCGTCTCAGTTTCCGAAAAGTGTATTGCGAGGAGCGTAAGCCCCTGTAGACTGCCTGTGCAAACAAGGCAATGCAACTCTTTTCTACCATTGTAGCGAGAGCGCGCAGCGATATAAAGCGCCCCGAGTATTATGCGACGCGTCTCAGTTTTAGAAAAATCTTTATTGCGAGCAGCGTAAGCCCCAGTGGAGTGCCTGTGCAAAACAAGGCGATGCAACCCTATTCTACCGTTGCAGCGATAGCGCACAGCGATATATAGCGCATCGAGTGTTATGCGACGCGTCTCAGTTTCCGAAAAGTGTATTGCGAGGGAGCGTATAAGCCCCAGTGGACTGCCTGTGTAAAACAAGGCGATGCAACCCTGTCCTACCGTTGTAGCGAGAGCGCGCAGCGATATAAAGCGCCCCGAGTATTATGCGACGCGTCTCAGTTTGCGAAAAGTGTATTGCGAGGAGCGTAAGCCCCTGTAGACTGCCTGCGCAAACAAGGCGATGCAACCCTTTTCTACCGTTGTAGCGAGAGCGTGCAGCGTTATATAGCACCCCGAGTGTTATGCGACGCGTCTCAATTTCCTCAAAGTGTTTTGCGAGCAGCGTAAGCCCCAGTAGACTCCCTGCGCAAAACATTGCGATGCAACCCTTTTCTAGCGATGCAACGACAGCGCGCAGCGATATAAAGCGCCCCGAGTTTTATGCGCCGCGTCTCAGTTTCCGAACAGTGTATTGCGAGAGGCGTAAGCCCCTGTAGACTGCCTGTGCAAAGAAGGCGATGCAACCCTTTTCTGTCGTTGTAGCGACTGCGCGCAGCGATATATAGCGCCCGGAGTGTTATGCGACGCGTCTCAATTTCCGCAAAGTGTATTGCGAGCAGCGTTAGCCCCTGTAGACTGCCTGTGGAAAGAAGGCAATGCAACCCTTTTCTGCCGTTGTAGCGAGAGCGCGCCGCAGTATAAAGCGCCACGATTATTATGCGACGTGTCTCAGTTTCCGAAAAGTGTATTGCGAGGAACGTAAGCCCATGTAGACTGCCTGTGCAAACAAGGCAATGCAACTCTTTTCTACCATTGTAGCGAGAGCGCGCAGCGATATAAAGCGCCCCGAGTATTATTCGACGCGTCTCAGTTTTAGAAAAATTTTGATTGCGAGCAGTGTAAGCCCCAGTGGACTGCCTGTGCTAAACAAACCGATGCAACCCTTTATAACCGTTGCAGTGAGGGCGCGCAACGACAGAAACAGCCCTCAGTGTTATGCGACGCCTCTCAGTTTCGGAAAAGTGTATTCCGCGCAGCGTAAGCTCCAGTAGGCTGCCTGTGCAAAACAAGGCGATGCAACCCTATTCTACCGTTGCAGCGATAGTGCACAGCGATATATAGCGCCTCGAGTGTTATGCGACGCGTCTCAGTTTCCGAAAAGTGTATTGCGAGCAGCGTATACGCCCTAGTAGACTGCCTGTGCAAAACAAGGCGATGCAACCCCGTTCTACCGTTGTAGCGAGAGCGCGCAAGGATATAAAGCACCCCGAGTATTATGCGGCGCGTCTCAGTTTCCGAAAAGTGTATTGCGAGGAGCATAAGCCCCTGTAGACTGCCTGTGCAAACAAGTCAATGCAACTCTTTTCTACCATTGTAGCGAGAGCGCACAGCGATATAAAGCGCCCCGAGTATTAGGCGACGGGTCTGAGTTTCAGAAAAAATCTTTATTGCGAGCAGTGTAAGCCCCCGTGGACTGCCTGTGCTAAACAAACCGATGCAACCCTTTATAACCGTTGCAGTGAGAGCGCGCAGCGATATAAACAGCCCTCAGTGTTATGCGACGCGTCTCACTTTCGGAAAAGTGTATTGCGAGCAGCGTAAGCCCCAGTACGCTGCCTGTGCAAAACAAGGCGATGCAACCCTATTCTACCGTTGCAGCGATAGCGCACAGCGATATATAGCGCCTCGAGTGTTATGCGACGCGTCTCAGTTTCCGAAAAGTGTATTGCGAGCAGCGTATACGCCCTAGTAGACTGCCTGTGCAAAACAAGGCGATGCAACCCCGTTCTACCGTTGTAGCGAGAGCGCGCAGCGATATAAAGCGCCCCGAGTATTATGCGACGCGTCTCACTTTCTGAAAAGTGCATTGCGAGCAGCGTATAAGACCCAGTAGACTGCCTGTGCAAAATAAGGCGATGCAACCCTGTGCTACCGTTGTACCGAGAGTTCGCAGCGATATAAAGCGTCCCGAGTATTATTCGACGCGCCTCAGTTTCGGAAACGTGTATTGCGAGCAGCGTATACGCCCCAGTAGACTGCCTGTGCAAAACAAGGCGACGCAACCCTTTTCTACCGTTGTAGCGAGAGCGCCCAGCTATATAAACCGCCCCGAGTATTATGCGACGCGTCTTGGTTTCCGAAAAGTGTATTGCGAGCAGCGTAAGCCCCAGTAAACTGCCTGTGCAAACAAGGAGATGCAACACTTTTATACCCTTGCAGCGAGAGCGCGCAGCGATGTAAAGCGCCGAGAGTGTTATACGACGCGTCTCAGTTTTGGAAAAGTGTATTACGAGCAGCGTAAGCCCCAGTAGACTGCCTGTGCAAAACAAGGCGATACAACCCTTTTCTACCGTTGTAGCGAGAGCGCGCAGTGATATAAAGCGCCCCGAGTGTTATGCGACGCGTGTTAGTTTCCGAAAAGTGTATTGCGAGGAGCGTAGGCCCCTGTAGACTGCCTGTGGAAAACATGGCGATGCAACCATTTTCTACCGTTGCAGCGGGAGCGCGCAGCGATATAAAGAGCCCCGAGTGTTATGCGACGCGTCTCAATTTCCGCAAAGTGTATTGCGAGCAGCGTAAGCCCCAGTAGACTGCCTGTGCAAAACATGGCGATGCAACCCTTTTCTACCGTTGTAGTGAGAGCGCGCCGCAGTATAAAGCGCCCCGAGTGTTATTCGACGCGTCTCAGTTTCCGAAAAGTGCATCGCGAGCTGCGTAAGCCCCAGTAGACTGCCTGTGCAAAACATGGCGATGCAACCCTTTTCTGCCGTTGCAGCGAGAGCGCGCAGGCAGATAAAGCACCTCGAGTGTTATGCGACGCGTCTCAGTTTCCGAAAAGTGTATTGCGAGAAGCGTATACGCCCTTGTAGACTGCCTGTGCAAAACAAGGCGATGCAACCCTTTTCTACCGTTGCAGCGAGAGCGCGCAGCGATGTAAAGCGCCGAGAGTGTTATACGACGCGTCTCAGTTTTGGAAAAGTGTATTACGTGCAGCGTAAGCCTCAGTAGACTGCCTGTGCAAAACAAGGCAATGCAACTCTTTTTTACCATTGTAGCGAGAGCGCGCAGCGATATAAAGCGCCACGAGTATTATGCGACGTGTCTCCGTTTTACAAAAATCTTTATTGCGAGCAGTGTAAGCCGCAGTGGACTGCCTGTGATAAACAAACCGATGCAACCCTTTATAACCGTTGCAGTGAGAGCGCGCAGCGATAGAAACAGCCCTCTGTGTTATGCGACGCGTCTCAGTTTCGGAAAAGTGTGTTGCGCGTAGCGGAAGCTCCAGTAGGCTGCCTGTGCAAAACAAGGCGATGCAACCCTATTCTACCGTTGTAGCGAGAGCGCGAAGCGATACAAAGCGCCCTGAGTAATATGCGACGCGTCTCAGTTACCGAGAAGTGTATTGCGAGCAGGGTAAGCCCCACTACACTGCCTGTGTAAAACATGGCGATGCAACCCTTTTCTACCGTTGTAGCGAGAGCGCGCCGCATTATAAAGCGCCCCTAGTGTTATGCGACGCGTCTCAGTTTCCGAAAAGTGCATTGCGAGCTGCGTAAGCCCCAGTAGACTGCCTGTGCAAAACATGGTGACGCAACCCTTTTCTGCCGTTGCAGCGAGAGCGCGCTGCCAGATAAAGCGCCCCGAGTGTTATGCGACGCGTCTCAGTTTCAAAAAAATCTTTATTGCGAGCAGCGTAAGCCCCAGTGGACTGTCTGTGCTAAAGAAACCGATGCAACCCTTTTCTACCGTTGCAGCGAGAGAGCGCAGCGATGTAAAGCGCTGCGAATGTTATACGACGCGTCTCAGTTTCGGAAATGTGTATTGCGAGCAGCGTAAGCCCCAGTAGACTGCCTGTGCAAAACAAGGCGATACAACCCTTTGCTACCGTTCCAGCGGAGAGCGCACAGCGATATATAGCGCCTCGAGTATTATGCGACGCGTCTCAGTTTCCGAAAAGTGTATTGCGAGGAGCGTAAGTCCTTGTAGACTGCCTGTGCAAACAAGGCAATGCAACCCTTTTCTACCGTTGCAGCGAGAGAGCGCAGCGATATAAAGCGCCCCGAGTGTTATGCGCCGCATCTCAGTTTCCGAACAGTGTATTGCGAGTAGCGTAAGCCCCAGTAGGCTGCCTGTGCAAAATAAGGCGACACAACCCTATTCTACCGTTGCAGCGAGAGCACGCCGCATTATAGAGCGCCCCGAGAGTTATGCGACGCGTCTCAGTTTCCGAAAAGTGCATTGCGAGCTGCGTAAGCCCCAGTAGACTGCCTGTGCGAAACAAGGCGATGCAACCCTGTTCTACCGTTGTAGCGAGAGCACGCAGCGATATAATGCGCCCCGAGTATTATGCGACGCGTCTCAGTTTCCGAAAAGTGTATTGCGAGGAGCGTAAGCACCTGTAGACCGCCTTTGCAAACAAGGCAATGCAACTCTTTTCTACCATTGTAGCGAGAGCGCGCAGCGATATAAACCGCCCCGAGTATTATGCGACGCGTCTTAGTTTACGAAAAGCCTATTGCGAGCAGCGTAAGCCCCAGTAAACTGCCTGTGCAAACAAGGAGATGCAACACTTTTCTACCGTTGTAGCGAGAGCGCGCAGTGATAAAAAGGGCGCCGGGTGTTATGCGACGCGTCTCAGTTTCCGAAAAGTGTTTTGCGAGCAGCGTAAGCCCCAGTAGACTGCCAGTGCAAAACATGGCGATGCAACCCTTTTCTAGCGATGCAATGACAGCGCACAGCGATATAAAGCGCCCCGAGTTTTTTGCGACGCATCTCAGTTTCAGAAAAGTCTTTATTGCGAGAAGCGAAAGCCCCAGTAGACTGCCTGTGCTAAACATGGCGATGCAACCCTTTTCTGCCGTTGCAGTGAGAGCGCGCAGCCAGATAAAGCGCCCCGAGTTTTATGCGTCGCGTCTCAGTTTCAGAAAAATCTTTATTGCGAGCAGCGTAAGCCCCAGTGGACTGTCTGTGCTAAACAAACCGATGCGACCCTTTTCTACTGTTGCAGCGAGAGCGCGCAGCGATGTAAAGCGCCACGAGTGTTATACGACGCGTCTCAGTTTCGCAAAAGTGTATTGCGAGGAGCGTAAGCCCCTGTAGACTGCCTGTGCAAACAAGGCAATGCAACTCTTTTCTACCATTGTAGCGAGAGCGCGCAGCGATATAAAGCGCCCTGAGTATTATGCGACGCGTCTCAGTTTTAGAAAAAATATTGCGAGCAGTGAAAGCTCCAGTGGACTGCCTGTGCTAAACAAACAGATGCAACCCTTTATAACCGTTGCAGTGAGAGCGCGCAGCGATAGTAACAGCACTCAGTGTTATGCGACGCGTCTCATTTTCGGAAAAGTGTATTGCGCGCAGCGTAAGCCCCAGTAGGCTGCCTGTGCAAAACAAGGCGATGCAACCCTATTCTACCGTTGCAGCGATAGCGCACAGCGATATATAGCACCTCGAGTGTTATGCGACGCGTCTCAGTTTCCGAAAAGTGTATTGCGAGCAGCGTAAGCCCCAGTAAACTGCCTGTACAAACAAGGAGATGCAACACTTTTCTACCGTTGTAGCGAGAGCGCGCAGTGACAAGAAGAGCGCCGGGTGTTATGCCACGCGTCTCAGTTTCCGAAAAGTGTTTGGCGAGCAGCGTAAGCCCCAGTAGGCTGCCAGTGCAAAACATGGCGATGCAACTCTTTTCTAGCGATGCAACGACAGCGCGCAGCGATATAAAGCGCCCCGAGTTTTATGCGACGCATCTCAATTTCAGAAAAGTCTTTCTTGCGAGCAGCGAAAGCCCCAGTAGACATCCTGTGCAAAACTAGCCGATGCTACCCTTTTCTACCGTTGCAGCGAGAGCGCGCAGCGATATAAAGCGCCCCGAGTGTTCTGCGCCACGTCTCAGTTTCCGAACAGTGTATTGCGAGCAGCGTAAGCCTCTGTAGACTGCCTGTGCAAACAAGGCGATGCAACCCTTTTCTACCGTTGTAGCGTGTGCGCGCAGCGATATATAGCGCCCCGAGTGTTATGCGACGCGTGTCAGTTTCCGAAGAGTGTATTGCGAGCACCGTAAGCCCCAGTAGACAGCCTGTGCAAAACATGGCGATGCAACTCTTTTCTACCATTGTAGCGAGAGCGCGCAGCGATATAAAGCGCCCTGAGTATTATGCGACGTGTCTCAGTTTCCGAAAAGTGTATTGCGAGCAGTGAAAGCTCCAGTGGACTGCCTGTGGTAAACAAACCGATGCAATCCTTTATAACCGTCGCAGTGAGAGCGCGCAGCGATAGAAACAGCACTCAGTGTTATGCGACGCGTCTCAGTTTCGGAAAAGTGTATTGCGCGCAGCGTAAGCCCCAGTAGGCTGCCTGTGCAAAATAAGGCGATGCAACCCTATTCTACCGTTGCAGCGATAGCGCACAGCGATATATAGCGCCTCGAGTGTCATGCGACGCGTCTCAGTTTCCAAAAAGAATATTGCGAGAAGCGTATACGCCCTAGTAGACGGCCTATGCAAAACAAGGCGATGCAACCCTGTTCTACCGTTGTAGCGAGAGCACGCAGCGATATAAAGCGCCCCGAGTATTATGCGACGCGTGTCAGTTACCGAAAAGTGCATTGCGAGCAGGTTAAGCCCCACTAGACTGCCTGTGTAAAACATGGCGATGCAACCCTTTTCTACCGTTGTAGCGAGGGCGCGCCGCATTATAAAGCGCCCCGAGTGTTATGCGACGCGTCTCAGTTTCCGAAACGTGCATTGCGAGCTGCGTAAGCCCCAGTAGACTGCCTGTGCTAAACATGGCGATGCAACCCTTTTCTGCCGTTGCAGTGAGAGCGCGCAGCCAGATAAAGCGCCCCGAGTTTTATGCGTGGCGTCTCAGTTTCAGAAAAATCTTTATTGCGAGCAGCGTAAGCCCCAGTGGACTGTCTGTGCTAAACAAACCGATGCGACCCTTTTCTACCGTTGCAGCGAGAGCGCGCAGCGATGTAAAGCGCCACGAGTGTTATACGACGCGTCTCAGTTTCGGAAAAGTGTATTGCGAGGAGCGTAAGCCCCTGTAGACTGCCTGTGCAAACAAGGCAATGCAACCCTTTTCTACCATTGTAGCGAGAGCGCGCAGCGATATAAAGCGCCCTGAGTATTATGCGACGCGTCTCAGTTTTAGAAAAAATATTGCGAGCAGTGAAAGCTCCAGTGGACTGCCTGTGCTAAACAAACCGATGCAACCCTTTATAACCGTTGCAGTGAGAGCGCGCAGCGATAGAAACAGCACTCAGTGTTATGCGACGCGTCTCATTTTCGGAAAAGTGTATTGCGCGCAGCATAAGCCCCAGAAGGCTGCCTGTGCAAAACAAGGCGATGCAACCCTATTCTACCGTTGCAGCGATAGTGCACAGCGATATATAGCACCTCGAGTGTTATGCGACGCGTCTCAGTTTCCGAAAAGTGTATTGCGAGCAGCGTAAGCCCCAGTAAACTGCCTGTACAAATAAGGAGATGCAACACTTTTCTACCGTTGTAGCGAGAGCGCGCAGTGACAAGAAGGGCGCCGGGTGTTATGCCACGCGTCTCAGTTTCCGAAAAGTGTTTGGCGAGCAGCGTAAGCCCCAGTAGGCTGCCAGTGCAAAACATGGCGATGCAACTCTTTTCTAGCGATGCAACGACAGCGCGCAGCGATATAAAGCGCCCCGAGTTTTATGCGACGCATCTCAATTTCAGAAAAGTCTTTATTGCGAGCAGCGAAAGCCCCAGTAGACATCCTGTGCAAAACTAGCCGATGCTACCCTTTTCTACCGTTGCAGCGAGAGCGCGCAGCGATATAAAGCGCCCCGAGTGTTCTGCGCCACGTCTCAGTTTCCGAACAGTGTATTGCGAGCAGCGTAAGCCTCTGTAGACTGCCTGTGCAAACAAGGCGGTGCAACCCTTTTCTACCGTTGTAGCGAGTGCGCGCAGCGATATATAGCGCCCCGAGTGTTATGCG
The DNA here is from genome assembly GCF_050947875.1 of Dermacentor variabilis. Taxonomy (NCBI): domain Eukaryota; kingdom Metazoa; phylum Arthropoda; class Arachnida; order Ixodida; family Ixodidae; genus Dermacentor; species Dermacentor variabilis. Next base: position 57,083 of record NW_027460423.1, on the reverse strand, counting down.
ACGCGTGTCAGTTTCCGAAGAGTGTATTGCGAGCACCGTAAGCCCCAGTAGACAGCCTGTGCAAAACATGGCGATGCAACCCTGTTCTACCGTTGTAGCGAGAGCGCGCAGCAATATAAAGCGCCACGAGTATTATGCGACGCGTCTCAGTTTCCGAAAAGTGTATTGCGGGGAGCGTAAGCCCCTGTAGACTGCGTGTGAAACAAGGCAATGCAACTCTTTTATACCATTGTAGCGAGAGCTCGCAGCGATATAAAGCGCCCCGAGTATTCTGCGACGCGTCTCAGTTTTAGAAAAATCTTTATTGCGAGCAGTGTAAGCCCCAGTGGACTGCCTGTGCTAAACAAACCGATGCAACCCTTTATAACCGCTGCAGTGAGAGCGCGCAGCGATAGAAACAGCCCTCAGGGTTATGTGACTCGTCTCAGTTTCGGAAAAGTGTATGGCGCGCAGCGTAAGCCCCAGTAGGCTGCCTGTGCAAAATAAGGCGATGCAACCATATTCTACCGTTGCAGCGATAGCGCACAGCGATATATAGCGCCCCGAGTGTTATGCGACGCGTCTCAGTTTCCGAAAAGTGTATTGCGAGAAGCGTATACGCCCTAGTAGACGGCCTGTGCAAAACAAGGCGATGCAACCCTGTTCTACCGTTGTAGTGAGAGCGCGCAGCGATATAAACCGCCCCGAGTATTATGCGACGCGTCTTAGTTTCCGAAAAGTGTATTGCGAGCAGCGTATGCCCCAGTAAACTGCCTGTGCAAACAAGGAGATGCAACACTTTTCTACCGTTGTAGCGAGAGCGCGCAGTGATAAAAAGGGCGCCGGGTGTTGTGCGACGCGTCTCAGTTTCCGAAAAGTGTTTTGCGAGCAGCGTAAGCCCCTGTAGACTGCCAGTGCAAAACATGGAGATGCAACCCTTTCCTAGCGATGCAACGACAGCGCGCAGCGATATAAAGCGCCCCGAGTTTTATGCGACCCATCTCAGTTTCAGAAAAGCCTCTATTGCGAGCAGCGAAAGCCCCAGTAAACAGCCTGCGCAAAACAAGCCGATGCAACCGTTTTCTACCGTTGCAGCGAGAGCGCGCAGCGATATAAAGCGCCCCGAGTGTTATGCGACGCGTGTCAGTTTCCGAAGAGTGTATTGCGAGGAGCGTAAGCCCCTGTAGACTGCCTGTGCAAACAAGTCAATGCAATTCTTTTCTACCATTGCTGCGAGAGCGCGCAGCGATATAAAGCGCCCCGAGTATTATGCGACGCGTCTCAGTTTCAGAAAAATCTTTATTGCGAGCAGTGTAAGCCCCAGTGGACTGCCTGTGCTAAACAAACCGTTGCAACCCTTTATAACTGTTCCAGTGAGAGCGCGCAGCGATATAAACAGCCCTCAGTGTTATGCGACGCGTCTCAGTTTCGGAAAAGTGTATTGCGAGCAGCGTAAGCCCCAGTAGGCTGCCTGTGCAAAACAAGGCGATGCAACCCTTTTCTACCGTGGTAGCGAGTGCGCGCAGCAAAATATAGCGCCCCGAGTGTTATGCGACGCGTGTCAGTTTCCGAAAAGTGTATTGCGAGCAGCGTAAGCCCCAGTAGACAGCCTGTGCAAAACATGGCGATGCAACAATGTTCTACCGTTGTAGCGAGAGCGTGCAGCGATATAAAGCGCCCCGAGTATTATGCGACGCGTCTCAGTTACCGAAAAGTGTATTCCGAGCAGGGTAAGCCCCAGTAGACTGCCGGTGCAAAACATGGCGATGCAACCCTTTTCTGCCGTTGCACCGAGACCGCGCAGCCAGATAAAGCGCCCCAAGTGTTATGCGACGCGTCTCAGTTTCAGAAAAATCTTTCTTGCGAGCAGCGTAAGCCCCAGTGGACTGGCTGTGCTCAGCAAACCAATGCAACCCTTTTCTACCGTTGCAGCGAGAGCGCGCAGCGATATAAACCGCCCCGAGTATTATGCGACGTGTCTTAGTTTCCGAAAAGTGTATTGCGAGCAGCGTAAGCCCTAGTAAACTGCCTGTGCAAACAAGGAGATGCAACACTTTTCTACCGTTGTAGCGAGAGCGCGCAGTGATAAAAAGGGCGCCGGGTGTTGTTCGACCCGTCACAGTTTCCGAAAAGTGTTTTGCGAGCAGCGTAAGCCCCAGTACACTGCCTGTGCAAAACATGGCGATGCAACGCTTTTCCAGAGATGCAATGAAAGCGCGCAGCGATATAAAGCGCCCCGAGTTTTGTGCGACGCATCTCAGTTTCAGAAAAGCCTTTATTGCGAGCAACGAAAGCCCCAGTAGACAGCCTGTGCAAAACAAGCCGATGCAACCGTTTTCTGCCGTTGCAGCGAGAGCGCGCAGCGATATAAAGCGCACCGAGTGTTATGCGACGCGTGTCAGTTTCCGAAGAGTGTATTGCGAGGAGCGTAAGCCCCTGTAGACTGCCTGTGCAAACAAGGCAATGCAACTCTTTTCTACCATTGTAGCGTGAGCGCGCAGCAATATAAAGCGCCCCGAGTATTCTGCGACGCGTCTCAGTTTTAGAAAAATCTTTATTGCGAGCAGTGTAAGCCCCAGTGGACTGCCTGTGCTAAACAAACCGATGTAACCCTTTATAACCACTGCAGTGAGAGCGCGCAGCGATAGAAACAGCCGTCAGTGTAATGCGACGCGTCTCAATTTCGGAAAAGTGCCTTGCGCGCAGCGTAAGCCCCAGTAGGCTGCCTGTGAAAAATAAGGCGATGCAACCCTATTCTACCGTTGCAGCGATAGCGCACAGTGATATATAGCACCTCCAGTGTTATGCGACGCGTCTCAGTTTCCGAAAAGTGTATTGCGAGAAGCGTATACGCCCTAGTAGACGGCCTGTGCAAAACAAGGCGATGCAACCCTGTTCTACCGTTGTAGTGAGAGCGCGCAGCGATATAAAGCACCCCGAGTATTATGCGACGCGTCTCAGTTTCCGAAAAGTGTATTGCGAGGAGCGTAAGCCCCTGTAGACTGCCTGTGCAAACAAGGCAATGCAACTCTTTTCTACCATTGTAGCGAGAGCGCTCAGCGATATAAACCGCCCCGAGTATTATGCGACGCGTCTTAGTTTCCGAAAAGTGTATTGCGAGGAGCGTAAGCCCCTGTAGACTGCCTGTGCAAACAAGGCAATGCAACTCTTTTCTACCATTGTTGCGAGAGTGCGCAGCGATATAAAGCGCCCCGAGTATTATGCGACGCGTCTCAGTTTCAGAAAAATCTTTATTGCGAGCAGTGTAAGCCCCAGTGGACTGCCTGTGCTAAACAAACCGACGCAACCCTTTATAACCGTTGCAGTGAGAGAGCGCAGCGATATAAACAGCCCTCAGTGTTATGCGACGCGTCTCAGTTTCGGAAAAGTGTATTGCGAGCAGCGTAAGCCCCAGTAGGCTGCCTGTGCAAAACAAGGCGATGCAACCCTTTTCTACCGTGGTAGCGAGTGCGCGCAGCAAAATATAGCACCCCGAGTGTTATGCGACGCGTGTCAGTTTCCGAAAAGTGTATTGCGAGCAGCGTAAGCCCCAGTAGACAGCCTGTGCAAAACATGGTGATGCAACCCTGTTCTACCGTTGTAGCGAGAGCGCGCAGCGATATAAAGCGCCACGAGTATTATGCGACGCGTCTCAGTTTCCGAAAAGTGTATTGCGAGGAGCGTAAGCCCCTGTAGACTGCCTGTGCAAACAAGGCAATGCAACTCTTTTCTACCATTGTGGCGAGAGCGCGCAGCGATATAAAGCGCCCTGAGTATTATGCGACGCGTCTCAGTTTTAGAAAAATCTTTATTGCGAGCAGTGTACGCCCCACTGGACTGCCTGTGCTAAACAAACCGATGCAACACTTTGTAAACATTGCAGTGAGAGCGCGCAGCGATAGAAACAGCACTCGGAGTTATGCGACGCGTCTCAGTTTCGGAAAAGTGTATTGCGCGCAGCGTAAGCCCCAGTAGGCTGCCTGTGCAAAACAAGGCGATGCAACCATATTCTACCGTTGCAGCGATAGCGCGCAGTGATAAAAAGGGCGCCGGGTGTTGTTCGACCCGTCGCAGTTTCCGAAAAGTGTTTTGCGAGCAGCGTAAGCCCCAGTACACTGCCAGTGCAAAACATCTCGATGAAACCCTTTTCTAGCGATGCAACGACAGCGCGCAGCGATATAAAGCGCCCCGAGTTTTAGGCGACGCATCTCAGTTTCAGAAAAGTCTTTATTGCGAGCAGCGAAAGCCCCAGTAGACAGCCTGTGCAAAACTAGCCGATGCAACCCTGTTCTACCGTTGTAGCGAGAGCGCGCAGCGATATAAAGCGCCACGAGTATTATGCGACGCGTCTCAGTTTCCGAAAACTGTATTGCGCGCAGCGTAAGCCCCTGTAGACTTCCTGTGCAAACAAGGCAATGCAACTCTTTTCTACCACTGTTGCGAGAGCGCGCAGCGATATAAACCGCCCCGAGTATTATGCGACGAGTCTTAGTTTCCGAAAAGTGTATTGCGAGCAGCGTAAGCCCCAGTAAACTGCCTGTGCAAACAAGGAGATGCAACACTTTTCTACCGTTCTAGCGAGAGCGCGCATTGATAGAAAGGGCGCCGGGTGTTGTTCGACGCATCGCAGTTTCCGAAAAGTGTTTTGCGAGCAGCGTAAGCCCCAGTAGACTGCCAGTGCAAACAAGGTGATGCAACCCTTTTCTACCTTTGTAGCGAGTGCGCGCAGCGATATATAGCGCCCCGAGTGTTATGCGACGCGTGTCAGTTTCCGAAGAGTGTATTGCGAGGAGCGTAAGCCCCTGTAGACTGCCTGTGCAAACACGTCAATGCAACTCTTTTCTACCATTGTTGCGAGAGCGCGCAGCGATATAAAGCGCCCCGAGTATTATGCGACGCGTCTCAGTTTCAGAAAAATCTTTATTGCGAGCAGTGTAAGCCCCAGTGGACTGCCTGTGCTAAACAAACCGATGCAACCCTTTATAACCGTTGCAGTGAGAGCGCGCAGCGATATAAACAGCCCTCAGTGTTATGCGACGCGTCTCAGTTTCGCAAAAGTGTATTGCGAGCAGCGTAAGCCCCAGTAGGCTGCCTGTGCAAAACAAGGCGATGCAACCCTTTTCTACCGTGGTAGCGAGTGCGCGCAGCAAAATATAGCGCCCCGAGTGTTATGCGACGCGTGTCAGTTTCCGAAAAGTGTATTGCGAGCAGCGCAAGCCCCAGTAGACAGCCTGTGCAAAACAAGGCGATGCAACCATATTCTACCGTTGCAGCGATAGCGCACAGCGATATATAGCGCCTCGAGTGTTATGCGACGCGTCTCAGTTTCCGAAAAGTGTATTGCGAGAAGCGTATACGCCCTAGTAGACGCCCTGTGCAAAACAAGGCGATCTAACCCTGTTCTACCGTTGTAGCGAGAGCGCGCAGCGATATAAAGCGCCCCGAGTATTATGCGACGCGTCTCAGTTACCGAAAAGTGTATTGCGATCAGGGTAAGCCCCAGTAGACTGCCTGTGCAAAACATGGCGATGCAACCCTTTTCTGCCGTTGCAGCGAGAGCGCGCAGCCAGATAAAGCACCCCGAGTGTTATGCGACGCGTCTCAGTTTCAGAAAAATCTTTCTTGCGAGCAGCGTAAGCCCCAGTGGACTGTCTGTGCTCAGCAAACCGATGCAACCCTTTTCTACCGTTGCAGCGAGAGCGCGCAGCGATATAAACCGCCCCGAGTATTATGCGACGCGTCTTAGTTTCCGAAAAGTGTATTGCGAGCAGCGTAAGCCCCAGTAAACTGCCTGTGCAAACAAGGAGATGCAACACTTTTCTACCGTTGTAGCGAGAGCGCGCAGTGATAAAAAGGGCGCCGGGTGTTGTTCGACCCGTCGCAGTTTCCGAAAAGTGTTTTGCGGGCAGCGTAAGCCCCTGTAGACTGCCTGTGCAAACAAGGCAATGCAACTCTTTTCTACCATTGTAGGGAGAGCGCGCACCGATATAAACCGCCCCGAGTATTATGCGACGCGTCTTAGTTTCCGAAAAGTGTATTGCGAGGAGCGTAAGCCCCTGTACACTGCTTGTGCAAACAAGGCAATGCAACTCTTTTCTACCATTGTGGCGAGAGCGCGCAGCGATATAAAGCGCCCTGAGTATTATGCGACGCGTCTCACTTTTAGAAAAGTGTATCGCGAGCAGCGTAAGCCTCAGTAAACTGCCTGTGCAAACAAGGAGATGCAACACTTTTCCACCGTTGTGGAGAGAGCGCGCAGTGATAAAAAGGGCGCCGGGTGTTGTGCGACGCGTCTCAGTTTCCGAAAAGTGTTTTGCGAGCAGCGTAAGCCCCGGTAGACTGCCAGTGCAAAACATGGCGATGCAACCCTTTCCTAGCGATGCAACGACAGCGCGCAGCGATCTAAAGCGCCCCGAGTTTTATGCGACGCATCTCATTTTCAGAAAATCTTTATTGCGAGCAGCGAAAGCCCCAGTAGGCTGCCTGTGCAAAACAAGGCGATGCAACCATATTCTACCGTTGCAGCGATAGCGCACAGCGATATATAGCGCCTCGAGTGTTATGCGACGCGTCACAGTTTCCGAAAAGTGTATTGCGAGAAGCGTATACGCCCTAGTAGACGGGCTGTGCAAAACAAGGCGATCTAACCCTGTTCTACCCTTGCAGGGAGAGCGCGCAGCGATATAAACCGCCCCGAGTATTATGCGACGCGTCTTAGTTTCCGAAAAGTGTTTTGCGAGCAGCGTAAGCCCCAGTACACTGCCAGTGCAAAACATCTCGATGCAACCCTTTTCTAGCGATGCAACGACAGCGCGCAGCGATATAAAGCGCCCCGAGTTTTATGCGACGCATCTCAGTTTCAGAAAAGTCTTTATTGCGAGCAGCGAAAGCCCCAGTAGACAGCCTGTGCAAAACTAGCCGATGCAACCCTGTTCTACCGTTGTAGCGAGAGCGCGCAGCGATATAAAGAGCCCCGAGTTTTATGCGACGCATCTCAGTTTCAGAAAAGTCTTTATTGTGAGAAGCGAAAGCCCCAGTAGACAGCCTGTGAAAAACAAGCCGATGCAACCCTTTTCTACCGTTGCAGCGAGAGCGCGCAGCGATATAAAGCACCCCGAGTATTCTGCGACGCGTCTCAGTTTTGGAAAGATCTTTATTGCGAGCAGTGTAAGCCCCAGTGGACTGCCTGTGCTAAACAAACCGATGCAATCCTTTATAACCGCTGCAGTGAGAGCGAGCAGCGATAAAAACAGCTCTCAGTGTTATGCGACGCGTCTCAGTTTCGGAAAAGTGTATTGCGCGCAGCGTAAGCCCCAGTAGGCTGCCTGTGCAAAATAAGGCGATGCAACCCTATTCTACCGTTGCAGCGATAGTGCACAGCGATATATAGCGCCTGGTGTGTTATGCGACGCGTCTCAGTTTCCGAAAAGCGTATACGCCCTAGAAGACGGCCTGTGCAAAACAAGGCGATGCAACCCTGTTCTACCGTTGTAGCGAGAGCGCGCAGCGATATAAAGCGCCCCGAGTATTATGCGACGCGGCTCAGTTTCCGAAAAGTGTATTGCGAGGAGCGTAAGCTCCTGTAGACTGCCTGTGCAAACAAGGCAATGCAACTCTTTTGTACTATTGTACCGAGACCGCGCAGCGATATAAAGCGCCCCGAGTATTCTGCGACGCGTCTCAGTTTCAGAAAAATCTTTATTGCGAGCAGTGTAAGCCCCAGTGGACTGCCTGTGCTAAACAAACCGATGCAACCTTTGTAACCATTGCAGTGGGAGCGCGCAGCGATAGAAACAGCACTCAGTGTTATGCGACGCGTCTCAGTTTCGGAAAAGTGTATTGCTCGCACCGTAAGCCCCAGTAGGCTGCCTGTGCAAAACAAGGCGATGCAACCCTATTCTACCGTTGCAGCAATAGCGCACAGTGATATATAGCGCCTCGAGTGTTATGCGACGCGTCTCAGTTTCCGAAAAGTGTATTGCGAAAAGCGTATACGCCCTAGTAGACGGCCTGTGCAAAACAAGGCGATCCAACCCTGTTCTACCGTTGTAGCGAGAGCGCGCAGCGATATAAAGCGCCCCGAGTATTATGCGACGCGTCTCAGTTACCGAAAAGTGTATTGCGAGCAGGGTAAGCCCCAGTAGACTGCCTGTGCAAAACATGGCGATGCAACCCTTTTCTGCCGTTGCAGCGAGAGCGCGCAGCCAGATAAAGCGCCCCGAGTGTTATGCGACGCGCCTCAGTTTCAGAAAAATCTTTATTGCGAGCAGCGTAAGCCCCAGTGGACTGTCTGTGCTCAACAAACCGATGCAACCCTTTTCTACCGTTGCAGCGAGAGCGCGCAGCGATATAAACCGACCCGAGTATTATGCGGCGCGTCTTAGTTTCCGAAAAGTGTATTGCAAGCAGCGTAAGCCCCAGTAAACTGCCTGTGCAAACAAGGAGATGCAACACTTTTCTACCGTTGAAGCGAGAGCGCGCAGTGATAAAAAGGGCGCCGGGTGTTGTGCGAAGCGTCTCAGTTTCCGAAAAGTGTTTTGCGAGCAGCGTAAGCCCCAGTAGACAGCCTGTGCAAAACTAGCCGATGCAACCCTTTTCTACCGTTGCAGCGAGAGCGCGCAGCGATATAAAGCGCCCCGAGTGTTATGCGCCGCGTCTCAGTTTCCGAACAGTGTATTGCGAGCAGCGTAAGCTCCTGTAGACTGCCCGTGGAAACAAGGCGATGCAACCCTTTTCTACCTTTGTAGCGAGTGCGCGCAGCGATATATAGCGCCCCGAGTGTTATGCGACGCGTTTCAGTTTCCGAAAAGTCTATTGCGAGAAGCGTATACGCCCTAGTAGACAGCCTCTGCAAAACATGGCGATGCAACCCTGTTCTACCGTTGTATCGAGAGCGCGCAGCGATACAAAGCGCCGCGAGTATTATGCGACGCGTCTCAGTTACCGAAAAGTGTATTGCGAGGAGGGTAAGCCCCTGTAGACTGCCTGTGCAAACAAGGCGATGCAACCCTTTTCTACCTTTGTAGCGAGTGCGCGCAGCGATATATAACGCCCCGAGTGAAATGCGACGCGTGTCAGTTTCCGAAGAGTGTATTGCGAGCACCGTAAGCCCCAGTAGACAGCCTGTGCAAAACATGGCGATGCAACCCTGTTCTGCCGTTGTAGCGAGAGCGCGCAGCGATATAAAGCGCCACGAGTATTATAACGACGCGTCTCAGTTTACGAAAAGTGTATTGCGAGGAGCGTAAGCCCCTGTAGACTGCCTGTGCAAACAAGGCAATGCAACTCTTTTCTACCATTGTAGCGAGAGCGCGCAGCGATATAAAGCGCCCCGAGTATTCTGCGACGCGTCTCAGATTTAGGAAAATCTTTATTGCGAGCAGTGTAAGCAGCTGTGCTAAACAAACTGATGCAACCATTTATAACCGCTGCAGTGAGAGCGCGCAGCGATAGAAACAGCCCTCAGTGTTATGCGACGCGTCTCAGTTTCGGAAAACTGTATTGCGCGCAGCGTAAGCCCCAGTAGGCTGCCTGTGCAAAATAACGCGATGCAACCCTATTCTACCGTTGCAGCGATAGCGCACAGCGATATATAGCGCCTCGAGTGTTATGCGACGCGTCTCAGTTTCCGAAATGTGTATTGCGAGGAGCGTAAGCCCCTGTAGACTTCCTGTGCAAACAAGGCAATGCAACTCTTATTTACCATTGTAGCGAGAGCGCGCAGCGATATAAACCGCCCCTAGTATTATGCGACGCGTCTTAGTTTCCGAAAAGTGTATCGCGAGCAGCGTAAGCCTCAGTAAACTGCCTGTGCAAACAAGGAGATGCAACACTTTTCCACCGTTGTGGCGAGAGCGCGCAGTGATAAAAAGGGCGCCGGGTGTTGTGCGACGCGTCTCAGTTTCCGTAAAGTGTTTTGCGAGCAGCGTAAGCCCCAGTAGACTGCCAGTGCAAAACATGGCGATGCAACCCTTTTCTAGCGATGCAACGACAGCGCGCAGCGATCTAAAGCGCCTCGAGTTTTATGCGACGCATCTCTGTTTCAGAAAATCTTTATTGCGAGCAGCGAAAGCCCCAGTAGACAGCCTGTGCAAAACTAGCCGATACAACCTTTTTCTACCGTTGCAGCGAGAGCGCGCAGCGATATAAAGCGCCCCGAGTGTTATGCGCCGCGTCTCAGTTTCCGAACAGTGTATTGCGAGCAGCGTAAGCCCCTGTAGACTGCCTGTGCAAACAAGGCGATGCAACCCTGTTCTACCGTTGTAGCGAGAGCGCGCAGCGATATAAAGCGCCACGAGTATTATGCGACGCGTCTCAGTTTCCGAAAAGTGTATTGCGAGGAGCGTAAGCCCCTGTAGACTGCCTGTGCAAATAAGGCAATGCAACTCTTTTCTACCATTGTAGCGAGAGCGCGCAGCGTTATAAAGCGCCCCGAGTATTCTGCGACGCGTCTCAGTTTTGGAAAAAAATTTAATGCGAGCAGTGTAAGCCCCAGTGGAGTGCCTGTGCTAACCAAACCGATGCAACCCTTTATAACCGCTGCAGTGAGAGCGCGCAGCGATAGAAACAGCCCTCAGTGTTATGCGACGCGTCTCAGTTTCGGAAAAGTGTATTGCGCGCAGCGTAAGCCCCAGTAGGCTGCTTGTGCAAAATAAGGCGACGCAACCTTATTCTACCGTTGCAGCGATAGCGCACAGCAATATATAGCGCCTTGAGTGTTTTGCGACGCGTCTCAGTTTCCCAAAAGTGTATTGCGAGAAGCGTATACGCCCTAGTAGACGGCCTGTGCAAAACAAGGCGATGCAACCCTGTTCTACCGTTGTAGTGAGAGCGCGCAGCGATATAAAGCGCCCCGAGTATTATGCGACGCGTCTCAATTTCCGAAAAGTGTATTGCGAGGAGCGTAATCCCCAGTAGGCTGTCTGTACAAAACATGGCGATGCAACCCTTTACTACCGTTGTAGGGAGAGCGCGCAGTGATAAAAAGGGCGCCGGTTGTTGTGCGACGCGTCGCAGTTTACGAAAAGTATATTGCGAGGAGCGTAAGCCCCTGTGCACTGCCTGTGCAAACAAGGCAATGCAACTCTTTTCTACCATTGTAACGAGTGTGCGCAGCGATATAAACCGCCCCGAGTTTTATGCGACGCATCTCAGTTTCAGAAAAGTCTTTATTGCGAGAAGCGAAAGCCCCAGGAGACAGCCTGTGCAAAACTAGCCGATTCAACACTTTTCTACCGTTGTAGCGAGTGCGCGCAGCGATATATAGCGCCCCGAGTGTTATGCGACGCATCTCAATTTCCGCAAAGTGTATTGCGAGCAGCGTAAGCCCCAGTAGACTGCCTGTACAAAACATGGCGATGCAACAACGTTCTACCGTTGTAGCGAGAGCGCGCAGTGATATAAAGCGCCCCGAGTATTATGCGACGCGTCTCAGTTTCCGAATAGTGTATTGCGAGGAGCGTAAGCCCCTGTAGACTGCCTGAGCAAAACAAGGCGATACAACCCTTTTCTACCGTTGCAGCGGAGAGCGCACAGCGATATATAGCGCCTCGAGTGTTATGCGACTCGTCGCAGTTTCCGAAAAGTGTATTGCGAGCAGCGTATAAGCCCCAATAGACTGCCTGTGCAAACAAGGCAATGCAACTCTTTTCTGCCATTGTAGCGAGAGCGCGCAATGATATAATGAGCTCCGAGCGTTATGCGACGCGTCTCAGTTTCCGAAAAGTGTATTGCGAGCAGCGTAAGCCGCAGTAGACTGCCTGTGCAAAACATGGCTATGCAACCCTTTTCTACCGTTGCAGCGAGAGCGCGCAGCGATATAGAGCGCCCCGAGTATTATGCGACGCGTTTCAGTTTCCGAAAAGTGTATTGCGAGGAGCCTAAGCCCCTGTAGACTGCCTGTGCAAACAAGCCAATGCAACTCTTTTCTGCCATTGTAGCGAGAGCGCGCAGCGATAAAAAGCGCCCCGAGTTTTATGCGACGCGTCTCAGTTTCCGAAAAGTGTATTGCGAGCAGCGCAAGCCCCAGTACACTGCCTGTGCAGAACTAGGCGATGCAACACTTTTGTACCGTTGCAGCGAGAGCGCGCAATGATATAATGAGCTCCGAGCGTTATGCGACGCGTCTCAGTTTCCGAAAAGTGTATTGCGAGCAGCGTAAGCCGCAGTAGACTGCCTGTGCAAAACATGGCTATGCAACCCTTTTCTACCGTTGCAGCGAGAGCGCGCAGCGAGATAAAGCGTCCCGAGTGTTATGCGACGCGTCTCAGATTCAGAAAAATCTTTATTGCGATCAGCGTAACCGAAGTGGACTGCCTGTGCTAAACAAACCGATGCAACCCTTTATAACCGTTGCAGTGAGAGCGCGCAGCGATATCAACAGCCCTGAGTGTTATGTGACGCGTCTCAGTTCCGGAAAAGTGTATTCCGAGCAGCGTAAGCCCCACTAGAATGCCTGTGTAAAACTAGCCGATGCAACCCTTTTCTACCGTTGCAGCGAGAGCGCGCAGCGATATAAAGCGCCCCGAGTGTTATGTGACGCGTCTCAGTTTCCTAAAAGTGTATTGCGAGCAGCGTAAGCCGCAGTAGACTGCCTGTGCAAAACATGGCTATGCAACCCTTTTCTACCGTTGCAGTGAGAGCGCGCAGCGATATCAACAGCCCTGAGTGTTATGTGACGCGTCTCAGTTCCGGAAAAGTGTATTGCGAGCAGCGTAAGCCCCACTAGAATGCCTGTGCAAAACTAGCCGATGCAACCCTTTTCTACCGTTGCAGCGAGAGCGCGCAGCGATATAAAGCGCCCCGAGTGTTATGCCACGCGTCACAGTTTCCGAAAAGTGTATTGCGAGGAGCGTAAGCCCCTGTTGACTGCCTGTGCAAACAAGGCAATGCAACTCTTTTCTACCATTGTAGCGAGAGCGCGCAGGGATATAAACCGCCCCGAGTATTATGCAACGCGTCTCAGTTTCAGAAAAATCTTTATTGCGAGCAGTGTAAGCCCCAGTGGACTGCCTGTGCAAACAAGGCGATGCAACCCTTTTCTACCGTTGTAGCGAGTGCGCACAGCGATATATAGCGCCCCGAGTGGTATGCGACGCGTCTCAATTTCCGCAAAGTGTATTGCGAACAGCGTATACGCCCTAGTAGACTGCCTGTGCAAACAAGCCAATGCAACTCTTTTCTACCATTGTAGCGAGATGGCGCAGCGATATAAAGCGCCCCGAGTATTATGCGACACGTCTCAGTTTCCGAAAAGTGTATTGCGAGCAGCGTATAAGCCCCAGTAGACTGCCTGTTCAAAACAAGGCGATGCAACCCTGTTCTACCGTTGTACCGAGAGCGCGCAGCGATATAGAGCGCCCCGAGTATTATGCGACGCGTTTCAGTTTCCTAAAAGTGTATTGCGAGGAGCGTAAGCCCCTGTAGACTGCCTGTGCAAACAAGCCAATGCAACTCTTTTCTACCATTGTAGCGAGAGCGCGCAGTGATAAAAAGGGCGCCGGGTGTTGTGCGACGCGTCTCAGTTTCCGAAAAGTGTATTGCGAGAAGCGTATACGCCCTAGTACACGGCCTCTGCAAAACAAGGCGATGCAACCCTGTTCTACCGTTGTAGCGAGAGCGCGCAGCGATATAAAGCGCCCCGAGTATTATGCGACGCGTCTCATTTACCGAAAAGTGTATTGCGAGCAGCGTAAGCCCCTGCAGACTGCCTGTGCAAACAAGGCGATGCAACCCTTTTCTACCGTTGTAGCGAGTGCGCGCAGCGATATATAGCGCCCCGAGTGGTATGCGACGCGTCTCAATTTCCGCAAAGTGTATTGCGAGCAGCGTATACGCCCTAGTAGACTGCCTGTGCAAAACAAGGCGATGCAACCCTGTTCTACCGTTGTAGCGAGAGCGCGCAGCGATATAAAGCGCCCCGAGTATTATGCGACACGTCTCAGTTTCCGAAAAGTGTATTGCGAGCAGCGTATAAGCCCCAGTAGACTGCGTATGCAAAACAAGGCGCTGCAACCCTGTTCTACCGTTGTACCGAGAGCGCGCAGCGATATAAAGCGCCGAGTATTATACGACGCGTTTCAGTTTCCGAAAAGTGTATTGCGAGGAGCGTAAGCCCCTGTAGACTGCCTGTGCAAACAAGCCAATGCAACTCTTTTCTACCATTGTAGCGAGATGGCGCAGCGATATAAAGCGCCCCGAGCATTAAGCGACGCGTCTTAGTTTCCGAAAAGTAAATCGCGAGCAGCGTAACCCCAGTAAACTGCCTGTGCAAACAAGGAGATGCAACACTTTTCTACCGTTGTAGCGAAAGCGCGCAGTGACAAAAAGGGCGCCGGGTGTTGTGCGACGCGTCTCAGTTTCCGAAAAGTGTTTTGCGAGCAGCCTGAGCAACAGTAGACTGCCTGTGCAAAACATGGCGATGCAACCCTTTTCTAGCGATGCAACGACAGCGCGCAGCGATATAAAGCGCCCCGAGTTTTATGCGACGCATCTCAGTTTCCGAAACGTATATTGCGAGCAGCGTAAGCCCCAGTACACTGCCTGTGCAAAACTAGGCGATGCAACACTTTTCTGCCGTTGCAGCGAGAGCGCGCAATGATATAATGAGCTCCGAGCGTTATGCGACGCGTCTCAGTTTCCGAAAAGTGTATTGCGAACAGCGTAAGCCGCAGTTGACTGCCTGTGCAAAACATGGCGATGAAACCCTTTTCTACCGTTGCAGCGAGAGCGCGCAGCGAGATAAAGCGTCCCGAGTGTTATGCGACGCGTCTCAGTTTCAGAAAAATTTTTATTGCGAGCAGCGTAACCCCAGTGGACTGCCTGTGCTAAACAAACCGATGCAACCCTTTATAACCGTTGCAGTGAGAGCGCGCAGCGATATCAACAGCCCTGAGTGTTATGTGACGCGTCTCAGTTCCGGAAAAGTGTATTGCGAGCAGCGTAAGCCCCACCAGAATGCCTGTGCAAAACAAGGCGATGCAACCCTTTTCTACGGTTGGAGCGATAGCGCACAGCGATATATAGCGCCTCGTGTGTTATGCGACGTGTCTCACTTTCCGAACAGTGTATTGCGAGCAGCGTATACGCCCCAGTGGACTGTCTGTGCTAAACAAACAGATGCAACCCTTTTCTACCGTTGCAGCGAGAGCGCGCAGTGATTAAAATGGCGCCGGTTGTTGTGCCACGCGTCTCAGTTTCCGAAAAGTGTATTGCGAGAAGCGTATACGCCCTAGTAGACGGCCTCTGCAAAACAAAGCGATGCAACCCTGTTCTACCGTCGTAGCGAGAGCGCGCAGCGATATAAAGCTCCCCGAGTATTATGCGACGCGTCTCATTTACCGAAAAGTGTATTGCGAGCAGGGTAAGCCTCAGTAGGCTGCCTGTGCAAAACATGGCGATGCAACCCTTTTCTGCCGTTGCAGCGAGAGCGCGCAGCCAGATAAAGCGCCCTGAGTGTTATGCGACGCGTCTCAGTTTCAGAAAAATCTTTATTGCGAGAAGCGAAAGCCCCAGTAGACGGCCTGTGCAAAACAAGGCGATGCAACCCTGTTCTACCGTTGCAGCGAGAGTGCGCAGCGATATAAAGCGCCCCGAGTGTTATGCGCCGCGTCTCAGTTTCCGAACAGTGTATTGCGAGCAGCGTAAGCCCCTGTAGACTGCCTGTGCAAACAAGGCGATGCAACACTTTTCTACCATTGTAGCGAGTGCGCACAGCGATATATTGCGCCCCGAGTGTTATGCGCCGCGTCTCAGCTTCCGAACAGTGTATTGCGAGCAGCGTAAGCCCCCGTAGACTGCCTGTGCAAACAAGTCAATGCAACTGTTTTATACCATTGTTGCGAGAGCGCGCAGCGATATAAAGCACCCCGAGTTTTATGCGACGCGTCTCAGTTTCAGAAAAAACCTTATTGCGAGCAGTGTAAGCCCTAGTGGACTGCCTGTGCTAAACAAACCGATGCAACCCTTTATAAGCGTTGCAGTGAGAGCGCGCAGCGATATAAACAGCCCTCAGTGTTATGCGACGCGTCTCAGTTTCGGAAAAGTGTATTGCCAGCAGCGCAAGCCCCAGTGGGCTGCCTGTGCAAAACAAGGCGATGCAACCCTGTTCTACCGTTGCAGCGATAGCGCAAAGCGATATATAGCGCCTCGAGCGTTATGCGACGCGTCTCAGTTTCCGAAAAGTGTATTGCCAGCAGCGTATACGCCCTAGTAGACTGCCTGTGCAAAACAAGGCGATGCGACCCTGTTCTACCGTTGTAGCGAGAGCGCGCAGCGATATAAAGCGCCCCGAGTGTTATGCGACACGTCTCAGTTTCCGAAAAGTGTATTGCGAGCAGCGTATAAGTCCCAGTAGACTGCCTGTGCAAAACAAGGCGATGCAACCCTGTTCTACCATTGTAGCGAGATGGCGCAGCGATATAAAGCACCCCGAGTATTATGCGACGCGTCTTAGTTTCCGAAAAGTGTTTTGCGAGCTGCCTGAGCCCCAGTAGACTGCCTGTGTAAAACATGGCGATGCAACACTTTTCTGCCGTTGCAGCGAGAGCGCGCAATGATATAATCAGCTCCGAGCGTTATGCGACGCGTCTCAGTTTCCGAAAAGTGTATTGCGAGCAGCGTAAGCCGCAGTAGACTGCCTGTGCAAAACGTGGCGATGCAACCCTTTTCTACCGTTGCAGTGAGAGCGCGCAGCGAGATAAAGCGTCCCGAGTGTTATGCGACGCATCTCAGTTTCAGAAAAATCTTTATTGCGAGCAGCGTATACGGCCTAGTAGACTGCGTGTGCAAAACAGGGTGATGCAACCCTTTTCTACCGTTGCAGTGAGAGCGCGCAGCGATATAAAGCGCACCGAGTGTTATGCGACGCGTGTCAGTTTCCGAAGAGTGTATTGCGAGGAGCGTAAGCCCCTGTAGACTGCCTGTGCAAACAAGGCAATGCAACTCTTTTCTACCATTGTAGCGTGAGCGCGCAGCAATATAAAGCGCCCCGAGTATTCTGCGACGCGTCTCAGTTTTAGAAAAATCTTTATTGCGAGCAGTGTAAGCCCCAGTGGACTGCCTGTGCTATACAAACCGATGTAACCCTTTATAACCACTGCAGTGAGAGCGCGCAGCGATAGAAACAGCCGTCAGTGTAATGCGACGCATCTCAATTTCGGAAAAGTGCCTTGCGCGCAGCGTAAGCCCCAGTAGGCTGCCTGTGAAAAATAAGGCGATGCAACCCTATTCTACCGTTGCAGCGATAGCGCACAGTGATATATAGCACCTCCAGTGTTATGCGACGCGTCTCAGTTTCCGAAAAGTGTATTGCGAGAAGCGTATACGCCCTAGTAGACGGCCTGTGCAAAACAAGGCGATGCAACCCTGTTCTACCGTTGTAGTGAGAGCGCGCAGCGATATAAAGCACCCCGAGTATTATGCGACGCGTCTCAGTTTCCGAAAAGTGTATTGCGAGGAGCGTAAGCCCCTGTAGACTGCCTGTGCAAACAAGGCAATGCAACTCTTTTCTACCATTGTAGCGAGAGCGCTCAGCGATATAAACCGCCCCGAGTATTATGCGACGCGTCTTAGTTTCCGAAGAGTGTATTGCGAGGAGCGTAAGCCCCTGTAGACTGCCTGTGCAAACAAGGCAATGCAACTCTTTTCTACCATTGTTGCGAGAGTGCGCAGCGATATAAAGCGCCCCGAGTATTATGCGACGCGTCTCAGTTTCAGAAAAATCTTTATTGCGAGCAGTGTAAGCCCCAGTGGACTGCCTGTGCTAAACAAACCGATGCAACCCTTTATAACCGTTGCAGTGAGAGCGCGCAGCGATATAAACAGCCCTCAGTGTTATGCGACGCGTCTCAGTTTCGGAAAAGTGTATTGCGAGCAGCGTAAGCCCCAGTAGGCTGCCTGTGCAAAACAAGGCGATGCAACCCTTTTCTACCGTGGTAGCGAGTGCGCGCAGCAAAATATAGCGCCCCGAGTGTTATGCGACGCGTGTCAGTTTCCGAAAAGTGTATTGCGATCAGCGTAAGCCCCAGTAGACAGCCTGTGCAAAACATGGTGATGCAACCCTGTTCTACCGTTGTAGCGAGAGCGCGCAGCGATATAAAGCACCACGAGTATTATGCGACGCGTCTCAGTTTCCGAAAAGTGTATTGCGAGGAGCGTAAGCCCCTGTAGACTGCCTGTGCAAACAAGGCAATGCAACTCTTTTCTACCATTGTGGCGAGAGCGCGCAGCGATATAAAGCGCCCTGAGTATTATGCGACGCGTCTCAGTTTTAGAAAAATCTTTATTGCGAGCAGTGTACGCCCCACTGGACTGCCTGTGCTAAACAAACCGATGCAACACTTTGTAAACATTGCAGTGAGAGCGCGCAGCGATAGAAACAGCACTCGGTGTTATGCGACGCGTCTCAGTTTCGGAAAAGTGTATTGCGCGCAGCGTAAGCCCCAGTAGGCTGCCTGTGCAAAACAAGGCGATGCAACCATATTCTACCGTTGTAGCGAGAGCGCGCAGTGATAAAAAGGGCGCCGGGTGTTGTGCGACGCGTCTCAGTTTCCGAAAAGTGTTTTGCGAGCAGCGTAAGCCCCAGTAGACTGCCAGTGCAAAACGTGGCGATGCAACCCTTTCCTAGCGATGCAACGACAGCGCGCAGCGATATAAAGCGCCCCGAGTTTTATGCGACGCATCTCAGTTTCAGAAAAGTCTTTATTGCGAGCAGCGAAATCCCCAGTAGACAGCCTGTGCAAAACTAGCCGATGCAACCCTGTTCTACCGTTGTAGCGAGAGCGCGCAGCGATATAAAGCGCCACGAGTATTATGCGACGCGTCTTAGTTTCCGAAAAGTGTATTGCGAGCAGCGTAAGCCCCAGTAAACTGCCTGTGCAAACAAGGAGATGCAACACTTTTCTACCGTTGTAGCGCGAGCGCGCAGTGATAAAAAGGACGCCGGGTGTTGTGCGACGCGCCTCAGTTTCCGAAAAGTGTTTTGCGAGAAGCGTAAGCCCCAGTAGACTGCCAGTGCAAAACATGGCGATACAACCCTTTTCTAGCGATGCAACGACAGCGCGCAGCGATATAAAGCGCCCCGAGTTTTATGCGACGCATCTCAGTTTCAGAAAATCTTTATTGCGAGAAGCGAAAGCCCCAGTAGACAGCCTGTGCAAAACTAGCCGATGCAACCCTTTTCTACCGTTGCAGCGAGAGCGCGCAGCGATATAAAGCGCCCCGAGTGTTATGCGCCGCGTCTCAGTTTCCGAACAGTGTATTGCGAGCAGCGTAAGTCCCTGTAGACTGCCTGTGCAAACAAGGCAATGCAACTCTTTTCTACCATTGTAGCGAGAGCGCGCAGCGATATAAAGCGCCCCGAGTATTCTGCGACGCGTCTCAGTTTTGGAAAGATCTTTATTGCGAGCAGTGTAAGCCCCAGTGGACTGCCTGTGCTAAACAAACCGATGCAACACTTTGTAAACATTGCAGTGAGAGCGCGCAGCGATAGAAACAGCACTCGGTGTTATGCGACGCGTCTCAGTTTCGGAAAAGTGTATTGCGCGCAGCGTAAGCCCCAGTAGGCTGCCTGTGCAAAACAAGGCGATGCAACCATATTCTACCGTTGCAGCGATAGCGCACAGCGATATATAGCGCCTCGAGTGTTATGCGACGCGTCTCAGTTTCCGAAAAGTGTATTGCGAGAGGCGTATACGCTCTAGTAGACGGCCTGTGCAAAACAAGGCGATCTAACCCTGTTCTACCGTTGTAGCTAGAGCGCGCAGCGATATAAAACGCCCCGAGTATTATGCGACGCGTCTCAGTTACCGAAAAGTGTATTGCGAGAGGCGTATACGCCCTAGTAGACGGCCTGTGCAAAACAAGGCGATCTAACCCTGTTCTACCGTTGTAGCTAGAGCGCGCAGCGATATAAAACGCCCCGAGTATTATGCGACGCGTCTCAGTTACCGAAAAGTGTATTGCGAGCAGGGTAAGCCCCAGTAGACTGCCTGTGCAAAACATGGCGATTCAACCCTTTTCTGCCGTTGTAGCGAGAGCGCGCAGTGATAAAAAGGGCGCCGGGTGTTGTTCGGCCCGTCGCAGTTTCCGAAAAGTGTTTTGCGAGCAGCGTAAGCCCCAGTACACTGCCAGTGCAAAACATCTCGATGCAACCCTTTTCTAGCGATGCAACGACAGCGCGCAGCGGTATAAAGCGCCCCGAGTTTTAGGCGACGCATCTCAGTTTCAGAAAAGTCTTTATTGCGAGCAGCGAAAGCCCCAGTAGACAGCCTGTGCAAAACTAGCCGATGCAACCCTGTTCTACCGTTGTAGCGAGAGCGCGCAGCGATATAAAGCGCCACGAGTATTATGCGACGCGTCTCAGTTTCCGAAAACTGTATTGCGCGCAGCGTAAGCCCCTGTAGACTTCCTGTGCAAACAAGGCAATGCAGCTCTTTTCTACCACTGTAGCGAGAGCGCGCAGCGATATAAACCGCCCCGAGTATTATGCGACGCGTCTTAGTTTCCGAAAAGTGTATTGCGAGCAGCGTAAGCCCCAGTAAACTGCCTGTGCAAACAAGGAGATGCAACACTTTTCTACCGTTCTAGCGAGAGCGCGCATTGATAGAAAGGGCGCCGGGTGTTGTTCGACGCATCGCAGTTTCCGAAAAGTGTTTTGCGAGCAGCGTAAGCCCCAGTAGACTGCCAGTGCAAAACATGGCGATGCAACACTTTTCTAGCGATGCAGCGAGAGCGTGCAGCCAGATAAAGCGCCCCGAGTGTTATGCGACGCGTCTCAGTTTCAGAAAAATCTTTATTGCGAGCAGCGTAAGCCCCAGTAGACTGTCTGTGCTCAACAAACCGATGCAACCCTTTTCTACCGTTGCAGCGAGAGCGCGCAGCCATGTAAAGCGCCCCGAGTGTTATGCGCCGTGTCTCAGTTTCCGAACAGTGTATTGCGAAGAGCGTAAGCCCCTGTAGACTGCCTGTGCAAACAAGGTGATGCAACCCTTTTCTACCTTTGTAGCGAGTGCGCGCAGCGATATATAGCGCCCCGAGTGTTATGCGACGCGTGTCAGTTTCCGAAGAGTGTATTGCGAGGAGCGTAAGCCCCTGTAGACTGCCTGTGCAAACACGTCAATGCAACTCTTTTCTACCATTGTTGCGAGAGCGCGCAGCGATATAAAGCGCCCCGAGTATTATGCGACGCGTCTCAGTTTCAGAAAAATCTTTATTGCGAGCAGTGTAAGCCCCAGTCGACTGCCTGTGCTAAACAAACCGATGCAACCCTTTATAACCGTTGCAGTGAGAGCGCGCAGCGATATGAACAGCCCTCAGTGTTATGCGACGCGTCTCAGTTTCGCAAAAGTGTATTGCGAGCAGCGTAAGCACCAGTAGACTGCCTGTGCAAAACAAGGCGATGCAACCCTTTTCTACCGTGGTAGCGAGTGCGCGCAGCAAAATATAGCGCCCCGAGTGTTATGCGACGCGTGTCAGTTTCCGAAAAGTGTATTGCGAGCAGCGCAAGCCCCAGTAGACAGCCTGTGCAAAACAAGGCGATGCAACCATATTCTACCGTTGCAGCGATAGCGCACAGCGATATATAGCGCCTCGAGTGTTATGCGACGCGTCTCAGTTTCCGAAAAGTGTATTGCGAGAAGCGTATACGCCCTAGTAGACGCCCTGTGCAAAACAAGGCGATCTAACCCTGTTCTACCGTTGTAGCGAGAGCGCGCAGCGATATAAAGCGCCCCGAGTATTATGCGACGCGTCTCAGTTACCGAAAAGTGTATTGCGATCAGGGTAAGCCCCAGTAGACTGCCTGTGCAAAACATGGCGATGCAACCCTTTTCTGCCGTTGCAGCGAGAGCGCGCAGCCAGATAAAGCACCCCGAGTGTTATGCGACGCGTCTCAGTTTCAGAAAAATCTTTCTTGCGAGCAGCGTAAGCCCCAGTGGACTGTCTGTGCTCAGCAAACCGATGCAACCCTTTTCTACCGTTGCAGCGAGAGCGCGCAGCGATATAAACCGCCCCGAGTATTATGCGACGCGTCTTAGTTTCCGAAAAGTGTATTGCGAGCAGCGTAAGCCCCTGTAGACTGCCTGTGCAAACAAGGCAATGCAACTCTTTTCTACCATTGTAGGGAGAGCGCGCACCGATATAAACCGCCCCGAGTATTATGCGACGCGTCTTAGTTTCCGAAAAGTGTATCGCGAGGAGCGTAAGCCCCTGTAGACTGCTTGTGCAAACAAGGCAATGCAACTCTTTTCTACCATTGTGGCGAGAGCGCGCAGCGATATAAAGCGCCCTGAGTATTATGCGACGCGTCTCACTTTTAGAAAAGTGTATCGCGAGCAGCGTAAGCCTCAGTAAACTGCCAGTGCAAACAAGGAGATGCAACACTTTTCCACCGTTGTGGAGAGAGCGCGCAGTGATAAAAAGGGCGCCGGGTGTTGTGCGACGCGTCTCAGTTTCATAAAAGTCTTTATTGCGAGCAACATAAACCCCAGCAGACTGCCTGTGCAAAACAAGGCGATGCAACCCTTTTTTACCGTTCCTGCGATATATAGCACCCCGAGTTTAATGCGACGCGTCTATGTTTCCGAAAAGTGTATTGCGTGCAGCGTAAGCCCCAATAGACTGACTGTCCAAAACAAGGCGATGCAACGCTTTTCTACCGTTGCAGCATAGCGCGCAGCGATATATAGCGCCCCGAGTGTTATGCGACGCGTCTCAGTTTCCGAAAAGTGTATTTCGAGCAGCGTAAGCCCCTGTAGACTGCCTGTGCAAAACTAGGCGATGCAACCCTTTTATACCGTTGTAGCGAGAGCGAGCAGCAGTATCAAGCGCCCCGAGTGTTATGCGACGCGTCTCAGTTTCAGAAAAGCCTTTATTTTGAGCAGCGTCAGCCCCAACACAGTGCCTGTGCAAAACAAGCCGATGCAAGCCTTTTCTACCATTGCAGGGAGAGCGCGAAGCGATATAAAGCGCCCCGAGTGTTATGCGACGCGTCTCAGTTTCATAAAAGTCTTTATTGCGAGCAACATAAAGCGCAGCAGACTGCCTGTGCAAAACAAGGCGATGCAACCCTTTTTTACCGTTCCAGCGATATATAGCGCCCCGAGTTTAATGCGACGCGTCTCAGTTTCCGAAAAGTGTATTGCGTGCAGCGTAAGCCCCAGTACACTGCCTGTACAAAACATGGCGATGCAACCATTTCTACCGTTGCAGCGAGAGCGCGCAGCGATGTAAAGCGCCCCGAGTGTTATGCGACGCGTCTCAGTTTCAGAAAAGTGTATTGCGAGCAGCGTAAGCCGCAGTAGACTGCCTGTGCGAAACAAGCCAATGCAACCATTTTCTACCGTTGCAGCGAGAGCGCGCATCGATATATAGCGCCCCGAGCTTTATGCGACGCGTCCAGTTTCCGAAAAGTGTATTGCGAGACGCATAAGCCACAGTAGACTGCCTGTGCAAAACATGGCGATGCAACCGTTTTCTACCGTTGCAGCGAGAGCGCGCAGTGGTATAAAGCGCCCCGAGTGTTATGCGGAGCGTTTCAGTTTCAGAATTGTCTTTATTGCGAGCAGCGTAAACCTCAGTAGACTGCCTCCGCAAAACAAGGCGATGCAACCCTTTTCCACCGTTGTAGAGAGACCGCGCTGCGATATAAAGCGCCCCGAGTGTTATGCGACGTGTCTCAGATCCGAAAATTGTATTGCGAGCAGCGTAAGCCGCAGTAGACTGATTGTGCAAAACATAGCGATGCAACCCTTTTCTACCGTTGCAGCGACAGCGCGCTCCGTTATTAAGCGCCTCGAGTGTCATGCGACGCGTCTCAGTTTAAGAAAAATCTTTATTCCGAGCAGCGTAAGCCGCAGAAGACTGCCTGTGCGAAACAAGGCGATGCAACCCTTTTCTCCCGTTGCAGCGATACATAGCGCCCCGAGTTTAATGCGACGCGTCTCAGTTTCCGAAAAGTGTATTGCGTGCAGCGTAAGCCCCAGCAGACTGCCTGTGCAAAACATGGCGATGCAACCATTTTCGACCGTTCCAGCGAGAGCGCGCAACGATATAAAGCGCCCCGAGTGTTATGCGACGCATCTCAGTTTCAGAAAAGCCTTTATTGCGAGAACCGTAAGACCCAGCAGACTGCCTGTGCAAAACAAGGCGATGCAACCCTTTTCTACCGTTGCAGCGATATATAGCGCCCCGAGATTAATGCGACGCGTCTCAGTTTCGGAAAAGTGTATAGCGTGCAGCGTAAGCCTCTGTAGACTGCATGTGCAAACATGGCGATGCAACCATTTCTACCGTTGCAGCGAGAGCGCGCAGCGATATAAAGCGCCCCGAGTGCTATGCAACGCATCTCAGTTTCAGAAAAGTGTATTGCGAGCAGCGTAAGCCGCAGTAGACTGCCTGTGCGAAACAAGCCAATGCAACCCTTTTCTACCGTTGCAGCGAGAGCGCGCAGCGATATATAGCGCCCCGAGCTTTATGCGACGCGTTTCAGTTTCAGAATTGTCTTTATTGCGAGCAGCGCAAGCCCCAGTAGACTGCCTGTGGAAAACAAGGCTGTGCAACCCTTTTCTTTCTACCGTTGTAGCGGAAGATGGCAGCACACATAAAGCGCCTGAGTATTATGCGACGCGTCTCAGTTTCTGAAATCTGTATTGCGAGGAGCGTAGGCCCCAGTACACTACCTGTGCAAAACATGGCGATGCAACACTTTTCTACCGTTGCAGCGAGAGCGCGTAGCGATATAAAGTGCCCCGAGTGTTGTGCGACGCGTCGCTGTTTCAGAAATGTGTGGTGCGTGCAGCGTAAGCCTCAGTAGACTGCCTCTGCAAAACAAGGCGATGCAACCCTTTTCCACCGTTGTAGCGAGAGCGCGCAGCGATATAAAGCGCCCTGAGTTTTATGCGACGTGTCTCAGTTTCCGAAAAGTGTATTGGGAGCAGCGTAAGCGCCAGTAGACTGCCTATGCAAAACATGGCGATGCAACCCTTTTCTACTGTTGCAGCGAGACCGCGCAGCAATATAAAGCGCCCTGAGTTTTATGCGACGTGTCTCAGTTTCCGAAAAGTGTATTGGGAGCAGCGTAAGCGCCAGTAGACTGCCTATGCAAAACATGGCGATGCAACCCTTTTCTACCGTTGCAGCGACAGCGCGCTCCGTTATTAAGCGCCTCGAGTGTCATGCGACGCGTCTCAGTTTAAGAAAAATCTTTATTCCGAGCAGCGTAAGCCGCAGAAGACTGCCCGTGCGAAACAAGCCGACGCAACCCTTTTCTACAGTTGCAGCGAGAGCGCGCAGCGATTTATAGCGCCCCGAGCGTTATACAACGCGTCCAGTTTCCGAAAAGGGTATAGCGAGACGCATAAGCCCCAGTAGAGTGCCTGTGCAAAACATGGCGATGCAACGCTTTTCTACAGTTGCAGCCAAAGCGCGGAGCGATATAAAGTGCCCCGAGTGTTATGCGACGCGTCTCAGTTTCAGAAATGTGTGGTGCGTGCAGCACGAGCCCCAGTGGACTGCCTCTGAAAAACAAGGCGATGCAACCCTTTTCTACCGTTGTAGCGAGAGCGCGCCGCAGTATAAAGCGCCCCGAGTGTTATACGACGGGTCTCAGTTTCCGAAAACTGCATTGCGATCTGCGTAAGCCTCAGTTGACTGCCTGTGCTAAACATGGTGAAGCAACCCTTTTGTACCGTTGCAGCGAGAGCGTGGAGCGATATAAAGTGCCCTGAGTGTTATGCGGCGTCTGAGTTTTAACAAATGTGTAGTGCGTGCAGCGTAAGCCCCAGTAGACTGACTGTGCAAAACAAGGCGATCGAACCCTTTTCTACCGTTGTAGCGAGAGCGCGCAGCGATATAAAGCACCGTGAGTATTATGCGACGCGTCTGAGTTTCCGAAAAGTGTATTGCGAGCAGCGTAAGCCCCAGTAGACTGCCTGTGCAAAACAAGGCGATGCAACAATTTTCTACCATTGCAGTGAGAGCGCGCAGAAATATATAGCGCCCCAAGCGTTCTGCGACGCGTCTCATTTTCCGAAAAGTGTATTGCCAGCACCGTAAGCCTCAGTAGACTAGCTGTGCAAAACAAGGCGATGCAACCCTTTTCTACCGTTGTAGCGAGAGCGCGCAGCGATATAAAGCACCGTGAGTGTTATGCGACGCGTCTCAGTTTCCGAAAAGTGTATTGCGAGCAGCGTAAGCCCTAGTAGACTGCCTGTGCAAAACATGGCGATGCAACAAATTTCTACCGTTGCAGTGAGAGCGCGCGCGATATCTAGTGCCCCGAGTGTTATGCGACGCGCCTCAGTTTCCGAAAAGTGTATTTGGAGCAGCGTAAGCCCCAGTAAACTGCCTGTGCAAAACATGGCGATGCAACCATTTTCGACCGTTGCAGCGAGAGCGCGCAACGATATAAAGCGCCCCGAGTGTTATGCGACGCATCTCAGTTTCAGAAAAGCCTTTATTGCGAGAACCGTAAGACCCAGCAGACTGCCTGTGCAAAACAAGGCGACGCAGCCCTTTCCTACCGTTGCAGCGATATATAGCGCCCCGAGTTTAATGCGACGCGTCTCATTTTCCGAAAAGTGTATTGCGTGCAGCGTAAGCCCCAGTAGACTGCCTGTGCAAAACATGGCGATGCAACCATTTCTACCGTTGCAGCGAGAGCGCGACGCGATATAAAGTACCCCGAGTGTTATGAGCCGGGTCTAAGTTTCCGAACAGTGTTTTGCGAGCAGTGTAAGCCTCTGTAGACTGCATGTGCAAACATGGCGATGCAACCGTTTTCTACCGTTGCAGCGAGAGAGCGTAGTGGTATAAAGCGCCCAGAGTGTTATGCGACGCGTCTCACTTTCAGAAAAGTCTTTATTGCGAGCAGCGTAAGCCCCAGTAGAGTGCCTGAGCAAAACATGGCGATGCAACCCTTTACTACCGTTGCAGCGAGAGCGCGGAGCGATATAAAGTGCCCCGAGTCTTATGCGGCGTCTGAGTTCAACAAATGTGTAGTGCGTGCAGCGTAAGCCCCAGTAGACTCACTGTGCAAAACAAGGCGATCGAACCCTTTTCTACTGTTGTAGCGAGAGCGCGCAGCGATATAAAGCACCGTGAGTGTTATGCGACGCGTCTGAGTTTCCGAAAAGTGTATTGCCAGCACCGTAAGCCTCAGTAGACTACCTGTGCAAAACAAGGTGATGCAACCCTTTTCTACCGTTGTAGCGAGAGCGCGCAGCGATATAAAGCACCGTGAGTGTTACGCGACGCGTCTCAGTTTCCTAAAAGTGTATTGGGAGCAGCGTAAGCCCCAGTAGACTGCGTATGCAAAATATGGCGATGCAGCCCTTTTCTACTGTTGCAGCGACTGCGCGCTGCGATATTAAGCGCCTCGAGTGTTATGCGACGCGTCTCAGTTTCCAAAAAGTTTATTGCGAGCAGCGTAAGCCCCAGTAGACTGCCTGAGCAAAACATGGCGATGCAACCCTTTTCTACCGTTGCAGCGATATATAGCGCCCCGAGTTTAATGCGACGCGTCTCAGTTTCCGAAAAGTGTATTGCGTGCAGCGTAAGCCCCAGTAGACTGCCTGTGCAAAACATGGCGATGCAACCATTTTCGACCGTTGCAGCGAGAGCGCGCAACGATATAAAGCGCCCCGAGTGTTATGCGACTCATCTCAGTTTCAGAAATCCTTTATTGCGAGAACCGTAAGACCCAGCAGACTACCTGTGCAAAACAAGGCGACGCAGCCCTTTCCTACCGTTGCAGCGATATATAGCGCCCCGAGTTTAATGCGACGCGTCTCAGTTTCGGAAAAGTGTATTGCGTGCAGCGTAAGCCTCTGTAGACTGCATGTGCAAACATGGCGATGCAACCATTTCTACCGTTGCAGCGAGAGCGCGCAGCGATATAAAGCGCCCCGAGTGTTATGCGACGCGTCTCAGTTTCAGAAAAGTGTATTGCGAGCAGCGTAAGCCGCAGTAGACTGCCTATGCGAAACAATTCAATGCAACCCTTTTCTACCGTTGCAGCGAGAGCGCGCAGCGATATATAGCGCCCCGAGCTTTATGCGACGCGTTTCAGTTTCAGAATTGTCTTTATTGCGAGCAGCGCAAGCCCGAGTAGACTGCCTGTGCAAAACAAGGCGATGCAACCCTTTTCTTTCTAACGTTCTAGGGGAAGCGGGCAGCGACATAAAGCGCCTGAGTATTATGCGACGCGTCTCAGTTTCTGAAATCTGTATTGCGAGGAGCGTAGGCCCCAGTACACTACCTGTGCAAAACATGGCGATGCAACACTTTTCTACCGCTGCAGCGAGAGCGCGTAGCGATATAAAGTGCCCCGAGTGTTGTGCGACGCGTCGCAGTTTCAGAAATGTGTGGTGCGTGCAGCGTAAGCTTCAGTAGACTGCCTCTGCAAAACAAGGCGATGCAACCCTTTTCTACCGTTGTTGCGAGACCGCGCAGCGATATAAAGCGCCCCGAGTTTATGCGACGTGTCTCAGTTTCCGAAAAGTGTATTGGGAGCAGCGTAAGCGCCAGTAGACTGCCTATGCAAAACATGGCGATGCAACCCTTTTCTACCGTTGCAGCGACAGCGCGCTCCGTTATTAAGCGCCTCGAGTGTCATGCGACGCGTCTCAGTTTAAGAAAAATCTTTATTCCGAGCAGCGTAAGCCCCAGTAGACTGACTGTGCAAAACAAGGCGATGCAACCCTCTTCTACCGCTGTAGCGAGAGCGCGCAGCGATATAATGTGCCCTGAGTGTTATGCGACGCCTCTCAGTTTCTGAAAAGTGTGTTGCGAGCAGCGTAAACCCCAGTGGACTGCCTGTGCTAAACATGGTGAAGCAACCCTTTTGTACCGTTGCAGCGAGAGCGCGGAGCGATATAAAGTGCCCCGAGTGTTATGCGGCGTCTGAGTTTAACAAATGTGTAGTGCGTGCAGCGTAAGCCCCAGTAGACTGACTGTGCAAAACAAGGCGATCGAACCCTTTTCTACCGTTGTAGCGAGAGCGCGCAGCGATATAAAACACCGTGAGTGTTATGCGACGCGTCTGAGTTTCCGAAAAGTGTATTGCGAGCAGCGTAAGCCCCAGTAGACTGCCTGTGCAAAACAAGGCGATGCAACAATTTTCGACCGTTGCAGCGAGAGCGCGCAACGATATAAAGCGCCCCCAGTGTTATGCGACGCATCTCAGTTTCAGAAAAGCCTTTATTGCGAGAACCGTAAGCCCCAGCAGACTGCCTGTGCAAAACAAGGCGATGCAACCCTTTTCTACCGTTGCAGCGATATATAGCGCCCCGAGTTTAATGCGACGCGTCTCAGTTTCCGAAAACTGTATTGCGTGCAGCGTAAGCCCCAGTAGACTGCCTGTGCAAAACATGGCGATGCAACCATTTTCGACCGTTGCAGCGAGAGCGCGCAACGATATAAAGCGCCCCGAGTGTTATGCGACGCATCTCAGTTTCAGAAAAGCCTTTATTGCGAGAACCGTAAGGCCCAGCAGACTGCCTGTGCAAAACAAGGCGATGCAACCCTTTCCTACCGTTGCAGCGATATATAGCGCCCCGAGTTTAATGCGACGCGTCTCATTTTCCGAAAAGCGTATTGCGTGCAGTGTAAGCCCCAGTAGACTGCCTCTGCAAAACATGGCGATGCAACCATTTCTACCGTTGCAGCGAGAGCGCGACGCGATATAAAGTACCCCGATTGTTATGAGCCGGGTCTAAGTTTCCGAACAGTGTATTGCGAGCAGTGTAAGCCTCTGTAGACTGCATGTGGAAACATGGCGATGCAACCATTTCTACCGTTGCAGCGAGAGCGCGCAGCGATATAAAGCGCCCCGAGTGTTATGCGACGCGTCTCAGTTTCAGAAAAGTGTATTGCGAGCAGCGTAAGCCGCAGTAGACTGCCTGTGCGAAACAAGCCAATGCAACCCTTTTCTACCGTTGCAGCGAGAGCGCGCAGCGATATATAGCGCCCCGAGCTTTATGCGACGCGTTTCAGTTTCAGAATTGTCTTTATTGCGAGCAGCGCAAGCCCCGGTAGACTGCCTGTGCAAAACAAGGCGATGCAACCCTTTTCTACCGTTGTACCGGAAGCGGGCAGCGACATAAAGCGCCTGAGTATTATGCGCGCGTCCCAGTTTCTGAAATCTGTATTGCGAGGAGCGTAGGCCCCAGTACACTACCTGTGCAAAACATGGCGATGCAACACTTTTCTACCGTTGCAGCGAAAGCGCGGAGCGATATAAAGTGCCCCGAGTGTTATGCGACGCGTCGCAGTTTCAGAAATGTGTGGTGCGTGCAGCGTAAGCCTCAGTAGACTGCCTCTGCAAAACAAGGCGATGCAACCCTTTTCCACCGTTGTAGCGAGAGCGCGCAGCGCTATAAAACGCCCCGAGTGTTATGCGACGTGTCTCAGTTTCCCAAAAGTGTATTGGGAGCAGCGTAAGCGCCAGTAGACTGCCTATACAAAACATGGCGATGCAACCCTTTTCTACTGTTGCAGCGAGACCGCGCAGCAATATAAAGCGCCGCGAGTGTTACGCGACGCGTCTCAGTTTCAGAAAAGTCTTTATTGCGAGAACCGTAAGCCCCAGTAGACTGCCTGTGGAAAACATGGCGATGCAACCATTTCTACCGTTGCAGCGAGAGCGCGACGCGATATAAAGTACCCCGAGTGTTATGAGCCGGGTCTAAGTTTCCGAACAGTGTATTGCGAGCAGCGTAAGCCTCTGTAGACTGCATGTGCAAACATGGCGATGCAACCATTTCTACCGTTGCAGCGAGAGCGCGCAGCGATATAAAGCGCCCCGAGTGTTATGCGACGCGTCTCAGTTTCAGAAAAGTGTATTGCGAGCTGCGTAAGCCCCAGTAGACTGCCTGTGCAAAACATGGTGAAGCAACCCTTTTCTACCGTTGCAGCGAGAGCGCGGAGCGATATAAAGTGCCCCGAGTGTTATGCGGCGTCTGAGTTTAACAAATGTGTAGTGCGTGCAGCGTAAGCCCCAGTAGACTCACTGTGCAAAACAAGGCGATCGAACCCTTTTCTACCGTTGTAGCGAGAGCGCGCAGCGATATAAAGCACCGTGAGTGTTATGCGACGCGTCTGAGTTTCCGAAAAGTGTATTGCGAGCAGCGTAAGCCCCAGTAGACTGCCTCTGCAAAACAAGGCGATGCAACAATTTTCTACCGTTGCAGTGAGAGCGCGCAGAGATATATAGCGCCCCAAGTGTTTTGCGACGCGTCTCATTTTCCGAAAAGTGTATTGCCAGCACCGTAAGCCTCAGTAGACTACCTGTGCAAAACAAGGCGATGCAACCCTTTCCTACCGTTGTAGCGAGAGCGCGCAGCGATATAAAGCACCGTGAGTGTTATGCGACGCGTCTCAGTTTCCGAAAAGTTTATTGCAAGGAGCATAAGCCACAGTAGACTGCTGGTGCAAAACTGGGCGATGCAACCGTTTTCTACCGTTGCAGCGAGAGCGCGCAGCGATATAAAGCGCCCCGAGTGTTATGCGACGCGTCTCATTTTCAGAAAAGTCTTATTGCGAGCAGCGTAAGCCCCAGTAGACTGCCTGTGCAAAACAAGGCGATGCAACCATTTTCTACCGTTGTAGCAAGAGCGCGCAGCGATGTAAAGCGCCCCGAGTGTTATGCGGCGCGTCTCAGTTTCCGCAAAGTGTATTGTGAGCAGCGTAAGCCCCAGTGGACTGCCTCTGCAAAACAAGGTGATGCAACCCTTTTCTACCGTTGTAGCGAGAGCGCGCCGCAGTATAAAGCGCCCGGAGTGTTATGCGACGCGTCTCAGTTTCCGAACAGTGTCTTGCGAGCAGCGTAAGCCCCACTGGACTGCCTCTGCAAAACACGGCGATGCAACCCTTTTCTACCGTTGTAGCGAGAGCGCGCCGTAGTTTAACCGCCCGGAGTGTTATGCGACGCGTCTCAGTTTCCGAAAAGTGTCTTGCGAGCAGCGTAAGCCCCAGTGGACTGCCACTGCAAAACACGGCGATGCAACCCTTTTCTACCGTTGTAGCGAGAGTGCGCCGCAGTATAAAGCGCCCGGAGTGTTATGCGATGCGTCTCAGTTTCCGAAAAGTGCACTGCGAGCTCCGTAAGCCGCAGTAGACTGCCTGTGAAAAACATGGCGATGCAACCCTTTTCTACTGTTGCAGCGAGACCGCGCAGCAATATAAAGCGCCGCGAGTGTTACGCGACGCGTCTCAGTTTCAGAAAAGTCTTTATTGCGAGAACCGTAAGCCCCAGTAGACTGCCTGTGGAAAACATGGCGATGCAACCATTTCTACCGTTGCAGCGAGAGCGCGACGCGATATAAAGTACCCCGAGTGTTATGAGCCGGGTCTAAGTTTCCGAACAGTGTATTGCGAGCAGCGTAAGCCTCTGTAGACTGCATGTGCAAACATGGCGATGCAACCATTTCTACCGTTGCAGCGAGAGCGCGCAGCGATATAAAGCGCCCCGAGTGTTATGCGACGCGTCTCAATTTCAGAAAAGTGTATTGCGAGCAGCGTAAGCCGCAGTAGACTGCCTGTGCGAAACAAGCCAATGCAACCCTTTTCTACCGTTGCAGCGAGAGCGCGCAGCGATATATAGCGCCCCGAGCTTTATGCGACGCGTTTCAGATTCAGAATTGTCTTTATTGCCAGCAGCGCAAGCCCCAGTAGACTGCCTGTGCAAAACAAGGCGATGCAACCCTTTTCTACCGTTGTAGCGGAAGCGGGCAGCGACATAAAGCGCCTGAGTATTATGCGACGCGTCTCAGTTTCTGAAATCTGTATTGCGAGGAGCGTAGGCCCCAGTACACTACCTGTGCAAAACATGGCGATGCAACACTTTTCTACCATTGCAGCGAGAGCGCGGAGCGATATAAAGTGCCCCGAGTGTTATGCGACGCGTCGCAGTTTCAGAAATGTGTGGTGCGTGCAGCGTAAGCCTCAGTAGACTGCCTCTGCAAAACAAGGCGATGCAACCCTTTTCCACCGTTGTAGCGAGAGCGCGCAGCGATATAAAGCGCCCCGAGTGTTATGCGACGTATCTCAATTTCCCAAAAGTGTATTGGGAGCAGCGTAAGCGCCAGTAGACTGCCTATGCAAAACATGGCGATGCAACCCTTTTCTACCGTTGCAGCGACAGCCCGCTCCGTTATTAAGCGCCTCGAGTGTCATGCGACGCGTCTCAGTTTAAGAAAAATCTTTATTCCGAGCAGCGTAAGCCGCAGATGACTGCCTGTGCGAAACAAGCCGATGCAACCCTTTTCTACAGTTGCAGCGAGAGCGCGCAGCGATTTATAGCACCCCGAGCGTTATACGACGAGTCCAGTTTCCGAAAAGTGTATAGCGAGACGCATAAGCCCCAGTAGAGTGCCTGTGCAAAACATGGCGATGCAACCCTTTTCTACCGTTGCAGCGAAAGCGCGGAGCGATATAAAGTGCCCCGAGTGTTATGCGACGCGTCTCAGTTTCAGAAATGTGTGGTGCGTACAGCACGAGCCCCAGTAGACTGACTGTGCAAAACAAGGCGATGCAACCCTTTTCTACCGTTGTAGCGAGAGCGCGCCGCAGTATAAAGCGCCCCGAGTGTAATACGACGCGTCTCAGTTTCCGAAAACTGCATTGCGAGCTGCGTAAACCCCAGTAGACTGCCTGTGCAAAACATGGTGAAGCAACCCTTTTCTACCGTTGCAGCGAGAGCGCGGAGCGATATAACGTGCCCCGAGTGTTATGCGGCGTCTGAGTTTAACAAATGTGTATTGCGTGCAGCATAAGCCCCAGTAGACTGACTGTGCAAACCAAGGCGATCGAGCCCTTTTCTACCATTGTAGCGAGAGCGCGCAGCGATATAAAGCACGATGAGTGTTATGCGACGCGTCTGAGTTTCCGAAAAGTGTATTGCGAGCAGCGTAAGCCCCAGCAGACTGCCTGTGCAAAAGAAGGCGATGTAACAATTTTCTACCGTTGCAGTGAGAGCGCGCAGATATATATAGCGCCCCAAGTGTTATGCGACGTGTCTCATTTTCCGAAAAGTGTATTGCCAGCACCGTAAGCCTCAGTAGACTACCTCTGCAAAACAAGGCCATGCAACCCTTTTCTACCGTTGTAGCGAGAGCGCGCATCGATTTAAGCGCCTCGAGTGTTATGCGACGCGTCTCAGTTTAAGAAAAGTCTTTATTCCGAGCAGCGTAAGCCGCAGTCGACTGCCTGTGCGATACAAGCGGATGCAACCCTTTCCTACCGTTGCAGAGAGAGCGCGCAGCGATATATAGCGCCCCGAGCTTTATGCGACGCGTCCAGTTTCCGAAAAGTGTATTGCGAGCAGCATAAGCACCAGTAGCCTGCCGGTGCAAAACATGGCGATGCAGCCGTTTTCTACCGTTGCAGCCAGAGCGCGCAGCGATATAAAGGGCCGTGAGTGTTATGCGACCCGTCTCAGTTTCCGAAAAGTGCATTGCGAACAGCGTAAGCCCCAGTAGACTGCCTGTCCAAAACATGGCGATGCAACTGTTTTCTACCGTTGCAGCGAGAGCGCGACGCGATATAAAGTACCCCGATTGTTATGAGCCGGGTCTAAGTTTCCGAACAGTGTATTGCGAGCAGTGTAAGCCTCTGTAGACTGCATGTGGAAACATGGCGATGCAACCATTTCTACCGTTGCAGCGAGAGCGCGCAGCGATATAAAGCGCCCCGAGTGTTATGCGACGCGTCTCAGTTTCAGAAAAGTGTATTGCGAGCAGCGTAAGCCGCAGTAGACTGCCTGTGCGAAACAAGCCAATGCAACCCTTTTCTACCGTTGCAGCGAGAGCGTGCAGCGATATATAGCGCCCCGAGCTTTATGCGACGCGTTTCAGTTTCAGAATTGTCTTTATTGCGAGCAGCGCAAGCCCCGGTAGACTGCCTGTGCAAAACAAGGCGATGCAACCCTTTTCTACCGTTGTACCGGAAGCGGGCAGCGACATAAAGCGCCTGAGTATTATGCGCGCGTCCCAGTTTCTGAAATCTGTATTGCGAGGAGCGTAGGCCCCAGTACACTACCTGTGCAAAACATGGCGATGCAACACTTTTCTACCGTTGCAGCGAAAGCGCGGAGCGATATAAAGTGCCCCGAGTGTTATGCGACGCGTCGCAGTTTCAGAAATGTGTGGTGCGTGCAGCGTAAGCCTCAGTAGACTGCCTCTGCAAAACAAGGCGATGCAACCCTTTTCCACCGTTGTAGCGAGAGCGCGCAGCGCTATAAAACGCCCCGAGTGTTATGCGACGTGTCTCAGTTTCCCAAAAGTGTATTGGGAGCAGCGTAAGCGCCAGTAGACTGCCTATACCCTCCTGAGACCCGGGATGTATTTGGGTGCACAG
This sequence comes from Dermacentor variabilis, assembly GCF_050947875.1. NCBI lineage: Eukaryota > Metazoa > Arthropoda > Arachnida > Ixodida > Ixodidae > Dermacentor > Dermacentor variabilis. Next base: position 21,752 of record NW_027460423.1, on the reverse strand, counting down.
ATTTTTCCCAAACTTTCAGAATAGGTCAGTAGGGTTATGAAGGTGAAAAGTGTTAAATGTTTTTTCAATAGCCCTGATAGTTTCAGCACAGCGCGATGTCCAATATATTGGACACTGGGATGCTACCCGGTCTTTTTTCACCCAGCGCGCACGTAATGACGTACCGCAGATATTGCTCTCAAACTCGCGTGCAAAAATATTTCATAACTCGAAAGAGAAAGTAGTGAATGAAGTACATAAAAAAGAGCATTCGTCGTCTCAACAAAAATTTTTCTCTTGTGTTTACTTCATGTGGGTATTTTCAAAACGCCTTTTTTTCCTTTGTGATGCAGAAGAAGAGCCGACATTTGGTGCTAAAGAACTTTGTTTTCATGTCGCAGCCCTGTAGCCTGCAACGGGCAGCGTTTGCAGTGTCTGCCTGCATTGAGCAGTGGGTAGTGCTCTTTTCTTGGGGTTCTCGAGGAGACAGTCGAGCCTGCTTTGATGGGAGATGCCACTCGGCTTCGTTCTCACTCTCCGTTTCATCCTGCTTCTCTTGAGCCACGAGAGTCTCAGCAACAGATTGGCGGAACTGCATATATTTGAGTATTTCTTTCCGCTATTTCTTTAGTGAGCGTATGTCCCGCGTGTACTGCACCCAGGAGTTGCTGAGGGCAATGTCGAAGAGGTGAAAGAAGGCTCTGATTGTCCACTTGTTAACGCGTGCTTTTATCCTGTAGTAACTTATCATTCGGTCTGCCTTGTCGACACCACCCATCTTGGCGTTGTACATGCACACATCTGATTGAGGGATATCGATGTGTTTTTTTTTCTCTTACGAGACGGCCTGCCACAGCTGCCTTGCGAGTCCTAGCCATAGACTGACAAAAGCAAAGTTGTCGTCTTAATTCATCAGACACACGAGGCCGGTCCCCCCCCCCAAAAAAAAACAAAGAGACGCGATTTCGTCGACAAGCGGCTAAATGCTAACAGTACTCGTCTGCTTTTCATAACAAGGCCATCGCAAAAGCGCGGTCAAAATAACCGGGTTGAGTCCTAGCGTCCAACGTAATGGACACGCGAAATCAAAGGAAGCGTAAAAAAAAGTAAGCGCGTTAACAGTTTAAATTTCGTATTCCGCGCGTACGCTGTTGTATTAACTTTATTATAAAATCAAGGATATGCCTTGAAAGCTGGTAGGAATACGAGAAATAGTGCTTACTTCTCCGGCAGCTGCCGTAATACGCCGCGCTGCTGAATGCCGCCATTGTGGAACTGTTTCGTTGGGAAATTGTACGATGTATTTTCATAAATGCTGCATAGATGGCGCAAGCAGGCGTCCAATAAGTTAGACAGCGCGGTTTTAGGAGGATGAAAGCCTTGTCACAGGAGTACTGTCTCACTTCTGAATGTCCAATATATTGGACAAATCCCCATAGCGGGGTCTCAGGAGGATACAAAACATGGCGATGCAACCCTTTTCTACTGTTGCAGCGAGACCGCGCAGCAATATAAAGCGCCGCGAGTGTTACGCGACGCGTCTCAGTTTCAGAAAAGTCTTTATTGCGAGAACCGTAAGCCCCAGTAGACTGCCTGTGGAAAACATGGCGATGCAACCATTTCTACCGTTGCAGCGAGAGCGCGACGCGATATAAAGTACCCCGAGTGTTATGAGCCGGGTCTAAGTTTCCGAACAGTGTATTGCGAGCAGCGTAAGCCTCTGTAGACTGCATGTGCAAACATGGCGATGCAACCATTTCTACCGTTGCAGCGAGAGCGCGCAGCGATATAAAGCGCCCCGAGTGTTATGCGACGCGTCTCAGTTTCAGAAAAGTGTATTGCGAGCTGCGTAAGCCCCAGTAGACTGCCTGTGCAAAACATGGTGAAGCAACCCTTTTCTACCGTTGCAGCGAGAGCGCGGAGCGATATAAAGTGCCCCGAGTGTTATGCGGCGTCTGAGTTTAACAAATGTGTAGTGCGTGCAGCGTAAGCCCCAGTAGACTCACTGTGCAAAACAAGGCGATCGAACCCTTTTCTACCGTTGTAGCGAGAGCGCGCAGCGATATAAAGCACCGTGAGTGTTATGCGACGCGTCTGAGTTTCCGAAAAGTGTATTGCGAGCAGCGTAAGCCCCAGTAGACTGCCTCTGCAAAACAAGGCGATGCAACAATTTTCTACCGTTGCAGTGAGAGCGCGCAGAGATATATAGCGCCCCAAGTGTTTTGCGACGCGTCTCATTTTCCGAAAAGTGTATTGCCAGCACCGTAAGCCTCAGTAGACTACCTGTGCAAAACAAGGCGATGCAACCCTTTCCTACCGTTGTAGCGAGAGCGCGCAGCGATATAAAGCACCGTGAGTGTTATGCGACGCGTCTCAGTTTCCGAAAAGTTTATTGCAAGGAGCATAAGCCACAGTAGACTGCTGGTGCAAAACTGGGCGATGCAACCATTTTCAACCGTTGCAGCGAGAGCGCGCAGCGATATAAAGCGCCCCGAGTGTTATGCGACGCGTCTCATTTTCAGAAAAGTCTTATTGCGAGCAGCGTAAGCCCCAGTAGACTGCCTGTGCAAAACAAGGCGATGCAACCATTTTCTACCGTTGTAGCAAGAGCGCGCAGCGATGTAAAGCGCCCCGAGTGTTATGCGACGCGTCTCAGTTTCCGCAAAGTGTATTGTGAGCAGCGTAAGCCCCAGTGGACTGCCTCTGCAAAACAAGGTGATGCAACCCTTTTCTACCGTTGTAGCGAGAGCGCGCCGCAGTATAAAGCGCCCGGAGTGTTATGCGACGCGTCTCAGTTTCCGAACAGTGTCTTGCGAGCAGCGTAAGCCCCACTGGACTGCCTCTGCAAAACACGGCGATGCAACCCTTTTCTACCGTTGTAGCGAGAGCGCGCGTAGTTTAACCGCCCGGAGTGTTATGCGACGCGTCTCAGTTTCCGAAAAGTGTCTTGCGAGCAGCGTAAGCCCCAGTGGACTGCCACTGCAAAACACGGCGATGCAACCCTTTTCTACCGTTGTAGCGAGAGTGCGCCGCAGTATAAAGCGCCCGGAGTGTTATGCGATGCGTCTCAGTTTCCGAAAAGTGCACTGCGAGCTCCGTAAGCCGCAGTAGACTGCCTCTGAAAAACATGGCGATGCAACCCTTTTCTACTGTTGCAGCGAGACCGCGCAGCAATATAAAGCGCCGCGAGTGTTACGCGACGCGTCTCAGTTTCAGAAAAGTCTTTATTGCGAGAACCGTAAGCCCCAGTAGACTGCCTGTGGAAAACATGGCGATGCAACCATTTCTACCGTTGCAGCGAGAGCGCGACGCGATATAAAGTACCCCGAGTGTTATGAGCCGGGTCTAAGTTTCCGAACAGTGTATTGCGAGCAGCGTAAGCCTCTGTAGACTGCATGTGCAAACACGGCGATGCAACCATTTCTACCGTTGCAGCGAGAGCGCGCAGCGATATAAAGCGCCCCGAGTGTTATGCGACGCGTCTCAATTTCAGAAAAGTGTATTGCGAGCAGCGTAAGCCGCAGTAGACTGCCTGTGCGAAACAAGCCAATGCAACCCTTTTCTACCGTTGCAGCGAGAGCGCGCAGCGATATATAGCGCCCCGAGCTTTATGCGACGCGTTTCAGATTCAGAATTGTCTTTATTGCCAGCAGCGCAAGCCCCAGTAGACTGCCTGTGCAAAACAAGGCGATGCAACCCTTTTCTACCGTTGTAGCGGAAGCGGGCAGCGACATAAAGCGCCTGAGTATTATGCGACGCGTCTCAGTTTCTGAAATCTGTATTGCGAGGAGCGTAGGCCCCAGTACACTACCTGTGCAAAACATGGCGATGCAACACTTTTCTACCATTGCAGCGAGAGCGCGGAGGATATAAAGTGCCCCGAGTGTTATGCGACGCGTCGCAGTTTCAGAAATGTGTGGTGCGTGCAGCGTAAGCCTCAGTAGACTGCCTCTGCAAAACAAGGCGATGCAACCCTTTTCCACCGTTGTAGCGAGAGCGCGCAGCGATATAAAGCGCCCCGAGTGTTATGCGACGTGTCTCAGTTTCCCAAAAGTGTATTGGGAGCAGCGTAAGCGCCAGTAGACTGCCTATGCAAAACATGGCGATGCAACCCTTTTCTACCGTTGCAGCGACAGCGCGCTCCGTTATTAAGCGCCTCGAGTGTCATGCGACGCGTCTCAGTTTAAGAAAAATCTTTATTCCGAGCAGCGTAAGCCGCAGATGACTGCCTGTGCGAAACAAGCCGATGCAACCCTTTTCTACAGTTGCAGCGAGAGCGCGCAGCGATTTATAGCACCCCGAGCGTTATACGACGAGTCCAGTTTCCGAAAAGTGTATAGCGAGACGCATAAGCCCCAGTAGAGTGCCTGTGCAAAACATGGCGATGCAACCCTTTTCTACCGTTGCAGCGAAAGCGCGGAGCGATATAAAGTGCCCCGAGTGTTATGCGACGCGTCTCAGTTTCAGAAATGTGTGGTGCGTACAGCACGAGCCCCAGTAGACTGACTGTGCAAAACAAGGCGATGCAACCCTTTTCTACCGTTGTAGCGAGAGCGCGCCGCAGTATAAAGCGCCCCGAGTGTTATACGACGCGTCTCAGTTTCCGAAAACTGCATTGCGAGCTGCGTAAACCCCAGTAGACTGCCTGTGCAAAACATGGTGAAGCAACCCTTTTCTACCGTTGCAGCGAGAGCGCGGAGCGATATAACGTGCCCCGAGTGTTATGCGGCGTCTGAGTTTAACAAATGTGTATTGCGTGCAGCATAAGCCCCAGTAGACTGACTGTGCAAACCAAGGCGATCGAGCCCTTTTCTACCATTGTAGCGAGAGCGCGCAGCGATATAAAGCACGATGAGTGTTATGCGACGCGTCTGAGTTTCCGAAAAGTGTATTGCGAGCAGCGTAAGCCCCAGTAGACTGCCTGTGCAAAAGAAGGCGATGTAACAATTTTCTACCGTTGCAGTGAGAGCGCGCAGATATATATAGCGCCCCAAGTGTTATGCGACGTGTCTCATTTTCCGAAAAGTGTATTGCCAGCACCGTAAGCCTCAGTAGACTACCTCTGCAAAACAAGGCCATGCAACCCTTTTCTACCGTTGTAGCGAGAGCGCGCATCGATTTAAGCGCCTCGAGTGTTATGCGACGCGTCTCAGTTTAAGAAAAGTCTTTATTCCGAGCAGCGTAAGCCGCAGTCGACTGCCTGTGCGATACAAGCGGATGCAACCCTTTCCTACCGTTGCAGAGAGAGCGCGCAGCGATATATAGCGCCCCGAGCTTTATGCGACGCGTCCAGTTTCCGAAAAGTGTATTGCGAGCAGCATAAGCACCAGTAGCCTGCCGGTGCAAAACATGGCGATGCAGCCGTTTTCTACCGTTGCAGCCAGAGCGCGCAGCGATATAAAGGGCCGTGAGTGTTATGCGACCCGTCTCAGTTTCCGAAAAGTGCATTGCGAACAGCGTAAGCCCCAGTAGACTGCCTGTCCAAAACATGGCGATGCAACTGTTTTCTACCGTTGCAGCGAGAGCGCGACGCGATATAAATTACCCCGATTGTTATGAGCCGGGTCTAAGTTTCCGAACAGTGTATTGCGAGCAGTGTAAGCCTCTGTAGACTGCATGTGGAAACATGGCGATGCAACCATTTCTACCGTTGCAGCGAGAGCGCGCAGCGATGTAAAGTGCCCCGAGTGTTATGCGACGCGTCTCAGTTTCAGAAAAGTGTATTGCGAGCAGCGTAAGCCGCAGTAGACTGCCTGTGCGAAACAAGCCAATGCAACCCTTTTCTACCGTTGCAGCGAGAGCGCGCAGCGATATATAGCGCCCCGAGCTTTATGCGACGCGTTTCAGTTTCAGAATTGTCTTTATTGCGAGCAGCGCAAGCCCCAGTAGACTGCCTGTGCAAAACAAGGCGATGCAACCCTTTTCTACCGTTGTACCGGAAGCGGGCAGCGACATAAAGCGCCTGAGTATTATGCGCGCGTCCCAGTTTCTGAAATCTGTGTTGCGAGGAGCGTAGGCCCCAGTACACTACCTGTGCAAAACATGGCGATGCAACACTTTTCTACCGTTGCAGCGAAAGCGCGGAGCGATATAAAGTGCCCCGAGTGTTATGCGACGCGTCGCAGTTTCAGAAATGTGTGGCGCGTGCAGCGTAAGCCTCAGTAGACTGCCTCTGCAAAACAAGGCGATGCAACCCTTTTCCACCGTTGTAGTGAGAGCGCGCAGCGCTATAAAACGCCCCGAGTGTTATGCGACGTGTCTCAGTTTCCCAAAAGTGTATTGGGAGCAGCGTAAGCGCCAGTAGACTGCCTATACAAAACATGGCGATGCAACCCTTTTCTACTGTTGCAGCGAGACCGCGCAGCAATATAAAGCGCCGCGAGTGTTACGCGACGCGTCTCAGTTTCAGAAAAGTCTTTATTGCGAGAACCGTAAGCCCCAGTAGACTGCCTGTGGAAAACATGGCGATGCAACCATTTCTACCGTTGCAGCGAGAGCGCGACGCGATATAAAGTACCGCGAGTGTTATGAGCCGGGTCTAAGTTTCCGAACAGTGTATTGCGAGCAGCGTAAGCCTCTGTAGACTGCATGTGCAAACATGGCGATGCAACCATTTCTACCGTTGCAGCGAGAGCGCGCAGCGATATAAAGCGCCCCGAGTGTTATGCGACGCGTCTCAGTTTCAGAAAAGTGTATTGCGAGCTGCGTAAGCCCCAGTAGACTGCCTGTGCAAAACATGGTGAAGCAACCCTTTTCTACCGTTGCAGCGAGAGCGCGGAGCGATATAAAGTGCCCCGAGTGTTATGCGGCGTCTGAGTTTAACAAATGTGTAGTGCGTGCAGCGTAAGCCCCAGTAGACTCACTGTGCAAAACAAGGCGATCGAACCCTTTTCTACCGTTGTAGCGAGAGCGCGCAGCGATATAAAGCACCGTGAGTGTTATGCGACGCGTCTGAGTTTCCGAAAAGTGTATTGCGAGCAGCGTAAGCCCCAGTAGACTGCCTCTGCAAAACAAGGCGATGCAACAATTTTCTACCGTTGCAGTGAGAGCGCGCAGAGATATATAGCGCCCCAAGTGTTTTGCGACGCGTCTCATTTTCCGAAAAGTGTATTGCCAGCACCGTAAGCCTCAGTAGACTACCTGTGCAAAACAAGGCGATGCAACCCTTTCCTACCGTTGTAGCGAGAGCGCGCAGCGATATAAAGCACCGTGAGTGTTATGCGACGCGTCTCAGTTTCCGAAAAGTTTATTGCGAGCAGCGTAAGCCCCAGTAGACTGCCTGTGCAAAACATGGCGATGCAACAATTTTCTACCGTTGCAGTGAGAGCGCGCGCGATATCTAGTGCCCCGAGTGTTATGCGACGCGCCTCAGTTTCCGAAAAGTGTATTGGGAGCAGCGTAAGCCCCAGTAGACTGCGTATGCAAAATATGGCGATGCAGCCCTTTTCTACCGTTGCAGCGACAGCGCGCTGCGATATTAAGCGCCTCGAGTGTTATGCGACGCGTCTCAGTTTCCAAAAAGTTTATTGCGAGCAGCGTAAGCCCCAGTAGACTGCCTGAGCAAAACATGGCGATGCAACACTTTTCTTCCGTTGCAGCCAGAGCGCGCAGCTATATATAGCGCCCCGAGTGTTATGCGACGCGTCTCAGTTTCCGAAATGTGTATTGCAAGCAGCGTAAGCCCCAGTAAACTGACTGTGCAAAACAAGGCGATCGAAACCTTTTCTACCGTTGTAGCGTGAGCGCGCAGCGATATAAAGCGCCGTGATTGTTATGCGACGCCTCTCAGTTTCCCAAAAGTGTATTGCGAGCAGCGTAAGCCCCAGTAGACTCTCTGTCCAAAACATGGCGATGCAACAATTTTCTACCGTTGCAGTGAGAGCCCGCAGCGATATATAACGCCCCAAGTGTTATGGGACGCGTCTCATTTTCCGAAAAGTGTATTGCGAGCACCGTAAGCCTCAGTAGACTGCCTCTGCAAAACAAGGCGATGCAACCCTTTTCTACCGTTGTAGCGAGAGCGCGCCGTAGTATAAAGCGCCCCGAGTTTTATGCAACGCGTCTCAGTTTCCGAAAAGTGCATTACGAGCTGCGTCAGCCCCAGTAGACTGCCTGTGCAAAACGTGGCGATGCAGCCCTTTTCTACCGTTGCAGCGACAGCGCGCTGCGATATTAAGCGCCTCGAGTGTTATGCGACGCGTCTCAGTTTCCAAAAAGTTTATTGCGAGCAGCGTAAGCCCCAGTAGACTGCCTGAGGAAAACATGGCGATGCAACACTTTTCTTCCGTTGCAGCCAGAGCGCGCTGCGAAATAAAGTGCCGTGAGTGTTATGCGACGCGTCTCAGTTTCCGAAAAGTGCATTGCGAACAGCGTAAGCCCCAGTAGACTGCCTGTCCAAAACATGGCGATGCAACTGTTTTCTACCGTTGCAGCGAGAGCGCGACGCGATATAAATTACCCCGATTGTTATGAGCCGGGTCTAAGTTTCCGAACAGTGTATTGCGAGCAGTGTAAGCCTCTGTAGACTGCATGTGGAAACATGGCGATGCAACCATTTCTACCGTTGCAGCGAGAGCGCGCAGCGATGTAAAGCGCCCCGAGTGTTATGCGACGCGTCTCAGTTTCAGAAAAGTGTATTGCGAGCAGCGTAAGCCGCAGTAGACTGCCTGTGCGAAACAAGCCAATGCAACCCTTTTCTACCGTTGCAGCGAGAGCGCGCAGCGATATATAGCGCCCCGAGCTTTATGCGACGCGTTTCAGTTTCAGAATTGTCTTTATTGCGAGCAGCGCAAGCCCCAGTAGACTGCCTGTGCAAAACAAGGCGATGCAACCCTTTTCTACCGTTGTACCGGAAGCGGGCAGCGACATAAAGCGCCTGAGTATTATGCGCGCGTCCCAGTTTCTGAAATCTGTGTTGCGAGGAGCGTAGGCCCCAGTACACTACCTGTGCAAAACATGGCGATGCAACACTTTTCTACCGTTGCAGCGAAAGCGCGGAGCGATATAAAGTGCCCCGAGTGTTATGCGACGCGTCGCAGTTTCAGAAATGTGTGGCGCGTGCAGCGTAAGCCTCAGTAGACTGCCTCTGCAAAACAAGGCGATGCAACCCTTTTCCACCGTTGTAGTGAGAGCGCGCAGCGCTATAAAACGCCCCGAGTGTTATGCGACGTGTCTCAGTTTCCCAAAAGTGTATTGGGAGCAGCGTAAGCGCCAGTAGACTGCCTATAAAAAACATGGCGATGCAACCCTTTTCTACTGTTGCAGCGAGACCGCGCAGCAATATAAAGCGCCGCGAGTGTTACGCGACGCGTCTCAGTTTCAGAAAAGTCTTTATTGCGAGAACCGTAAGCCCCAGTAGACTGCCTGTGGAAAACATGGCGATGCAACCATTTCTACCGTTGCAGCGAGAGCGCGACGCGATATAAAGTACCGCGAGTGTTATGAGCCGGGTCTAAGTTTCCGAACAGTGTATTGCGAGCAGCGTAAGCCTCTGTAGACTGCATGTGCAAACATGGCGATGCAACCATTTCTACCGTTGCAGCGAGAGCGCGCAGCGATATAAAGCGCCCCGAGTGTTATGCGACGCGTCTCAGTTTCAGAAAAGTGTATTGCGAGCTGCGTAAGCCCCAGTAGACTGCCTGTGCAAAACATGGTGAAGCAACCCTTTTCTACCGTTGCAGCGAGAGCGCGGAGCGATATAAAGTGCCCCGAGTGTTATGCGGCGTCTGAGTTTAACAAATGTGTAGTGCGTGCAGCGTAAGCCCCAGTAGACTCACTGTGCAAAACAAGGCGATCGAACCCTTTTCTACCGTTGTAGCGAGAGCGCGCAGCGATATAAAGCACCGTGAGTGTTATGCGACGCGTCTGAGTTTCCGAAAAGTGTATTGCGAGCAGCGTAAGCCCCAGTAGACTGCCTCTGCAAAACAAGGCGATGCAACAATTTTCTACCGTTGCAGTGAGAGCGCGCAGAGATATATAGCGCCCCAAGTGTTTTGCGACGCGTCTCATTTTCCGAAAAGTGTATTGCCAGCACCGTAAGCCTCAGTAGACTACCTGTGCAAAACAAGGCGATGCAACCCTTTCCTACCGTTGTAGCGAGAGCGCGCAGCGATATAAAGCACCGTGAGTGTTATGCGACGCGTCTCAGTTTCCGAAAAGTTTATTGCGAGCAGCGTAAGCCCCAGTAGACTGCCTGTGCAAAACATGGCGATGCAACAATTTTCTACCGTTGCAGTGAGAGCGCGCGCGATATCTAGTGCCCCGAGTGTTATGCGACGCGCCTCAGTTTCCGAAAAGTGTATTGGGAGCAGCGTAAGCCCCAGTAGACTGCGTATGCAAAATATGGCGATGCAGCCCTTTTCTACCGTTGCAGCGACAGCGCGCTGCGATATTAAGCGCCTCGAGTGTTATGCGACGCGTCTCAGTTTCCAAAAAGTTTATTGCGAGCAGCGTAAGCCCCAGTAGACTGCCTGAGCAAAACATGGCGATGCAACACTTTTCTTCCGTTGCAGCCAGAGCGCGCAGCTATATATAGCGCCCCGAGTGTTATGCGACGCGTCTCAGTTTCCGAAATGTGTATTGCAAGCAGCGTAAGCCCCAGTAAACTGACTGTGCAAAACAAGGCGATCGAAACCTTTTCTACCGTTGTAGCGTGAGCGCGCAGCGATATAAAGCGCCGTGATTGTTATGCGACGCCTCTCAGTTTCCCAAAAGTGTATTGCGAGCAGCGTAAGCCCCAGTAGACTCTCTGTCCAAAACATGGCGATGCAACAATTTTCTACCGTTGCAGTGAGAGCCCGCAGCGATATATAACGCCCCAAGTGTTATGGGACGCGTCTCATTTTCCGAAAAGTGTATTGCGAGCACCGTAAGCCTCAGTAGACTGCCTCTGCAAAACAAGGCGATGCAACCCTTTTCTACCGTTGTAGCGAGAGCGCGCCGTAGTATAAAGCGCCCCGAGTTTTATGCAACGCGTCTCAGTTTCCGAAAAGTGCATTACGAGCTGCGTCAGCCCCAGTAGACTGCCTGTGGAAAACATGGCGATGCAACCATTTCTACCGTTGCAGCGAGAGCGCGACGCGATATAAAGTACCCCGAGTGTTATGAGCCGGGTCTAAGTTTCCGAACAGTGTATTGCGAGCAGCGTAAGCCTCTGTAGACTGCATGTGCAAACATGGCGATGCAACCATTTCTACCGTTGCAGCGAGAGCGCGCAGCGATATAAAGCGCCCCGAGTGTTATGCGACGCGTCTCAATTTCAGAAAAGTGTATTGCGAGCAGCGTAAGCCGCAGTAGACTGCCTGTGCGAAACAAGCCAATGCAACCCTTTTCTACCGTTGCAACGAGAGCGCGCAGCGATATATAGCGCCCCGAGCTTTATGCGACGCGTTTCAGTTTCAGAATTGTCTTTATTGCCAGCAGCGCAAGCCCCAGTAGACTGCCTGTGCAAAACAAGGCGATGCAACCCTTTTCTACCGTTGTAGCGGAAGCGGGCAGCGACATAAAGCGCCTGAGTATTATGCGACGCGTCTCAGTTTCTGAAATCTGTATTGCGAGGAGCGTAGGCCCCAGTACACTACCTGTGCAAAACATGGCGATGCAACACTTTTCTACCATTGCAGCGAGAGCGCGGAGCGATAGAAAGTGCCCCGAGTGTTATGCGACGCGTCGCAGTTCCAGAAATGTGTGGTGCGTGCAGCGTAAGCCTCAGTAGACTGCCTCTGCAAAACAAGGCGATGCAACCCTTTTCCACCGTTGTAGCGAGAGCGCGCAGCGATATAAAGCGCCCCGAGTGTTATGCGACGTGTCTCAGTTTCCCAAAAGTGTATTGGGAGCAGCGTAAGCGCCAGTAGACTGCCTATGCAAAACATGGCGATGCAACCCTTTTCTACCGTTGCAGCGACAGCGCGCTCCGTTATTAAGCGCCTCGAGTGTCATGCGACGCGTCTCAGTTTAAGAAAAATCTTTATTCCGAGCAGCGTAAGCCGCAGATGACTGCCTGTGCGAAACAAGCCGATGCAACCCTTTTCTACAGTTGCAGCGAGAGCGCGCAGCGATTTATAGCACCCCGAGCGTTATACGACGCGTCCAGTTTCCGAAAAGTGTATAGCGAGACGCATAAGCCCCAGTAGAGTGCCTGTGCAAAACATGGCGATGCAACCCTTTTCTACCGTTGCAGCGAAAGCGCGGAGCGATATAAAGTGCCCCGAGTGTTATGCGACGCGTCTCAGTTTCCAAAAAGTTTATTGCGAGCAGCGTAAGCCCCAGTAGACTGCCTGAGCAAAACATGGCGATGCAACACTTTTCTTCCGTTGCAGCCAGAGCGCGCAGCTATATATAGCGCCCCGAGTGTTATGCGACGCGTCTCAGTTTCCGAAATGTGTATTGCAAGCAGCGTAAGCCCCAGTAAACTGACTGTGCAAAACAAGGCGATCGAAACCTTTTCTACCGTTGTAGCGTGAGCGCGCAGCGATATAAAGCGCCGTGATTGTTATGCGACGCCTCTCAGTTTCCGAAAAGTGTATTGCGAGCAGCGTAAGCCCCATTAGACTCTCTGTCCAAAACATGGCGATGCAACAATTTTCTACCGTTGCAGTGAGAGCCCGCAGCGATATATAATGCCCCAAGTGTTATGGGACGCGTCTCATTTTCCGAAAAGTGTATTGCGAGCACCGTAAGCCTCAGTAGACTGCCTCTGCAAAACAAGGCGATGCAACCCTTTTCTACCGTTGTAGCGAGAGCGCGCCGTAGTATAAAGCGCCCCGAGTTTTATGCAACGCGTCTCAGTTTCCGAAAAGTGCATTACGAGCTGCGTCAGCCCCAGTAGACTGCCTGTGCAAAACGTGGCGATGCAGCCCTTTTCTACCGTTGCAGCGACAGCGCGCTGCGATATTAAGCGCCTCGAGTGTTATGCGACGCGTCTCAGTTTCCAAAAAGTTTATTGCGAGCAGCGTAAGCCCCAGTAGACTGCCTGAGGAAAACATGGCGATGCAACACTTTTCTTCCGTTGCAGCCAGAGCGCGCTGCGAAATAAAGTGCCGTGAGTGTTATGCGACGCGTCTCAGTTTCCGAAAAGTGTATTGCGAGCAGCGTAAGCCCCTGTAGACTCCCTGTCCTAAACATGGCGATGCAACAATTTTCTACCGTTGCAGTGAGAGCGCGCAGCGATATATAGCGCCCAAAGTGTTATACGACGCGTCTCATTTTCCGAAAAGTGTATTGCGAGCACCGTAAGCCTCAGCAGACTGCCTGTGCAAAACAAGGCGATGCAACCCTTTTCTACCGTTGTAGCGAGAGCGCGCAGCGATGTAAAGCGCCCCGAGTGTTATGCGACGTGTCTCAGTTTCGGAAAATTGTATTGCGAGCAGCGCAAGACACAGTAGACTGCCTGGGCAAACCATGGCGATGCAACCCTTTTCTACCGTTGTAGCGAGAGCGCGCAGCGATGTAAAGCGCCCCGAGCTTTATGCGACGCGTCCAGTTTCCGAAAAGTGTATTGCAAGGAGCATAAGCCACAGTAGACTGCTGGTGCAAAACTGGGCGATGCAACCGTTTTCTACCGTTGCAGCGAGAGCGCGCAGCGATATAAAGCGCCCGAGTGTTATGCGACGCGTCTCAGTTTCCGCAAAGTGTATTGTGAGCAGCGTAAGCCCCAGTGGACTGCCTCTGCAAAACAAGGTGATGCAACCCTTTTCTACCGTTGTAGCGAGAGCGCGCCGCAGTATAAAGCGCCCGGAGTGTTATGCGACGCGTCTCAGTTTCCGAACAGTGTCTTGCGAGCAGCGTAAGCCCCACTGGACTGCCTCTGCAAAACACGGCGATGCAACCCTTTTCTACCGTTGTAGCGAGAGCGCGCCGTAGTTTAACCGCCCGGAGTGTTATGCGACGCGTCTCAGTTTCCGAAAAGTGTCTTGCGAGCAGCGTAAGTCCCAGTGGACTGCCACTGCAAAACACGGCGATGCAACCCTTTTCTACCGTTGCAGCGAGAGTGCGCCGCAGTATAAAGCGCCCGGAGTGTTATGCGATGCGTCTCAGTTTCCGAAAAGTGCACTGCGAGCTCCGTAAGCCGCAGTAGACTGCCTGTGAAAAACATGGCGATGCAACCCTTTTCTACTGTTGCAGCGAGACCGCGCAGCAATATAAAGCGCCGCGAGTGTTACGCGACGCGTCTCAGTTTCAGAAAAGTCTTTATTGCGAGAACCGTAAGCCCCAGTAGACTGCCTGTGGAAAACATGGCGATGCAACCATTTCTACCGTTGCAGCGAGAGCGCGACGCGATATAAAGTACCCCGAGTGTTATGAGCCGGGTCTAAGTTTCCGAACAGTGTATTGCGAGCAGCGTAAGCCTCTGTAGACTGCATGTGCAAACATGGCGATGCAACCATTTCTACCGTTGCAGCGAGAGCGCGCAGCGATATAAAGCGCCCCGAGTGTTATGCGACGCGTCTCAATTTCAGAAAAGTGTATTGCGAGCAGCGTAAGCCGCAGTAGACTGCCTGTGCGAAACAAGCCAATGCAACCCTTTTCTACCGTTGCAGCGAGAGCGCGCAGCGATATATAGCGCCCCGAGCTTTATGCGACGCGTTTCAGATTCAGAATTGTCTTTATTGCCAGCAGCGCAAGCCCCAGTAGACTGCCTGTGCAAAACAAGGCGATGCAACCCTTTTCTACCGTTGTAGCCGAAGCGGGCAGCGACATAAAGCGCCTGAGTATTATGCGACGCGTCTCAGTTTCTGAAATCTGTATTGCGAGGAGCGTAGGCCCCAGTACACTACCTGTGCAAAACATGGCGATGCAACACTTTTCTACCATTGCAGCGAGAGCGCGGAGCGATATAAAGTGCCCCGAGTGTTATGCGACGCGTCGCAGTTTCAGAAATGTGTGGTGCGTGCAGCGTAAGCCTCAGTAGACTGCCTCTGCAAAACAAGGCGATGCAACCCTTTTCCACCGTTGTAGCGAGAGCGCGCAGCGATATAAAGCGCCCCGAGTGTTATGCGACGTGTCTCAGTTTCCCAAAAGTGTATTGGGAGCAGCGTAAGCGCCAGTAGACTGCCTATGCAAAACATGGCGATGCAACCCTTTTCTACCGTTGCAGCGACAGCGCGCTCCGTTATTAAGCGCCTCGAGTGTCATGCGACGCGTCTCAGTTTAAGAAAAATCTTTATTCCGAGCAGCGTAAGCCGCAGATGACTGCCTGTGCGAAACAAGCCGATGCAACCCTTTTCTACAGTTGCAGCGAGAGCGCGCAGCGATTTATAGCACCCCGAGCGTTATACGATGCGTCCAGTTTCCGAAAAGTGTATAGCGAGACGCATAAGCCCCAGTAGAGTGCCTGTGCAAAACATGGCGATGCAACCCTTTTCTACCGTTGCAGCGAAAGCGCGGAGCGATATAAAGTGCCCCGAGTGTTATGCGACGCGTCTCAGTTTCAGAAATGTGTGGTGCGTACAGCACGAGCCCCAGTAGACTGACTGTGCAAAACAAGGCGATCGAACCCTTTTCTACCGTTGTAGCGAGAGCGCGCAGCGATATAATGCGCCCTGAGTGTTATGCGAGGCGTCTCAGTTTCTGAAAAGTGTGTTGCGAGCAGCGTAAACCCCAGTGGACTGTCTCTGCAAAACAAGGCGATGCAACCCTTTTCTACCGTTGTAGCGAGAGCGCGCCGCAGTATAAAGCGCCCCGAGTGTTATACGACGCGTCTCAGTTTCCGAAAACTGCATTGCGAGCTGCGTAAACCCCAGTAGACTGCCTGTGCAAAACATGGTGAAGCAACCCTTTTCTACCGTTGCAGCGAGAGCGCGGAGCGATATAACGTGCCCCGAGTGTTATGCGGCGTCTGAGTTTAACAAATGTGTATTGCGTGCAGCATAAGCCCCAGTAGACTGACTGTGCAAACCAAGGCGATCGAGCCCTTTTCTACCATTGTAGCGAGAGCGCGCACCGATATAAAGCACGATGAGTGTTATGCGACGCGTCTGAGTTTCCGAAAAGTGTATTGCGAGCAGCGTAAGCCCCAGTAGACTGCCTGTGCAAAAGAAGGCGATGTAACAATTTTCTACCGTTGCAGTGAGAGCGCGCAGATATATATAGCGCCCCAAGTGTTATGCGACGCGTCTCATTTTCCGAAAAGTGTATTGCCAGCACCGTAAGCCTCAGTAGACTACCTCTGCAAAACAAGGCCATGCAACCCTTTTCTACCGTTGTAGCGAGAGCGCGCATCGATTTAAGCGCCTCGAGTGTTATGCGACGCGTCTCAGTTTAAGAAAAGTCTTTATTCCGAGCAGCGTAAGCCGCAGTCGACTGCCTGTGCGATACAAGCGGATGCAACCCTTTTCTACCGTTGCAGAGAGAGCGCGCAGCGATATATAGCGCCCCGAGCTTTATGCGACGCGTCCAGTTTCCGAAAAGTGTATTGCGAGCAGCATAAGCACCAGTAGCCTGCCGGTGCAAAACATGGCGATGCAGCCGTTTTCTACCGTTGCAGCCAGAGCGCGCAGCGATATAAAGGGCCGTGAGTGTTATGCGACCCGTCTCAGTTTCCGAAAAGTGCATTGCGAACAGCGTAAGCCCCAGTAGACTGCCTGTCCAAAACATGGCGATGCAACTGTTTTCTACCGTTGCAGCGAGAGCGCGACGCGATATAAAGTACCCCGATTGTTATGAGCCGGGTCTAAGTTTCCGAACAGTGTATTGCGAGCAGTGTAAGCCTCTGTAGACTGCATGTGGAAACATGGCGATGCAACCATTTCTACCGTTGCAGCGAGAGCGCGCAGCGATGTAAAGCGCCCCGAGTGTTATGCGACGCGTCTCAGTTTCAGAAAAGTGTATTGCGAGCAGCGTAAGCCGCAGTAGACTGCCTGTGCGAAACAAGCCAATGCAACCCTTTTCTACCGTTGCAGCGAGAGCGCGCAGCGATATATAGCGCCCCGAGCTTTATGCGACGCGTTTCAGTTTCAGAATTGTCTTTATTGCGAGCAGCGCAAGCCCCAGTAGACTGCCTGTGCAAAACAAGGCGATGCAACCCTTTTCTACCGTTGTACCGGAAGCGGGCAGCGACATAAAGCGCCTGAGTATTATGCGCGCGTCCCAGTTTCTGAAATCTGTATTGCGAGGAGCGTAGGCCCCAGTACACTACCTGTGCAAAACATGGCGATGCAACACTTTTCTACCGTTGCAGCGAAAGCGCGGAGCGATATAAAGTGCCCCGAGTGTTATGCGACGCGTCGCAGTTTCAGAAATGTGTGGTGCGTGCAGCGTAAGCCTCAGTAGACTGCCTCTGCAAAACAAGGCGATGCAACCCTTTTCCACCGTTGTAGCGAGAGCGCGCAGCGCTATAAAACGCCCCGAGTGTTATGCGACGTGTCTCAGTTTACCAAAAGTGTATTGGGAGCAGCGTAAGCGCCAGTAGACTGCCTATACAAAACATGGCGATGCAACCCTTTTCTACTGTTGCAGCGAGACCGCGCAGCAATATAAAGCGCCGCGAGTGTTACGCGACGCGTCTCAGTTTCAGAAAAGTCTTTATTGCGAGAACCGTAAGCCCCAGTAGACAGCCTGTGGAAAACATGGCGATGCAACCATTTCTACCGTTGCAGCGAGAGCGCGACGCGATATAAAGTACCCCGAGTGTTATGAGCCGGGTCTAAGTTTCCGAACAGTGTATTGCGAGCAGTGTAAGCCTCTGTAGACTGCATGTGGAAACATGGCGATGCAACCATTTCTACCGTTGCAGCGAGAGCGCGCAGCGATGTAAAGCGCCCCGAGTGTTATGCGACGCGTCTCAGTTTCAGAAAAGTGTATTGCGAGCAGCGTAAGCCGCAGTAGACTGCCTGTGCGAAACAAGCCAATGCAACCCTTTTCTACCGTTGCAGCGAGAGCGCGCAGCGATATATAGCGCCCCGAGCTTTATGCGACGCGTTTCAGTTTCAGAATTGTCTTTATTGCGAGCAGCGCAAGCCCCAGTAGACTGCCTGTGCAAAACAAGGCGATGCAACCCTTTTCTACCGTTGTACCGGAAGCGGGCAGCGACATAAAGCGCCTGAGTATTATGCGCGCGTCCCAGTTTCTGAAATCTGTATTGCGAGGAGCGTAGGCCCCAGTACACTACCTGTGCAAAACATGGCGATGCAACACTTTTCTACCGTTGCAGCGAAAGCGCGGAGCGATATAAAGTGCCCCGAGTGTTATGCGACGCGTCGCAGTTTCAGAAATGTGTGGTGCGTGCAGCGTAAGCCTCAGTAGACTGCCTCTGCAAAACAAGGCGATGCAACCCTTTTCCACCGTTGTAGCGAGAGCGCGCAGCGCTATAAAACGCCCCGAGTGTTATGCGACGTGTCTCAGTTTACCAAAAGTGTATTGGGAGCAGCGTAAGCGCCAGTAGACTGCC
Organism: Dermacentor variabilis; assembly: GCF_050947875.1. Taxonomy (NCBI): domain Eukaryota; kingdom Metazoa; phylum Arthropoda; class Arachnida; order Ixodida; family Ixodidae; genus Dermacentor; species Dermacentor variabilis. The sequence continues at coordinate 3,388 of NW_027460423.1, read as the reverse complement.
TATACAAAACATGGCGATGCAACCCTTTTCTACTGTTGCAGCGAGACCGCGCAGCAATATAAAGCGCCGCGAGTGTTACGCGACGCGTCTCAGTTTCAGAAAAGTCTTTATTGCGAGAACCGTAAGCCCCAGTAGACTGCCTGTGGAAAACATGGCGATGCAACCATTTCTACCGTTGCAGCGAGAGCGCGACGCGATATAACGTACCCCGAGTGTTATGAGCCGGGTCTAAGTTTCCGAACAGTGTATTGCGAGCAGCGTAAGCCTCTGTAGACTGCATGTGCAAACATGGCGATGCAACCATTTCTACCGTTGCAGCGAGAGCGCGCAGCGATATAAAGCACCCCGAGTGTTATGCGACGCGTCTCAGTTTCAGAAAAGTGTATTGCGAGCTGCGTAAGCCCCAGTAGACTGCCTGTGCAAAACATGGTGAAGCAACCCTTTTCTACCGTTGCAGCGAGAGCGCGGAGCGATATAAAGTGCCCCGAGTGTTATGCGGCGTCTGAGTTTAACAAATGTGTAGTGCGTGCAGCGTAAGCCCCAGTAGACTCACTGTGCAGAACAAGGCGATCGAACCCTTTTCTACCGTTGTAGCGAGAGCGCGCAGCGATATAAAGCACCGTGAGTGTTATGCGACGCGTCTGAGTTTCCGAAAAGTGTATTGCGAGCAGCGTAAGCCCCAGTAGACTGCCTCTGCAAAACAAGGCGATGCAACAATTTTCTACCGTTGCAGTGAGAGCGCGCAGAGATATATAGCGCCCCAAGTGTTTTGCGACGCGTCTCATTTTCCGAAAAGTGTATTGCCAGCACCGTAAGCCTCAGTAGACTACCTGTGCAAAACAAGGCGATGCAACCCTTTCCTACCGTTGCAGCGACAGCGCGCTGCGATATTAAGCGCCTCGAGTGTTATGCGACGCGTCTCAGTTTCCAAAAAGTTTATTGCGAGCAGCGTAAGCCCCAGTAGACTGCCTGAGCAAAACATGGCGATGCAACACTTTTCTTCCGTTGCAGCCAGAGCGCGCAGCTATATATAGCGCCCCGAGTGTTATGCGACGCGTCTCAGTTTCCGAAATGTGTATTGCAAGCAGCGTAAGCCCCAGTAAACTGACTGTGCAAAACAAGGCGATCGAAACCTTTTCTACCGTTGTAGCGTGAGCGCGCAGCGATATAAAGCGCCGTGATTGTTATGCGACGCCTCTCAGTTTCCGAAAAGTGTATTGCGAGCAGCGTAAGCCCCAGTAGACTCTCTGTCCAAAACATGGCGATGCAACAATTTTCTACCGTTGCAGTGAGAGCCCGCAGCGATATATAACGCCCCAAGTGTTATGGGACGCGTCTCATTTTCCGAAAAGTGTATTGCGAGCACCGTAAGCCTCAGTAGACTGCCTCTGCAAAACAAGGCGATGCAACCCTTTTCTACCGTTGTAGCGAGAGCGCGCCGTAGTATAAAGCGCCCCGAGTTTTATGCAACGCGTCTCAGTTTCCGAAAAGTGCATTACGAGCTGCGTCAGCCCCAGTAGACTGCCTGTGCAAAACGTGGCGATGCAGCCCTTTTCTACCGTTGCAGCGACAGCGCGCTGCGATATTAAGCGCCTCGAGTGTTATGCGACGCGTCTCAGTTTCCGAAAAGTTTATTGCGAGCAGCGTAAGCCCCAGTAGACTGCCTGAGGAAAACATGGCGATGCAACACTTTTCTTCCGTTGCAGCCAGAGCGCGCTGCGAAATAAAGTCCCGTGAGTGTTATGCGACGCGTCTCAGTTTCCGAAAAGTGTATTGCGAGCAACGTAAGCCCCTGTAGACTCCCTGTCCTAAACACGGCGATGCAACAATTTTCTACCGTTGCAGTGAGAGCGCGCAGCGATATATAGCGCCCAAAGTGTTATGCGACGCGTCTCATTTTCCGAAAAGTGTATTGCGAGCACCGTAAGCCTCAGCAGACTGCCTGTGCAAAACAAGGCGATGCAACCCTTTTCTACCGTTGTAGCGAGAGCGCGCAGCGATGTAAAGCGCCCCGAGTGTTATGCGACGTGTCTCAGTTTCGGAAAATTGTATTGCGAGCAGCGCAAGACACAGTAGACTGCCTGGGCAAACCATGGCGATGCAACCCTTTTCTACCGTTGTAGCGAAAGCGCGCAGCGATGTAAAGCGCCCCGAGCTTTATGCGACGCGTCCAGTTTCCGAAAAGTGTATTGCAAGGAGCATAAGCCACAGTAGACTGCTGGTGCAAAACTGGGCGATGCAACCGTTTTCTACCGTTGCAGCGAGAGCGCGCAGCGATATAAAGCGCCCCGAGTGTTATGCGACGCGTCTCATTTTCAGAAAAGTCTTATTGCGAGCAGCGTATGCCCCAGTAGACTGCCTGTGCAAAACAAGGCGATGCAACCATTTTCTACCGTTGTAGCAAGAGCGCGCAGCGATGTAAAGCGCCCCGAGTGTTATGCGACGCGTCTCAGTTTCCGCAAAGTGTATTGTGAGCAGCGTAAGCCCCAGTGGACTGCCTCTGCAAAACAAGGTGATGCAACCCTTTTCTACCGTTGTAGCGAGAGCGCGCCGCAGTATAAAGCGCCCGGAGTGTTATGCGACGCGTCTCAGTTTCCGAACAGTGTCTTGCGAGCAGCGTAAGCCCCACTGGACTGCCTCTGCAAAACACGGCGATGCAACCCTTTTCTACCGTTGTAGCGAGAGCGCGCCGTAGTTTAACCGCCCGGAGTGTTATGCGACGCGTCTCAGTTTCCGAAAAGTGTCTTGCGAGCAGCGTAAGCCCCAGTGGACTGCCACTGCAAAACACGGCGATGCAACCCTTTTCTGCTGTTGTAGCGAGAGTGCGCCGCAGTATAAAGCGCCCGGAGTGTTATGCGATGCGTCTCAGTTTCCGAAAAGTGCACTTCGAGCTCCGTAAGCCGCAGTTGACTGCCTGTGAAAAACATGGCGATGCAACCCTTTTCTACTGTTGCAGCGAGACCGCGCAGAAATATAAAGCGCCGCGAGTGTTACGCGACGCGTCTCAGTTTCAGAAAAGTCTTTATTGCGAGAACCGTAAGCCCCAGTAGACTGCCTGTGGAAAACATGGCGATGCAACCATTTCTACCGTTGCAGCGAGAGCGCGACGCGATATAAAGTACCCCGAGTGTTATGAGCCGGGTCTAAGTTTCCGAACAGTGTATTGCGAGCAGCGTAAGCCTCTGTAGACTGCATGTGCAAACATGGCGATGCAACCATTTCTACCGTTGCAGCGAGAGCGCGCAGCGATATAAAGCGCCCCGAGTGTTATGCGACGCGTCTCAATTTCAGAAAAGTGTATTGCGAGCAGCGTAAGCCGCAGTAGACTGCCTGTGCGAAACAAGCCAATGCAACCCTTTTCTACCGTTGCAACGAGAGCGCGCAGCGA